>NC_135277.1:20272500-20897500 GCF_051311805.1 Agelaius phoeniceus
TTAAATGTTTTTAATTGCAGTATGTTTACAAAGAGCTCTGTAAATACTTACATATCTGATGCAGCTAGAAATTAGTTTTATGCTGGGTTTTCCTGGGACTATTCCAAATGATGCTATTCAGAGAAGTTAAATTGCATTTGCTGCCATTCACTGCTTAATGACAGCATGCCCAGCGTGCGGCTGGATGGCATCGTGCTTGCCATGCATCCATAAATAAGACCTCAAAAGGATTACTTCAAATGATATAGGTGAGCAAGCTCCCAGTGAGGTCTGGCAGGAATGCCTACTCTGGTAGCACTAGTGAAATTACTTGTATGATTTAAAGCCAGAGACTCAGCCAATGTAATTAATTTTAAACTCTGTTGATTGCAATAGGATTTTACATTCATTTTTTAAAGTTGTCCTAGTATGACTTCTACACATAAACACAGTCTGTCAGAGCTTTTTCTAAGAGGCTGCTTACTGCCCTCCATGAAAATTTTAATTTGAGGGAGAGATTATTTTCTGCTCTTGGGAAGCCCAACATCAAGTTTCAGACTTGAAGAAACAGTGTTTACATAAAGACCTCAGTCACTGTAATATTGATTTTCATGTAGAACTGGTGTGTAAAAGCCTACTAGATATCTTAAATATCTACAGGTAAGTTACAGATGTGAAGTGTCTGTATGCCAAGTCAGCACAAAGCACCTCAGACAGGAATTGCAACACAAAGCAACCACATCCAAGGAACTGTCCTAAGTGCAAAGAATTCTCAGCTGAATGAAATCAGAGAATGGGCAAAATTTGTTGGAATACACATTGGGTAATTGCACTTTTGTCAAAATATTTATTAATCATATCCAAATCCTATGAAAACCTTTTCTAAACATTCTTGGAGGAAAACCAGAAAATCTCAAGTTATCCAGGGCAACTTAATCTCTGTAACAAGTAGAAAATATTCCACTTAAATTCCTATTCAACAGACTAAGTTCCATTTTGGCAGCCAAGTTATTTCCATGTTGTTCAGCCCAGGTCCGGGTATTTGGAATCATCTCTTTCAGAAGTATCTTCTGCATGGAAGGAAAACTTGTCCTCAGCAACATCCTGAGAATCATAACTGCATTCCTTCTTTGTCTTCACTGACCTGTTTTGAAATGCAAGTGAGACCAAATTCAGACTCTTGGGCAATGCTGTCTTTGGTTTTAGCTGGTCCTCAAGCTGTCCTAAACTTCTTCGTGAATATTCTTTAGAGACTGCAGGCATGAAAAACACCAGGGGCCTGTTTTGTGTTTCCTGAGACCTTTGGAGTATCTGTGCCCAGCAGCACCAAGGTGGGAAGGGCTATCAACAGCTGGATAAAAGCTCTGCTGGGAAAGGGTTCAGCCTGCAGCCCAAGTGTTGGAGTATGATATGGGAAAGTGTGTGAGGAGCTTCCACTGCTGCTTTTGGGATCATTTGGTGCTGCTTCTTTCACATAAATAGAACTAAAGTGCACTGGATCCTCTGCAAACTGATTACAGGTCTTTATTTGCAAATGGAATGTGCTTTCCCTATATTCTTATTTTTTGACTTAGAATGTATCATATCAAAATAGGTAGTATTTAATGTAATGAAATCTTTAATTTTTGTGTCTCTATAGCCTGGAGACGTCAGAGCAATGATGAATGATTTAAAAAAATAGATTTAGGATTTCCCAGCTGCCCTAGGTACTGTGCATAAATGGCCTGGGTAAGGGAGACAGGGGATGCAGGAGCACCCCTGGTGCAAGCACTGGCATTAACTGTGACAGCATGGCAGCACCTCACTGAGAAAATTCAGGAGGAAGAAGTTTGGCAGGAAGAATATTCAGAGCCAAATACTATTCTGGTGTAAATTACTTTAGCTGTCCTGGCAGGCTTGTGCAGGGGAGGGTGTGCTTGCACATTTGAGGATGTGTGCTTGTATCACAAGAGAATTTCTTCTCCCAGGATATCTGACTCTGAAATTTAGAATCAAGGCTCTAAAGCACCTTGATTCTCCAGCATCCTTTAAGTTTTAAATGTCTGTCTTTTGGGTATGGTCTTAATAGACTAGGGCTTTAGGACCAGTTTCTCTGAGAAGCAGTTCTGTTCAAGAAGGGCCCTTGACACCATTCTGGCTTAATGCTAGACACATCTGCTGCTACTTGGGCAAAATTGACACTGTCTAGAGAGCAAAGCAATCACCTGCTGTAGCATTACAGAGCATTTACACTTGAGCCATGTTACCAGGCAGTAAATCTTGACCTTTAGGAGTTCAGAGATTAGATTTCTTTGCTGCAAGCGCTCAAGATCTTGTTAGGCATTTGTTGCTATTCAAAGCAGATTTCAGGGGTTACCTATGGGTTTAAATCATAGCCTCAATCATATTTGGAAGGTTCTTTTAAAGCTGAGATAGCTTCAAATAAAAACTAGGATTACTTTTACATTTATTGTTAGTAGTTGTCAAGAAGCAAATGTGGGGGGAGGAGGGGGTTGTGGAAGTGAAGACATTGCTCTAAGTTTCAGTGTTTATTTCAATGTGAACAGAATTTTTCAGTGGAGAGAAACGGATTCTTTTCAATGTGGACAAAGAGATGTGCTTATTCCACTGGGATGATAAACTAAAAGTTCTATTCAAAATAGGACTGAAGGCAGACATAGCTTAAAAGAAACTATTTTGAAAATAGGAACCCCTCAGATAACCATTGACTTAAATAGACACAGTGTTAATAATTTGTTAATACTGAGGAATGCCTGGAAGCTTGTGCTTTATACTGTGTACAACGCAAGCACTGCAGAAGGGGAGTCAGGCAGATGCCAAAAGAGGTTCCATGAGCCCCCACTACTAACAGGAATCCTTTGTTCCCGTTGCAGAAAAGCACTGATGATCAGGTTTGTGTAGGTGCACACAGCAGTTTACTGGGACTCGCTTCTCCTTTGACAACAAGACAGAAAATCAAAACTCATAAGACATCTTCTCCTTTCTTTCTCCCATTTCCCCAAACCATTGCAGTGGGTCTCATATCCTTATTTCTCTCTTTTTTTTTTTTTTTTAATTCCGAGCTTATTTTTCCAAAATAAAAAGAGTTACAATCATGAAAGAAATCCAACATTTTTTAAAAATAATGCATTTGTGAAATGTAAGTGTAAACCCAGATATAAAATGGAAAGCTAATGACTGAAAAGCAATACAGTAAGAGCTGTTGTAACTGATAATACAAGCATGTTCTGCATGGCACTGGAGTTAAATGTGGTGGTAATTCTGGAATGAATTCAGAAAACAATCAGCCAGAAGAATAAGAGATTTTTTGCCCTTTGCTCAGGCCAATGTTCCAGAGCTGGATCATTCTCTAACCCTCTGGGCATTGTATTAGAGAGGGATTGGAGATCACTTGGAGAGTAGAGACAGGGAAACTTTTATTGAGGAAAGGAAGCACGATTAAAGTGATTAACTACCATGAAACAGTTCATTACAGAGTCCTTTAAAGTCCAAGTCTCCCAGCCCCCAGGGTTTCACTTTCTTGCTTTTTTTAATCCTGTAAAGTAAAATAATGGTGATTTTTTTTTTCCTGTAGAAAGGAAGGGAAAGCTTAACAAATGGGAGGAGCTCAGAAGGGCTTTTGCCTTATTGCTCTTTGGAATCTGTAATTGATATTGTAAAACTTCCCAATGAAACACACTTTTCCAGGCCTTCAGAGGCCAGAAACTCCAGAGTTATTTTGCTAAGCCTCACAACTGCAAATTGTAAGAATGTGTTTGAACTGGTTGGACACCCTTCAGCTGAGCAGTTCCACTCCTCTGTGCAGATGACAAACACCATCCTCACAAGTCCCAGCTCTTGTTCACTGTCCTGTGATAACTAGGCATTAAAAACAATAGATGGAACCATAACTGGTTAGCTGAAGTTGTCTCTGTCTCTCTGGACATTTTAGGTGTCTCACAAGGTATTGGAGTTTGGCCTTACACAGCTGGTCTTGTAGTCATCGAAATCCTGACCAGTGGAAATAGATTTTGGCTTTAGGAGATAATGAAAAAAGCTCTTGGTGAGTTCTGTAGGAGCATAAAGGCTTCTCTGATGATGCTGGCTCAGGTACCTTTAGGCAACTGAGCTGTCCCCAGTGAATTTCTGTTTTTCATGCTGGGGAAGATCTGAACTCCCCTGGTCTGTCTTCTGTGAGACATTCTTGGCCCTGGTTCCACATCCATCTTTGTCATTAGTTGTGTAGTTCCACTTGGAGAATCTAAGGATGTCAGAGTCTACAGTGTGTTTGCAATAATGCAGTTAGGGCAGTGCCACTTCCATTTTTATGGATGGGAAATTGTGTTCTGTGATTGGGTCCTCTGAGGAACTGGGGTGAAACACAGCTGAATGTCTTTTGAGTGTCTGAGTTTAAATGGGAATTACATTGGCCTTCTGATACAGAGAGGAAAAGAAAAAAACCAAACAACCCCAGGTTTCTCACATCTTCAGCTGCAGCCCAGCTTACCTTGGCATTCTAAGGGAGATCAGAAGAATTGGAGTATGTAAAGCTATTGTATATTGTATGTAAAAGCACCAAAGGGCTTTGGTACAATGCTGTGTGAAATGTTGACATACCATAGTATGTCAACCATATACCATTCTAAATTCTAAAATGTTTGCTGCTTATTTGAAACACTATCCTTAATACAGGATATGGTATTTTGATAAATAAAATACAGGGAAACATAATCTAGTTGTGCCTGACTGTGCCAAAGCTCTGAAGAAGTTTTTGTTTTGACTCGTTTCCCTCCCACTTCTTCCCCACAGAAGACTCACTGTTGGTGCCAGCAAATGCACGGTGTGCAGTGGTTGCTATGGTAATTATTTCTTGTAATGAGTTAGTGTTATAAATGGCTAGGATTTAATGAAGAGTTCCCTCAGGAAGATCCTGATCAGTTTGGTTATGCATCCCTGTGAGACATGCCAGGGTGCTGGGCATTCATCCACCACAGCAGAAGCAGGGGAGCTGTGGTGGTCCATCACTCCTGAAATCCCCCACACTCTTCACAAGCTAATTCTGTTGGAAACACAAGTAAACAATGCAGGACTTGCTAATAACTGGGGCTGGCAATCTGCACAGATCTGCTGCTCTGTACCAAGGGGGACACTCAGAGCAGCTTTGTGCTGTTTTACTGAAGGGGCAAGAAGATTTTCACATTTACAAAAGCTGAAAGAACACTGCATCTGTTGAAAATAGAATGATTCCATCCTTGTGTACACAAGTAGTTTTTACTGTTCTGAAGGATCCATGCACTGTGCAAAAACAAGTGATAGCTTAATGTGGCAATTTGCAAACCTCAAATCATATATAAAATCATAGGAATTTTTTTAAAAATATCATAGTTTAGATCTTTGTAGAGACTCATCAGATTATGTTTTTAAAGCAGGTGTCTTTTCCAATCTGAATATTAATGTCTTAATTTGATTTTGAGACTGTGGAGAACTGGTTAACTTGGTTCAGCAATCAGTGATGTGTTCCTTCCTGGAAATACAGACTTAAATGAAGGCTGTCAAACAGTAATAAGGCTGCTACCAGATTTGTTAGAGACCTGTGTATAGGAGGTTGTAATGCTCCATCACACAGACAGAGGTTAAGGGACCAGTCATTTTATGAGGCCACATGTGGGTCCTTCTGCAATTTTGCAAAACAGAAAATGACTTAGTCTGCTTAGCAGAGAAGATTCAATGTGGTGTTTATTTTTTGAAAATAGTGTATGGGAGAACTGAGATAAAAAAAAGGGGATTTAAAATGGCAAATACAGATATAGCTTTACTTATATTTTCCTTGGGGCAGTCTCTCTAAAGGTACTTTGTAAGCCAAGATCAGTCCATACCAAAAGAAAATATCCAAGCAGCTGTTCCTCTCTGAGGGCACACTAATTATTACAAATCTGACCTGGGCTGAATCAAAATCTCATAACTGCTGGTGTTTGTGGTTGAATTTTTCCTGATCGGGAGCTGAGACCAAACACACAAGTTGCAGAAGTGGTGTGTTATGAGCTGGCATGAGACATTAAATCAGTTTGTTGTATGTTAATTTATTTGAAATTAAAGTATCTAGGTCATGTGTAACATATTTCTGGCCATTCTACAAGTCAAATTTAATACTTGGGCTGGGTAATTAGGAAAAGAGTGGTTTTTTCTAGACTTAGAAAGCTTTTTAGAAGTGATATATTTTACAGTGAGATTGTTTATAATTTACTTTGTCTGAGCAGACACATTTTCATCTCAAGTATTTAAAAACATGAGACTTTGTTAGACATGATCAGATTCTTTGGCTGTGTCTCACTCAGATAATCTCTGCTGCTCCCCTTTTACCAGAGGACCAAGGGTTCTTTTGTCGAGGGCCTTGTTTGTCAGACTGTGCTAATGCATCTTTAATCATTCTTCTTCCTCTTTCTTATGCATTTGCTGCATAGTTCTAGGTGGAATTGCCTCTTCAGATTTTTTCTGTCTTGCAGTGGCACATTCAGGCTCAAATTGTTGTGCTCAGTAGTGCCATTGTCACATTATAACAAGGAAGATGCTTCATCATGTGTTGTAAAATGAGCTGAAATCTTCTGTTGGGAGCTGAGGGATCATGTTGTAGAAAAACATTCATTTTTAAGCACCAAGTCATTACACTGGAAAAGGACACATTAAAGCTGTCAAAGTATTTTCACTCTATAATGCCAGGGTATCATGTTAACAAGTTGCAGGGCATGAAGTTTTCTGTATTCTCATTTACAGAGGTGTACAACACAGATGTTTTTAAATGGGCAGTTTTCCTCTGGGTTATGAGTTTGGCAGTGGCTAACAGAAAACTTTGGTTTCAAAATACTAGCAAATTAGATAATACTATTTATCAAGTCCAATTAATGCAGTCAGTTCAAGCACTGCCTCTTTTACTGTTGCTGCTATGTAATTATGATCTTAGATTCATTTCCATATTTAATATTTCCATAGAATGCAGCAAAGTAATATAGACCATCTCACTGTTAATCCAGTAGCTCTAGATTTTTGTTTATATGCTGGTCAAGAAAAGAAGAGAAGATTTAAGTGACAGATAGTGAGGGAAAGAGATATACCCAGGGACAGAAAGACCATATTGCTGTATGAAAAGAAAAAAGGTACCTGAGTTCAGCCAGCTGAAAGTTTGAATTACAAAAGTGTGACAGTTCAAGTAAAATAAAAGCCCTGAAATTTTGAAAATATCTGCTTAAGTCATCTTACTGTGATTGTTGGTACAAACAGTTTTGATATATTTACGCAATCACAAGGTATCTGTGAGTCCATTGCAGATCTAGTGGGAGCTGGAACGTGGGACATCTGTTGTTCAAACCCTTCCTGTGGAACCAGGAGTGCTTGGTTACCACTTGGCTGGGTGAGCAAAGAAGTTGTAGCATTTGCTTGCAGTCTCTGTTCCTGGACTGTCTTGGTCAGTGTACCTGATTAACACACTGAGCACACAGGAGTCAGGTGATATCCAAAGACAGACCAGGCTGAAGAATCTTTGATAGCTGAAGAACCCAAATCTTTGATAGCTGAAGAAGACAAAAGGGACAATTTCTGAGGTGAGATACAGGCATTCTGCTAGGAAATAGGATCCCAGAAAATCCTTCCAGCTGGCTAATAGAAATGGAAGGCAAGGAGCAGGAAGGAAGGCACTGGAACTGGGAGCCTGTGATGTCTGTACGTGTGAGTTCAAAAAAGAGAAAGCAGCTCTCCTGCCAAGGAAGGTAGAAATAGGGCTTCCCTTTGCTCAAGGTACTTCTTCAGGGGCAGAGGAGCAGAAAGTGGACCCGAGTAAGGATCATAATTAAGGGACGAGATTGAGGCTCCCTAGAAACTCTAGGCACTAGTTGGTGGGAGAAAATTTCCTACAGAAAAGGGTCAGATATGGATTGCAGCAGCCACAATTCACCAGTTTGATCAGCTAACAGACAAAGAACAATTAGAAGATCAGAACCATTACGGTATTATATATTACTGTGTTCAGTATTATGGGAAGAATAGCCAGAGGACAAAGTGGCAGTGAATCTTTACTGTAGACAGTAAACAGAAAAAAAGAGAAATTCCTGTGATGTTGTCAGAATGTGTGCTGGAAGTATGGAGAGAGCAAAGTTCATTTTTTAGATCATGTCCTGAAGAGACACATGTGGTGATATAATATTAATTGCCTAAATATAGTATTAAAAAAAATCCCACCCTTGTACATTTATCTTCCAGGCAAAACTAGATACTGTAGAGAACGTGGCACTGATGCTAATGATGAGGGATTGTGCTGCTGATTGGTGACTCTCAAAGGATGGACTATTTGCTACTTTTCTCTTTCCAATATTGTGTCCCTCCTGTGTCAGACCTGTCAGAAGACATCAATCGGTCAGCAAAGAATCCCACTCAGTAGCAAACTAGACCATAAATAATGCCCTCTGCTAAGGCACAGACCGTTCTCCAGCTGATGAGAACAAAACAATACAGAGGTATTAATTGCCTCTTTAAGAGTATAAAACCACTCTGCTGCTTGGAGCAGTGCAGCTCTTTAGGATCTTTAGCTGCTAATGACCACTGGAATCTGAGGGGCTACAATTGTCTTCCCAATTATTTAAGAACCTGAAGCAGTCTCTGAGTGGTGAGTACTAAAAAGAAAAATCAAAGCAATGTGCTATGTTCTGCACTAAAATGATTGGTTTATATGGTACTGTATTTTTATGTAATTTAACATTTAGAAAACTAAAGACAGCTAAATAAATAAAAAAATCTATTTTTTTCTTATTTCCAAATAAAAACTTGTTTTTATTATTATTTTGAAGGAATCCTTAAGGAGATGTCTCTCAGAAATCAGGAATATGCTACTCCTTTATTTCTCTTTATGAGACATAAATTTTAAAAGGTTTGGCCAACTGTGGAGAAAAGCAGTGCTGAAGGACCTGTGCTGCTGTTTGTACAGACACATGAATGGAAATTCATGCTGAGCAGAACCAGTATTGCCGGTGCCTTTCCTTTGCTGAGTGGTAGCTGTGTTCTGACCCAATCCCAGCTGCTTGGTGAGTGGTTTCCCTGCCTGGCCCTGGGTATTCCTGCCCAATCCCCCTTGCCCACAGCAGTCACACTCTGGAAAAACATTTGTGACCTTCAACCGACTGGCTTATTTATACCTGTGACTTGCAAAAAGGCAGGTGATACCAATTCAGTGATACCAATTCCTCCAATAAACACAAAAAAACCCACATAATAATTCAAGGTGGGAGGAATCTTTGGAAACAGGACTGGATAGGGTTGCTCATGTCTGTATCAAGCCCAGTTTTGAATATCTGTGGTGTTGGAGTCTCCACAGCGCTGAACTGCTGTAAATTAGAAATTAGTAGCGGAGAGGAATGAGCAGTCTCCACACCAAAACACAGCTGGATACTTTTACCCTGGCTGAAGGCTGAGAAGCTTTTGCTTGACTTTTGTCTAGGCAGGTGGAGGTAAAGTACTTACTGAAGGCACAGTAGAGGAGAAGCAGTCTGAGCTCTCCAACAGACCAAGAAAACAACTTGGGTTGGGTTTAGCCCCAAGAAGGGCCCGGAAAGGATTTTTTTGTCTGAAATGGTTTTGAAGTTACAAAGAAAGGGCACTATCTTGGCATTTTTGTGCTTATAAAACTGAACTTTTCCCATGTTGTGCCTTTGCAGAGCTGCACCAAAATCCCTGATTCCAAACTGTGTTTGCTTTCTGTTCATCACAAGTGTTTGTGATTTGCAACCACCATTGATTTCAGAAAAACAAAGTCAAATTAAAACACATTTGTCAGAGGTCTAGTTCCTGTTTATAGGAACTAGAAGAGTGGTTTGGAAATGCAGTACAGATAAACACACTCATCTAGAAAGATAGTGAACACTGAGCTGCTGCTGTGTGTAATAAGTTTGAATGATTCAGTGGTGTTTGACTGTAAAATGAATTGCTGAAGATTTGGGTTTAACCAGTTGGCCAGGCTGTTTCACTGCAGTTATTTTAAGTAGCATGAGAGTTCATCTTCCTGCAAGAACAGTGATGAGGGAACAGCAACTCTCCTGCTTTGTGAAGCATCAGCCAGAATAAAAGTGGCTACTGCTGTACCTGAAGGAGTGTTGGTAATTGCCCCACATCCAAATGAGCAATTAGCTAAAATAATTACCAGCCTTGAGATGAATCCACACACTTTTTTTTGCCTGTGACAGTATCAAGGATAACAGGTGTTGAGAGTGCCTTGAAGGGACAAAGATTAAAGATTATTTCATTATGTGCATTCCTTTAGGCAGAGAAGTCTTGTGTTTTATCCTGTCATGCACAGAAAGGTCTGAGCAGTACTTTATTCTCCTCATGCTTTGGCAATTTTGAAGCTGAGCTTCTGACAGAGAGTGAATGTTGTTTAATCTGGGAGAATTGTCTGTCCTTGAGAATTCAGTAAATTATCTCTGTGTCTTTCTGACTTAGACACCCAAAGAAAACTGAAACCAAAGATGCCAAAGAGTAAGCTAAGCCTTATATGACTGAGATTTAGATTAATTGGGAAAGTAAGTATTTGAAGGGTTCCTTTACTTGGAAACATACTGATGAGAAAGAGAGTGTGCTTCCAGCTCATTTCCCAGCAGTGACTTGCAGGAATAATGTCTCTCTAAACTGTCACTAGGTTATAACATATTCTTGCAGTGTGCACCAGCATTACATCCATGACAGATCTGTGCAAGTCAGTATTTGGATCCCAGGATGATGTGATGGAACATGGCAGAGAGATGGGATGGGTGGAACTGATGGAAACTGGTTGTTGGAATCATATGTCTGCATAAACATTTTTCCATTAAAACCTTTACTTTGACCTCTATTTTCTCCTCTAATTCCATTATAATTTGAAGGAGGTTTTTGCCTAGCTAGTATATGTTTGATTTGTGGTCTTTTTTTATGATTTGTGGTCTGTTCTCATTTGATTCTTCACCAGGTCAGCATTAGGTGTTATGCATAACTCTTAGGTGTTATGCCTTTTTCTGATTCATTATCCTCTACTTTTGTTTTTCACCAATCTCTTTGTTCCTGCTTTTTGTTTGTTTGTTTTCTATTCTATGTTTCTTAGCTATGATCCATGATTCCACAGAGTTGAAGCAAGTTAGAAAAAAGACATGTCTTCAGTTGCAGCTGGCATCCAATTATTTGTAGTGGCCCTTGCTAACATCCTGTGGTTCCAAGGCCCATAAGTAGTTCATGGTGTTTTATGACTTTGACTGTTCAACAGCAGGGTCCATTCTGGTGGTGCTGTGTGCAGTTCATCTGCCTTTCAGAAGAAGAGACTTGGTGCTGGTGCTAGAGCTGAGCACCACAGCACTGCCTCTTCCTTACTATGAACTGTTCTCTCTGAAGTTAGCCAGTTTTGGTTTTAGGAGTTTTCTGGAAGAAACTATGGAAATACCTTGTTTTCTACAGTGGAGTTATTCCAGCTGACTGCAGCTGAGGATTTCTGGTTCAGAACATTGTACAAACTTGTGCTGCACTTGCCTTAGTACTTTGGTTCTATACTGGGTCCATCTTCCTGCTGTACTGCAGGCCAGCATTTCCACAGGAAGAAATTCTCTTCTTTTTTTCTGGATTTCAGTTTTGAGGACTGTCTGTGCTTTTTCTCTTACAAGTCATTCGAAACCCTTGCATGGCTGAGCACACTTTTTAAGTTATCAGAGATCTGCTCTCTTCCAATTGACATTCACCTGCAACTCCTTTGTCTTCAAGAAAGGTTGTGAACATGTCCTCTTGCAATAAATAAGGCAAGCTACACAGGCCCAGTTACAGATACAAAACTGGACTAAAGATTGCATTGAGATGTTTTCCAGTGAGACAAGGATTTCTGCTTTCTGCTGAGGTGGCAGCAGCAGCCAGTGAAGATGAGGCAGATGCTTGTGAGCAGGTTAAGTGTGAAGGAAATGCAGGCTGGCTCCTCTTTTCCATTGAGAGGAGTTTCCTCACATCTAATTGTGCCTCTCTCTGTATTTCATGTAGTACTGCTGCCATAGTTTTGAACATGCTTTTAATTTTTTTTTCTTTTTTTCACCCTCTCCCTGTGGTTACTTAGGAAAATTTCTGGATGATTTATTCACCTCATAAATATTCATCTTTAATTTTATATTTTCAGTATGGATATGTAGTACACTTGCTGAGAAGAGCTACCTACAATAAATAAGTAAGGCTGAGGATAAATTGAGCATTCAGAACTCCTGGAATTTGCCAGGGACTCGCTTAAGTGCAAGTGGATGGTTTGAAATTCTAGTACCCACAGGTCTTTGTAAGCTGAAGTTTTCAGTCTCCATGTTCAAGGAATGAGGCTGTAATGAAAACACTTTGATATTCAGGAAAAAAATTAAAGCTTCACAACACTTCAGCTGAAAAGATCAAAGTCTTCTTTGAATAAATGTGACTGCATTTTGCCTTTCAGGGACTGATCTGTCTTCCCTGAGATGATTCCTCCACTTCTCGTGGGATTCTCCCTTCATGTTTGTGGGCTCTGCTTCTAGAACATGATTTTTGTTTACCCTAGTGCTCTACTCTGATGGCTATTAAATGGCTTGCTGGAGAAAGGACAGATTGTGCAACCTTTTTTTTGCAAATGCTATGAATAATTTCAGTGACTTTCAATTAGTTGCCTTTTCAAGAGTTTGACAGGTTTAATTGCTGTTAATAGTCCTGGAATTAAGCTATCTTGAGCCAAGTCAATATGACAGAAGCAACCTAAACCTTTATAGCATTCCTTTCCTGAATAACTAGGGAAACTCTAGTGTTGATTAAGAAAAACAGGGAACTCTGCAATATTTGAAATAAGTTTTGGTAAGATCTCATGCTGCTTATTTACAGAGGCTCCTGTGGGAAAATGGAGATACTTAATGTGTAGGTGGGATGAACCTGGATAATCCAGAGCATCTGTAATTTGGCTTGGAGGTTAAATGGTTTAATACTGCTGGAGAAGTTAGAGATACTTTCCAGAAGGCAGAGTTTAACCTGTCCTGGGCTTCCAAGAGGAGCTGGGTATTTCAGGGCATTCAGCACAGTGCAGTTTTCATGTTCACATGCCCTGGGGGGAAGTGGAAATATTTTTCCACTCTATCTATAGGAGATAGTTATGTGTAACTCAGAAAGTTCCCAACCCTCTTAGTGACCCCTCCAAATCCTTAAGTATTTATAGTCTAATGAAACAAATGAGGAGCGGGTTACTGAGGTCCACAGGCAGATGGTCAGTGGGAAGCAGAATAATGACACCTATCTTAAAACCTTCTATTTGTGTTGAGCACTGATGAAGAGTCATCCAAGACAACCCTGCAGATTCCAGCAAGAACCCACTGCTGGGGTTCATGCTGCCCAGTGTTCCCAGCAGGCAGGAAGTTCCCAGGAAGGTTCACCTGCTGCTCTCTGCTTTGGACTGCATTTCCAAGCAAACACCTGCTCGGAAACTCATCTCAAAAACATACAATGCAGATATCTTTTAGGAAGGAAATTGAGCATGCAAAGAATTAAGGTAGTGCATTGATGAGACTGAAGCTATTTTGAATAAGAACAAACACCCTTAGGCTTTTGGGATTTTAATACAGAATTTTGAAAAAAACATCAAAGGGGGAAAAGTAAATACTGGTTTTGCAGCTATTGACACTTCAAATTTTATTTAACAACAGCAATATCAATTGCATGTTTCATACAGTGTGATTTCCTTAGCAAGATGAGCAAGATTTGCTTTTGAATGTAGAATCAGACTTTTTGCATGCAATTGCAGGATAGTCTTTTTGAGTCTTTGCCTCTCCTGTATCTGATCTTAAAGCTTCAGTTACCCAAGAGATGTATGACCTGGGAGCTCAAGCTATTGCAATCAATAGCTAGTAAACTGATTTAGACTTAGAGTGCCAAATGCTTTTGTGAAGTGTTTGTACTTCATTGCATGTTTGTGTAACGGCAATGTAGCAAATGAAATTTTAGCCACCTGTGATTCATGTGTTCATACCTTTTAAAAATATACAGGGCTTTTTAACTGTAAATATTATCAGCTACTTTTTGTCCTGATCACTAATGAAAGATTTTGTATCTGCTAACAGGGTTTGACAAGGTTACTCATTTTGCCTTCCTTTTTTATCACTCCAGTCATTTTCCATACAGAAGTTCCTATTCCTCCAGTATCTGGAAACCAGCACCCTGAAAAACAGTGACACTGGTGGGCAATTCCATTCATGTCAGAGGCTGTTACTACTTTAACTGTTGTCTCTGAAGTGGTTTGGAGAAGCAAATCACCAAAGATTTCCAAAACTCTCTGGTGAAGTTTAAGCAATGAATGACACCAAAGACATTGTTCTGTGAACCTGCTGCTGGTTGGTTTTGTCCCTTGTGTTTGTCAGGATTCAGCCAGGTCCTCACTGCTCCCTCAGTTCTGTCCATGAATGTGTCTCTCTCTAGTTCATCCTTGCTCCCCCAGCTTTCTGGGTGCTGGGGTCACCCGCGGAGCCGGGCCCTGGCCCTGCGCAAACACTGGCGAGCGGGTGTGGATGTGTGTAATGGATGTGTGTCACCATCTGCTCCTGTGATGCCCTGAGATGAAGGAGGTACTCTGAATTTATAAGGTCACTTTTTATAAGGAAACAATTGTAGGATTATTGTCTACTTAACTCTTGGTTCAGACTTTAAGGATGACAGCTTTTTAGTCAGGCTCAGGATTTTAGGTGGCCAATCACAGTCACTATCCTGCAGGAATACCCAGACCTGGTCAGTGCTTGTTTGACCTGGTTTTTATATACCATGTAAGCATTACATACAGTGGTAGAGTACTGGTATTTTATAATTAAATACCCCTTTTATTACTGGAATGGCCTATGGAAAATTGGAAAACATAGTTGGGATAAATACTTTTAAATAAAATCAAATCTAGGGAATAGTTAAGTTATGCAAAGCTTGGACATTTTTCAAGAGAGGTATGAGTCGTTTGATGAATAGGAAATGTGTTAGGAAATTCTGATTAATTATTAATCTATTAAAAAGGAGCTAGAAAAATTAATATTTTATATCACAGATATATTTATATAAAATAATTCTGTAGTTGGTTAGTTAGCTGGTTAGAGTACAGCTTCAAACAATCTATAGAAACAAGTGAATCCTCCTTTATCTCAAATATAATTAGCCATTTAAATGTCTTGGGTCAATTTATTAACACTTTATTCATCGGGGTGTAACTTTTATTAGGCTTTATTACTATCAGAAATTATATCCTACACAAATACAATAGAGATTTAAATGTTCTGTAGAATGAGCCAATGCTTCCTGACTTTATTGCACAGTATTGTAATGAACCTTGACCAGCTGTAGATTTGATAAGTGTAAAATATTGCTGCTTGCTGCTAATTTTGTTCCTTTTTAATGACTGATAATCCATGTCGATTTAGTGTGATAGTCACAATCCAATACTGTTTTCCTGCTATAAATGTGATTGTAACAGGAGCTATTAAGTGTGTCTATGTAATAAAATTAGTCAGGGAAGCTCTGTATATTGTTTCCAGGTCTTTGGATTTTCATTATAGTAGTGGAACTTGTTAGACTGTAAAGCTTGATGGTTGCCAGCTCAGACAAGCTCTTTTCTACTTCTGTGCCAAGCAAAGGGGTAATGATGCTGCACTAAGAAGTCTGTTCTCACTGTTCTGGAAAATTCATCATATATAAACATAGGGGATCATTTTGGGGCGAGCAGGAAAGGTGTCACGGGGGAAGAAAGAGAGAAAACTCATCTGGGCAGCTATAACTGCACAAGAGTTGCTGAAAGAGACAAACCTGGCCCTGAATGTCTGTGCTGGGAAATGTAGTTGTGACATCTCTTAGCAGTTAGGCAGCCCTGGTAAATCAAATGATCATGTTTGCCAGGATGCCAAACTGTACAAAAGG
Organism: Agelaius phoeniceus; assembly: GCF_051311805.1. NCBI lineage: Eukaryota > Metazoa > Chordata > Aves > Passeriformes > Icteridae > Agelaius > Agelaius phoeniceus. The sequence continues at coordinate 20,288,389 of NC_135277.1, forward strand.
ATCTCAGTGAGGAAGCCTCGGCAGAAGTCTCTCTTTTCCTTTGGCTCTGTTCAGCAGCAGATGCCACTTTTAGATAAAGAACTGTTGCATCTGAGTCATTCTGAGAAACACACACTTCCTCATAGACTTGCTTTTGGTCTCACTTGATCTTGTCTAACCTGAACAGTTAGTTCTATTTCAGATCTTGGGCCTCTAGGTTTGAAGTGGAGATAGTTTTACAAGAGTAGTTGAATCCCAACTGTGAGAATAATCAAAAAGCAGTTTCTGTAGCTTAATATATATATTTTTTTTTTTTTTTAAAGTGAGTAGTTAGGTTATGTCCATCATTACCATGGCAGAATAGTAACTAAAAGTTGTACCCATATCTGGGTAGTATCTCAAAACAATTTATTCTGTGGTAAAGCAGATATCTAACACCCGAATTTTCTTTGTACTTAAATATGTAATGGGGAGTTCTGCCACTGAGGTCAGTGTAGGCATGGTTTTGCCCACAGTAATTTTGTCTGGAGAAGCCAGACTCTGGCTCTCATGGTGTGAGAGCTTTGCTCTGCTCTCTATCTGCTCACATGGACTGAGCTGTGCTGACTGCTGGGTAGGACAAGAACTTTTTGCACACATCCACCGATGATGTTGGCTCAATAAAGGCTTCCATCAGCAGCTTATAAGGGGCAGTTTATAAATTTTCACTGACTAAATAACAGTTCATCCCTTTCAACACAGGGCAGGAATAAACCTAAAGATTCATAACCTTCTACATTATTTATTTGCAGCACTTCCTCCAACACTTGGAAAAGCTCCCCAAGAAAAAAAATGCAGAAAGCTGACAAGTACATGCAGAGAGAACTGTACTAGCCTAAGGTTTACTGGAGCATGTTTGCATTTTGGTGGCTGTGTGGAAGAAGCTGTGAGGCCCTTCTGACCTTTGAGTTGATGCATACATGAATGTTTAAATGTCATTGCTCAGTCTGTGCATCATCCAGACCTGCTGTACTGGGGACCATTCAGATGTCCATTCCATATGACTGCAGTTTCTATGAAGGCTCTCCACGCAGAGTTGTAGCACAATCAAACAGTGGTGTAAAATACATCTAGCATGAGCCTTTCTGCAGCGATCTCCAGGCTGCCTTTATATACTCCTATACTCCTATACTCCTTTGCAGAGGAATTCTGCAACTATTCCTAGGAGTCAAAGGGATTTCTGCTTTGCTGGCCCAGTCTGCTATGCCTTGCATAAGGCTCCCTGCAGCAGTTTTGGGGGATGCTGGCTGGTCAGGGCTGCTTCCTGCCAGAATGCTAAGGCTGGTCAGCAGGTACCAGCAGCTGAAACCCTGCCAACATCGTTCAGAGGTTAAGGGGGTAGTCAGTGCTCCTGCAAATTAATGCATCCATCCACAATCAGCACCATTTCATCAGTATTCCTTGGGGAATCAGTATTCTCTGTGGGAGAAGTCCAATAACTGCCTCCTTCATGCCTCTACAGCAAAATGAATTTTGAGCAGGGAGAAGACATTTCCCCTAATCAGACAGAGGAAATAAGGAAAAGGGAACTTACTTCACCAATTTATAATTCAAGTTATTGGAATAAGTTCCTAGTGTCCCATCCATTTTTTGCCAGATGAAGATGTCCCATATAGATTTAACTGTGGGTTTTTGCTCTAGCTCAGCTTGTGCACTAATACAAAGGCTATTCCTTGCAAATAAACACTGGGACAGATACAAAGAAACACTGAGCAAAACCTAAGCCATGCAATGAGCTTCAGAAAGATCAGATCCACAGATGTGCTGACTGAAGTTTAAGAGACAACTTAACAGATGTACAAAGCTGTAGATCAGAGGGGATATAAAACAGTTAAACTTGCTTAAAGGCACAATGTGTCACAATCTAACGATTCCATGCATCCTCAGCCCGACAGAAGAGGGAACATACGCTCAGCTCGGTGCTCTGGCTGTAGGCATGCCAAGAAGATTATAAAAATGCCATGCTGTGATATGTTGCCCTCCTGCCTGAAAGGCTACCATTAAGCTGCTTATTTACTGCACCTATTCAGGCAGCAGTGCTGTTCAGAGTGCTACCTGTCTTCTTGTTGGATAAATTAGTTGTGGATATCACAGGATTGTTGCTGCCCATTGTTCAGTCTGGTGAAGGTGGGAAGAGATGAAAGGCACAGATATGACCTTGTAATGTTTTGTGTAAAATAGGAGATGCTTTTTCTTCATAGTGAATGTCATAGTTGATCTTGGTAGAACTGACTGTTAGCAAGTTTGGAGTTAAATTTAAAAGGCTAACATACTAATGAAGGCAATATTATTTTCTCAATCATATACATATATATATATATAAAATATATAGATATATATATATATTGGGAGAGATATGGAGGTGTGGAGGAAAGTGCATATCATTAGAGCTTTGTGCTGTCTATAAATCAGCACTGTTTCAAATTAAATCATCAAGAGAACACACAGGAAAACTTAGACACCCCCTCAATGTAAAGCATTGTGTTGTTGTTGGTTGGGGGTTTTTAAAATATATATAAATTGTTGAGCCCTCATATTTTTATGATATATGGAGCTGTGAACTTTAAATTAGTGATAATAAAAATTGACAAGTGCAGCATTAAAAACTAAACCATGCAGCCCTACAGGCTTAATTATGAAGTGAGCAGGAAGATAGACACAGAAAATCCTGTTTCAAAATTTTACCTCACATAATATAAATAAAAGATTATGTCTTCCACTGGTAGCCTAAGATCAAAAGGATAATATAAAATGACTAGCCTGTATTTATTTTGCCTTTATTATGTGTATAGATAAACTATACATTTCTCATTTTCTTGTGTCTCTTAGCTATACACAGAGATACTTAGATATAGATTTAATTATGGATAAATAGCTATAAATTAATATATGTAATTATTTTTAATTTTTCATTTATTCATTAGAAAGAGGCATTCTCATTGTCAAAACTTAAAAATAGAACATTTTTGAATAGTGTTCTAGCTGATAGTTGAATACAAATTAGGCAAATAAAAATATTGATTGAAATTTAATTTAGAAAATGTGGTTCTGAAGGTTATCTAATAAGGTTCTGAAGATTATCTAAGTTTTAGATAATCACTAACAAACAGAGACAAGTTATGACAGTATTTACTGGGTAGATGTATATACGTCATAATGTAAACAGATATCTTCACTACTTTGCTATCATATGTGCTGAACTGATAATTTTCATTGCTGTTTTAAAAAACCCTCCTAAGTTTGAATAAGGCACTGGAGAAGGTTTTCTTCTTCCTGATGAGTGATTACTAACTCAAAACATTTTACATCGCTTTGGGATAGCAGGTTAGCAGCAAAAAAAATTTAAAAATAAAAAAAGAAGGAAAGAATCTCACAGAAGCACGTACAATATTCTCCTTCCTTCCTTGAGCTACCTATTTGATAATTTTTGGATCCCAGTATAAAAACTGCCTGAATAGCAATCAATGTACAGCCAGTAAGGTTTTGTAACATTCAGGATGGATGTACTGTGACAGAAAATCAGGCTCAAAGGAAGAGTGAAGAAACCCTAACACCTTGTTCTAATGGTTTCCTAAAAGGACACGTCAGTATTTTTCTTGTCCTACAGTGCACAGGCCCTCAGTGATGGGACTGTCAGGAGTGCCAGGCCCTAACAGCCGGGCTTGCTCTCTGTAACTGTTTCCATACCTGTTTGCCCATGGTTTAGAACCATTTCATACAAAGCCTTAGTTTGTGCAAGTAGCCCTGTTAACAGATGCTGGCTGAAGCTGAGCTTGTCTGATGCTGCCTTACAGCACTAAGTCCTCTTGGAGTGGTATTTTAACTGGCAATTATTGTATTTGATTATGATCAATCAGGATGAAAATTGACTTGACTCCTAAAAGTCTAAATCTCTTTTTATCATTATTAACCTGGCTTTTCTTCCTTGTGCCTGTGCCTCCACATGTATTTGCTGAATAAAGATGGCCCTTTGCAGAAATTAAGGAAAATGTCATATTGTGAACAGTCCTAGATTTAATTTAATATAGAAGATAAAGAATAAAAAAAATACTGTTTTAACTTGTTATTTTTCAGTATGTTTGGGGTTGGTAATATTTCAAAAACTTTTATAAAGAAGGAGACGTTTGCAGTTATGCTAACTCTCATGGAAGGACCTAAGTCACTGCAGTTACAATTAATGGTAATCACTGGCAAATCTGTCTTAAATGTCTAATTAATCCTAAGCATGTAAGTAGTGTGGCTGTTGTAAACGGAACTGCTCAGACACTTGTGTACTGACATGCACAAAATTAGTCAGGCACTTGGCTCCTCCAGTAGGTCCGGATGGGAATGCAAAACTCTTGTGCTAAATCACTTGGGCTCAAGAGAATGGTGCAGTTTAATTATCTCCAGCCAGGGTTAAAGAGGGCTGGAAGTATCCTTTTGTGCCAGAGAAAACCACCCAGATGTCATTTGCAAGGGCAGCAAGGACCAGCTCCAGGGAGCCAGCACAGGAGAGGTTTTGCTGTGTGGCTGTTACTTGTGAAGGGAAACTACTTTGGGATATTAATGCAAGCCCAGTAATCAGCCTGAGATGAGCTTGAGATGCTTCATTCAAGTTTAGAGATTTCTTTCTGTTGGAAAGTGTTGATGGGAAAATTATCTAGGTAATGTAAATGAGAGTAGGGATCATTTGGGGAGACTTCAAGTACTGCAGTACTAATGGGCAATATTGAAGCAGACTTTTCATTTTTCATGTGTACCGATCACCTGAAGTATCAACTGGCTGGACATTCCTAAAATTAAAGGATGTTGTAAGGGGAAAAGATGGGGAAAAATCCTAGAGCTGTATTAACTAGAACAAATTTAGAACTGTGAAAAATTCAGCATAATTGGTGAACAGGAGGATGAAGAAGTGAGTTTTGCAGCACTGAGTATCAAAGTTACTTTATGCCACACCTGCTAAAACTGAACCATCCCAGACAGAGGCCAACACTCTTTGGTCACTGTAACTGACAAAAAGGCTTCCAGGAAGAAGAATAGGATCATTAAGATCTTGGGAGGTGGGAGTAGAGTAGAATGTTTGTCAGAATTAAAAATTATTAAGAAAATTGGAATTTGGTGTGGATTTTGGTATGTGACAACCCAACAGAATTTGTCCCCAGTTTTAACAGCACTTACATGGCTAAGTAAAACATAAATTTATTGTTTGGTTGTTGTGTTGGACAGTCAAGCCTTGAGAATATTTTTGTGTTTAGTACAGACTGTAATAGTCTTTATTTTCTATATAAATCTATTCCATATAATTTATGATTATATGTGTATATATTTAATATATATACACATATAATATATTTACATATTTTGCATATATTACATGTAAAAATATAAGTGCATGGCAATCTGCAGTTAAATCAGTGGTTACTGCTTCATAAAGCATCTAATTCTGGTTCAACAGTCATTAGTTCTGGCAAAGGACTGAGCCACTGTCATGTGGTGTACATTTACAAAATAAACAAAAATTGCTGTGATACTGAGCTGAAGATTATTTACAGATTAGTTTTCTTCGAAGGGAAGCTCCATGAAGCTTTGCTGTACAGAACACCCTTCTCCAAAACATAGTGATTCGGTGATTTACTGTATGTACAGCATTTTTTACTTAATTTCTTTCATATGCATATTTGCAGATGATGAGTTTGTGTAACGTCCACAAAAGACATTCAGGACATTTAGATTTTATAGAATCCTGAAGTTAATCGCAGATGTTTTGGATAGTTTTATTTTGTCCTGTTTTGTGTTAACCATGATTTGGTCCTGGGCCATAAGGATTTTTTGATTGTTTGGAACTTAAAGAAAGGAACTTTTGCAAACCTTGCTAGATTTTAGGGTTACACTCACAACATCCAGCAGATGACAAACAGTTCCTGGGAGTGCTTGGGTAACCAGTATCTTGTGCATAACCAACACCTTGTGCACTTCAGTCCAAATGCAGAAGAGTGTACAGATGTAAGGAAAACACCTGGCTTTCACAGTCCTCCTGACACCCGGACAATGACCCAAACCAGTTTCGTTTTTGAGTGGCTTTTTTATCCAGTCAGTGCAAGTCTGATGTTCTAAGGTGCCCCAAGAGCTCTGTCTTTCTGACAGGACTGCTCTGGGCTGGCTGTTCCTGAGCTGCAGCACAAGGTTTATGTGCCCAGAAAGAAAAATGGAGACATGAGCTCAGCTTGGCTCCAGCCTGGTGATGCTTTGTCAATATTGGATTGGCAATCCTGTTATTATAAGAAACAAGGACATCATGTAGCTGTTAGGAGCTAGAAAATAGATTGTTTACTATGTTCCATGCCATCAATCAGTTTTGTGAGAAAACTTGAGCTCTGGCTGACTGGCATAACTTCTTTTAAAAGCCCCAAGTGTCTCTGTTGCTTAATATTTATTGAGATTCAATTAACAGCAAATTAAAACTATTCAATTTTTTATGGAAAAGAGTTTAGAATATTAAAACAGTTTTGTAAATCAAATTATTTTAATTCTAATCACAGTAATAAAATTGACATGTTGTTTTAAAAAAACGGCATAGTTGCTGCTGGAAAGTCATACCAATCAATGTGTATAGATTGCTAATTTACTTCAAACTGGACATTTGGGGAGACTTCAATTATATTGGTAATATAATTAGAGATTACTTCTTCAGTAAGGTATTTGTCAGTAAAATAATGCAAAGGGTCAAATTTAAGTGATAAAGGTTAGTTTCCTTGAAATATTCCTCTTTTGTATGCAGTGTATCTGCGGACTAAAAGTATTTTGTGTTTTATGTCACTCAGTATTAGACCAAGTCTTCTGCATTCTTAATGTTTGTTTTACTATGCAAATTCAAAGTTTGGAAAGCTGTTGCCTTCCAAGTCTTCCCTATATAATTATATACATAAGCATATATATAAGAAGGATATAAGAAGTTCCACTTTCCAACTAGAGTCCCTTCTGGTCAGCCACATAGCATAAATTGAAGCCAAAATATTTAAATTTCATCCTAGAAAGAAAACTTCTTAGAACCTACAAAATGCCATTTTAAAAGCTCACTGTGTGGAATGAGCTTAGTAGTTAAGTGACATCCTCCATTTTAACAACAGAATAATTGCATCATGTATCAAATGTTTGCATTGAAAACCAGAATATTTTAAAATGGGACCAAGGATCAGCTTGACACATCTCAGTAAGAAAGAAAAATGAGGTGTACAGTAGAGAGGAACAAGTGTGAAGCTGGGCCTTCCTTCCTGCCTACCTCATGCAATCACTCGTGTTACTGTTTTGGAGCCTTTGATACTGGCCACAGTCTAATTCAAGCTCTAGTGAAGTTTATCAAGTGCCTCACCTGGAAAATGAAATAAAAAAAAAAAAGGAGGGGAACCTGAAAACTGGTCAGATTTAGAAGAAAATGTGTAATGGATTATCAAACAAAAACAAGACTAGGAGCTGAATACTTTACCCTCCATAAAGTCAGAGTATTTTATCCCTAAGTTGCTCAGTTCTCTGCACTTTCACATTCCTGTCCTTCCAATGAGACACAAGCACAGGTACCTGAGGCAGTCTCCAGATATTAAGGACAACCTTTCCTTTCCAAGGTGAGTACATTGTGGAACTTGAAGGTGCCATTTGGTATCTTGGTGTTGGACTGGTGACATTGGACACACCTGTTAGGCAACTTAATGTATCAGATGCAAGCAAACCTCTCCAAGTTAGAGCTGTACAGTGCAATCTTCCTCTTAATTTTAATGCTAATGTGGTAAGTCATGGGCTCTTCTTCAAAGCCTACCCAGCCTAATCCCTTCCTGGGATCTGACAGCATGCAGCCATGCATGTATTTTTTTAGGTGGGTGCACAGGTACAACTGCCTGCTGTTCAGAAGTGTTCTTCAAACTACTTGACCTGGAAGTGGATATGAAAACTACCTTCTCAGGGCAGAGTCAAATGTTCCCATGCTCTAAAGCTGTCCACACTTTTCTAAACACATCCCTAATTGGTATACAACCTTAAAAAATGTCTTTCATTAAAAATATAATTTGACTAAGTAATTGACTTGCATTTGATTAAGTCACAATCTATTGGATTAACATGATTAATAGATAAAATTATAACCAAACACAGCAGTACAAAAGGTGAATTAAGTCATGGGTCACAATAAAATACTAAATTTAGGAAAGATTGATATAGCAGGAGTATTCATTTCACAGTAGGTACCAGGCTGTTCCCTTACAGACAGTGATGTAATTCAGATGGAACTGGGGTAGTCAGAATCAAGGCTGCTTCAAAGGACTTTGAAGCTGGTGAGTGTTATGCCAGAGATGTGTTTACAGTACATAACACCCACAGTGTAAATATTCACTGCTCCCATATTAATAGCAAAATGTGGGGTTACAATTAGAAGAATTAGTTCTGAACTGCAGAGGGGAAAAAACAGCTTAATGATCTTAGAATCAAAAAACCACTTAGCCAAAGAAGAACTGCCTTAAGACTTTCTGTTCCACAGGAAGAGAACTTAAAATTTGCTATAAATTTTGACCCACCAATACATATGACACTGCAGTGACTGAAAAAAAGGTTATTCAGAATAAAAATTCTAGTATTAGAACTATTGTTTTTAAGTGAACAAGTAACAACATAGCAACAGACAGCAACCACATCTTAAGATAACTGTAAAACTGCAGGTAAACCATTAAAGCTGCATGGTCCCCACCTGGATGAACAGTCAGCATTAATGTGTTCACCTGGCTTGTACTTCATTTTGAAAAAGCAAAATGAATTAATTAATTTTTGTCTAGCAACTAGAGTACTCATTTTCTGAAGCTGATTGTTTTCCTTTTGTGCCCACCATGACCTGTAATTTTAGTGCTCCCCTTTTAGGAGTGCCAAGCTAACAGAATGGCATGTGGTGCATTAAAGTAGTCATGGCTTGAAATGCATGAAATGCCACTGGGTGGGGTGGGCAGCTAGCTGCACCCTGATATTGGAATTATCTAAAGATAATGTTTTCTCTCAACCTCTGTTTTATTTCAAAAGGATAGAGCTAGTGAAAATAACTATACCTACAGTCACCTAACCTTCCTAGACTGACAGCTTGTCAGTAATTAGATCAGATTAGTTAGTAATTAGATCAGCCCTTGGTCTCCTACTGAAGTTAGTGTGTGTGTGGGATCTGCTAAGTTCTTTGAAACAAAAAAATTGATGGCTAAATTGAAAATACTGGTAAAACATAAGCAGAAAATTCCCACTATTCGATGACAGACTGAGTGTTTCAAATTTAATTTGCAATAGTTGTGTTCATTGAGGCACCTGTAAGATAAGGGGAAGTAGGTAAATTACAGACTTTATTATAAGCATCTGAAGCTATAAAATCGTTAAGGTATCTTCAGCATTGTCTCAAGATTCATTAAAACAGAGTCTAAGTCCAGTAACTATATTGAGCATCGCAACAAGTTCAAAGTACCCAGGGAGTTGTGGGATCTAGTTGCCTATGCAGCCCATCCAGGGAGTGACTTTGTGTTTAAAATCTTGATTGTTTTAGCCTAGATAAGTGGGGGATGATGATGCCAAAGCAATGTGGAAAAGCTGTCACTGCAAGTAGTTTCTACTGGTTGGCTCCCAGTATCCCAAATATTGAGACAAATGAGAATGTTTGTTGCCTAAAGGAGAATTTCTTGTAGTCTAAGTTCACATGCTCTAATAAAAGGGAGTGCAAAAAGACTGCCAGATATTTTCCTGACTGTTCCAGCCGATGCCAAATGATTTAGTAGTGAGACATAGCTGTATTTAAGATCCTTTAAATCATTCCACAATTAAAAAAGTGCTATTGTACCGGTGACACCACACACCAGAAAACCTGCAGTAGGTTGGAAGTGCTCATTATACCTCCAGAGACTCCCTGCTCAGATGGCACAGGTCCCACTGCATTTGTGCCTTTTTTTTTTTTTTTTGCATTTCTTTCTTTTTCTTTTAGTTAGGTTTTAGTTAGAGTCAACTCAAATGCTGTTCTGAGAAGAAATGGGCTTGCTTATTTTTCTTAACTGAGGATTCTGTAATTGCAGCCATTTAGTGGCTGCTGCCTCTGATAGACTGGATTTCTAAAATCAGGAAATTGGAATTACGGAAATGGCACAAATAATGCTCCATTTCTCCACAACGGCTTCTGCTGCCTCAAGAGCCTACTTCCAGCATACTGAAATTTAGGCTTTAAAAGAGCCACCAAAAGCAGAATAGTTACTGTTGTTTGGTCATTCTCGTTCAGCATTAGAAAGCGTGGCTCAGCCACATGTATATTTGCCTATTTAAAGACAAAAAAAAAAATCTCGTTTCACTTCCAAGTTTACTTGAAATCTCTTGAACAGTTGGCACATGATATCAGTGTTTTAGTGCCAAAGGTAATAAATTTTGTGGGCCTTATGACGCATTTGGGAACAGTTTTAGCATTGGAAATGGAAGGGCTAAGCTGGACTCTTCTCTCTATACTAGGTTGGTCAGTTAACAAAAATTAAGAAATCAATAGAATCATTTAGCAGATGTTTTTTTCAGTAATTCACTATTGTTTTCTGGATACCCTGAATTTCAGAATGTGTTACCTCTGACCTCACTCATTAAGCATAGCCAAGGTAAACTCTAAATGAAAATAAAAATTAAGTTAAAAATCAAAATTAAATTAAATTTAAATCTATGCTTTTGTACAATGCAAAATGGAAGAAAACAAAAGAAAAAGGAAGACTGTGCTGTTTCCAATGTCATTAAACTTAGGCAGGACACTGTACATAACTTTAAACTGTTGTTTTGAAACCACTTGGTTTGTTTACTGCAGAAACAGTGTTTTGTTATGGGTGAACTTAGCAATGACCGACTAGGGATCCCTGTATATTGATTTTTTTTTTGTTTTATTTAAGAATAAATTTAGATGGATGGATGAATTTGGAATGCTGTTGCTTCATCTTTATCCCTAATTGAGATACTACCATGGATTGTAAGGCTCTGGAGTATAATGATTTGTCAGCACAGGACACAGAGTGGACCAATTTAATAGTTGCTAGAGGGGTTAGGATTCCTACCGCCTTTGATGAAATCTTTTTTAGGTCAGTAACATTTAGAGATATAGAAAATAAAATGAAGTAATTGGAGAGAAACCAGATGGTTTGTGGCTAATTTGGAAAGGTACAGATTATTGTTGTGCAGCATCTTATTCATTAAATGAAAAGGCCTTAACATTTTATAAGGGATAGCTTAATATTGATATCACGTTATGATTCACACTGTTTAGTGTGCAAACATCAGCCATCCCTTATGTTTTTCTGCCCATGCTCAATGCTGTCACTGAAGCCACTGTATGAGGAATTACCATGGTGAGTCAGTAGGTGACAGCCTTACATGTACATTTTTCATTAATGTTTTCCTGCTACAGGAAAAACATTTGCACACAAAACACAAATTCAAGTGTTACAGAAGCAGCCAAATATGTGCTTATCATGGGAATAAAATACCATGGGTGAGTGAAGTGTCACAAGCATAAGCTGGTATCTGCATTCCCTGCCATTTTTTTCAGAGCATCTTGCTTTGCAATTTGCACAGGCTTCTCTTCATTACAATTACATCATTAAATATATGTTAATTTTAAAGTTTCTTTATTGTTCCATTCTGAAGTAATACAAGCACACCAGCTAGGAATTGAGGTGTGCTTATTTTAGCATGGTAAAGGTAAAATGTTTACCCATCTCTAACCAGGTAAATATTATTTTACTCAGATCTATTACAATAATGCCCAGGGACTCTGAATGAAATTGCTGAGCAGTTCATAGGTACTGCAAGGGGCGATCTTTGCCTCACACGTTTTGCACCAAAAATAAGCAAGACAGAAAAAAGATGAGAATGCACACACAGCCTGGGAAGTGACTCTTTTAGAGAGGCTTTATAAGAGAGAGGTGGAATGCTTAGGAACAGTGTCTGCTGACTGAGCTGAGAGATGCTGATCATACACATGAACGGCCCACATGTCCCAACAGATATGCAAGTGAAGTATTTTTAATTGAGGAGCATGAATCATATAATATATATTTAATACATTAATATATTTTATATTTGTGTATTGATATATATCTATGTCTAATTTTGTCATATTTCAAGATGTCATTACAAATTGTTCTCAGTATATTGCAACTGGTATAGGGGATTTTTTGGTTCCTATTAGCTAACATAGTGTTCTTAAGGCCTTAACCTTCTGTTGTGGGATGAAGAGATTTAAACTTCACAGCCTCTTGCTGTCACTTGCTGGCATAATTGAGAATATTGCTGAGATTTTTGGAGAATCCTTTCCATTTGGCAGAGATGTTTGGACACGCTTGTTAGGAACTGAACATTACAAAATAGATGGTCAGCTCTGGAGGGGATTCTTCAACGAGGGAATAGCTGTAAGAAAACAGTGCCAAACAAGCAGCATTTTGCTGAGAGGTTTTCAGAATAACATTCTTGACTTAGAGCCCATTATCTAACAGATGTGTATTGATTTAATAAGCCTCCCTACTGTTTCACTGTAAGCACTTAGTTCTCTCATCTTCAGTGGAGGATGTGAAAAAGGAATCTATTAATAAAAAGTCTCTTATTCCAGCAAAACATGTTGATGCCCATATTTGGCAAGGACAATTAAGTATTTCAAAGCCAATTAAAACTTCATTTTTTTGATTGGGACACTGTGGGCAAGGCCCTCAGCTGGATATAGTGACTGATGTATATACACTGATGTCCTTCTTGACCAAAGAATAATATTGCAAACTATTTAATCTACACTATTTTTTACCTCAAATTGATCTTACAAAACAATATGATTTTCTGTATCTACAGAAGAAAGTAGTTCACAACTTGCCACTGTCAAGTTGTTAATTCATTCTCATTTCTTTTTCTAGACACATTTAAAATTTTTTTTCTAGATGATTTTTACTGACCAAGAGCAAAACAAGAAAGATTAAAATAGGTATGATTTGGCACAAAATCTGTTGAAAGAATGCATAAGTGTGGGAGGGAAGAGGGAGGCCCAGCTCTACAGCAGCTGCAGAGTTCTGTCAGGTTTAGCAACAGATTTGGTTTGTGTGGCAAGGCTTTGGTAGTGGGAGGCTCCAGGAGTGGTGTCTGAGAGAAGGTGCCAGAAGGCACCAGAAACTTTCCCCGTGTCTGATAGAGCCAATGCCAGCCAGCTCCAGGACAGACCCACTGCTGGCCAGGGCTGAGCCTGTCAGCAACAGGGGATGGGATACAATTTCTTCCAGAAGCAGGGAGAACTTGCACAACAGCCATTGCAGTTGGGGAGGTGAATGAGAATACAGGAGAGAAATTCTGCTGACACCAAGTTCAGTGGAAAAGGGGAGTGTGGAGGTGCTCAAGCCACTAGAGCAGATTTTCCTGCAGCCCATGGAAGTCCATGGTGGAGCAGAAATCCACCTGCAGCCCCTGGAGGGAGACCACGTCAGAGCAGGGTGCCTGAAGGAGGCCATGACTCTGTGGGAAATCAGGACCAGCCTGTCAGAACCTATGGGGAAGAGCCCACGCTGGAGCAGGTTTGGTGGCAGAACTTGGGACTCTGGGGACTCTGAGCAGGATGTGAAGAACTGCAGCCTTGGGATTGGACTCATGTTGGAGAATTTTGTGCAGGACTGTGTTCTAGGGGAGGGACCCTGTGCTGGAGCAGGGGAGAAGAGTGTGAGCAGTGGTTCCCCTGAGGAGAAGGAGCAGCAGAGACAGATGTCTCTATCTCCTCAGCCTCTTGAAGAGTACTCTTAATGTTTCCCTATGCACATCCCAAAGTAACAAGTCACTTTTGAAAATGTTGTTCAAATGTTATATCCTTTCTTATAGATGCCTCAGTTAAAAACATTGTATTTGCATCCCTGTATTCCATATTTCTGTCATGCATACAATGGAAAGCACCCTACGTCCAACATAGGAAGCATTCTATACAACACAGCTTTTTGGAGGTAAGGAAAGCTTGTGTGAGTAGTTCAAGAGCTGTTTTGAACATTGGATCTTTCTTTCATAATCTATTACTACTTTCTGTAAAGTTTCAAGTAAATTGCTTCTCTGAACCAGGCTATAAAGCTTTAAAGTGTAAAACTGATCTCCTCATAAAGTACAAATGTTCTGATGCTCTAATTACCTGAGGCCTGATCTTCCAACCCCTCACAGTAATCTGTAGTCATATGTCTAATCTTTGTGATTGGATACAGGGAGAGTCAAGTGATTCCAGAATATCTACTAGGTCTCTACTAAACTTTCCTAAATCACATTTTGTTTTCACATAGATAAGTGATATAAGTGAAGGGTTAACAGTTTTCTGTCTCTCTTAATTTCAGATTTGGAAGACAATTATAATTCAAAATGTTTCTTCTAGTTGAGACTCCTTAGGAAAAACACATACATAGCCTAGAGCTAGAAGTCCAACTTTGCTTTTAAATGCAAATATTTTAACAAGTATAACACAAAGAAGCATGAACTATCAATTATTACTACTAGGCATATGTAAAACATCTTGTTTATCACAAAGAGCCCAAATTAGGCTAAAAAAAAAAATAGAAATTTGTAATTGAAATGTTGCCTGTTCTCCTTTAAAACTGCCCATTGTTGTTATCAGAAGTAGCCTTCAGGTTGTCTTGATGCATCTAAATAGATCTTTCAATAAGAAAAGATGGGAACTGCCAGTGTTGGCAGAGTGACTGTCATGCAATGAGATTTCCTGGGAATGTGTTAGAACAGTGCATTATTTACAGCACCAGCCTGTCACTTAAGAGTTAAGGCTTTGTTTCCCCTTACTTTCATTCTCTAGAGGTCTCACTGGTACTTACAGAATGACAGGAGGAAGTTTCAAGTCGGGGAGAGGGCATTTCCCAGCTGACCTACCAACACAGGAATGTAGACAAAAGCCCATGGAAATTTTGAAAGTGTTAACTTCAGCAGATATTTTGAATCCAAATTTAAAGGCATTCAACTGAAGTTGAAACAAGCGCAATTTTCAACAAATGTTGGATTTTTCAGTATAGTACTGTCTCAGCCTCAGTCAAGTAAAATTCTACTGTCTATCTCCATCCCCCAGAAGACCTTGTTCTGAGACAGTAATACCTTGGGGGTTTGGTTGATTTGTTTGTTTGTTTTTCTAGGTTACTACTACTTATCTTTTAGGCTTATGGCTGGATTGAGTCCTAGAGGTGATTTAGTTGCATCACATTGTAGACCTGACAGTTTTACCAATACTTTCCCTTTCTCCAGGGTAGTTGGTAGGCTTTGACCAGAAGATAACTGTGTTAATCACCCTCAGTGCACCTTCAGGATGTCCCCTTGAACAGGAGGAGTCCCAGGACAGCACAGTGCTGTGACTCGCGTGCTCAGGGAACAGGGCCTGAGGAGTTATCCCTGGAACCCTTCTGTGAAGTCAAAGCTGCAGCGCAGCAGGCTCTTACTTCCCCTGTCCCCATGGCTGTGGAGCTCCTCTGAGACTGGAACTCTCTACTCACTCTTGGTTATTGGACTGTCTTGTTTTGTCCTTTTTAGGGTTTGATACAAATTTTTGTACCAAAAATTGGCCTCACTATGGAGTAAATTCAGAGCTCCCTGTTGCTACTGGGGTTCTGTATATCACACCAGGCCCCCTGATCTGCTTGAGGTATTTATAGAGGTTATTTCTATTATATCAGATACAGTTTCACCTTGGAATTTACAGTGGTCATAATTGAATCTATTTAATGTTGACAAGATTGATATTGTTGTTTAATACCTATTTTACAAAACAGTATGTCTAAGTACTATTATTCAAAGATGTACTGTCTGCATTGTTTCACAGTCTCTTCTCTCTTACTGATGACTTCTATGCTTTTTCAGGTTCTGAGGGTTCAGATATCAGAACACAAACTTTTTTCCACTCTAGACTTGTTGGAATTAAGGAAGGCTACCTCTAAACAAGGCTGTCTCAAAAAGTTACATTATTTTTGTTTAGTGTATGACTCCCCACCCCCATAATCAGCTGCTTATAATTTCTCTAAGAGCATACAATTAAGGAGATTTGGCTCAGTTCCAGAGACTTTCACTTCAACTCATTAAGTTGAATGCCCCAATAATATTTACCTCTGTCAAAATAATAGGTCCTCTACTGGGTGGTGTTGCATGTTTCTGGTGGTTTTATATATAAACACAGCTACTTCTGTATTTACCAGACACATTGTACATGCATATACAGCATCTGATTTCGCATTTTAATACAGTCCAAAAGTAGAAGTCAGGCCATACCCTTTGTGTCACTCCAACTTCAAAAGGACGTAAAATAGCTCTCACATCTCCATATCACTACCCAAAGTCTCTTCTTTTTTGTTTGGTTTCTTGCACCAGAGAGAAAGGAGTGTACCTGAGGCAGTCAGTTGTGTCTTGTCTCTGTATTGTTTGATGTGTGATGAGCTATCAGATCTCAGTGTGCAACCAAATATGGCTTCACTTGCTCCAGAAAGTGCTTATCTACACAAGGAGACAAATATGCCCTCTACTGACTTCGTCTGTGGCTAGAGTTTAAAAGCTGCTGTCAGAGAGTACACAATGGAACTGTTTGCAAATAAAGCAAATTAAAATAAACATCTTTTATCATAAGAAAGCAATTAGTGTTGACTCGCAGCTTCACTTGGTTTTTCTTTCCTGACCTTGACTACATTGTGATGGTTTTGTGCTTCCTCGGACAGTTTCTACTTGCATCTGCATTGATTAAACCTTGATCTCATTTATTATCTCAGGAAATGGTCTCAAGGTCACAGGGCTGGAAATTTAATTATGGTGGCAGTATATTAAGTGGCACATTTAAAGATGCTGAATTGTAGTAATTAATTTTTTGGATGGTGGTCTCTAGGGAACAGGTTTTCTCTACACTGGGTGTTTAGACATCCATCAAAGCCATTCAGCTTGGCAGCTGTCTTTTAGCTTTAAACTGCATCATTATTCATCTTTTATGACTGACTTTAAAAACACTAGACAACTATATCCTTTTTTATTGTAATATATGTCAGATGCCTGTATTAAGCTATACTTCACCTTTGCTATAAAACATTAACAGAGGTTGCTAGCAGCTACCTAGGCTGGCCTCTAAATTGAGACAACAATTACCCTTCGCTGACATCTAGTGTCAAGACATGAGATATAGCTGGAGTGCCGAATCCATTGGCCTGGAAATCCTGCACTTCCCCACTGATTCAGGCTCACCCAAGAAGCTGCAGCACTGGACATAATTAGTGGACACGAGGGATTAACTTGGCACACAGTGTTGACTTTGTAGCAGCACTAGGTTATAGGATGAAATGCAGCACTGTCAGGGTCTTAAAAAGCTTGTAATGTTTAATGAAGGAATGGTCATTAAACTTGCTGGATCAAATATTAGGCAAGATGGAACTGGGAGGTATTTAATAAAGAGGCCTGAAAATATGAACTAAATCACATATATTCATTTAAACTGCTGGCTAAAGCCCAACATATTTCAAAATAATTCACTGCTGGTTTAAGCTAGATGATATGAACTGGGAAGGAGAAGAGTAAGCAGGTTTTAGCTTTCTGCATAACTTTACAGATTTTTTTTCTACTGTAGATTTATTTTTCTTAAATGAAATAATTTAAAGTTCACATATTCTGTTGGGACTGCAAAAAAATAAGTTCTCTAGGGAATGGGTGTTAGAGTTCTCAAAGTGAACGAGATTTTCAAGTGAGGCCTTTCATACCATTTGTCAAGCTGAATCTTACAGGATTGATACCAAAATATTAAGGAGTGGATTTTTAAAATATTGTTACAAGAGTTGGTCTTCATACCAGTACATTAATAACACTATTTTTTACAGGCTGAGGTGAAGATGATCTCTTAAAGCAGTTGGGACAGTCGGAGAATGGAATGAAATTCTAAGTAGAAATATTGGGTGTAGCATTCCTCCTGCACCTTGTCACCTCCTGAATCTCACTAGACATAGTTCTTCAGCTGTAAAAGCCTTTGAGCTTGCAGTATTTGACCTTCTCTTTAAATTTGTGTTGGGAACCCATCTAGTTCTTCGTGCTATTTGGCCTTTCTAGAACAGTAATCTTCTGGAGAGATGAGCTAGATCTCCTTTTTGTGCTGTGTTTTGTCATTAGAATTATGTGATGGTGGGTGAGTTTAAATGCAGTGGAGCTGAGAAAGAATCATCCTCCCAGGTGTATGTGTAATCTGAGTGCACCTTACTTCCCTGGGCAGTTCCATATGCTCAGCCCCAGGCTCTTGTTAATTCAGAGGGTTTGTTGGCAGTATTTGTAAATGCTGGGCATTCCTCCACCTGTGGTCTGTGTTCCTACAGTTTGAGAAGAAAATAGCAGGAACAACAGCAGGATTACGGGGAGAGAAGTGGATGAGGGATCTGTGAAGTGAGATATATGAAGGCACATAGCATTTTTCAGCTTCACTTGGGTTTGATCAGAGAGTGACTGCAGAGGACATCTCCCAGCAGTGTCACAACAACATAGATGGTCTCAAGGCTGGAGAGTGAGCACAGCAGATAATTTGGATCAGGTCAATCAAGTCACAATCAAGCCTACTTAGAAATGGAAATGAGTGATACCACAGTGAATTCTTACAGAGCTGCATATGGAACTTTGGAGGTGTCCACATTTCATCGAATTGAAGAGGTGCAGAGAGGTGGGAGATGGCCAATATCTAGTCAAGAGTCAATTTAAACAGGAAATGTTTGCTAGTATAGTGTTCAGTCTGGTTTCCATCTACACGTGGTTGAAAACTCCTTGGTAATTCCCTTATAAAAACAGACTGTAAACTTGTAAATTAGCCCTCTCCTACTTTTAAATATTGCAACAGAACACAGAAATGGGAATAAGGTATCCTGATCACTCCCGTGGATCATCATGGTTATGTTCTAAGTGCCCTAGTCTGTTCTAAATTGTTAAAATTGGATAAATTGCATGTATGTATGGTTACGCATCTAGCTGAGCAAATCAGGGCTAGCTACAGCTGCAAAACCAGGGTAGTTAAAATAGCTTTTTCTTCCCCCATGGGTTTCTGAAGAAGCCCCTTGTTCAGAATCCACTGGATTTTGTGAAGAAACAAACAAATCACAATATAAGAAATATGGTGGAATCACAGTATTTGATGGATATTGGTGGGTACTGATACCTGGAGCATAGTAAGTACCAAAAAATTCAAGAGGATATATGGTTATTCTTTTTCTCAAGTTTGTTTTCTATCTTCTTGTAACCCATTTAGCAAAGACATGTAGATATTTGGGTTGTAACTCTCTATGCTATTGGCCCATTCACAAATAGTTTGAATATATCTGCATGTAAATATTGCCATCCATATGTACATATGTGAGTATTCACAATGGAGTGCAGACCAGCTCTTTAGAAAGTTTGAATTTTGGAGCATGTAGAAGAGACAAAATCAGTATAGCTGAGGCAGCAATGATGGAAGAGTGATAGGTATATAATAAATAATCCATAGGTTAAGAGAAATTATTGCAAGTAATTAGATGAGTAGCTTTGAACAACAAATAGAGAAACAGAATTAAAGAAACAATTATGCTAACTTCAGAAGTGCTCATGATACCAAATCACATATTCACCATGAACTGCTTCTTCTGCTGCAGTCATGACATACATTCTATTCATATTAATTTATTGCTGGATTAAGTCACCAGCATTGTTATCGAAATCAAGATTGCAAATGTTTCCATATTTCATTTGCAATTTATGAATAGGAAAATTAGTCTGTTTTGTTGGGGTTTATGTCAACAAGCTCAATAAAATCACTTATTTCTCCTGTCCGGAGACTTTTTTACCTAAAATGCTACAGCAGAAGAGTAGCAGCGGTAGAAAATTGTTGCACTTCAGCACCTTTTGCAACAGACTTGCAAATGTTTGGTAAATTCTTCTACTGCTGAAAGGTTGGATTTATAACCAGTCATGAGAGGTTTGGATCCAGTCTGTTGTAAATCATCAGAACTTTTTCAAATGACATATCAGGTTTTTTCTCTGATTTTAAAGCCTCTCTTACAAGAATAACATGGTGTTTTAATGTATTGACTTTTGCAAATGTCTTGTTGGAGTACAATTTTTTTTAAAAACATTTAAAGCCATTGCTCAGTATACTTGCTTTACTTTTATGGTAGTTCTGAATGCCACAGTTTTAGCCCTTATCAGAGAAAGTTCCTTTCAGATGAGGTAGGCAATAATTGGATTTCTATGTATACAAACTGTCTTTCAAAACTGTTTCGGTGCATACTCACATGAGTGATATCCTCATAACCATCCACCCTGAACTACATTCAACTTTCCTAAATGAGATTTTATTGGAACTGATTATGATTAGATAAATGGGTGACTTCACTAATGTATAATACACTTTTCGATTATAGAGTATGTATGATAATTTACATTTCTTGTTTGATAGTATGATATTTATGTGACATATTCTGGATGAGATCTGCTGCTGTTTATATAATGGCCTTACTTTTCTTTTAAATTAAATCTGCTTTCAACTTTTTCAATATATTTAATTTTTTAGGATAAACAAAGACATTACAAATCCACCTTAATTTACCCTTCAGTGGAATTAAATCTCTTGGTGGATAAATTCTGGTCCCCAAATTTGTTGCCTGAGGAGATAAATTCTACCATCAGATGAACATAATGTGGCTTGGAAGATCCCCAATTAAGTGACTGCAGAATCAAGCAGAGATTATCAAAGTAACAGCTGAGAGACTGTTACAGAAAAATGGAATTTGATGGAAAAACAGGGTTTTTTCTTTCTTGCAATAAATCTGATTTATGACTCCTGGGTTAACAGTTTTCTTTACATGTAGAATGCATTGCTAATTTTGAGGTAGGTGAGAATTAGAGCATCTTCCCTGGCAAAGAACCTCTGGGCAGAGGAAATAAAAAAAGTATTTAATGTATTTATTTTTTCTGCTAATAGACTTTACAAGTTTTTATATGGTGTGAACACCCAAAGAAATAGCACTCAGTCAGAAAAGAGACATTGTCTACAGATATATCAATAAATTGTATGGCTAAATAGTTTTTAAATGTTATGTTTAAAAAATAAAAAAGAAAGAGTTGTGGTTCATATCTGTAATGAATAAAGAATTTTGAAAACTATCATATCAAATCAAAACTATCATATCAAATTTAAAGTGGTCAAGATACTAGAGAAATACATTTCTCTAATTTAACATAATCTTTCTGCATGTTTTCAGGAGTTTGCTGATGACACAATGCTGGGAGGAGCAGCCGATCCCCCTGAGAGCTGTGCAGCCTTGGGAGGGACCTGGACAGGCTGGAGAGACAGACAGGGTGGCTGAAGTTCATCAAGGGTAAGTGCAGAGTCCTGCACATGGGGAGGAACAACCCCAGGCAGCAGCACAGGCTGGGGCTGACCTGCAGGGAGGCAGCTCTGTGGAGAAGGACCCGGGGCTCCTGGTGGAAAATGAGCTGTCCCTGAGCCAGCAGTGCCCTGTGGGCCAACGGGATCCTGGGTGCCTCGGGAAGGAGTGCCAGCAGGGCAGGCAGGTGATCCTGCCCCTCTCCTCAGCCCTGCTGAGGCCACTCTGGAGTGCTGTGCCCACTGGCACAAGAGTTGTGGTTCATTACAGATATGAACCACATTCTGGGCTCCTCAGGACACAGAGATGTGGAGCACCTGGCTTCAGTGGAGGCCACAAAGGTGGTGAAGGGACTGATGCACAGGAAGTTCCAGCTCAACATGAGGAAGAATTTCTTCACTGTGCAGTGACTGAGCACTGGAACAGGCTGCCCAGAGAGGGAGTGGTGTCTCTCTCATGGGATATATTCCAGAACCCTCTGGACACAATCCTGTGCCATGTGCTCTGGGATGATCCAGCTTGAGCAGAGAGGTTGGACCAGATAACCCACTGTGGTCCCTCCCAACATTTAAACATTCTGTGATTCTATGATCAACAAGATTTCTTGAAAGAAAATCACTCAGGATGTAATAGAAGTATAAGAAAGTTCAGGATAGAAGCTGATGTGTCCGAAATCCATGAATGCCCCACAGTAGCCTTCCCAAAAGGAGAAAATCCAAAAAACTAGATAAGCTGTGCAGTTGTAGTGAGGTGATCCCTTTGTGTTCCATTGCTCAGTACTGGTTTCTTTTGGAAGTGATAGTTTTTCCAATCAGGCACAATGGTCAGTTGCTTACGTGGGACAATACTGATACTAAAAATCACTTTGTGTATTTGTGTGTGTGTGTGTGTATATTTATATATCTATATATAGCATATATATATATATATATGTATATATAGTGTGCATATATTTACATGCACATACAGTGTCCTCAAAACTGACAGTAATTCCAGCATCTCTGTAACATATACAATGAATTTATGTTTAGTCAGTATGGAACTGATACCAATACTTGGCTTTTAATTCCTTAAAGGGTTTTTAAAAAACCAACACCTGATGCTTTTGCAGAAGCTTTGCAAAGAACTGCGAACTCACAGATGTGTCTTTATGAAACTTTGAAGACTGTGACAACATTTTTCTTTTTTTCCTGCTCCCTTCATGGCAACCAACAGAGGCAATTGGTAATAGACCTATTTCACATTCCAAATTTTCAATTGTTTTGACTATCCTTCTACTTGAATCATTCCTCACAAAAGTCCACTGGACTTAGAGAAGGAACAAGGCCTTCTCTAAGTAAGAAGGTAGTCTCTAAGAGTACCTTCTCTCTGGGGTAAGCTGACCAGGGGGATTTGAATATGAGCACTGAAATTTCTAAGGTTAAGAATTTGTTAATAAAATATGATTGTGTGTACTTTTTGCTTCCATAAAATGTTTTATAACTTCATTCCAGTTAATATCCTTGTTGTGAGATTGCTGCCATGGGTCTCTAACTTGTAAAAATATGTGAGTTAATGAACAACTTTCACTTGGCTTTTGCCAAGTCACTGAATTATATTAATAGCTGATTGCAGCCTACTGTTTTATTAGGACAGTATTTTCTTAGCTATTGACAGATACATAAATGACAGTGATGAACAACTAGCAGTTTTAGATTGAACTTATGAACTATTTTTATAGTGGAAATTATTTTTTTCCCAATTTAAAGTTTAGTAAGCATAATGTTTTTAAATTAAAAGAGGGTTGATTCAGGCCTGATATATGGAAGAAATTATTTATGATGAGGGTGGTGAAGAACCACAGCACATTTTCCAGAGAGGCAGTAGATGCCCCATTGCTGGAAACATTCAAGGTCAAGTTGGATGGGGCTCTGAGCTACCTGATCTGGTAGAAGATAAACCAGTTCACTTGGAGGGGTATTGGGCTAGATCTATGAATGTCCTCTCCAACCCAAACTCTTCTATGACTCTAACTCACCATAAGTAATTTGAAGGAAGATATCCATATTAAGCTTTTTGTAAAAGAGGGAGGGGTAAGATAAATACTTTGGGGTTTCTATTTGTTTAACTCACACAGCTCTTTGAGGAGGGGCATCCTCTTCCTTCTGTTTCTTAAAGTTCCCGGAAGTGTGAGGACAAAGCACAGCCAAAGAAGTGTTCTTGTCTTAAAACCAATGAAGCACACCAGCTATGTAGTCAGTAATCCATGAAATGTTTCATTATGTAGGACTGGGAAGCAGGAGCTACAAAATGTTAAGCTAGAGGGCAAGCTGTGCTATAAAATGCTGTTTTGGAGCAATCTGCATCTGAGTTAGGGTGACTATTATGCCTGCAAGTCCTTCACTTGAAGATCAAAAGGAGGAGTGGTGACTCCAAGCTCCTCTGGTGTGACATGGGGATGCTGCCCTCCAGAGAAGAAACAGGAGGTTAACAATCCAGATGGTGGTTTGAGAAGCCCCATGGAAAGCTTCCAGAGAAGGCTGGATCCCGTCTCTGTTCTCTCACTGTAAGACGAATCAAATGGCAGAAATGATGCCATTTTAGATTTCAGTGAGTAAGCACATGTAGGCTGGAAAAAACACAGTTCCATGCATGATGCCATTGGTACAGTTAGAATGGTAGTTCAGAGGAGGGAAAGCAGACTAGGCTGCTCAGGGTCCCATCCAACAAGGCCTTGAACACTTCCAGGGACGGAGAATCTCTGGGCAACCTGTGCCAGGGCCTCACCACCCTCACAGGGAGAATTTCTTCCTAATATCTACTCTAACCCTGCCCACTTTCAGTTTGCACCCATTTCCCTTTTCCTCTCTCTCCGTGTCTTTGTCTAAAGTCCTTCTCTGGCAGCCCTTTTGTGACCCAAATCTGACTCCTCTCTCTAAATCACTTCTCTGCCTTTCAGTAGCAAACTACTGAAAATGCAGGTAATTTGATTAAGAAAAAATCAACTCTTGCGTAAAAGTAGACTATACACATAAACCAGTATGAGGCAAAGCAGCTATAAACATAATTCTCCTCCTCCTTTAACAGGACACCACCTGCTATTTAAGTCACTAACTATTCTGATTATTTTAGACAAATTTCAGTGTGCATTTTCTTGTGTCTCAGTAACAAGGAGTGTGTTTGCTCTAAAATCACCCTACTACAACTAAATGTGAGAGCATGTGTATTTGATTCATACTGGGCTTTGAGCTTTGCTACTGAAACAGAACAGGAATACTCCCAAGAAGTAAATACTTAAATAAACAATAATGCTGATGCAAATAAGAGGAATGCTGAGTCTAGAGAATGCATTATGAACAGAGTACTAGTACTCACATTGGCTGAGACATGTAGATAGCTGTGCATGCTGTAAATAACTCTCTGGCTGTCAAAATAGTAGTGCACAAGACAATTGAACCTAGTGCAGGCAAAACGGCATGAGCCACTTTATTTTCTCTTAAAATCATGGCCCATTCATGAATCAGTAGACAGCTCTTAGATTTTATCAATCTGTTAAAGCCATTGGGCAGATTCCTTTTCACTGGAAGATAACTGCTGACCTCTGGTCTTGTTGTTCTCATCTGAACTGGGGAATGTGTATATACATATATAAGGCCTTGATCATACCTTTACATTTCCTTTTAGAGATTTCAAAGTGTAGTTGCTTTGCCCCACTGACTTTAATATTGTGCTTCTCCACAACAATAACTTTTCTAGCCTATTTTGGACTCTATAAGAACTTCCTAAGGAGCAACCAAAAAGAAATTTGCTTCAAATTAAAATTTTTGAATTCAGGTATGATTCATGCAAACAACAGGCAGAATTTATTTAACCTTCAGCCAGCTGCTTAATCAAGTTGAAATTATTGATAGCCCATCAGCAATGATCAAGATGGAGAACCTAAATGAAGAAGTGCCTTTTCTTTTCCAACCTTCCCTGCACTCCCCTCCCCCCGCTTCCCTTTTTTTTTCTAAATAAGAGAACCATTGAGCTGGTAACAAGACTTGAAATTCCATGTCAGCTCAGCCAGCGTGGTCAAGGAGCTCAGCTGTAGAAGGGAAATAAAACTGTTAAGTTATGACTGCCCTCCAATCAGTCACAGGGGTAATGATGTTTGGCTTTAGTCAGGTTATATGTCAGTAAATATACATCTCTCAGACAGCCTTTAAGACAGCCTTAAGATCATGCTTATTGTTTTATATAGATAGGGGTCGGATGCTGATATATGGTGGTCATAGGCCACTGAAATAAATTTCACAGCATTCAGCAGGTAAAGTTAATCTCAGTAGAACAGAATGTGGCAGCACTCTTGATAGAATATTCATTCAACAGTGATGGGGCATTTTTTCTCCGTTAGGTTTTGTGCAAATCACTCAAATGCATATTTTCCCCCCCCGCCTTGATTCTAAATTTGCTGCTACCTGAAGTGCCCATTTCCATTACGTCTTTAGTGTGGAGCTGTGTCAAGATCAAAAACTCCAGTTTATAAACAACACCGTGTTCACCCTATTCACTATATTCTGTTCACCCTGCTCACATATAAATCACTTTCAAAGGTAAGGAAATCTCAGCAGTCTACGTTCTGTCAATGAAATATCAGTCATGTTCGGGTGATAACAGGAACTTTTGTCTCAAGAGCAAAGGACTGAGACAAGACCTTGCCAAGAGAGACATTCTAGACTTACAGCTCTGTGAACTAAAATTTTACTATAGACTTAGACAAAAAATTTTGACCATATTCTTTCTGATAATGATATTTAAATTTTCACTTAAGTTTACTGCTAAGGACTTCATATAATTTGCAAATATTGGATCATACCTTTCATTCCTGTAGCTTGATATTAGACATTAAATTCGCCAAGACTCCCCATAGCATTTTTAATAAACGTTTTATAACGTTTTATTCATGTTATAAAAAGAAGAAGGTTCCCATTATACCAGCTTCTGCTCTCTTACTATTATTCAGCATTACCACTACCCAGAGTAAGAAAATGTAAAAACACAGCCTACATGCATTTCAATAACAGCAGTGCAATTAGCCCAGAATTTGATAAAGCCATGTGTAGTACTTACACCCTAAGTAAAATGTCCTTTGGGTTTTAGAGTAAAATTCAGTGTCCATTTTTAAATTCAACAAAATTATGGCTATAGGCCTAAGGTTAAACTGAAGTGTCAAGCTGTCCTTTGGTGTCAGATCCAGAATAACAAAACTGTTTTAGTTTAATTTAGTAGGATTTATCAGAGCAATGGCTTAATCCTAAAGTTTTATTTTGTGTTTAAATTGTTAAATTTAAACACAATTAATTAAGTTAATGGAAAATTGGTCTGGGTAAAGACAAAAGTGGAAAAACAACAGGCAATGTCTATAACTGAAGGCAGATGCTGTTGATAAGCTGATTGTATATGTATATCAGGCTTTCAATTTTAACCTTTGTTGATGTTGTTTCACCAGGTTTTTTTGAAGCTGTTGCAGTCAATGAGTAAGTTAAACTCAGAAACTGTAATATTCATAGTTCTTTATATTTGCTAAATGCTGATCCAAGTCCTAAGAGAAAATTATCATAATGTCAGTATAAACATACCAGATTTTACCTTTTAAATCTGCCAGGAGACTTTTTATGAGACTCCAAAACATTAAAAAGCTTTTTTCTCCTCTTAGATGGTATTAACTAGTCTATATTCACAAATTTTAAAATTTCTTTCCTAATATCTGAATTTCTTTTAAAGAAGATGCTCTAATATTCTGGGCTTGCACAGCTCTTTTTAAACAGGTACTGCAGACATCACTGAATGATGCTTCATAAGCTTCTTGATACAAATGTCATCAGCTGAAAAATTCCCACTATTACCAGAATCCCATAGTTCAATGAAATCCTTTACATGTGAAAACTGAGTAAGAAATGAGAGTTCATGTTGTCTGAACTATAACTAGGCATGAAATTATCCAGAGACTTTCCATGTGATCATCACATGTTAGCTTTCAGTTAAGGGGAAGGCCCTTGCAGGGAAGTGCTTAGGCAGGTATTTCAAGCTATCAGCTACTGTAAGCTGTGATTAAGAGCTTTCCTCGAGAGTGACTCTAATTATCATTCTCATGTCTTAAATAAGGTGGGCTATGTCTGCAGACCGACTTAATTTGGGGAATATAGGCTTAGCTTTTCAAATTAACTTATTAAGGTTTTTTATTTTCCTCATTTAGCATATTAAGTTCCTTCAGAGAAAGAAAATAATTTTAAACTATTTTTGAATTCTTCTCCTCTCTGAGTCAAGTTTAAAAAACATTAAGTTCCAGGCCTCTGAATATTCGGTTATAGATTTTACTGGCCAGTTCTGACTGTTCTTCTGCTTAATATTTGATCAGTGTGTGGAAAGGCACTGATCTGAAGGGAACAT
Source organism: Agelaius phoeniceus (assembly GCF_051311805.1). Classification (NCBI taxonomy): domain Eukaryota; kingdom Metazoa; phylum Chordata; class Aves; order Passeriformes; family Icteridae; genus Agelaius; species Agelaius phoeniceus. The sequence goes on from NC_135277.1 coordinate 20,316,192, forward strand.
ATGATCAGTAATGAGTTTGCTACTTCCTGTCTTGCTGAGAGTTGGCTCTCTTGTACCTTATATTGAGTTACAAAAGGTTTAAGTCCTTATGTGCAAGGTTAACGTCAGTGTTATATTATTTATTTTTATTTACCTTTTTTACATATATAGTATCACCCAGTTCCATAACCAGTTCTCCTAAAAGCTCATTTTTCAAATTTCATTTTTTTTCCTTGTTTTTCTGTCATTTCTTTAAAAGCACATTAAAATAATTCAGATATTCAAAGCAGGTCTTATTTAGAATGTCTCTAGCTGAAAAAAAAAATTTAAAAGCTTCTGCATCTTTATAATGATTTAATGAGAAGTAAAAAGTTTCCTTGATGTGGATAGGGATCAGTATGAATTGTTTTACACTGATGAAACAAATTCTTATGAAGGAAACACAAATCCTTCAAAGTTTTTACAAGCACTTTTAAAATCACTGTACTTTCATATATGCCAAATTCTTTTTTGCCATTATATCAGAAAACAAGTCACAGCCTTTTATGTAATGATCTTGGTGTGACTGGTCAGTATCAATTATTACTTCTTTTCTGTTAAAGATTCTGCATTGCAGCCTAGTGATCTGTAGAGAGCCATGGAAATAAGTATTTGATTTGTTTCTCACAACTTCTTTTTCAAGAAAAAACCAAAAACTTTTCCAGCTGTTTTCTCAAAGTATAGTCTTTTCCAACCCAAATATATCCTCAAGAACTACTAACATAATTCTGTAACTACTAATTTAATTGTTAAACCTCCTAATGTAATTGTTTAACATTTCATAATAGGCTACCCAAGAACTACACCAATGCCCAGAAAATTGAAAGCAAATGGTCACATAGTAAATTACTAAGTTTACATAAATGATGTGGAAGTAAAAGTTCAAATCTATGCAAAAATTATTATTGCAGCATTTTAGTTAGGCTGATAAATGATATTTTAGCAATATTGTGTATGGGATTCTGAATTAAGCTTTTTCTATTTATATCTTCACTGAACAGATTTCCAACACTTGTACATAAAGTATATTTTTCTTATTTTTCTTACCAGGGCTTAACAAACTACAGCTTATTCCCATATGGGAGGTGGGGGGGAAAGAAAAAGTATTTTATTACTGCACTGCATATCCAGCATTCAGACACCCTTTAAAATGATGTGATGTTTTTTTGTGTTCAGGCAACTAAGGCAGACTTTATGCCAAGATTCCCCCAAAGTACTCTGGGAATAACTTTTCATAGTCTCTACTTCCAAACACGCAGCAGATAGGAATTTGTTAGCTAGTTAACACAGAAATTAATCAAATCACAGCTGGCTAGAGCCAAGACAGATATGCCAATGCTCTTTTGCCAAGCTGTCCATTGCAAATGCAGTGGCTGATATATCTTATGCCTATGGAGATCATCAGCTGCAGCACTAAAAGGAGGCATTTCCATGAGTTACTCCACAAATTAAGTGTGATTGGTTTTAATACATTCACTGCACTGAATGCTCTCACTGTTGAAGAATAAATGATGAAGGTTGGTTGATGATTCTCCGCAATCACTTCCTAGGCTATCTTTGCAATGAGAGTCAACTGTATCACAAGACACAATTTCTGATTTTTGCTTTTAATGTCTAGGGATCCATGGCAATTGGCATAGATTTGGCTTTGAAAAAACACTACTAAAACATTCCAAATGGAGAACTGAAAAATACAAGTAAATGTAAACTGCAGTCTTTAATCACGTGGCCATCACTGCACACACAAATAATCTGTAGGAATTTAGTGGTTTTCTAGAACTGACCTCTATTTTTCTTGTACTTGGTTGCTGAAACATAGAAGTATTTCTCTTAATTAAGACAAATTATTCTGATATTTTCCATAGGCACAGTTTCTGAAGGCAATATAGCATTAATTTTTTGAGATATTTGTCTTGTCTTATAGAAGGTGTTTCATCATTCTCAGAGAAGCTCCCTGTGTAGTTGCCAATGAAGCTTCACAAACATTTAAATCCCCTACTGGAGGGGAGGTGGATTTAACTGTGAGTCAACATACTTTTTAAACCTCACCACAAAAAAAAGAACACCAAAAAAACCAAACAGAAAAACCCCACCCACAACTGTTTTTAATCAACTCTGCTCCTGAGTATGATTAACAGGAAGATTTCTCTTACAGCATTACAAGGAATAATTAAGCTGTAAATGTAGTCTCTGTTTGCCAAGTGGGAAACAATATTTTTACCACAGGCTTCCCCAACCTCAACTTTATCTATCTAGATAAACATAATTAAGTAGAAGATGATGGTTTGTTAGCATTTTATTACATATGTTTGCAAGGGCATTAAGAATAATCATAAAATGCACAACAAATGTTATAGGTATTAAGGTTTTCAGCAGTAGAAAACGTGACTTTTTAAAATCTGCACTGGAAACATGTATGCCTACAAATTAACTATTCCTCTATGCAGAACAGCCATTGAGATGCTGCTGTCTCAGTTGATTTACATACACTAATTGCTAGTTCCTATTAAGCACTGAGTGGTCACCTGCTCAATAATATAAATAGTTCCTCAGTTTGGGAGATTCAGTTCTGTACCTGACTTCTGAAGATAGTTTTATTTTGGGTTGTTTGTTCTGTTATAACACTTGCCACTTTAAAATGTCCTGATTTTTCAAAACCAAAACACCACAACCACCACAGTGAATTTCTTTTATAGAATTCTTGATTCTCTACACAGGTAGTTTAATTTTCTAGAAAATGAAAAAAACTAGCAAGTGAAATAGTTTTTTTACCTCTGTTTAACTCTTTGTGTTTTGAGGAGTATGTTCAGAGACAAGAGGACCTTGGTGCTCCTGCTGAAGGTATGAGTATATAACATAGGATGAAAGTAGCATGAACAGCCTGCCATAGGAAGGTGACAAATACCAGACCTTAGAAAATGCTTTTAAAGTCATTCATTACTTCTGTTATGCCATTGAAGAGGAACGGAACTGCCACTACTGGAATTCCAAGTGAAACCTCCATACTTCCATTTACTCCTGGAAGTTACTGATTTTCAGTTTCATGTGCAGCCTAAGGTGCTGAATTCTGCTTGTGTTGTGTTTCTACTGAGCCCACTGAGGACACACTGGAATCCAAGAGGCCATAATTAAGGAGGAAGTGCAAAGGACCCGAGAGAAACACTCTGAATTTAGGACATTAATGTCGAATATTTCTGCGTGGTTTTGATGATAAATATTGTCCTGCATAAAGCAAAATAGTTGATAATTCAATCTGATGGACATAATTACTTCTTTTTACTCTGTGTGTGTGTCTTTCTAACAGTTATTTGTTCATTACTGTGATACTTCTAATGTTCATTACTAATAATTATTAGCTTGAACTGCACTTCATCCCAAAAAGGTGTGTAAAAGTGCACTGATGTTGTCCTTTTGAAATGCTTATGTGATAGTGTAAAGGTTAAAAATCATGCCTGTGAGCCAAAATATAATTTGCTACTGTCAGAAGGCAAGTTAACAGTATTACAACTTTGTGGAAATTTGAATGCATTCCACATTCAATTTTTTTTAATAAGAAGAACTGTAAATAACAGGCCATTTTGAAGTATAATAAATGATCCTTTCCAAAGCCTAATGATAGCTTACTTTAGTTATAGCCATTCTTTTATAGCAATAGACAGCTTTAAAAAATCATTCTTGCCACATACACATAATTTTAAGGAGCTGGCATAAAGTTTTGGAGTAAATCCATTCATTAAATTTACAGAGGTATGGCAAATATTAGGAGTATCTTTGATGACCTAAATCTCATCTTACACAGTAAAGCTGCCTTAACTTCTGGGTTTTGCACATAGTAGTTTCTTCCCAGGTATTTCATATTCTAGAGATTTCCTTTCTACTTAGGGTATTGCTTATCCTCATTGATCAAACTCATCAATCAGAGGCTAAAGATTTATGTTTAAAAAAAATAAGATTAAAAAAATTAAGGAAGTATCTATTAAAAACTTTCCTCTGAATTTGCAATCTTTGAATAATATATTTTCCAGATATTAACTGGAATCCTAAAGAGTAATACTTTTTTTTTTTAATTAAGTAAAGCACCAATTCCAAATTAGTCACTCAGATTTGGAAGTTGCAAATTAAAAAAAAATAGCAAGATTTATTATCTCATTCAGAGGTCAAAATAATGCAGCATATTATTAGCATTAACTACAGCATTATAGTATTTTTAACCTACAAAATAGCAGATAGCTTTTTCAATTGAACTAAGCTTCAAATGTTCTGGAAAAAAAAATAGAGTGGAAAAACCAAGTTCCCTTCAAAGAAATCCATGTATTTTTCTGGCTGCGATGTGGCTGTGATTTTGTTGCTTGAAAGCAAAAAGATAAAAAATACTACACATAATAAGGCATCATGAAAAGAAATTCTAGTATAAACTTCAGTTTGAAACCACAAATATCTGGTGTAGATGAAGAATACAAATGGTTTTTTGCTATAATGTTTTGACTGCTTGTTGGTCCTGCTCTTACTTCACCACAGTGTGTGAGCATGTTATATGGAGGCTATAGCCATGGAAAACTCTCCAGCTGGAATTGTGTCTGAGGAAAAAAAGAATGAAAATGATTTGTTTTGAGTGGGTATTCTTTTTCTTCAAATTTTGCTGGTGGTCACATTTATTCTTGAAGAGAAAGATGTGACATTCTTGCTTCCCACCTTTGTTCTAAGGGTCAATCATCAGCTGGCACAGCCTTTATTGTCCTTTTTGCACCACTTTATTTTTTTTACAAAGTGTAAATTTCATGGTAGTTGAAAAGATGAAAAGCTGTTTCTGGAATAAACAGCAACACAAACCAGCCAATTCTGCACAGCATAATGGGATTTTAATGTATTCTTCTTGTTGGCATAGTGTATTTCTGTGATAATTTTATGTGACAGCATAATTAAACTGGAAAACAATTCCCATTTCCTATGTATTTTATCTATTTATCATAATTTATTTCTTTACTTTCTTGCTCTGCTATAAATATTATTGTAAGGAGAGTTAAATAAGTTAAACCAATGCAATTACTTTTACAGATTGAAATTAACTTCATATATCAATTTATACTGGTTTGTATACAGCACCTACTATTTGCCCTGTACAAATAAATGCATTTGTTGCAGTATATTTATAGTGTCACTATGGTTTCCATGTTTGCACTCCTTTTGACTAATGTTCTATATGTTAAAACTTGACACTTTAACAGTATTTTCAAACAATTTCATTCATTATCAAATAACCATTTATTACATTGTGGCAATTTCAAACCATTTACTGGACCTTCTAGACACTGCTAAACAATGATTTATCAAGGAGCGTGCAAATTTTACTGCTTATCACAGCAAATACAAAAAGTAACATTAAGTACTGACTTGACAACAGCCCTGACTAAATTATTTTCCTTTTTTAATCTTGATGAGTCATAGTTAGTAATAGCAGTTTGTAAATGCACTGGAAATTGAGGCCAATATTCTAGACTGCTCCATTACATGAGGTTCTTTCTGGTTTGCTCAACTTTTTTGCATGCCTGAGGGATAAACTGAAGAGTGTGGTACCCAACAGATGCATCTCTTACTGGTTTTATTTCCTAATGGCACTTATGATGCCCCAACATTGTCCTGTGTGACAGTGCTTTTCACGTTTCATTTGACCATGAATTTAACAAAATTCACCTCCAGACAAATCTGTATTGATTTTTGCTTACCTAGAGTGAATAGCAGTGAGGCAAAAGATTTTCAGGAAAAATCTCCTTCCAAATATTCTAGCCAATAAGTAGAAGTGATTGACTGTTCTATGTGGACACTGGGCTGCAAAATGCTGCACTTTTAACAGCATTCCTTGTCTCCCCTGCTTCTATAGAATTTGAGATCCATTCTATATCTGTGAGAGAACTGATACCCACAAGTGACAATCAGGTCTCTGCAAGCACTTAAGTGTAAACCTTACAAGAAACAGTATTTGATGGAGACACCCCCATTCTCAGAGATCTCATTAATTGCAGAGCTCACACATTCAGCACTACACAAAGTAAATTGAAAGGCTTAAATATTCCAGAGGATATTCACAGAAGGGATTTCAAGGACTTGGAAGTATTCCTCATTTGTGGGGTTCATACACAGAGTAAAACTGAACAAATATTATTAACACTGAATTTAAATGATCCCTATGATCCCTAAATCAATAGTTTGGCATTGTTGGTTGAAGCTACAGTAACATTAAATAGCTCCAGAGAAAGCCAAGGCCTCACTGTGTAACAGCTTAACATCATCCTACACAGAAGAATTTATAGCCTACACTGTTTATTTGTGAATTGAGGTAATAAGGAACCACAGAGTAGATTTTGATCTTCCTTGGCCAAGGCCTTGAAAGGAGCAGAACTGAAAAGTACCCAGAGATTTTCTGCATGTCAGTCTCAATTTCAAAGGCATCCAAAAGGTTTTGATTCATTATCTCCAATTCAGGGGTGGTTATGAGGAGCCCTTGTTCTGTTAGTGCTTCCATACTAGAAGCAGCGAAAACAGCTTTTACTCATTAACCTAATAATGTAGTCATTTAATTTAAATTGCCACAGCTGTGAGCTAGTTCTGGTAAGTCAGGCTGGAAACTGTGGGAGAGGAGAAGTAGCCAACTTTCTGCTCTGCACCCTGTGTCACAGCAGGGCAACCTCTGCCAGAAAGGTGCAGTTGGGTTGGGGCACTTTGACAGCCAGTGCTGCAACAGCCAAGGTGCAGCATGAACTGGGGCCTTCACAACTGCAGAAAGGTAAAATCTTGTTTGCTTGTTGAAGGTCTTCCAACCCCCAGCATAAATACTTCAGTTCTTTGATTTTACCAACATGTATCTTGTACGTTTAGCCCTAGCACCTGAGAGCTTGGGTGTTTTCCTGTGATGTCAGTAAGTAATGTTTGGGCTTTGGGGGGGATGGACTGCTTTCTTGAGGTTTGTTTGGTTTTTGGTCACCAGCTCTACTACTGTTCTCTGGGAATTCTGCTAGACTAGTAGGGTATGACTAAGCCCAAAGTATGTTTACAGAGTACACAAAGAATGTTCATCCAAAAGCAGTAAAAAGGATAATTAATTTTACCTCAGCAGAACTGCTTGTCTTCTCAAGTTTAACAGATAATTTCTAAAACTTATTAATCTTTTCCCAAATTTTAGTCATTTTAAACATGCTACTACTTTAAACAAAACTGCCACTGAATTCAGGGAGGACAGCTCAGGCACAAAAAGAAGTTTTGACTTTAACCAATCATTTAAGTGAAGCCAGAATAAATGAACCATTACATCAATGTCCCTGCCTATTAAGAAATCCAAAAAAGTGTCTGAGGACCCTGAGCAGCCAGGAGTAAGCATTTAATCATTGGAGAAACTGAAGCTGAGTTCAATCCCAGGACAGAGCAGAAGGGCTGCTCAGAAACAGATACCACAAATTACAGCACTCTGGGCACAGTATAGTGCTGGATCTATAACCCCAATGTAAGTACAAGTGTATTAACTTGCTTTCATTTTGGTCAGTCTAAATGACAAACTCCTAGGATTTTCAGGTACTTTTAGATCTAACTCTTGTTGATCCAGAATGGATCCTAAGATGACTGATCTTGTTAATCTATTTCCAGCCTCCTTTTCTCCACTAGTTTGCCTAGTGGACATTACTACTTCTTTCTTTCCACTGGTCAGATTAATCATATGACTTCTTTTCACCTATCCCTATGAAATCAAGCTTGAGGGGGATTTTTGAGTGGGTTTGGTTTTCTTTTTTGGTTTTGTTATATTTTGTGGTAGACTTTGTATGTTACAATCTTTAGCAACCATCAGCTATTAAGTGCCAGAGATAAGGCCTAATTAAGGCAAAAATGATTTTTAATATAATCAGGGTTAACAGCACTCCCTCTTAGAATGCAGAAATGGAAAAAGAGTTATTCTCTGTGGCCAGCAGCCTGGGCATGAGGAGGGAAGTCATCAAGGCAAGCTCTTTCCTCACTTAAGGAGATATTATACAAAACATTAAACTCAATGAGGGTATCTGTCAAAATCTAAGAGACTTCATTTCTGCTGTTATCTACCTTCCATTATGGATTAATTTGACACTAATTGCAAAAATGATTTAATTTAGCTAATCTTCAAAAAATACTGTTGGAAAATTAAAATTAATGGCCAAGATAAAATGCAGCTATTCTACCTGAATAAAAACTTGGACACAAAGGGCCTGATGCAGAAAGCTTAGATAGAAATTACCTCAAAAATTGCATCTAATACATGAAGCAACAGACAGCTAAAAATTAATTTAAAGAAGAACATGACAGGTATCAGTGGAGGAAAAGTCGAAGTTGTGTACCAATGGAGAAGGATGGCAAAAACCAAATTTGGAGCATTTTAACTCTAAAAAGAACTTTGGTACTGTATTTTTTAGACCTAAAAAACGTCAAGACATTACACACTTTTAATTCCACATGTTTAGTTATCCAAACAGCAAAACCTAGTAAATCAAGTACTTATTAACTGTGTATTGGAAAAACCAGAGAATGTGATTTTTTTAGAAGTAGTTTTTTGGTTCAAGAGTCAAATTTGTACCAGCAAACTAATCACAGCTTTGTGATGTTCTTCCAAATTCCTATTTCGTTTAAAGGCACTGTGTAACATGATAAATTCTCATCTGTACCAGATGGCACAAGTCCCTGAAGAATCATGTGCCAGCTGTTCACAGGCAGAACACAAGACACTCCAAGCACACTTGCTCTTTTCTCTCACAGCCTTGCTGTGCTGGAACTGGGGCTGGTGAGCAGAACCTGTGTGTCACAGGCTCTCTGTGTAGCACATGTGTGACAGGTGACAGCTCCATACTCTGTGCTGCTACTATGAGTTTGTTCCCCTGCAATGCTTTCCCCTGTTCAGTTTAGCCTTGGCAGGCCTGCCTTGTCCAGGGGTCAGAAGGGAAATGTTCTCCAGCACACAGAGAGTGTGATTTCCTTCCTCCTGTTTGCATTAAATGAAAGGGTGCCATTCCAGCATCTTCCCAGTGCCACCAGACTTGCCTTGCTCTGCAATGCAGTGGGAAGCACAACTGCCCCAACCTGCTTGCCTTGTGCTTCTGTGTGCCTACTTAATGTGATCAGCAATGTCTACAGCTTGCAAGGGAGAATAAGGTTGATTCTAGCACATGGTTAATTAAGACATTACAGTTAGCTATTTGCTAGGCAGGCTCAGGGGAGTAGTAATAGTATATGGAGTCTTTCACCTTAAGTTCAGCCATTCTTCCCCCCAAATTCCCAGGTAGTGATCAGTAATTTCTCATTAACCCTGACACAAGCTGAATCCGACTCCATTCAGGCGTGTGGATGAGTTCTGAGCACATGTCTGCCAACAAGGAGTGTCAGTATCTCTAGTAATTAAATTTCAAAGTGAAGAACCCCACTGCTGTAAGTGAGCAGCAGAAGTTGATGTTTCCCTGTGGCATTATTTTAACTCCTCTGTTGTTGTTATTGTCTCCAAACCCAACAGCTATCATATGCTGTCATAATATCAGCAGATACAGATTTAGGTTTTGAAGGCTACAAATTGACTATTGTTCTTAGGCTCCCCAGCAAGACAAACAATTAATAGTAAGACCAAATAAAAGTTGGGAAAACATCATTTAAAAAATACCCAATCCAACACCTAAATTACAATGAATCTCCAAGAGGCCCCTAATTTCATGATCCTACCTGCTCTGCCAAGAATGTAAAGAATCATTGGCTCTTGACATCATTCTCTTGCCAAAGGGCAATTACCTATTCTGTATGCATTGCCTTAATCATGTCAAGTTGTGTCCCATAAATTTGCATGTCTCCCAAGGAAGCACGGTGCATTGCCAGCAGCCTGATAGGCCAGATCAAAACAATTTCCTGGTGTGTGTTTACATCAGCTTTTGGCTTCTGAGCTGCTTTAGCTGTAGTTGCTCTGCAAAACAGCACAAATTCCCTCTCTCTGAACTGAGCTGCATCAGGGGTAGAGGGGGGAGTAAGCAGAATCTGGATGGATGCATCGTCCTTCCCAGAACTGAGCAATGCCTTCTAGATTAATGAACTGCAAATCAGCTGCACAAATGAAACCACATGCTAGAGATAAACACAGTCCTCTGAGATGGGCTTGTTGTCACAGTCAGAGAGAAGGAGAGAGAGCACACACACATGTGTGGCTAGGGGCGTAATGAATGCCAGCTTCCCTCCTGCCTCTCTGGGATATGTGAGAATGACAAACTCTCTGAGGAACAATTCCTTTGACTGGTTCGTTGAGGAAAGGAAACTTGTCATGCTGCCAAGAATAAAACTGCTCCTGGGCTTAGTTTTGAATTTTATAAAGTGAATAAGTGAAAAATGTATACACATTCACTTCAGACCCAAGTCATGAATAATTAAAAGAATATATAATTGTACCCAGCTTTCCCCTCAAGCTCAAGCAGCAAAGATATCTTCTGTCCGTGTAACAGGGCACTTCATGTGTTTTGTGGTTTTTTGCAGGAGCTGTTGGAAGTGAGCTGAACTGAATCCATCCTGCATGTAGGTAGGAATTACAGCCTGACCATCGCAGCACACAGAAACACAAATTGAGAACTCAACTGTTTCGTATCAAGGAAGCTGCAGATTTTTTTGATTATGCTTAACATTTTCCTGGTGTGAGTCATCCACAATTGATACTGGATTTAGACCACAATATGATAAAAATTATATTAACACAGCATTATTGCAGACTTTAATACTGCAAATGGCAAAGATCAGACATTTTTATAAGGCACAGAAAGGTAAGAATGTTTACCATGTCAAAAATAAATATGCAGAAAATAACCTCAGAAAACAAAAGTTATCTGTATCTAACTATTTCCCTTTTCTGAGACAGGCACACTTCTCAGTACAAATTTAGGAATGTTGAATTAATGGTATACAACCACACATTGCTCTGCAATTCTACTGCTGTACTGGAATTATCTAGTGGTACCTACCTGGAAGGAGATGCAAGAGATCTATTGCTTTTGTTTTTATGCCTTATTCCCACAATTAATAGGTTCTCCAATTTTCAGCCAAAATGCAATTCAGGATTAATATTCACTTTTCTTGAGGGGATAGAAGTTAGCAAATATGGTATGAATAGTCATGTATTTAGTACCTTTCACTTGCAATATAGAAAGACATTAACAAATTTTTAAAGACATTAACAAATTCTGTAAACAAAACAATCATTATACATCCCCTCCCTTCCAAACACAGACAGAAAGTTTCTCTTAGGTAGCAAACTGGTTCTTTCTTCCTCTCACACCAGTATGGCTGATTGTAGCCACACTCTGATGCTCTCTGATAGAGAAAAAGATATAAAACCCTCTGAAAATAATACACAGAGAGGATCAGTAGGTTGTATGTAGGTAATAGCTATGGCCTTGAAATAGCAAATGTGTGTGATTTTGTTTGACTCTTAGAAGGATGCACATTGTATTTTTGTACTTCTGCAGCTGAATTCCAAACACAAGTTCTTCATGTAGACCTGGCTTAGAACTTGGCCAGAGATGGAAAATACAAAACACCAGAGGGGTGTGTTAGGGGATGTGAAGTGAGAGTGTGCTTAAAAACGAAACCACTACAGCATTGTGAGCTGCACCTGAAGTAGTTCAGGAAGCCTGGGAAGAAAGAACACAGGGACACAGACTTTTGGATCAGTAACTTAGCTTATGATATGCAAAGACTGTGAAACTCAGCTGTCATTGCAGCGGGACAACTGAGTGCAACACAATGGCTTTAGAGGAGATGATAGAAATATCAGAAGTGAAGCAGAATATTATACAGCACCTACCTCTTATCCAGGTATCTGCAAGCTGCTAACATGTTGTTCTTGTCATTTCATATCACTGTTGTCCAAGGCAGGAGCCAAATTATTTTTATGGACTACAAAAGCAAAGTAAACCACAACCCAAAAAACTTACCATCAAAAAAGGGCAAAATAAAGCTAAAAAAAAAAAAAAACAAAAAAAACCCACACTAAAGTATCTGGATTTCCTGTATAGGGAAAATGGAAAGGAGGAATTCTGTACAAATGCAGTCTCCACATCCACCCCCACTGGGACAGACTTTCAAATTAATGTTTTCAAGTTCCAAAATTTCTGAGCTGTTGCTTGAACCACTTTAAAGGTAGATATTTCCACCCAGTTGATGGGGTTTTCTTAGATTACTAGAAAATATTTTCCTAATATGTAAAATGTGAAAGGACTATAAAAAAGGGGAATGTTTTGTATTCTGCTACTTTTGATGACTAATTTCTATTTAAAGGTTAATTGTCAATTATGTCAGACCCCAAAATTGTGTAACAGTTGATTTTCCCCACGCACAGGACATAATGCATAAAACAGAGCCTTATTCCTTCAAGCCTGTTCTCTTTGGTAATGCTTTCATGTCAGAAACTGCTTATATTTGCAATTATCTTATGTTTAAAAACATAATTATTCAACATTCCCCAGTAGTTGGCTCCGACCTTTTGTTTGCTTATTTTCTCGGTTCAATTTGAACACTTGATGGATTTCCAGCTATCTTGTGCCACCCCGTGTAAGAGATGGGAAATTACACAACTTTCTGACCACTGTGACCCGCGTTTGGCATCGGAGTCCTGCAGATGAGTTTTGTGCTCTTTGAATACACTTTTCAGTTTATCAGCAACTGAGGCACATTTTAAAAAGCATTGAAAGTGTTTAAGATGAAAATTAATTTTTCTCTTAAAACGTGATTTCTTTATACTTAAGCTAGTTCTTCCTTTACATTTGTAACTTTTACATGATAATGTATACAGCCCTCAGGCCATCTGCTGTGCATGATACTAGTTCTTTATGAATGTATTTTCAATATTCTAATTAAAATACCTTCATAATTGTGCTCTTTCCCGTTATTTGTACTTTTTTTATTTGCTGGTTGGTGGTGCTTGCGTTTTCTTTAGTGGTATTTTTCTTTCTCATGTTTTCCTCCATGCATTTTTTGCACACTTATATCCCTTTTTAATTCCTTCCACACTTCTGCATATCAGTCACATTAATTCCAAGTTCATTTAGTACCCTACAATAAAAGAAACTTTGTTGCTATTGTTGTGTCTATTGGGCAATAGATCAGCTGTGATCAAGTCAGTAGCTGTCTATATATTATGTGTTAGTGGAAAGTTCTAAACCTCAGCCAGAGCTTTAATTCTAGTTTTAAACTTAGTACTATTACAATTTGGAACGTGAAAGAGATAAAAAAGATTTATCTACCTTTCCGTGATTTTACTGTGATGAAGATCTGTGTTTCGGATGCTGTGTTTATACAGGTGAAATTGTTAGCTGTAAATGGTGTGGCGATTCCGAGGTTTTCCTCGGTACTTCGGCTACCGCTGTGTTAGTGCTGATATTACCTATGCTCTTTTCCCTCATGCAGGAGGTTCCCTTCGTGCTTTTGACACTCATCTCACACCTTCTTGGGCTCCTGAAGCATCAGGCACGGCACTCCAGCCCTGCACAAACAACTCCGCGAGTGGATTTGACCTTTTCCATCCCTTGTCCCGCGAGGGGTGACCCAGGACTCGAGCTCTCGGGTCAGTCCTGCGACTGCGGCACGGGCAGTGGGGGAGGGCGGTACCGAGCACAGGGATAGCAGCTAATTAGCGTTAATCGCGGCCAGCCGAGGACTGCCCGGTCCACGGCCCGTCCCCGCCGCGCTCCCGGGCGGTGGCAGCGCTCCTCGGCCCGGTGCCGTCCCTCAGGCACAGCAGGGCCGGCCGAGGGCACTTGGCCAGTTCAGCCTGGAGGAGACTGACGGACGAGCTCACTTCGGGCTGCAGCTCGCTCCCGAGGGGCAGCGCAGGGGCACGGACTGATCTCTGCTGTGGCCGGGGACAGGGCCTGAGGGAACGCCTGGGGCAGGGCTGGGTATCGGGAAAAGGCTTTTCACTCGGAGAGTGCACTGAAGAGGTTCCCCAAGCAGTGCTCACAGCAGCAAGGCTAACAGAGCTCCAGGAGCGTTTGGACAACGCTGTCGGGCACGCCAGGTAAGTCTTACGGCGACTGGGAGCCTCTCTCGGGGTCCCTCTAGTCCCGCCCTCACGGCGGCCGCTCTGTGCCGCTGCGCTCCCTCCCGCCCTCCCTCACGGCGGCGCGAGCGCCGTCCCCGCTGCTCACGCATGCGCACGAGTGTCCGAGTAGCGCGCGGCCCGGGCTGTCACGTGACTCGGGCGGCGGATGCGGTTCCGGGTGAGCGCGGGCGCGCAGCGCAGCGCGGCCCCGAGCGCGGCCCGGCCCCGCTGCCGCTCCCGTCAGGTACGGCCGTAGAGGGGCGGGGGCGCCGGGCCGGGAGCCGGGGCCGGGCTGCGCGGGGCGGGCGCGGGGCGAGGTGGGGCCGCGGCCCGACCGCAGGTGCGCAGGGGGCGGCGGATTCAGCGCTGTGGCCTAACTGGGGCAGCGGCGGCGGCGCTGAGCAGAGACCCCGCGGCCGGGCAGCTCCTCGGCCGCGCCCGCCGCTCCCCCGCGCCGCTGCCGCTGCACAGGGAAGGGCTGTGAACGCGTAAATCTGCGAGGGGAAAATCGCCTGCCCTGCTCCGCCCCGCAGGATTTCGCATAGCGTGGCTGTTCCGCTGCAGGCGTAGGGAACGCGCAGTACGGAGCCGTGTCACGGAAGTCAGAGTTGCTTTCTAGTGCCTTTTGTCTTAGTTCCTCCTGATTTCCTGCTGCTAATGCAATACGGTAATAGTAGTTGATTATTTCTGGTTGACTTGTATGCGTGTTTAAGTCCCACAAAGGAATATCTGGGCAGGGTATAAGTTCTTAGAAGTTAGTGTTTACCTTTAAATAAGTTTGAGTGGTGCATAAATACAGACCCTTCTGTTGCTCTGGATGTGGCGTTAAAAGTGGTATGCTCAGGAGAAAAGCAAGACTTTTCAGAAGTCTTCTCTTTTAGTTGTCTGGCTTTTCTGTGCTTTGATGCTGAGAGAGAGAGGAAAGGAGACAATTGATCTGTTATTAACTATAATTCTTGCATGGTCCCATTTTGCAAACTTTCAAGTGGTAAAGTCTGGAGGGCCATCTTCAGGTTTGGGAAACTTGTCTTGGATTTATGGCCAATCAGGCCACGTTCCAAAGACCATTGGAATTTAGAAATTGCAGTGAGCTGCATCCTGTGGGTTTGTGTACCAGAAGATGTGTCTGTTCCTTGCTTGAGGCTTGCTTTAAAATCAAATGTGAAAATTACTCTTAAAAGCACCTCTTTAATGCCTTAAACCTGGAATTAATAGCGCCTGAAACCTGGAATTAACTTGACACTCAGTTAATGTTTCTGTTGATACAATAAAGGTGAAATGTGGGGGGTAGAATGTAGGCTAACCTTGTTTTGAAGTTGATTTTGACATTTTGAGGTGGAACAGTTTTCTGTTCTTTGCTTATCAGGTACGTTGAAAAAAGGTAAAAATGTAAATTTTTAGTAAAAATGCATGACATTGAAATTGTCCTGCAAAGTTAAAACTTTGTATTTATTCTATTTTAGATGTGAGGGTGCTGATCAAGTACTGAATATAGGTATTAGTATTGGATAGGCAGATGTGACCTTGGAAATGTCTGGCTTGTAGTTATTTGTTTATTTGCTTGAGAACTCAAAGGTGAAAACTTAAATAACAATTTTTGCAAGCAGCCTTTAACTTCATGAATAAAATGATCTCATGCTTTCTGTTGTCCTTCTGTCCCACCTCTGCTGCCACCCAGTTTTTTGGGTATTTGGGACAGACCCAAGTCTCTGTTTAGCTCTACTGTAAATTTTTATAAATGGCAATTTTTAACAGACTTCTTAACATTGTTGTACTTGATATTCCAGAACCAACCAGCTAAGGCAGCTTGGTATTAATGAGAGAACTCTGAAAACTACCTGTTTTCTAAGAAAAAAGGATGAAAACACTGATGTTTGACCTCTGGTGCCAGCAGTGACATTCTTCAGATGCAAACTTAAGTAGGTTTGACCTGCTGTTCTGGAATGGAAATTTGTTCATTAGCTGTAGTGAAAGAGCAGTGGGTTTGAGTGATGTGTTCCTTTTTTGTAATACCATAACTTGCCTGTTGAGATACTTAAAAATATAAAAGGCATTGAAGAGTGCTAAAGTCTAGTGGCTCCAGTAAGAGAGCAGAACCTCCTGGCAACCCTACATTCAGATATTCTTTGATGTATTGAAGTTTCTGACCTTTAGATAACTCTCCATCTTCTATTTCTTTATGCAAAATAGAAAGTAATGAGCAATGGAGGATAAGATCAGGCTTGCTGTTCTTAGAAACCAAACCTTTTTGAGCTGGCCATGAAGTGTGCTAGGGTCAGGTAGAAATTATTTGCTTTTTTTCTATATGACCGATAAATACTTGCATTATTAAAATTTACATTTTTCCAAGTTACATTTTTAGATTTTAGATTTACAGCTTAATTAAAAAGGCTTTGGCATTTTAAAAACATGTCAGCAATGCCACAGCAAGAGTAGAAGGAGTATTCTAAACTCAGCTTTAGTTTGCATAAGCAGAAGTAGTTGTTTTTTTTTTGCCTGCTAGTAAGCATTTATATTTGTTGATGTGAAATAACTCAGAAGTCATCACTTTCCTAACTTTCTTGAAAAGGTTACCCTTCCTTCTTAATTTCTCATTCTTCTAGTTGACAAATGATAGTGCTTTTATTGGTGAGACTTAAAGTCAAGACATCCAAACCAGCTACTTAGTAGTCTGGGTGTTAGGTAGGATGCTGAAAACCTAAATTCAGTCTTATCTGAAGTTGAACTCCAAGCTTGCCTTGTAAATTGCTTTCAGGTGTCCTGTGTGGTACTTAGCAAATGATTGCTTTATAGTTACCTCAATGAGAAGCTGCTGATGAGAATTCTGCAAGTGGTGTGAGGAGTGTTCCATAAAAGCACCTTAGGTTTAGATAACAGCACCAGTAGCTTTTAAACTCTTTTCTTAGCACAACAGGCTTATCCCAGTGTGATGAAGTAAGTGCAGTTAGAAATGCTTCTGCACTGAAAGGCTGTCCATTTGGAATTAACAGGTGTTACTTGGTGTTTGCTATTCTTCAAAAGTGTGGGAAGAAAACTGTTCAAGTCTTGGAGCAAAGCCCTGCTTTCAGGTGTCTGAGAACTGGATAGGTGCAGGTCAAGGGGAGCATCTTACAGCCACCAGCACAGTGACAGTCTTGGGGAGGGTGATATTTGGGTGTTTTGACTGCCAATTTTTTGTCCTTTAAGACTGAAGTCATGAGTTAAGGTTTTCTTTCAGGTTTATAGTCACCTGCATATTTGCACCAGCTGGTTCATTCCATGCTGCTGGTAACCACTGCCTTCTTCTGACTGCTGAGGGCCCTGGGGAAACTCCTTGGGCTTCATCTCTGTCCTGAAACAAATGCATAGAGAGCTCTGCACACATTCACTGTTACTGCTGATCCAAATGTGACCTTCCCTCTGAGCAAATATTTCAAACCCACTGTTGCAGCTGCCAGCAGGTTGGTGGCCAGGAGTATCCACACCTTGTATGCTGAGAACATTATCAGCTTGGTGAGAGGCAGGACTTGTTTCCAAGCAGTGCTTTAGTCAGGACAAACAGGGAGAGCTGGGAGGGCACTGGATGGGGCAACTTTTCCACACTGCTGAAGAACAACAGCTGAGAGGTGCAGGTACTGAATGTCTCAAACAGGGGAAGTCTGGCCCTGAAGAGGAACTAGGTTCCTACCTTCTAAAAATTTTATTTAAATTTCCTGGGTGAGTGAAGCAGGGAAATGTCAGTAAAACAGGCTTAACTTGAGATCATTAGTGTTTAATTCGTAGCACTGCAGTTTTACGAAAAGATCACTTAATTTTTCTTTATTAATCAACTTGCATAGCGTAGCTTTAAGCATTGCAGGACATTTTAAAATCAGGTCAGGAGAAGAAAAAATTGGATTTGTCATGAAAGGAAAGCTGGTCCTACAGAACAGTAAGTGTAATTTGGTTTTCACCCATGTAAAAAAAATTATATCTCTTGTCACAGACACATTTTATGAAAAATCCTTTCCTTAGGATTTTTTTCTCCTGAAAAGCCGAGAGGCCTCAGGAGCAAAATGCAAACAATGGTTATCTGCTGCTGTGGAATGCAACAGGTGCATCTGGGATTGGGCTCATGTGGTTGTTTCTAATTAATGGCCAATCACAGTCAGCTGGCTCAGACTCTCTGTCCGAGACACAAACTTTTGTTATTCATCCCTTTTCTATTCTTAGCTAGCCTTCTGATGAAATCCTTTCTTCTATTCATTTGGTATAGTTTTAATATAATATATATCATAAAATAATAAATCAGGCCTTCTGAAACATGGAGTCAGATCTCTGTCTCTTCCCTCATCCTCAGACCCCTGTGAACACTGTCACAATCTCTGGGTTAATAAGCAGTATTGGTTGCATTCAAACTTTGTACTTGCTGCTGTTCTGTGTAGATTGGTTCTTTGCAAAATATCATGGTTTCTTATTTTGATGGATGCTGGTTTTCTTAATACCTTCACCGATAATTTTACCTGTTTCTGCCAATCTTTAGTGCCAACATAGCCAAGAGCTTCAACTGGTTTGGACTTCTATGTCAGCAGAATGGTCTACTATGTTCTATTATTGGGGATTCCTCGTTGCTGGTGATGGGTGAGCCTGAAAAACGACAGCTTTACTTGCACATCATAGGGTGAGTTCTCCAAAAGCACTGCCTTAAATAGTTATCTTTAAAATGTTTGGGTTGCTTTTTTTTTTTTTTTTCTTTTTAAATGGCTTGTAGTTGAAATCTGATCATCTGGATTTTTTCTCAAAATATACACTTATTAATTATCTCCTATAGAATCTAGAGATATACATCTGGTTTCTTACATTTTGTTAATCTGAGTGAACTGGTGTAATCATAAATGATAGAACAGGTTGCTCAAGGCCTTAATTTTAACTGAGGGGTTGATCTTCCTTGACTGCATTAAATCCCTTCCAACCTAAATTATTGTATGATAAACCATTCCCACAAGCAGTTTTGTGGGGGGGGGGGAGGGGAAAGTAAAATGGAAACAAATAAAAAACTTTTCCCTGTGGTGTTTTTTTTTATTCTGCATAATACCTCATCTTGATGATAAGTTAAAGGATGTGTTGGAAGTATGGGAATTACCACAGTATTGAGCTAACACCTTCTGTTATGTTCCTGCAGCTCCTCTTTAACCCGTTGTGCTGAAGACCAGAGGTTCTGCCTGATCAGGAGTCTCTGTTAGCAATTGAAGTTAGCTGGAGAATGGAAGGGGTTGAGTTTAAGGAAGAGTGGCAAGATGAAGATTTTCCAAGGTTTTGAATTCTTTTTTAAAGTAATTTGGATCAAACACATAACATCAGCAATAAGCTACCTCTTGGTCTTCTTGGTGAACTAATACTCAGTAATAATCTTGCAGTGATTTCCATTAATAGAGCAGTTTTGAAAAGGTTTTGTGGCATATTTCTTCAGGATTGCCACTGTTGACGTTTCCAGTGTTTTTAAATGAAGATTTGTAAGCTTGGCTTTGTTTATTTCCTGTGAAAATATTTTGCAACTACATTGTTTGCATATTACTCCCAGTGCCTCATGACCCAAATATTTCATTAAGCAAAATACCGAGGAAAGGCTTTAAAAGTTAATGCTGCTACTGATGCTTGGGCCTACAAAAAAATTAGCTTTAGATGCTTTCTATGATAACATGATTAAACTACTTCTGTAATTTATTTCACATCAAATTTTGTCAAGCAAGAATATGACAAGTTTTCTTAAGGATGACACACTGGTAGTAGTCAGTGTTTTGGTATTTGTCACAGGATGGGATGGTCACTTGAATGCTGTAAAGGAATTTTCTGCTGCCTTGGTGTTTGTTTACTGAAATCTTGCATTTAGGCTTGCATAAGTAAAGTTAATTCAGTACTAACTTTACAGTGGGTTTTTGTAGTAATGTGTAAGTCTTAATATATGGCATTAAAAATAAAGTTAAAGCAGGTTTGTAACAATAATTTCTTTGTGTCCCAGGCCCCTGCCAGAGGATGATCCTGTTGAGTCTGATGCATTGGCTGCAGCTGGAACAGAAAACGAAGCTGGTAAGAACATTCCACTCCAGTCCAGCTGACTGCTTCCTCTTTAAATGGCTGCTTTAAAGCTCCTTGGTGTGGGGGGATTTTATTGCTTGTTTTGTTTTGGGGGTTTGGGGTTTTGGTTTTTTTTGGATTTTTGTTTTTGTTTCATTGATTGGAGTTTTGGAGGTTTTTACATGTAAAATTTTTTTGGATTTTGTCTCTCTGCTTTACTTGCAGTATTTCCAGTGCCAGATTGGTAATCTGATTTTGTTCCTTGCTTTCAACTCCTGTCTAAATCATGCTAATATTTGCCTTTTACCTCAAAGCATTCTGTGTATTCACAGAACAGATTCTTTAATTTTATGTCCTCACTGTTGTCTGTCAGTCTTTTTTTTTTTTCAGCTGGTATATAATTTTCTATTTTATCAAAGATAGTTATGATGTCACTGAAGCCTAACAAAAGCAAGTGCTAGGGACATGAATCTGTTGTATTATTTGTGAGATTTATTCAGTGTAATATCTGGAGCAACTCCTGGGACACCTGCATGCAGCAGGCAGGTGTAGTAGTGTCTGCCACCCTGCTCAGACTGTGTGTGTGCAATGGGTAATTTGAGAACTTTTACCTGCTGTTCTTTCCATCCCCTATTAAAGTCTTACTCCAAAGATAGCTTGTTTAAATTATGGGCATTAATTTATAATGCATTATGAGAAAGAACTGTGCTCTTCTGTCTTGGTAATACGCTTATTTAAACTTGTTTTAGCAATAAAAATAATAAAATAATTTAAAAAAATTAATTTGCTTTCTTTAGATACAGAGGGTAATGGAACCAAATTGAGGAAGAAACTAATGGCTCCAGATATTAGCTTAAATTTGGATCCCAGTGAGGAATCTGTTTTTTCTGATGACTTGGATGAAAGTGGAGAGATTGATTTGGATGATTTAGATACTCCTTCAGAAAATAGCAATGAATTTGAATGGGAAGGTGAGTATTTTGGTTCTTTTGTCTGATGTTCTAAAATATTTTCTTGTGTGCAGGTTGACTGTTTCTCTAATAAGAAATAGCTGTGACTCAATAGTACAAGAGGAGAAATACAAAGGTAGTGATTATATTAGGAATTAGAAATAGATGCAGTGACTTTTTAAAGAGAAAGTCAGACCTCATCTGATCAATAAACAGGCAAGCAGTTACTAGCTGTGACTGTAGGTAAACTTAGGTGAACATCATCTACATATGCATCTATAAGCCCTGAAGTTATGGAAAATCCTCTATTGCAGTAAGTTTTTAAGAACCACACAACAGAAAAAAGTACCCAAGGTATTTTATACGTGTTAGAAATGAGTTTTAAATGGAAGGAGCCAAACAAAGGGATATAGATTACCTACTCAGAAATTGATGAATTTCAATTTAAGGAGGACTGAATAGTATTTTTAAAAATACTAACTAACACCTGATCTCAAATCTTCCTGTGGTGACAATGACAGAAGCTCAGTAGCCTTAGAGTATGCATATTTCCAGATTGACTAGAGGCAGTAAAAGAGCCCCTATTTTATGTCAAGAAATTCTGAAATTGCTTCATAGGAATTTAAAGTAGCTATAGCCACACTAGTAATGATCTCACTTTTTAAGACATTAATAGGTGTTACATCTTATAGACAAAACCTGGAGATTCTAACAATTTTTTTTTCAGAGAAGTGTTTTGTGTAGGAGTTAAAGCACAAATTTTAAACTTTGAGTTTAATGATGTCTTAAGGCCCTCTTTATGGAAGCCAAGAACAGTTGTGTTGAGCAAATTGTTGGAGTCTCTAACATCTGTAAACTTCACGGTTTAGGAATGTCCCTAATAAGTAAATATGTAAACTCAATTATTATTTTCTCATCCTGAAAATAAAATAATTTAAATTCCTGAAGTTCTCTGTTCACTGTTATGTTTGAAACACTACCTGTGGAGAAATAAACACTCTTTAGAATAAGGAGGTGGTTTTGGTTTTTAAATAGCTAAAGGCATATTGCAGTGGAAGTTTTCTTAACAGAGACTGTGTGTTTAAATTTGTAAAAGGATTTTCACTGTTTTAAAGAAGAATTGGTGTTTATGGTTGCTTTTGCAGTGATGCAAAGGAAATGTTCCGGATGTGTCTTGTTTTTAAAAGTGGCTGAAAAGGGTTTCTGTCTTTTCTTCCTTTAATGCTGCTGCCTTCATTTTCCTGGAAGGATAGTTTCAATTAACAGCTTTGTTTCGGGAACAGACAACTAACTTGCAGTAGGTTTTTCTCGCTTTGGGTAAGGTCCATGCAACAAAGTCAAGAATCATAATTTCATTGGAGCAAATTGTCTTACAGATTCCTGTCAGCAAAAATTTCATCTATTTTGATTGCACATGTGAATTAGATTTAATTTCCAATAGATTTGTCTGCATGTCTGCTTGCAAGGTACCTCAATGTTTTGAATCATGCTTCATGTAAATCTGTGATCAACCTCTGTAATTCTCATTGGAGTTAACCACTTTGTTTATTTTGGTGAAATTCATTGGGGTCTGTGTTCTGAAAGCCTAAATTAATTAGGCTTCTCCATGAATGGAAATTTTTCACATACTTGTAATAGAGAAAATTGCAGTCAACAGATAACTGCGAACATGAGTGTGTTAATTAAAATATCCATGACATCAGCGGGTGTGTCTGACTGGCTGAAGAATACCAAAATAGATTAGATAGCAAAGTGGTTAACTTGTGTTGTAGCTGATTGTCACTATGCGTGGTATTCATAATGGGTCTTCAACATGTTCTCATTTTGGCAGATGATCTTCCAAAACCAAAAACTACTGATGTCATTAGGAAAGGCTCCCTGGCTGAGTACACTGTGGCAGAGGAGAAGGATGATGGTCGCCGCTGGCGAATGTTTCGGATCGGAGAGCAGGACCACAGGGTGGACATGAAGGCAATTGAACCGTACAAAAAAGTTATCAGTCATGGTGGTAAGGATTGGTGATGTGCTCTGGGGAACTGTTATGCAACTACTTCTTTAAGATGAGTTGGAGGGGCACAGGAAGAGCTTTGGGCATGAAGACTTGTAGTAATTAATTTGTTGCAGTGTTAAGACATGGTTGATAAAATAATTTTTTCCCTATTAAACTAAAGTTCCAAAATGTACTCATGGTCACGTGTACTAAAATGCACCTATGTAATAAGATATATTTACTCTATCCTACAGTGTCACTGCTACCTAAGTTTTTGGTTTCTAGACTATTGAAAACATTAACTATCCATCTAGTAAAGCAGAAATAAAGTCATGGCTCTTCCCAACAGTCTGTGAAGTTTAGGTTGGAAGAAAAGTTGATTAAACTTTAAGAACATAAGATATTATCAAATCTACTGAGGTTGTACACTGAAATGTTGGTTATAGATACAGTGTTTGATTAACATCAGCTTCAGCTGTTGCTTTAGAAGTAGACAAACTTGAAAAAGAGACCTTGATGTTTTCTGTAACTGTATGAATGTGTCCAGATGGATGTGTGTACATCTCTTTAAGGTAAATAATGAAAAAGCTTATGCTTAAGATTGTGTAAATGTAGTCACTGTATTGTCACTTTTGTCACTACTGCTGCTTATTTCTTTTTAGGTTATTATGGTGATGGGTTAAATGCCATTGTTGTTTTTGCTGTTTGCTTCATGCCTGAGAGCAGCCAGCCTAACTACAGATACCTAATGGACAATCTATTTAAGTAAGTCATCCTCTGTCTTTCTGGGTTTTTGTTATTTTTAATATATTTGAGCACTACTAGGAATTACTTTCAGATGAAGATTGTGGATATTGAAATTTTCTTTGTTTGTCTCTCCAGGTATGTAATTGGCACTTTAGAGCTATTAGTAGCAGAGAACTATATGATAGTGTACCTGAATGGTGCAACAACACGGAGAAAAATGCCAAGTTTAGGCTGGCTTAGGAAATGTTACCAGCAAATTGATAGAAGGTAAGAAGCTCTGCAATATTTTCTTATAATATTCACATGCTCAGAGATAGACAGAGATAGCAGTTTTTAGGAAAAACTGCTTCTTCTGGTTAAGATTTGATGATGAAGGAAATTGGTGTACTGAAAACCTTATCCTAAGCTAGGCAATGTGGGATGATGCTACAAACATGCCTGGTAGTGTTGTGTGGTGGATTTTTTGTTGCTTGGGGGTTTTGTGTATGCTTTTTGTGGCTGTTGTTCTCAGGGTGGTTTTTTCTAGTGAAAATAGTAGTCTTAGAATACTGAATATTGTTATCCTGTAGAATATCCTTACAACTTAATGTATTACATATGATTAATAAGAGAGGTCCTTTGTGAACTACTTTATCTGCAAAGATATTCAGAGGAGCTTCTCCTTGGAATGTTACTTCCTTGTCAAATTGATACTGAATCTTTAGTTTTTATTTTACAGTTGTATACTGTTTTTTCCTCTGATGGAGGTTGACTTCTAATAATGGGATGTCAGAATACATGTTTATTCTATACAGAATACATGTGTTTATGTGACAGCTGTGCTTCTAAAAACATACTTCTTACATATTCCAAAACCCCTGGTCATGCTGCCTTTTTGTTCCAGTAATTATCCCTTGTTTAAATCCTTCAGGTTAAGGAAAAATCTGAAATCGTTGATCATAGTTCATCCTTCCTGGTTCATCAGAACTCTCCTGGCCATCACAAAACCTTTTATTAGGTAATGCTCTGGGAGCTTTTTCATAAATAATTCTGACAACTGTTTGCTTTGAACTTAAAAGACTGTTTTAATATTGACCTAATGAAAAATGTTTAGAGTTGTAACTGTACCCTGCATTTGTTCTTCCACAGCTCAAAATTCAGCCAAAAAATTAGGTATGTCTTTACCCTGGCAGAACTAGCTGAACTCATCCCCATGGAATACGTTGGCATCCCAGAATGCATAAAACAGTACGTTTTATTATTCCAACATCTTCTACACTGATCATGGTTTAGGATGTTGTAATCAGTGTTTGGTTCGAATGTAACACTTGGCACATAATGACTTAACTGAGATTATTGCTCTGTCTAGGAGGAGTGTCCATGCTAGACCTCATTGCTAAAGGCAGTTTGGAATGGAGTAGCATGGACAGCCAAAATGTTCATGTATAGTCATTTTCACAGTGAGCTTTGTGCAATTACTGAGCTGTGTGTAAATTAAGCCTTCTAGAGAAGGTCTCATTCCAGTTGTTCTGCATCTTGGTGGGTGTATTAAACTGGCTTGTGAGTGAGAAATTGTGGGCATGTTGATGCTGAAGTTATTTATAAGTCTTCTTAAGTGTTTTAATTAAAATGTGGAACAAGTTAAGTGCTGAAATATCACTTGGATTGGGTTTTCATTTGAAAGAAAAGCAGTGATGGGGAAAATGCTGAATCCCTACTCCCTGCAGTTCTAAACTACTTTGTAAAGAAATGAAGACAGCATCAGTGCAAGTTTTTTTTCCTTCCCATCCAGATAAAGATAGCCATTTTAATATCAGCACAATTCTGCTGTCAAACAAGATGATGATCCTTTTGTCAAAAGCATTTGTGAATGCAGTAGTAGAGTAGAAACCATAAACTTGGGTCTTAAGAAAACCAGATGAAAACACTAACAATCCTGATAACAGCCTGTTAGAGGGTGTGACACACGAACCCTGTGTTGTCTGCATTGTAATAGGTGACACAAACTGGGGGAAGGTGGCACTGAGGGCACAGCCATGCTGGACAAAGCCTCGTGCCCCCTGCAGATGGCTGCTTATTTCAGTAGACATCCAGCTGCTGTCAGCTCCACAATTTAACTCTCTGTAAGACAGAAAAACAGTTTTCATGGGGTGGGAGTGAAACATGTGACAAAGCTGAGGCAGCCTTGTGCTGTCTTTAGAATTTTTTGTCTGGGGTTTTATGGGTGTCTTATGAATATTCAGACTGTCTTTCTGAGTTTTAAAAGATTTCTCTTTGTATTGATGAACCTTTAACTGTTCTGCAAAGTCTAGACATGGTTAACTTAAAGAGTTAATTCTCAGATTTCTGTGGAGGATTATATCTGGCTTCAAACTGTCATGGATACAGGCTTTAAGTTTTATTGATGAATGCTAACACTGTACAAGAGGTCGTATTGAATTCATTTGTTATGTTGTAGTAAGTAAATCTTAATGGTTTTTGTTTAATGCTAATAAATGTTGGAGGTACACTGTGGTTTTTTCTTAATTATGTCAGTTTCAAAATTAAGTTTCTGCAGACCATTGATGCTAAAACTGGTTTGCAGCTTCTGTTGATTTTGGCTTTTATATGTTTATTTACTGAAATAAAACTTTTCCTCACCAAGGTATGAAGAAGAAAAGTTTAGAAAGAAACAGAAAAGGTATATTCATCTTTTGATTAGGGTTGCATCTATATAAGACAATTTGCACTGCAACTAACTCCCAGTTGATTGGCTTGCATAAAGGAATAAGCATTTGTAAATATAAACATGCACTAGTGCCCAAGTGTTTCTGCATGACAGCAACTATACTGTACTTGCAGGCAGTATGGGATCTGTAAGAACTCACCCTGGGTGTTCAGACAGCTATTTGTAAATAGTTTCTATTACACCTTTATGTGAGATGCTCACTTTTAAGGGGATACATGGGTTCTCAACTTGAAGAGGCAAAAGTAGTGCTTCTGTATGAACCCATTAAAGCAAATGTCATTGTTTCTAACAGGAATTGATCTCTGGAGATGAGCTGTACTTAGTGCTAAGCTGTAGCTATGCATTAGCAGAGATGCAACTCTGTAAGAAGTTCTAATACTTAATCTTGTATTTTTGGTATTTGCTACCTTTTTAGTTATTAACTTGCATAGATGCAATCTAAATTAGTATTTTAGTGCTGTTTGTATTTGCAGTGCCTACGTTCCTTCCCAATAAACACTTTGTTAATTTCCAGTCTCCTGCTAACTATTCAAGCTATTTCACAGCTGATGAATTTTTTGAATGGATATGTTATTTTTTCACTCACTAACAAATTGACTGAAAGATTTTGCTACTAACTTTGGAGTTTTTTAAATTACTTTTCCTTTGTGTGCCTAACTATTAAGGAAGGCTTATTGTCTAAATTGGGTAGAGGAACACTGAGATTGAAGTAAAAGGAATTTAAATTATTTCTGGAAGCTCACATGTAAATCTAGTCATGTGTTGAACATTCTTCAGGAATTACTCCAATTAAGTGATAATGTAAAAAATCTACAGTAGAACAAGCACTTTTTTGTGTCCCTGTTGATAACTTCACCTATACTACCACCACTTTTGTAAAAAGTAATATGTTCTTCAGTGAAAATTAGATATAGAGATCACAGGCAGAATTGGATACTGAGCCTTCAATCAGGTAGAAAGCAGCTCCTTTTCATGGGTTTGTGGCCCAGAGGAGCTGTCACTGTTTCTCTCATTTTGAAAAACTGGCTGGTTATAGTTATAGGTATGTTAGACAGATTGTTAATCTTTCACTTTAGAACTGCTGTTGGTTTTAAAATTAATTTACCTCCATGTACAACTTATTTGCCAGAAAATGTTATCAAGACTGTAGCTTGTTCTTACTGTAAAGAGGAAAAGTACAATTTGTGCAGGGGTTCCAATCCAATCATCCCCTGGTTTCTGCAAAGCAGCATTTTGTTTGCTGGTCCCAAGGCAGATAGTAAGAAATAAGGTACAAAATCAAAGCCACTTTTATCAGCATGATGGTGAATTTTTCCAGGGTAATTGCAAGAGTCTTAGAACATAATAGAAAAATTATTGCAGTTAAGGAGCCTCTTCACTTTTGTTAATTCAACTAGTGCTGTTACCTTTAAAGTTAGAGTAATTAAGCCAAGAAGGTAATTAATTCAGTGCTTATGAATTCATCAGAGTGGTAGTGCTTGCCAGTATTGTCATGTTACATGTACTGTATTTGTTTGCATTTGTTACTATGAGCACAGGCCATGCTTTTTTCCTCTGTAGTCAAACTTGACTTGCACTTTTCAAATGCTTCCTCTCAAGTGCTGTAGTTTCTTAAATGGTTTGCTAACAATTTTAATTAATTTTTAGGGGGTGGTAGGAAAATAGATATTGAAAAGAACCCAAACATCATGACTACATTAAATGAAAACCTTAATTTAATATTTATTTACTAAAACTTTTCCCATATAAAAGCTTTGTGTTTTCCTGTTAAGGTTAATATTTTTTTCTTAATAATATGAGCTGTCAAACTATGTTAACATAGTTTAATCTTACTGCTTTCTTTGGTAAGCAGAGTTGACCAAGAGCTGAATGGAAAACAAGAGCAGAAAAGCGAACAGTAAGTTTGGAGTCCAAACAAGACTGAAGAATGCGCAGATGGAAGGATGCTGTTTGTGCTCCATTACAGTGCATTCTCTGTGTGTATGTATTATATAATCTGTTGCAAAAGGTGCTTTGGATTAGCACACCATGAACTGCTTACTGCTGTATTGGTTTGTCTTGACTTTAATTGCTGTTATATGTAATCATTTTGTACTGCTAAATAGCAAAGAACCCTATGTTTTCAGAGGATGTTCTTGCAGCTGTTTATCTAAATGATGCATGTTCTTCAGTAAAATATTTATATACCTAAATGTTAAAGGAAAGAGATAATATATATATTTTTATGACTGAACAGTATATTGTGTGTACCTGCTGAAGGAATTCATTTGCAGGTAGACAAGGCCTTAAGTTACTTGTTCTTATTGTATAAATCTGTTTTGCTGTAAATGGTCAAGTGCATTTCTTTGTTGTCATGAAAACCTGTTCGGATATTAACAATCATTATTAACTTGGCATTCGCAAATACAGAGATCCTTATTTTTGTTCATTTCCCTTACACAAGCTCACTCCTTTACCTCACCAGAGTAAGCTTCAACTTTGGTGTCTTTCAGTGCATCATTCAGGATGCAGAACTGCGGTTCTGTGGGTGGCAGTTTGTTGGCCAGGAGGTTTAAGCCTAAGCCACAAAAGCTGAACTGACTGGTGAGATACCAGACCTTTTTCAGTTGAAGTTGTGAATTTAGATTCTGCTTCAGTATGTCAAGACTGTCTCAGCTAGCAGTAGAAAATGGGTTCATTGCAGTTCTTTGTGGGTGAATCTTGATTGTTACTGATGGGAACTCTGGTCATGCTCAGTAGAACCTGGGAGCTACACAGGTATTCTAGCCACAATACCATTTCTTGGGCAGAAATATGAGAAGTTTTATGCTACCTGTGTCATTCTTGTAGATGAAACATGCATTTCTAAAGTTGTTAGGCACATGATACCAGCACTAATTTATCTTTTAAGAAGTGTTTTAAAGGTTGGGGTGTTTTCACTCCCCACAGTGGTGGTAAATCTGTGTCTGCAAGAGGTCTTCTTGGACATACAACTAGTGTGTCTAGGCTTACTGGGACAACAGTAATGCACTGGTTGATACATTGTAAAAGTTTGTAACATCTTTTGATAAACATTGCATTTTCCATGTAAGGGCAAGTGTACGCAAATAAATTCATTCAGGAGTTGAGCAATATAATGTTGTAGCAAGTATATTAAATCTTTGCTTTTGGTGTTTATTGTGCTCACAATTTTGTCTTAATGCTAAAAAATATCATTTTTAACTATATTTAATGTTACTCAGTTATCTTATAAAAAAAGAAGTTATGTTCAACCAGATTATTACATGACACTGATAAATAGCAGTTGTGAGATATTCTGTGGTCAAGACTTACCAAGTAACAATTAATCCACTGTCTCCAGTGATACCTACATAGACTCTGAGAGTATATGGATGTCAGGTGAGGGAAAACTGCTCATGTCTCTGGAGGTTTACTTAAGTCTGCAGTTCAGATACTTTCATCTCAAGATCAAAGTCCTTTTGTTGCAGTAGTTTTTGTATCAGAGTTTCAAGGAGATTGATAGGCAGGATGTATTCACACAACAGAGATAATATCAATGCCGAGTTACCTTGCTTCCATGCCATCAGGTTTGGATCTTGCTCTGAAAGCAGAACACAAATGCACTTTCTTTGGGGCTGTCTTATCTCCTGCTTCAGTTTTGATGTTGACACAGATTATTGTAAAGTTCAAGTCAGTACATGGAGCTCTTGCAGCCTTGTTTACTTCTGATACTTTCACAGTGGGGTCTGTACGACCATGCAAATCTGATTTTTTCTGGGTTTGCACGTGTCCTAAGCTAAACAGGAAGCATTCTGATTATCTCATTTCCATTTTTTCCTAATTGATAAAAGCATTGGTCTCAGTAAAATTATATTTTTAATGGAGGGATTGTAGTTCTCTGTGTCCTGTGGCTTCCTGTGTGTATAGTGCAGTACAGACTAGCCATTCCTCTGTATATGCCACATTTACCAAACGATGGGATTGTTATTGTGTTTCCTGGTGGCCAAGGATTCTACAGTTTCATGCTGCAGTAGTATGGTTTCTGTTGGAAATGTGTATGTGCTTATAAATGGTTTATTTCTCTAGTATAAGTTGTTGTGAATGAGTATACAGCACAGCAGTTGTTCTGTCTCTAAAGATATGCAGCTTGAGAAAGAAGTGTATTAAAATATTATTCCCCTCTGCCTCCTTGCAGCTCATCATTTAGTGGTGAGGTGGATGTTTACAAAAAGCAAAGTGGTCCCAAAGCTATGGATAATGTTTTGTCAAACTTAACTTTTTTTGAATTTATAATATAATGTAATATATTTTAATATTTAAAAACCTGAAAAGTTGGAATGTCATGCTTAAATAAAAATTATTTCAAAACTTGAATCACTTTGTGATAAGATACAGTTTTGGAGGGAATTCACCTTTCAATGGCACTTCCTTCTAAAAGTAAGAGTAATTTTGCTAGAATTTGCTGACCCCTGTCAAGAAAAAATTTCACAAGTCACTGATTTACCTCTGATTTGGAGGTCTCATTGGTTTATATATATTTATATATGTAGTAATAAGTCATTATGTATCTCATTATTGCTGTGCACAGCTGAAATAGAGATGTTGGGGCCAGTGGCCTCTTGATGTGACATTTCCTGATGATTTCTACAATGGGGTAAATTCAGAAGTGGGAAAGAGATTCTGGAGAAAGCGTCATTAAAAACTGATGTGAGTAGACTCTGGATTTGCTTGAATGTTTTTGATCTGTGTAATATGGCAGAGCCATGTTCTGTTGGAGGGTAATGGGAAAGGATTTAGAGCTGAAGCAGACTGAAGAACTTTTATTCCAAAAAGGGTAGAACTAGCTAGAATAATCTGTAACCTTGTTCATAACAACACACTTTGGTATGTTTTTTTCCTTTACCTTCAGTAAACAAATGAAGAACAGCCCCAGTTGCTGTGAGGAACGTTGTACTGAGAGACAGCAGCTACACTCCAAACTGCAGTCCACTAGGATATTAGAGCCTGTGTCTGTTTTAGCAGCTTTGTTGCATCATACCCTGAATGCTCTAATGAGAGTTTAAAACTTCCAGCAGTTAATTGTGTCATACTTCGAGGTTAGATTACACGTGGTAGTAATGGAATCTTTTATGAAGGACCTGCAGGTGTGTCATGGGCCAGGAGAAGGTGTTGTTGCTTGGTGATGTCAGCTTCACTGATGCTGTCTGCTGAAATGTCTGTATTGACTGAAAAATATTGAAGTACATTGTGAATAGGCACTTTATCAACTAAAACTGTCACAAGGGAGAAAGTTTCTTGGTTAAAAGCGTATTTCTTTCAGTGTCAAATTTTTGTCAGTGTATCCTACAGATTTATACAGTATTTAGTATCTAGAAAGGTGGTTTAAATCCATGTCCTCTCAAAAGCTGTTGTCTTTGGAAATGACTTGAATTCTCAAGTCATTCCAGTCTCCCTCAAAAACCTCATATGAGGAATGGAGAGGAGAGGGATAACAGCTTGCAAGCTTATTGTAACCACAGAAGCCTTACAAATCTTGCAGTTGAAATTCTCACTCAGTCCTTGTGGATGCAGGTCATTCTCAAGAGGATTTGTTTCACTTAATGTTTGTCAGAGACACTTGAAACAAGTGCTTTAATTATACTTAAGGACACCTTCTTTTAGTCAGAGTAACACTCTGAAATGTAAGGAATATTTAAATATTAATCTTCTGAAAGACATCTTGCAGCTTTCCTGGCTTCAAAATTCTATGTTAAACTACCCTGTTTCTTTTATCACATCCCATTACCCATATTAAACTAACAGGAAAAAAGAGCATTTGTGAGGAGGGTGCAGTCATGTTAGTTTTTCCTCATTCCCTTCAAGCATGACTGAAATCAGTGAAATTAAAGCCATTCTTTGCTCAACTAGATTTTTTTTTCAGTTTTGCAATTAGAACTGCCCAGATTACTCCGATTTGCATGAATTTTTTTAGTATTGAAAATGATCTGCAGAGAAGCTATCAGAGTGCTTTCCAAACGTCCTTATCTTACCATATTCCTTACTCTAGCTTGCTCAACTGCTAGTTAATACTGGTAAGATGGAATTGCAGGTTAATAATTACAAATAAACATTCATGGACAACAGATGCTTAGTTTACCCGTGGCTCTGCAGTTCCGCAATGTTTCTTTTCATTAACAAAACCTATTTATTAACAAGAAAGACCTGAGCTGTAGGTGCTGTAATGTTTGAACAGTACATTAGAATGATTACACTGTCAATTAGTGTCTGTAAACTTTATTGTGGGTGATAATGGGAATCGTGCACTGTTTAACAAAGTGAAGCTGTAGTAATCATGCAAAAGCAGATTGTGAGTCATGGATAATAGAACTGGCTTTATTGGGCTAGTAGCACTCTTCACAGATGTGACTATTTTCCTTTCTCCCTCTACTAGAAAAAATGTAAGTAGAAGACTTCACCTACCTCTTAAGAATATTACCATCCTTTCTTTTTAAATTAGCTTGTTTTCTGCATTCCGAGGCGTGTCGGGGTAATGTGATGAGCACGTGTGTGGGTGTGGGTCTTTACTGCCGGCTGTATTTACCGAGCCGCAGCTGTACCCTCTGCAGGCCTCGGCCGGAGCCGTGAGGGCGCCGCTGGGCCCGGCCCCGGCCCGTTCCGCTTCCGGGCCGTGCCGGCCGGGCGGGGCCGCGCTTCCGGCCGCGCGCGGTGAGGGCCGATGGCGGCGCGGGGCCGGGTCGGGGCCGCTTCCCCGGGGGCGGCGGCGGGGTCGGGGCCGGGACCGGGTGGGGCTCGGCGGGGCCGCGCGGTGCCCGGCTCCCGCCCGGAATGGCTCCGGGCGGGATGGCTCCCGGAGCCGGGCCGGGCTCTCGGTTGTGCGGCGCCGGGAGCGCGCCCGAGGGTCGGGCGGTGTTGCGGGGTGCTCTCTATACTGTGCGTGCCCGGCGGGCTGGGCCGTGGGGCGTGCAAGGTTTTATTGTTACCTTTGTTTGTTTTCGATGAGAGCGAGGACAGCCCAGGCGCGCAGCCGTGGATGAACAGGACGTGTCCAGCCCTCGCAGGGAACCATGGCGTACCAGCTGTATAGGAACACCACACTGGGCAACAGCCTTCAGGAGAGTCTGGATGAGCTCATACAGGTCGGGGCCTGGGGTCTGGGCGAGTAGCTTAATAAAGACAGAAGTTTTTATCCAAACGGCTTTGTTGTTCCTGTGTCAGGGTACTTATGGCCAAGGTTTGGGAAACTTCCTGACTGAAATCGTTAGGGTTTGGTGCTACATTCACTTGTGATGTTTTTTGCTTTGTATTTTAGGTAAAGGAAAGTGCTTTATGTAAGTGGCACAGTCTTATGTAAATTAACAGCCAGATTAACTAGAGCATTGGAGTCAATTTGCTGTTCCTCTAGTTATTTCCAGTAAATATTTATTATAAGAGATCTTTGTGTAATACTGGATTGAAATATAAAAATGGAAATAAATACAGGAACATAATTTTTTGTAGAGTGTTCTTCTAGAGATCTGCTTCATTGAAGTGAACTTTGTTTTGATGTTTTAACTTCTACTGCATGTTTGAGCTTACTTACAACTCAAAACTTGTTTTCTTTTCAACTACTTCAGTCACAGCAAATCACACCTCAGTTGGCCCTTCAGGTGCTACTTCAGTTTGATAAAGCTATAAATTCAGCACTGGCACAGCGAGTCAGGAACAGAGTCAATTTCAGGGTAAGGAAATGATATCTTAAATTTTTACATGAGATACAGCAACTAAGTGTTGATGCAGAATGGCATTTAAAGCCATGTGCTCTTAGCAAGAACTTAAGAGGGTTCATTTTGGCTCTAATAATGACTGTTTACATGTGTATTCTGTATGCAGCTGTAAGGCTTGTTACCTTGTTCTGCCAGGGATCTTTTGAATAAATACAGAAATCAGATGATGAAAACAGGGAAGAGGGAATTGCTTTTTTGGTGGATAACGTTGCCATCCTCAGTGTCTTGCAGATGAGGAGGGAGACTTCTGCTTCTCACAGCGGTCCCTAGCAAAAGTGAGATGAGGCCAGATTTTCAGCCACATGAGTAATGTGAAGAGAGACTAGAGAGTTTTAGATCCACCCTTTCACTGGATCATTTTGTAGCTATTTTCTGTAGGTATCGTAGAAAAATAAGTTGGGTGGTGTTCCCATTCAGCCACCCTAATTAATGTTAGATAGCCAGCAAGTTGTTAAACGTCAACTTGAATG
Organism: Agelaius phoeniceus; assembly: GCF_051311805.1. Classification (NCBI taxonomy): domain Eukaryota; kingdom Metazoa; phylum Chordata; class Aves; order Passeriformes; family Icteridae; genus Agelaius; species Agelaius phoeniceus. The sequence goes on from NC_135277.1 coordinate 20,350,920, forward strand.
TAATGTTAAGGAAAAAAAAAACCACAAAACCCAGCTTCGTGTTAACTTGTTGTGATACTACTCTACAGTCTATGTAGAACACATTCACAATGTGGGTTCCTAAAAGACTAGATTTTTAAACAATATAGAGATGTTAAAAATGCATAATTTCTCTAGCACACTTAAATTGCTTTGCATATGTAGCATGGTATAAAAAACAGTTTAGCATGTATTTAGTGGGTAAATTTAAAAAATGTTACCTGGAGCTTAAGTTCGAAGTTCAAGAATGTCAATTTAAAATATGTAAAAGTGAAGGTCAGAAGTTTTCCATATTGACATCCTCAGTAATACATCAAATAGGAGGGATACCCCTTTATGTCATATATGTCAGTTTTGTAGTGATTTTTTATTTAAGCTACCACTTTGTTTAACCAGTTGCAGAATTCACACATTGTTATGATCACTGCTGTATCTGATTTTTCTAATGGTCCAATATTTTAAGAAATGTTTCCTGCTACTGATCCTTTGTATACATTGAAAATATTGTAAAACTTCTTTGCCTACCTGAGGAGCCTCCCCTTGGATGTTCTGTAATGTCACTCTGTGGTTTTGAGAGTTTCAGCCACTGGAGGGCATTTAAACTCCAGTTTTCCTCAGAATTGCTTGCTTGCCAGTTTGTATGCATTCAGGTCCACTGTTGGCTTTGTAGCAATCTGTTCTAGAAGGGACAGGGTTCAGTAGATACTCATCATATTTTCTGTTGCCTTTGAGATGTGTCCTATAGCAAATGTCTTGTCTTTTTCTAGGGGTCTCTGAACACATACAGGTTCTGTGACAATGTATGGACATTTGTACTGAATGACGTGGAATTTAGGGAGGTCACCGAACTTGTGAAAGTGGATAAAGTGAAAATTGTAGCATGTGATGGAAAAAGTAAGTATGAAACATGATATAAATAGGTTGAGACACAAGTCTTGATTGTTTTTAGAGAGATTTGACCGAGTGTCTTACTAAAGCCAGGTTGACTGTATGACTTAGATGGAAGTAGGGCTCTATATTCCCTTTTACAACGTCTGATGAGAGATGAAACAAAAGCCAGCTAAATGCTTCCCTGACTCATAGGCACTGAGGTAGAGCCGTGTTAGGGACTGCTGTGCACCTGTGGCTGGGAAGTACATAATAATACTTGACCAATTAGAAAATCAGAAGTAATCTTTATTTTCTGTCTGGTGAGTTTTCTAGTACTAACCTATTTGTTGGGATAGCACCATGTTTTATTGAATCTGAAGAGTGCTTCAACTGTCTGAGCAAGGAATTGTCTGAGAAAAGTGTCTAAGCAGTCATTCTCTGGAGACACAAACCCATGGAAAGCTTTTGCGTGCATTTGCAAGTCATAAGACTTATTTGTTGCCTAACAGACCCTCTGTTTGTACACTGCTTGTGGGAGTTTGCAATCCATATCTGCTTGACTGGATTACTTTTGTCCATGTCCCTTGAGATTCTTTACTGGAAAAAGTAATTCAGTTACTTTTGTGGCAAGCTGCTTTATAACTTTTAAAACCATCAATGTGGCAGAGTATTGCTAAAGCTGTGTGAAATGGTGCTGCTTGTTTCATCCTCAGAGAGTGATGCTAAAAGCAGGAACTGAGCATGGAAAAGCCTTTATTTAAATGCATCATAGACCTCTGAAACAGGTTCTTCATGGCTTCCTGACCCTGGCATGCTTACAATAGTCCCTTCAAATTGTAGTTCTAAAGATTTGAGAGGATTTATTGTTTTCTCAACTTCTAGTATTAGCCAAGCATATAATCTTACTGCTTGGTTTTTGTGTGCTTATTATAGCTAGTGGAGGAAACCTTACGTTCCAAGTATTAATCATTTTCATTCCTGATAAATTGTGCAGATAAGATTTAAACAGTTGGCTGACTTGAAGTTGCTATTAACACTACAACCTTTTTTTTTTCCCACGAGAAGCTGACTTGTTGAAGGAACAGTACTAAACACTGGCTTGTTGTTCTCCATATTTGAGTTACATACTTTTTCCACAACTCTAAAAACAAGAAAGTAGTAATGGTAGTGTATCAAAAACTACACTGGCGTTAATTGGTGATTCTGACAAAAGGTCAGAACAGAGAATTGGTTTGAGTTGCTTTATGAAGATCATGCTCATTCATGTACCTCTTTCAAAATACATGATAAGCTACAGCCCACACTCCACCAGAGCTTATAGTGCCAGATTTGAAGAAACATTTTTCCTTAGTAGATGATAACCAGATGTGCTTGTGGGCGACTGCAGTAAAGGGTTTATGTATTGTTACATGTTAGAGCAAAGCTTTTAGTATTTTTAATATTAATACATCTCTGGAGTTTTGTGCTGGCTCTTCTTGGTGTGTGTTGCTAAGTGAGGTGAAACAGCACAAGCAGTTCATGCATGGCATTGAGAGCAGTAGAGACAATAGGGTAGGTACAGAACATGTTCTAAAATGCTTGGGGAATGCTTTAGAACTTGGGGAAGATACTAGAGAAAGTTCTTGCTTCTCTGTTTTCAGTGGGGGTGTGTATTTGTCTCACTTTCTCTTTTCTTTCCTAGACACTGGTTCCAATACTGCAGAATGAATAGACCTGTGGTTTGTCTGCAATATTTTCTGTTAATATGCAGCACTTTCTGGAGAGAAGCATGGAAAGGGACTGATCATACTCAATTCCTGTGATGCAGATGTGAGTTAATCCATACTAGAAAGCATCACAGAATGACAGCGGAAGAAATACCTGTAGCATTTCTTCATTTCACCTTATAGGGCATGAATATAATGTTACCTTTTTTTTAATTACAAGAGATACTGTTGTCTTTTTCTTTTGTTCAAAATAATTTCTGTAATAAACTTTTATTTAAAAACTTTTGAAAGAGTGATCATTGGAAAACTTTGATTAAAACTAGCATTAACATACCATATTCCCCAACATTTTCTAAGTGTGTTTAGAGAAATGTTGCAAATTAAAAAGTCTTTTAGTTGCAGGGTAACTGCGGTTGCACTGCTAGGTATTGCAAGAAATGTCTGTTACAGAATGATGGACGAGGACATCAGCAAAAGCTTAGCAGCTCCTGCTGGGCAGCATGCTTGTGTGTTTGTGACTGCAGATTTCTGTCTATAAATAGTTCTGCTACGTGCCCTTGGCTGCACACTGCAAATTGGTAAGTAACCATTTTTGAAACTAAAAGAGCAGACAAGTTACTCTTATTTCAATTGCACAATAAGTATCTGTTTTTAACTTAAGGGATGCAAATGTGTATCTGTCTTCTCTAGTTCTACATCAGAGTTAATCTCCTAGGTTTAAACTTTTTTTGTTCTCTAATAATCACGTGGTAACTGAATTTCAACCCATACAAGTATAAAAATTTGTTCTTCTGACCTCCAACTGCTTGTAATCTCTTCCTGTCTCTAGACAGACTTCTCCATTTTGAGTTCTCTGTAGCGTTTTGACTCTCCTAATGCAAATAATTTTATCTTTTATTTTGTTCCATTTAAGTGTGCATTAGAATCATAGAATGGCCAGGGTTGGAAGGGACCTTAAGGATGATCTCATTCCAGTCCCCTGCCATGGGCAGGGACACTTTCTGCTATCTCAGGTTGCTCCAAGCCCTGTCCAATTTGGCCTTGAGCAATTCCAGGAATGGGACAGCCACAGCTTCTCTGGGCAACCTCTTCTACTGTCTCATCACCCTCACAAGGAAGAATTCCTTCCCATTATGTAAACCTACCTTCTGTCAGTTTTGAAGGCATTCCCCCTTGTCCTGTTGCTCCAGACTTTAACCATTTTTCCGGGATGGTGTTTGTCCAGGTGCTGGATCTACTCCTGTGGAGGTTGTTTCAGTTCATGGAAGGAGCAAGGAGCAAAGGGAAGTTAAGGTAGTCTGGTGCCAATGTTCTTTCTGCATTTTGTTGCTTTTCTCCATAACTTTCTTGCCACTTGCTATTTTTTTGTGTTTGAATTTCAGATAATCCTACAAAGTTCATGTGATTAATGTACTTTGTGGTCTTGGAAGATTGAATTTACAACTAAAAGTATCAACCACACTTCTGTTGTACTAAACTTGTAATATCCAGTGGAAGACACATAATTTCACTTGCTAGAGCATCAGCACACTTGCTGCTGCCTATTTGGTTCTTCTTTGCCTGTAGTGTTCTGTTTATTTATTTATTTGTCGATTTTATTTAGAAAGATCACAATTGCTTCCACATCTCAGCAGCAGAGAGAAAGTAAAATATATCTTTGCACCTTGACATTGAACTGGAATAGATGTTTCTATTTAGGAAGTAGATTAACTTAAAGAAATTGAAGGGAAGAGTAAATATCAGTGCTGAACTGGCTGTGGATGACTGCCTGTTTAAACATGGTTTCCAAGAAAAAGGATTTTACCAATTTCATAGGTGTGCAAACCAGGATGTTATCTGATGTAAGCTGTTTGCTCAGTCAAGGATGTCAATACCTGACTTCAAATGTTATCAGAGAGGCACAAATTTAAAGTGCAGAGGAGGAAGAATTTATGATGAATTTCCAGAAGACAAGTTTAATCAGGACATTATGTACCTCTGCATGATGACTAGGCACAATGAGATAGAGGAGAGTGTTACAGATACTTGTGTTTAGGGATCTTGGCAGCTTAGGGGGTAGGATTTCAGTCAAAGTCCTGCTGACCTGGGTTTGCTTTTCTGTAATCAGAAATCTTGGGGTGGGGAGGAAAGTAGGAGAATGCTACTTTAGTAAGAGTGTACTGGGAGACGTGAACTTTGTCTTTGCTGTAACCTAGAGTGGCATTTGTTAGGATTACCCATTATGGACTAGGAGATAATATATCTGTAAATTACTAACGTTTTGTTTGTATCTTGTGCTAGGAGAACCTGCATTGTTTAAGGAAGTGGAATATTGTTCACAGAGGCTAGTTAACATTTAATGGTCACTGCTCTTGCAGTGAGAAGTAAAAGAACAACCTAACCCTGCTCCCAGAATCAGTTTTACTCTTGACTGCAGATACCTTTATTGTGTTCATATTGTTCATGTCTACTTTTTGTTCCTTTAGAATTTATTACTTGTTTTCCTCCAAATTAATTTTCATTGACCCATCTCTTTATTATAGGGCATCTCAGAGGTGATCATATAAACTATCAAATGTGAAGCAAGAAGGAAATAAACCCCCCTAACTAAAGCTAAAAAGAGCTGTTGTGGACTTGTTGTGTAAGTATGTAATAAGCCACATTGTTCTTGTAAAAATAAAGTAAAAGGCAGTTGGAAATAAAACATAAAGACAGGTTTAAACCAGAAAAATAAATCTGTTATTAAATCTCAGAACTATAGTTTCATCTGCCTCCCATGCACTTCTTGAAAGGTAAATTTGCAGCATATTACCTCTTTAAACAAGTGGTGGCTTATCTAGAGTTCAAGTTTTTAGTTCACAATTGTAGACAGAAGTGTCAGAAGTAGATTTTTTACTACACAAAGCTAATATTTCTGATATGGCTTCCAATTGGACAGCACATGATTTTACTGATTAATTTCATATGGGGTTTAACCTATTTTTGGAGGTGGTCCTATAATCTGATATGATTCTATTACTTTGGGCTGGTCCTACTCTATTCCAAATTCATTATTTTTTCAGTTCTACAACTAACTGGCAAGTTACAGGATTTCTCTGTGCTCTGTTGCCAACTTTCTAAGATGCCAGCTATCTGATTTCTAACATCCTTTGACATCTCTGGAAGGCAAAGTTCTGTATTAGAGTTGAGTGGTGGTTTTTCCTGCCATTTCTAATGGCAGAGACATATCACTGTTTTGATGTATGACTGCACTCATAAATATGACATTCCTAATGTCTTTGAAAGAGGATATGCTGAGAACATGCCTTTGTAAGAATCCTTTTGTCTTAGTTCACCTTAAGCATTTGGGAGTAGGCTCATTCTTTCAGAAGAAGTTAGGTCACTACTAAAAGAAGTGATTTGAAAATAAATTTGCATAAGATAGCCTTTGTTTATACAACCAAATCATCTGAGGGGAATTCTGGATAGTAACACCATTAGAAACAGGAAATTTCCCATGGATCAAGCAAATTGGATGTTGAGGTTTACAAGTTGTTTGCCTCTGCAGGTAATAATGCCAAAACAGTCATTTTCATCCAAAACAGTGATCTCTGAACAGGAGGGGCTGCCTAGGCTGTGTTATCCTGCCTAGATAACTGCTGTCCCTCCTACTGAGTCACCAAACCGGCTTTATGGTATGCTGACTTCTCTTGATGTCTTCACATTCTATGAGCAAACTCTTTCAAATCTGGATAAATGCTTAGATTCTCGTCTAACCAGGAAGGGCAAAAATTGCAGTGAGTAACATTAAAAGAAAAAAATACTTTGACTTTGCTAAAAGGCTTACCATGGAACAGATTTGAAGTGGCACTTTGCAGTGTAAATTCTTGTGTCTGTCTCTCCGTTTGTAACATTTTTGTGTCTGGCAACAAATGAAACACTGTTATTGCAGTGTGTACCAGCAATACTTCATGTTTCTGAGAGAAGGAACAGCTGAAGAAGTTAAACATATTTACAAAGTAAAGGGGACAAAAATTCCTTACAAGTCTGTAAGTAACTTGTAAGTATGTCTCTTTCTCTACAGGTATATTTGCAAAATACTGGAGAATGCCCTCATTCAATAATCTTTCACTATTTCAAGCTGGGATTCCTTCCAGCCCTCCAAACACCTTTGTTCTTTAAGAAATAAATCATTTAGTTTTTACAAACATCCATTTCATGGATGGATTTGGGTTTGATGCAATTTCTTAAAACTGATAAGTATGGGGATTTTTTTATCTCCAGGAATATGCACATTTTCCCTCCATTTTCTAAGGGAAAAAGACAACCCTTTGCCACAGCTAGAAACATGGTGACCCTTCTCTGCCTGTTTCAGTCCAGAAACCTGAACGTATCGCAGCCCCCCAATGAACCCCTTGGCACTAGTTTGCCATTTTGAACTAACATGTATTAATTTAAAGTAAGCAGAAGAGTTTTAAGAACCAAAATCAGGTTAGGCAGCAGTGGTTTGATGCAGTCTTCTATGGTGGGAGACTTGAGTTCTTACCCTAAGTCACCAGAGAAGTTTTGTTTATTCTAAAAGAATGAACTAGACATGGAGATAATTTCTATTTAATGTTGAATTTGCTGCTGAAACCATTAAAAAAACTTGTATGTTACCATCAGGTTAGCATAAAGCTTTAATCTCTTTAGCAAATGCCTGCTTAGGTAAGTTGGAAACAGCTCCCCCCTGGATCCGTAATTTTATTCATTGGCTCTTTTTTCTTAAACAAATGCCCAATGATACATTGGGTATTTATGTTTGAGACCTTTTCTTCCCAGTACCTGCTGTTGTTGTCTGTGAAATCACCATGGCATTTTAAAAATCACTATTTTGCAACCAAGTTCACTTTAAAATGTCTAACAAAATTGCAATGACACCTTTTCCAGTCAGTTACTTCATCTTCTCATCCTATTTAAATCAATGTTTCAAAGATCCATGTGACTGCAGTCATAACTTCATCTAAATGTAGCCTGGTGTTTGGGATTGCTTCAGATGTTCGTTGTATAATGCTAATTCTCCACTGTAGACCTTAAATTTGTAAAGGTGAGTGTTTACTTACAAGAAAGTTACTTGAATAGATTTTTAAAAAAAAAATCCCCGTGAGGGGACCCCGCGGGACGGGAGCCGAGCAGGACGGAATTGAGCCTTCCCTCCGCCGGGCCACCCCGTCCGTCTGTCCGTTCGTCCGACCCTCGGCGGGGCCGTAGCCCCGCGCCCGCCCGCGAGGCTTCTCCTCGGGGCCGCGCCGAGGCGTGGGCCCCTCAGGGCCCGGGGGATCCTCTCCGGCCGTCCCCGAGGCGCCGTCGGCTGGAGTGGCCCACGGAAGGCAGCAGTCTCTGGCAGAGTCTCCGCGGCTCCCTCTCAGAGCCCCCGGCCGTACAGGGCCTTGTGGCGCAGGTACTCCTCGAGACACTGGACGGCCGCATCGTCCACCTCGGGGTCGAACTTGTTGGCCAGGAGATGGTGTTGCTGCAGCATCCAGGGCACGTCGCCCACTCCGTAGATGCAGATGGAGCGCTGGTGGCGGCCGGTGCAGGGCGGGTAGGGCGCGCCCTTGCTCATGTCCCCCTCCAGGTACTCCCACTTGACCAGGCGGGGAAGGGCGTTCATGTCCGAGAGCTGGAACTTATCGCTGAGGGGTGTGCCCCCGGGCACCCCCGGCATGCGGTTCAGGGTGGCCCACACGTACTCGTCAGGGCTGTAGCTGTCCTTGGACCACTCAAGGAACTTTTGTGCGGTGGGGTTCTCGAAGATGTACCGCACGAAGTCCCGCGTGACGGCGTTGTAGGCGCTGCCCGTGAATATGGGGTAGCTGTGGGGTGGGGGCAGTTTCTTCTGGGAAGTGCGAGAGATGGTCTCCCCCACCTCGTGGTGATACTCCCAGCGCTGCTTCTTGGCGGCCGAGGGCCTCTCGGACTCCATGGTGTTCTGGCCCTGCAACAGCTGCAGCGCCCGGACTATCTCGGCGTTGGTCTTGATGGGGAAGTCGGTGCCGCAGGTGTTGATGAGGTAGCGCCATGGCACAGGGCTCTGCAGGAGATCCTGCATGCAGTTGAGGTCGGCCTGCACCCGGGACCAGGAGGCATAGACCACGCTTTCCAGGCGGCTGGCCACGAAGACATTGGGGAAGCAGGCAGCAATGGCCCTAACGGCCTCCTGGAAGGCGGCCGGGGATTTGCTGTCTACATGGACGCAGTAAACGTTCTGGGGGGCGTAGACGGACCGCAGGAGTCGCTCAAACATGTCGATTTTGTGGTGGATGATCATGGAGTAGGCGATGGGGAACTCCTCCTCCTCCTGGCTGAGCGGGAACTCGATGTAGCGCCGGGTCTCCTTGAAGGCTCTGCAGTCCCTCGTAATGTTCAGGTACTCGCCGGGCGTCGGTGAAGCCCTTCTGTTCGCCACTTCCAGGTTGTAGAGCTGCGCCTCCTGGATGGCTGTCTGGTCCCCGCGGACGACCCCCGAGCAGTTGATGCTGCGGCTGGGGGAGAGCTCCAGCGCCCGGTAGAGGCGGGGGTGGTCGGCGGGGCCGGGGCGGGCGGTGCCGCGCAGCGCCAAGGCGGCGGCGAGCAGCGCCAGCGGCCCGAGCAGCAGCGCCCAGCGCCGCCGCGCCGCCGGGGCCCGCTGCCGCCACGGCATCGGCATCCCGCGCAGGGTCTGCCCTCGCTCCGGGCTGCGCTGCCGAGAGGGAGCCCGAGGCGCTGCTGCACGGAGCTGCCCGGCAGCTGGGCACCTGCTTGCCTCCGGGAGGTGGGGAAGCAGTGCCCGGGCGATCCCGGTGTGACCGCAGGTGAACAACAGTCCCCTCCCTCCCTCCCCGTGGCGTGGCTCTGTTGGGTTTTATCAACACTGGGGGTGGTTCTATATCTTCTGTGTCTGTTTAAAAGATGATATTTCACCTTACCCCTGTCCAGTGCGTAACGCAAGGAAAATTCCTCTAGAATTCGACGCTCTGTAAAGCACTTTTAAAAAAGATTTACTAGAGTACTTTGGTGTCTAACCTGCTTTTCCAGTGTTCTGATTGATAGGGAGGATGTGTGCTAATATCTTTACGAAAACTTCGATGGGAGAAGGGGTGGGCATTATCGGCTCTACTAACTTCAAGCAGCAGGTTTGTTACAAAGTCCAGACAGTTTGACTCCTGAAACAGATAAGGGTCTGCACAACCTGAACTTCTGTGGTATAAGTGAGGTGTCAGAGACATGTAGATATAGGTGTATATCTATACAACTATAACCTATATACAGGTTTATAGGTAATAGGTAACCTAAACCCATCAGCTTGCTGCCTCTCCCCGGAGTTATTTGGATTAGTTAGTTATGTGAGAAATACCTAACCTGACTCGAGGCCTGTAAAATTAGTTTGTAGGCCCACACCTAAAAATACTTGGGGCTGGCTCTGATCTTCCTTTAATTTTTGGTTATGTAATAAAGTATTATTAAGCAAAATTAGTGATAGTGTCACTGACTGCTATTTAAGCAAAATTTTTCCTAGGTATACTTTGTATGTAATTTTCTGTCAAGTACACATCTTTTAGTAAGATACAGTATCCTCTTGTGAAACACTGTATTCCACTTTTTTCATTTGTGTTCACATACGGAATGTTATTTGTGTTAATAGTAGTGGCTCTTTTCAAAAGAACTGTTCTTTTTAAAATCTTTTAAAAATTTCCTTTGAACTATGTCAGAAATGGAGAATAAATTACATTTCCATCTTCTTGGCTGTTCAGATTTTTTTTAACTGTCTCTGCTGGTATTGTGATATTTATCTAAAAATCATGGGATTGTGTTTGGCTTATAGTTTTGAGATTTATCATTTTAAAATTACCAATAAACATTTGGAAAATTTCGTGATAGCTTTCTCATTATGAATCTTAAGACACCAGAAGTTCAGTGTTCTTTTTATATGGAGTATTTAGCACATACTCCAGAGTGGGAAAGTGAACAAAGCAAAGATGGGAAGTGAACAAGGAAGTATTGAGGTTTCAAAAGAAATAAACCTTACACAAATATAAGTATATTGTATATGTACACCTTATCTGTAAAACTTTAACATGATGAACCTTGTGGAGGTTCTGTTTTTTGAAACTTGAAACTGTCTGATTACAGACTTCCTCTTCTGTATGCTTCCATTTATTTTCAACTGAATTATGTGTCACAGTCCTGTACTGTTTAACAGTTCAAACTATCTTTACAAGCTGCTGAGATTGCGTGCCCACAAGCAGTCTTGGGTCAGTTTGATGACAAGATAGAGGTCAAGTTCATCTTTGAAGAAACTGTTGGATGTTAATTTTCCTTTCTGAGTTCTACTTCATTGCTGGTTTGTGAAAAATGGTTTGAAAGCAGTACATGCAGTACCTCTAAACTTGATTCAGAAAGGACATGAAAAGGTACCAGTAAAAAGCAGTAAGTAAAATATCAAGCCACAATATTTTTTGTAGCATGCATACCAGTTCCTGTTATTTAACTGAGCACTGCCTGATGCTATTCACCTTACAGCTGCAGGCTCATTGCTTTGCTCTTTCTGGACCTCTGGTGCACTTTTACTGAAGTCAGAGCATTTCTGCTTTGATCCAAGACAAAATTGTTGGACTAAGAGCATAAGTGAATATGGCTTAGAAAAAAGCCAAAGCAGATGATCATAATTGACGTATAGTCTATAGGGTAGTATTGGCTACTTGAAATTTTACACAACAGCTGAACACTGCTCATAAGGTATAATGAGTTTCCTCAGTTACATTTTGTATAACAAAGCAAAATAGGGACAAGGCATTACTCACCTTATACAGATTGCTGAAGAGACAGACAAATAAATAGGATGATGCTGGTAAAGATATTTAAAAGAATTTCCTTTAAACCACTCTTAAGACTGGCACTGTTTCTGACTGTGGTGGCCAGCACTGTGAGCTGAACTGTGTCCTGGGGGAAGAAAACCTGTTTTTTTCTTGAAGGACGTAACACAAAGAAAACACAGTGATACTGGGGATCATAAATGCATTAGCTCATGCTGCATTGTTTCTACAAAAGGGTTGCTTCATACATCATGGGAAATATAAACAAAACAGAAAACAAAACTCTTTTAGACAGATGATAGAGGAGGTCAGGGCTGCAGGAATAAAGAACCAAAAAGAATGGATTTTGTGCATTTCCCACAATGAAAACCCCATCATAACTGTCCTATTTGAGAGGTTATTTCTTAAGAGATAAGGAACTTCCTGAAATAGACACAAATGTTACTGAGAAAGGTTTTTGTCTTTTACCCTTAAAAGCATGTTAGTTTTGTTTCTTGCCTTGTTTTCAGCTGTCTAAATAGTATTCTGAACTTTAGGTGTTTCTGTGCTGTGGTAGAACTTTTATCAATTTTTCAATGTTCTGTGCAGTTCGATTTGGTCACAAGTAGAGAGTCTGCCACAGTACACAGACACATGCACAGAGTGATGGCTGACACACAGATCATGTCCAAAGCCTCTGTATCATGGAGATTGTTGCTTTCATGTCTCTGTGGCTGCCCAGAAATATTTGAATATGTTTAGACCTACAACCTGGTCTGGTTGCCTGTAGGCGCACAGTTTGTGGTGATTGGGAGTGGGGCCCAGCCTCATCCCCAGTGGGTGCAGCTGTGAGCAGCAGGTGAGCAGCACTGCCAGCAATGAGCCATGGAGTGCCCAGGGGCACTGAGCAACCACCAAAGGGAGCAGAGGGCACCCAGGGGCAATGCATCAGCATGAGGGGTGTAAAAGGTTGGGCTGAAGAGCAGATGCTGACAGCCTTCTGAAGTGACATGCTGTTACTCTTTATGGGCAGATGCTTGAAGCCTTCCAATGTTACTCTGTATGGGCCGAAGCTCTCTGGAATTGTATGGGGATGCTGTGTATTATGGCCCTCTCAACTGCTGGTGACAGGTACTGGTGACATGTGCTGTGACAGTCGCCCTTGAATGTCCCACAGCTGGCTAAGAATACTTTGGACTGGGACTTGATCCAGTTGCTGAATAGTTAATGCTGAGTTCAGTAAATTTTCCTTCAATGCTTGGAGGGTTCACACAGAGCGCTCCTTACCTTCACACTCATAGAATGCATTACAAGGGAAGGACAAGGAATCAATTGGGGAAAGGTGATTGTCATCTGGAACTGTTGTTGTGGGCTATTCAATTCTGTCTGAAGTTCTTGCCACGTTCTGCCCTTCTTCTGGCTGCAATCCTGTAAAGAAGCCCAAGTATTTCATAATAGTTTGAGCGCCCTACTTTTTCTGCCATACATTCACAGCAAAAGTCAATATGTAATTACTTTTTAGGGGAGAATGCTGTTGTGGGGATTGTAGTACCATTTTTTCCTTATTTCAGGTGATCTATTTGCTTTATGTTTTCATCCTTTAGAATTCCCTTATACACTTGACACTTCTGCTTCCTAGTACAAAGCTAGAAGGAACACTAGCTGCACTTATGTCAGAGAAAATCCTGAAGGTTTTTATTGCTTATTGTTTCATTCTTTTCATGCTTATAACATGTCTCTACAGCTTGTCTGTGATGTTTTCACACTGCTGTAACTATCTCCAGGGAAAAAGTTTGCAACAGCAAAAAAGAAGCTTTCTGTACAGCAGCTAAACAGCTGAGGTCTAGAACCACTGAGGTATTTGAGCATCCCACCTCCCAGTAGTCACTACCTCAGTATGTGGATCTGTATTCTGGAACAGTTTTGTGCTGCATCTGTGGTGCTGATGCAGCAGACAGCAATTGCATCTTTCTTTGGGCACCTATGAAGTGCTGTTGTGTCCTGCCCCTGCAGAGGGGGCCAAAGAAGGAGATGGGTTTTGAGGAGCATTTACTGTCCAAAGACTAAAATATTGATTTAGCTGACTGAAGGTCATGATCCTCAGTGTGTGCAAATGAGCATGACTGAGCTTATCTTCGTGAACAAAGCTGGTTATGGTGTAGTGCTAGATGTCAGTAAATCAAAGATTGGCATATGTATTTCTACTTACTATTCTTACTAAAAAATATACAACACAAAAACCCCCAAAACAAGCCGAAAACCCCAATAGTTTCTAACCTTCTGGCATGCATTTTCTGCCTATAAAGTGATGCCATTCTCCATGGTTTTGGCACTTGTTTTAGGCAAATAGTGTACTTTGAAGGAGTACCAAAATATAGGCCTATGGTAAAACACCTTAATTACAAATTTAACAGTGGGAGGGGAGTAGTAGTTTAGTCTTATAAAGACACAACACTGGCATGTCCCTCTCTTCATGTTATTTTCAGTCCGAGATTTGGATGAAGTCTTTTTTTCTACTTCTTCTGTGTTTCAGTGGTGAGGGTGTTAAAAGTCCAGCTTATATAACAATGACAATAAATCTGAGTGGGAGTGTGTGAATTGACGCACTCTCTCATTGAAATCAGATGGAGAGGAAGAAGAGAAGTGTATTTGTGTTTTACTTCAAACAGATAATTTCATAGTTTTTACCTGAACCTTTGAGCTCAACTTTGCTCTGATATTAGCTAAAAATGTGCAGTGTCTTAACTTCTCTTGTTAGAATAGCCCATATACCTGAATGAGAGTGTTTCAGTGATTTGCTGGTCTTTAGATTACTTCAGTATTGTCTAATGCTGCTGTTGTGAATAGCTGTTTCCAGGACATTTCACCCACCTTTTTAAAGCAATTTTGCTGTTGTCACAAGTAGCTATTAATCACTTCATCTCTGGACTCTGTTGGCAATTGAAATTCATAGAGCCAATGTCTTTATGATTATGAAATAAAAATAACTATTTGAATATTTGCATCTCTAGTTATTAGGCAACTTGCAGAAGAGTGACGTGGTACTATAAAATATATTTTCAGTTAAAAAATATTCAGATCATTTTTCTTAGTCACAACTGAGATGAAATTTTGTGGGTTGTTTCAGAGAAAAACCACTGGAATTGTCACTAAAACCATATCAGACTCCTGAGGTGTATATATAAAAATGGTTAGGCTAGAAAGATTTTGCCAAATGCTAGTGCATAAAAAGTTAGAATGTTTGTAAAATATGTATTTGACTAATTGTGGAACACTTATTGGACAATAAACACTTATTGGACAATCCAATAAAGACTGGATTCAACCAAGCTAGTAAGTTGGAACTGCTCTTCTCTCCCATCTTCCCCAGGCAAACTTACAAAAAACAAAGCTAAAAAAAGAATGCCAAGAAAACTACCACCCTTTGCAAGGGTATATTTCAGCAAACAATAGATTCCATACTGAAACAAGGTGTTCTTTAAGAGCACTAATGTTCCTTTATTTCAGGAAGGTTATGGTTCATGGATCTCCTGGAAACCACTTGGAAATGATACAGCAAAAAGGGCTACACTGTTCCACATTTAAAATGGCGAGATCCCAGCACTGATGTGTAAATCCTGACTGATACTGTGGCAGGATACCCTGTGCTGTGCCAGTGTGGGACAGAATTCCTAGAATACAGATGGCATTGTCCACCTGCTGCTGACACAAGGTGTTAGCTACCATTGCTAAAGCTAATGGGCAGGAGGAAATGCAGAGTATTGGCAATCAACTGCTTGGTGGTTTGTTTCCTTTTTTAAAGATATATTTATATTTTTTTCTTATATGAGTGTTAGTGTAACTGGAACTGTAAATCTGACCAGCAATATGGCTGTGTCTCTTTACTGCTAAGACTTGACAGGCACATATATACTCACTAGTGTGAATATTTAACATGTAGAAAAGAATTGGGTCAGGAAATGTGGTGTTTGTTGTTATGTTCATTTGAATAAAAAATACACATCACAGATTAAACTCTCTTCACCAAAAAAGAGGGAAAACCTTCACACACAGGAGGATACCCTGTGCTACAGTCTGGGTAGTTTTGGCATTATTATCTGGGTAGTTTTGCCTTTTGAACCCAAAGAATTCCATGCTTCTATTACCTCCATAACAGGTGTGGTGACCTGAAAACTGGGTTAGGAAAATTCTTGTTTGAAACAAGGTACTAAAAACCCAGAACAAATGCTAAATACTTGGTAGTCCATAGAGTTTTCTAAGTAAGACTGAACAAATTATTATCTTTTCTAGGATGATGGTAGAAGTCCATTTTTCTTTCCTTTCTCCGTAAGAGGATTGGTTTAAATTGCTTGTCCAATGTTTTGGTTTCCAGCTGTGTTTGGAGCTTCCATTAATGATTAATTTGGGATTATCTCAGGCCATCAACTTTGTTCAGTACTAATACTTTGTGTATGCTTAAAACTGCCAATGGGGTCAAAAGCATTCTAGATGGAGTGCCAAGTTTCAGCTGCAGATGTAAATAATACCTGCAAAGTGCACAAGTCCCACTTTGCAACTCCAGCATTTTTAGCGCAAGGTGAGTAAAGATGAAGGGAGGATAGAAGTCTTCAGGAAAAGAAAAAAAAAAAACAACTGAAAAACAACCAAACCCAAGCAACTCTTTGCTTTCAAGTCACCTAAAAAAGAACACTTGAAGCATGTCATACTTGTAAAAAGCAATTCCTCTGTATTTCAGAGTCATCTCAGCATTGTTTGCTTTTCTTTTCAACTTCAGAATCCATGAAAAATTGCCAGAGTGCAGTGCTGGACTCTGAAACCCTCATCACCAACTGAATGGCCTAACAGTGGGACTAAATTAGACAAGCACTTGAAGCAGATATAGCCTTGCCAAATTACTGGGTGCATCAGCAACACCTTCTCTCTGACAGCTGGCAGAGGATCTGGCAAATCCAGTATATTGCAGGATCTGCCTCTAATACTTTTCCACTCTCACCTTGTGTTTCTAACAAAATTGGAGTTAATTTACAGCTCAGGGAACTGGCTAAATTCCATTGACTAGGCCTGTTGTTCAACTCTGGGTGAAGAGTTCAACTGTATTTCAAATTCTTCTATTGTTTCCAGCAGATGATTCAAATAATGAGCGTGAGACATTCTGCCAGTAACTAATTCTGAACTTCAAGTTAATTATATTTATATTGTTTACATATAAAGATAATATGCCTCTTCTGAGCAGTGTCCCGTATGATAGTTGATAGAATTACACTCTTTTATGGTGAAAAAGCTGTATGTGTCTTATTAGTTAAATGTCAACTAATTACTCCTTATGCTTCTTTATAGCTTGTCAATGGTTTCCGGTGAGGAGCTGAGCAGTATCAACACCAAGGCATTGTGAGGGAGAACTTTCATCCATAGTAACAAATCCTGTTCTGTTTCCCAGTGAATGTTGGGACTAGACACTGCCTCTGACACTGAAGGTATGTATAGCACATTGCCTGTTACCTTTTGTATATCCTTGAAGAGTCTCCCTCAGCTAGAAATTACTGTTTCCTATATACAGATACTCCCATCTGTCCAAATCTCTATCCTACTGAGACACAGAATGTGTTTTAATGGGTATATATAGGTTAGTGCTACTGGAAGCAAAAAGAAAAGGAAGTTGTTTTTCTCAAGAGGAAAAATAAATAAACATGACTAAAATAATCACCAAGACCAGTACTGCTGGTTAGAAAGAAAGAACAATTTTGTGTCAAAACTCTCCTCAAACATTACAGGTTCTGTGTGGTTTTATTTGGTTTGTGCAGCACTGTTTTTGAATCAAATCACAAAGTAATGGTGACAAAGTTAACTTAATCTTTTTAAGTTAAAAACTATTTGTTTTGCTGTATACAAACATGTATGTTGTTCAAGCAATATCAGCTGTCTTTTCTCCTGTAGATTTTAAATTCATTTTATGAAATGAACAAAGTTGTTTTTGTCACCTTGCAGAATCATAAATTACTACAGAATGAGTTTTATGTTTTTAAAATATGTGAATACAATGTTCTTGGGCAAGTGCCTGCTTAGTAATGCAAGAATAACTCAATGTCTCCTTCCTAAAGAACACCATGGCTTTTAGCTTAGCACCTTTTTGGATGCAATAAGCCCACTCACCTGGTGGTTAAAGGAGGGATGGCCCTGCTTGCTCTGAGCTCCCTTGTCACGGCTAGCAGGATGGCTGAGTAATGAGAGCAGGCATATCAGAAAAGAGTCAAGATTTCCACTTACTCTCTTCTCTCTATCAGATCATTTCAGTGACCTAGAAGTCAGAGTCACATAAGCTTTTCTTAAAGGCGTGAGACAGGGACAACAGACTGTCTTTTCTCTGCAGTCCTCATACTTACTTCCACAAGAATTTACCTAAACTCCAGAAAGGAATACACTAGAAATTCTTTTAATGGGAGCTCATCAGTTTTTGCCTATTCTTGGGTAATAATTCTTTTAAAGTTACTAGAATAGCTAAAATGAAGTAATTTTCCAGACAAATTATGCATTCATTCAGTTCTTTCCATGCTTTTTTTTTTTATACTTTGTGGTGCTTTTTATTAGAAAATAGAAAACTTTTGGATTAAAAAGGAAAAAGTGTGTTTGTGTGTGTGAGAGAGAAAAGGGAACACTTTCAGTTGCCTCTTCTGATGTTTACTTAGATAACTGTTCCAAGTTCACATTAGTGACCAGTACAACACAAATGTGCCTGTATGTAGATGAAATCTGAACTTTTAGACAATCTAGAAGTTGTAATTTTTTGATTAAAAGAAAAACTGCTTTTCAGATAATTTCTTTAGCCATGTTGTCTGACCTTGCTTCATCCTAGTTAATGACATAAATTTTGGTCATGCCATCTTTCAATTAGCCTACATATTTCGCAGAATTTAATACTTTGAGAAAAGGTGCAGTTTGAATAGAATCTGGGCATATATTTCAGTGTTCTTCCAGCACTATTACTCTAACAATAAAGAAATAATGTAAGCAAAAAGAGGAGAGACTGTTCCTGCTTCAGAGAAGACAAGGATGTTCAGAGTGCTAGCCTGGGAATAAGATTCGTTTTCATTTTTAGACTTTGCTTTGGTTTAAAGCAATGTAATGTAAATTTTTGATCTTCATTTTTGTACTCCTTTTGTGGAAGTGATGTTCCGTGTCTGACAGGGTTTTTCCTAAGTTAAATATTTTCTCTATGTAATCTCTTCTACAGTATGAGGTGCCATGTGAGTACATAAACCTTAATCATAAAGCTAATCTTCCTCATTTAGATTGGCATTTTAGCTCATGAATGTTCTTGGGCACCCAGAGGGATCAAGTCTGCGAATATATAAGATCTGCTGAAAAATGTGCACTTAGTATCTTCCCTGACTAGGACCTATGAACTTTATCAGAGCACTGGATATACAATACATGCTTTGAAAATCTGCCTCCTACAGAAGCTGGTGTAGTCTCTATTGCACAATCATAGAATTGTTTAGCTTGGAAAAGGCCTTTGAGACCACTAGGTCCAACTGTCAGCCCAGTACTGCTCAGTCCACCACTAAACCATGTCCAAAAGTGCCACATCTCACTTTTACTGTCCACATTCAGTCTTTTATCTCTAGGGCTGGTCACTCAACCACTTTCCTGGGGAGCCTGTTCTTGTGCTTGACCACACTTTTGGTTGTCACAGTCTAAACCTCCCCTGATGCAGCCTGGGGCCATTTTCTCTTCTTCTGTGGCTTGTCACAGTTCTTTTCAGCCTTGGGCAAAG
Organism: Agelaius phoeniceus; assembly: GCF_051311805.1. Classification (NCBI taxonomy): domain Eukaryota; kingdom Metazoa; phylum Chordata; class Aves; order Passeriformes; family Icteridae; genus Agelaius; species Agelaius phoeniceus. The sequence goes on from NC_135277.1 coordinate 20,370,056, forward strand.
CTGGCATGGAAATTGTGTCTTGTCTTCAGTCTTTCCTTGTTTGCTTTTGTGACAGCTTCACCTTAGCCAGCAGATTTCTCAAGAGCAGCTTATCTGTCAGATTTTTTTTTTCCCCTGCTGTCTTGTGTTTGTTCTCAGGATGGGAGGATCCAGGAAAAGCATAAGTGCCACAGCCTGGCCTCTATTTGTTTTAGTGTGCTGTATGTAATTCCTTGTGGGTTGACCTGGAGTTTGTCATGCAATGCTCTCTGACACAGCTTCTCTAAGGTTGCAAGGCTGGGTCACCTATATCCCTGCTGTTGTCCAGAATGGCCACAAGCATCATCCTGTGGCGGAGAAATTAAGCTAAAATTCTGTCACTTGGAGGCTGATAATGAAATTAACAGCCTGACTTCAAAAGAGAGCTGCCAGCAGTCATGCTCACAGGGCAACCAAGGTGACTTTCCCACAGCAGATTTTGGGGCTAGCTGATGCTGGGATTCAGAGTGGGTTGGAGGCCCTTGTTCCTTGTTTCTCTTCAACCTGTCCCCTGCTCTGCCCCTGTCTGCAGCAGCATTGGAACAAAGAGGATGGAGGCCAAATTTGCAACCAAGTGGAAGAGCTTTGTTAGGAAAGGAAAAGGAAGGGAATAGAACAGGATTCTCACCCAGTTTAGATGTGAGGAGTCTTACAAAGGACAGATCTTGCTGAAATGACTTTGTCCTCCAGAGGAAGTCAAGTGTGCTGAGCTAGGGAGTTGCCCAAGGCAGTACCCTGAGATGGAGATATTGAAGGTGGCATTTCAATAGCCATACAACCAATGGGTAGTTGCATTTGTGGGGATTTAAGTTTAGACTTGGCCTGGCAAAATACCTGTCTTAGCAAACCCTCCACTGTAAACATAATTTTGCCAGCATGGAAATATGTGGTTAGGTCAGCTCTCCCTATGGCACTTAAGGGGGTGGCATTTCAGGATGAGCTGCTCTCAGTACAGGCCAGCAGTTCTGCTGGTGTGGTGGTACAGGACTTTCACAGTGCCACAGACCACGTGGTGTGCTGGGAAATGCCTTGTAGTGCAGATGTGCCCTCATTATTGATTTGTGGCTTCTGCTCATCCTCAGGTGAAAAGATTTTCTTCTACTTCCTGTGGGAATACTGTCAACCCAAAGAGGCTACATCATTGTTCAAGCTATTTAGTTATTATATAGCTGCCTTATTCCATTGTATAAAGAATTTATATGGTGTATGAGAAAAATATTTGACTGTAACTAGATTATTGCTCTTCATTTTCTTCCATCAATAATCATATTTCTTGATTATTGTAGGACTTCCACTCTATTTCTTAACAGCTCTGTTCATGTTTGTTTTTAAATTGTTGGCATATTTACTACACAATTCTGTTCAGTGCAGTGCAAGGGGAAAAGGGTACATTTGGTATCCCTTCTGGGCAGTTGGATTCCTGGTAAATCATGTCATACCTTTCTGACACTGTCAGTTCAGTTTCTCTTTGCTAATCTGGCAGAGTTACAGACTTGATGACTGATTTTGTGGGGTTTTGTTTAGAACAGTAAAAGGCTTGACAGCTAAATGTATAACACATATCCAAGAAATGTTCTTTCCTATAATGAAAGTCACAAGTCCTGTCATCTCCTGGGAAATTTTATCCCATGAATGTATTCAGAGTGAGAAGAATCTTCTCAGCTATCTTGGTTTTCAGGTCTTAGTTATTAATGTATTAGTCACAATCTCCCAGTAGGTGTGTGTTACTCAGCAGGTTTTTGTTTGGCTTTGGGGGGTTTTTAGGTTCACCTGGTGGGTAGCTGTGGCTGGGTGGAGGTTTCTTTCCTGTGCAATGAAGGCGTGTGCTTTCCATGTGTTATCTCGCAGGCCTGGATAATTAAATAGTCTCTTTGACGTCTACTGCCTGATAGAAAATTTACCTTGTCTACATGACTTACTCCCAGTGTTACCTATCCAACACTTCCTTATTCTTATAGGCTTCAATGTATACTATGCAAAACTTTGGTTATAATCCCATTACTGATGATCATTAAAAAAATATTTCTTGGAATAGTGCACACATTAGGTTTCTAGTTCTGCTGGTCATGAACAAAGTAAGCTCACATCTTCCTATGCTGTGCATGTAGAACTGGAGAAGACATTTTGCTTTATATATCACTGTAGGGGGACAGAATATAAGAAAATAATGATAGTGTAGAAAGTAATCTTACCCCTAAGGAGTTGCAGCTGGGCCAATTATCAAAGATTAGGAGCAGGCCTGCCTTTACCAGGCCACAGCTGAACCAATGAGAAGAAGAGTGCTATAAAAGGGTGGGGTGGCCCCTTGAGAAGGGAACTGAAGTGAGGTGGCTCCTTTGTGAAGAAGAGTCAGTGCTCTGAGGAGCTGCCCATGAGAAACACCAGGAAGGTTTGGAATTTTTGTGATAAGGAGACAACAGTATGGAACCCCTGCAATAAGATGACAACGTGTCAGTTTAACTTAATTTGTAATGAATGGTTCCTGCTACTCTTGTTAAATGTTTAACCAAAATTACTAAAATAAAAATCCAGTCATTCTTCACCACCAGTAAAGGCATCATATATATACTATAACACTTCACTGTTTTGGAACATGGCATAATTTAAAAATGTATTTTTCCTCTCAGCATCCCTCTGAGGTTGGAAGTGCTAACAAACACTCCATGAACTTATTTCCAGATGAGAACTGAGGTGCAATGAGGTTGAGACTAGTTTTTTGGGTTTGCTGAGTTAGTCTGTCCAGCAGATGAGGGAGCTGAATTTGCCTTTTCTCGAGATCAAGAGCAGCATTCTGTCCACTCTGATCTGCAGTGGTCGGTCACTTCCCTCCTCCCAGAACTCCCAGGTCCCAGAGCCTTAGGGAGGTCACAGCCATTTAGGGACCAGTTTTCCCTCAGACGACCAAATACTTCCTCCTCTTTGAAAGAAATACCAAAGGAGGGAGTGAGTTATTGCCTCTAGGGCTAAAGTCAGCAATTTTGCCAAATACAAATCACAGAAGCTCTGTTTGCTTGGCAGTGCTAAGTTGTCTCTAGGTGTTGCTGGGGCGGGGAAGAGGCAGGGGACTAGCTGTGCATTTATGAATTATTTAAACTCTTGCACCATCTAGCGGTACCTTTTCAAAAAAGCCTCTAAATCACCTACGATAAAAGCAGATAATCTGTTTAACTTTCTATTTTAGATGCAAACTGCATGTATAATTAAAAACAAGTTGATGTGTAAAAGCAAATATTAAGCATCATCTCTCCCCTAAGAGGCCTGATGTTATATTCCTTAACATGTGTTTACATGTTTCTTGCAGATAACTGTTTAGTTTATTGTCTTAAGCAAAATGCTCTTAGTTGCAGAAGAGTTAGCTTTCAGAGAAGAGAAACCAAGAGCACTTTGTGTACAAAATAATATTTCTTTTTAGTTCAAAAGGCCAAATGTTCTCTTTCAAAGTATGACTTTTAAGAGAAGCTGTATCGGTACTCTGAACAGTAAGAATATCCCCTGCATAGAAAGAGCAGTGACAGTGGCACCGAATATTTTCTTCCATGTAAAATTGCTGATGTGCCTTACATCTGCTCTGGGAAGATTCTGAGGAACAGTCAGCCATGAGGAATCAATGCATTATCTAGCTCCTGCCACTCAGGCAATCAGTTTAGATATTGTGAGCTTTTTAAAGAACAAAACAAAACCCACCCAGAATTTCTTGTATTATTTCTAGTTTTTTAGCCTGTAGGCTGCAGTCGTTTCACACTTTCAAGCTTTTCTCAGGATGCAGGGGAGTGGAAATGTTTTATTTTAAAATTAATGCTGAGTCTCAGACATGATTCCAGTAGCAGACTCTAAGCAAAGCACTAAAAATAGTGAGAGTCATGATAAAATTGCAAGAGCAGGAAGTGTTGCCTCTGAGAGGAGTGGGGAGGAATCTCAATTTGCATGCATTCATTAACTTGGTGACTGAAGTTAAGCTGCTTTTTCTAGGGTGCTGCTTCTTTCTTTGCTGTAAGAATTTTAAAAACTTCACAAACCAACTCCTGGCTGAATGCTCTAAGGTAGTTTATACCTACTACAATAACATGCTATTTACAGTATCATAGATACAGCACATAAATCCGTTTATTTATAATTTCCTGGACAGCTTTGGTTTTGCAGATAGACTGAAGCTGTGTGCATGCTTAATTTTTTTGGATAAAATGTTATGGGTGCTAATCTCTGGTTAGTGGTAATGATCTGCAGCACGTTGGAAAGATAATTACATACTGGGCACAATGAACTCACTGGAACTGGTGATTGTGCTGCTTGATCTCCATTGTAATACTTATGGCTTCAAAAGATGCTGCATTAGTACTTCTGCATAGAGATAAATCTGGATCTGGCAAGGTTCTACTTACATGCAGCTATTTATGCCCACACTCTTTTAATTATCATTTAAATATAAAAGCTTTGTAATTGCTGCCAGGTGTAATGCAAATAAAGTGCATTACATCTCACTGTGAAGGAAGGAGTCCACAGGGCAGCTCATAATTCTACAAAAGAGCATGAAAGGAGGAATGAAAACAAACGTGATGGGCAACTTGCTCTGGGGATTTGTTCTGCCCAGGGTCCTTAGACAGACTAAGGACTGAGCCAGGTCCTTTCTACCTGTGAATTGGAATGGTTTACGGTACCTTCTCTCTCAGGTAGTAAGAATCTAACAATTATACCTTAGAAAGGAAATACCCCTGAAAGTGGGAATGGCTGTTGCCAAGCTTGTGATACTTGGTACTGAAGGAAAAACGTCCCATCTTTACCATTAGCACTGGATGTTTACTAAGTGCAGAAAGACAATTTTCCGGTTTTAATCAATAGAAACTTCTGTTCCTGAACAAACCCAGAATTTTAGCTTTTGAATTGTGATTTGTGTGGTATCTGTAGGAAGGTAGGTAAGTTTTCTCGCTGTATATTTGTTGTAAACAGGGAAAGCATATTTACCTCTGTCCAGTGTAATACATGACATTTTGATCTTACTGTATCACACTTTAAATGTGGTCGCCATCAATACTTCAGTAGTCTTTTTAGAATTCAGTTTAATTTGTTACAGTTTTCTTTTGTGCTCTCATTTTGCTCAGTGATTCCACACTTCTGTTGACTTGTTTGTGGTTGTACATAAAATGCTATAAATTGTCTTAAATTTCATTAAGATTCTGACATTGAAATATGAAGAGGCCATTGTGTCAGTAATGGAATTTTCCTGTTTGCTATATTTTATTCTTTCCTAGACAGTAGTGCAGTGATATGCTGGTGGTAATATTTTCAAGGGAGAAACTTTTCCTGCAGGCCTATCCTTGTGTTAGTGCACTGGGAAATTATGAAATAAATAATAATCACAGTCTTTTCTACATATCAGAAGTAGTTTGTGGAAACGCTCTATTATATATTGCTGAATAGATTGGTTATACTTAATTTTTTATTATGTGTATTTGAGTGAAATACCAACAAGGCCAAAATGAAATCTAACAACCAACCACTTTCTAAATCTCAAAGTAATCCGCAAGTATAGTGTCAACATTATCTACAGCATTCTTGAGCAATTATTAACTTACATAAGCAGCTGATAAAATTGTCCATGCTTCCCTTTTCATTCCTCTTGGTACTAACTTGGAATTTGAATGTTGAAATTATTTGAATGTTTAAATTATATAATTTCATGTTATTTGAGTGTTTAAACCTATGAAAGTCCCATTGAAGTCTGGAAAAATGTCTAGTTGTTGTAGTTTTAGAGCAATTATTGGAAATAAAACAGTGCCTCTCTCCTAACATGATGTCCAGTTTTAGTAAAGTTCAACTCCTGATACAAGTAATGTCAGGCATCATAAATATCTAAACAGGCCTTCCCTTTGCATTTCTTTGGAGGAACTCAAATACTCTACACATTTCTTTATTTTGAGAGCTTTTGAAAAATCTCTCTTCCAACATTGAAGTAACATTGACTAAGTCCATTAGCTGGCCAATGGCATCCTTGATCCTGAAATAGCACAACAATCTATTTTCAATAGACTCCCAGCTACCTAAATGATTTGAGGAAGTAACCAAAATTGTAGATTTGCTTTCCCAGGGATTTCAGGGCAGGGAGCAATGGAACTAGAGTTTCAAATACTTCTGATATTATTTGAGGATTAATATTATTAATATTATTAATGTTATTAATTCTTATTTAGTTCTTAGGAATCAAGTCATCATAACAGTAAGACACTGTTATTGAGTGCAGAAATGAAGCAAAGATTTAGAATAACCATAGTTTGCTTTTAGAAATGCCCAACATTGCATATAATTTTCTTGTCCTTTGTATCTGCCATTTTCAGAGTTAAATGTGTGCTTTTACTTGTGATGGCAACCCCATAGCAACACCATCTGTTTATTCAAATTGATGTTTCCTTACAAGTGAAACGTGGTAGTTAAATATAACTTGACAATTACCTGACATTTTCAGAATTTAGTTGTTTTTCATTGCTGCATAGTAAAAAAGCAAAACTGGAATTAATTTGGTTTTCAGACACTAACTGTATTGTAAATAGTATTTCACAAAACCAAATACCCCAATTTTCTGTTAAGAAATGCTCTTATCTCTCACATTCACCCATTCACCCATGACCTGCTTAGTGTAGGTGGCTGTATATCCAGATAATTGAGTAAGGACTGAGAGTGGGAAGTATAAATTCATAAATGTCAAAGTGCCTAGACCAGCTTTGGTTAGCTTTGGGAAACACATACCACAGTCTAGTATGTCACAGACTCAGTTTTACCCTCTCACGTTTGTTTGGATGAATGAGAACTGTGTTCATGTTACTGTTGTAGCTTTGCCCATTTGTAGGTGTAAGTTCACAAATGTCAAGGAATATCAATCAGCATGAGAGTAAATTTTTAGATCCCACCACTTCTTAAATTAGAGCTGTGTATAGGAGTTGGTTTAGCACTACTAGTCCTGAAAGAGGTACCATAATTTCTAGGACCTTTAGGGTTTACTTTTTTGTTTGGGTTTTTTTTTTTTTTTCCTCTTTAAGAATAGTGTGTATTTCAGAGGCCTGCTTGCACACAGAGTTCAAATCCCCGTGTTTAAGTATCCAAACCCAAGTTAAGTTGGAGGCAGCTGCAGATGCTTAATAGAAATGTGTAATAGAAATATCTGTCCAAGCAGAGTTCCAGTCTCTGCCAAAACACATGGTAAGACAAACTGGTATAACCTTTAAATTATTAATGAACAAACAATCTGGTATGGTCACCTAGAATAACAGCCTTAATCATAGCCACAAGTGCAGTTACTCTGTTCGAGCAGGAAAGTAAAAATATCACAAATATCAAGCTCTTCAGTCCTATTTGTATGTCTATTTTGGTTCTGTTTAGTGCACTACTCAAAATGGAAATGTGGCCGTTCTTCTCATTTCTACAGACTTCAGCATTGTAGGGAAGAAAGCAAAAGGAAAGAGAAAACAGGCTAATTCTATCTTAAATCCTATTACTCTGTGGCAAGCAGAGTGGCATTACTGAGAGCTGTTCCTCTGTTCCTTCTATTGAAGCTTTAGAGACTATAAATTGTTAAAGGCTGCTATCACAACAGCACAAGTGCTGCCAGTGACAGCCAGTGGGGGCTTTTCTGCTTGTCCTACTTAGTCTTAGGTACATGGGGAGAGGCAGGGGAGAAGGCTGAAATGAAACTGTACAACTTCAGTTCATCAACATGAAAGGAAAGGGGATTAAAATGAAATAAGAGGCATGAGTCATCAAATTGACATGCACCACTGGATTTAGCAGTCAGTATTGGTAGGGTTTCTGTAGGAAGACCTGGGGTATTTTTTGGCTGTTGCTGTCAATAGCTGTCAGAAGAGTTGGACTGAGCAAACTGAGATAAGAAGGAAGACTGTAATACAGAAGGGAAGTTTTAAAAAGCAGCATATCTACTTAATTAATTGCAGCCTACTTATATATTCATTAACTGCTATTATGAGTCAATCTTTCTTTGCTTCAGATTTCCATTCTGAAGGTAGAAGCTAAAGAGCAAAGCAACTGTTCTCCAGCCATTTCCCAATACCATTTTACATTTTGTGTCACATTTTTATACCTCTCATTTAAATAATAAAGTATAATTTTGAGAAAAATTTCCTAAGGGAGAAACAAGACTGGTGTTTATACAGAAAGACTGTGCTATATAGTTGAGATTCATGCAGTCATAATCTGAGAGTGCTTTTAAATAAGCAACTATCTATTTATTAGCAATATTATTGGAACTAGAATTGGGGGGAGGGGAATAAAACTATCAAACCTGTAAACTTTTAAGTTGAGAAATGGATTTATTCCTCCCCCGCTATCCCCAATGTTGAAATAGTTGACTCTACGTCTTGGGGTTTTTGTTTTGTTTTGGTTTTTTGCTACTTCAAGCTACTTTTAGAAAGGAAAATACATTTAAAAATTTAGAAATTCTATCATGGATTGCCTCAGATCGACTTAGAAGTTCTAACACAGGCTTTTCACGTGAAATAAGAAAAAGACTATTTTAACAACTTGGTTTGGATGAAGTTCTCTTCCATCTACTTTTCTTCAAATACAGTTTTACTTGCCAGTTGTTACACTCTTACAAAATGTACTTAAGCAGCTAGCATAGTGTCCCAGAAAGGTCTATATAATAGTCACAGGTCACTTACCTTTTAAAATATTTTAATATTTTTCTTCAACACCAGTAGCTTGTTTACTTTGCATTTGCTGCTGTTAGGTTCCCTCACAGTGTTTTCAGCTGAGCCATGCTTAGAGATTACACAGGACATTTCCTGCCTTGTTAGAGCAGCATGTGCCTGAAGCAATCCAAACTGACAGAACACCTTTCTTCCTTCTTTCTTTCTTCTCCTTTATGGAACTCCTTAATCCTGGCAGAGAGCTGTAACTCTGATAAGTCATTCTCAGCCCTAGTAACTATCCTTGGGGAACATAAAATGTCCTGGATGGTGCTGCTTCAGAGAGCTGAATCTTACCCCACATAATACTGGGAGAAAGCACACAACCAATCCAAGAGTCTGTTTCTTCTTTCTGTTTTCTTACTTAATGGCCGAGTACAGTTTCCTTCCATTGACAGCCCTACAAAATGGCCTCTGCTCCCTTCAGAAGTGCATGTTTGTTATGATTGTGGTCCTGGTCAAGGCAGCTGTTACAGTGAGACCCTCCCCAATCAGAGCATTACCTCAGGTCACTTCAGTGAAGTTCTCCTGAATTCATTTCACTAAGCACAGACAGGGCTTGTGGCAGTCAGCACAAATCCAGCACTGCAGCCTGTGGGAGAGGAAGAATTTCCCTGCTGTGATTGCCACTGGGAAATACCTTTGACACACTTTGGGCTGAAATGTTCCATTTCTGTGAGGTGCCTCACAGTGCACCCCTAGAACATTATAGGAAAAAGGAGTTTGAAGACTGCTGCCTCAAAAGTATTGACTAGAGATCTTCCTTAAAGATGGCCTGCAAAGTCAGGATTACTTAATCACAGAATTGAAGATTTAGCAAATTATGGAATTGTTCCATAGGTGACAGTAAATCTCTGAAATGCTAGATTGAGACTGTGATCAGGCTGCAGGTCTGGTAAGCTTGGGTTGGATTTGTAGTGCTAAAGAGCCAGGGGAAGAACTTGACAGTGCCAAATTCAAGTCATTGCAAAGACCCAACAAAGAGTTCTCAGGTTAAGAGACCTGGGTGGCCCCCACTCCAGGGGCAAAAAGAGCAACATAAACAGCAGAAAACTATCTTCTAGGAAGAGTAGAGAGTATGCTATTGCTGATGAGGTAAGTGGAAATAAAAGCAATTTACTGTCTGGAAATCTGCCATTTGTTTGTAGTAATATCTCAGTAAAGACGCTGAAGAGACCATAAAGTGCTACCTGTCCAAAGCAGAGCTGCCAGTATACATCTGAAGGCTATATTTTCTTTTTATTATTATTTTAAATTGCACCTAAGAAATAAAAACAGAAAAGGGATGAGGGGGAATTCTGATTTAAAATGAGTTCCAGGCAGCTCAATTCCTTTGGCTTCAGCTGAATTCTTTTTTCTGGAATGTTTACAAGGGGTTTTGTGTTATTGCATATCTTTCCTCTTGGTGATGCTTATAACGAAATTTACCTTGAAGCAGTTGTTTTGAAATCTGATCTGAATTGCCTGCTATTGGCAGGGTTTTGTCTCTCTAATGGTTATATACATGGGTCTAATTATCTGCTTTTAAACATTTTGGTGAGGTAGCTTTCTGATTTCTCCTATTTTTCTTTAGTTTAAACAGAGGTGGCCACCTTTGCTGATAACAGGGAATTGGATAAATGTGTTATATTGAAATTTTAAGACTACTGATTCACATGGATAAATGTTGGAGTTGTTATTTTTGTACCTGGACTTTGGCTTCTGTACAGTTCTTGCAAAATGAGTGGCTTTGGTTTAACAGTAGGTTAATTGTGTATATACATATGTAGATGAATGAGGTTTCTTTTCTATTTCTACCTTTACCACTGTAAAAAAGAAGGAAATCGCAGATTTTGTAAAGCATAATGCTGACCTCAGTATGATCTGTAGGGTTTTTTGCACACAGTGCAAGTGTAGGCCTGCTGAAGTAGCTGTTTGTCTTTCCACGATTTGAATATCTCACTGGCAAGTTGTGTCTAAAAATATAAAAATACCATAAATTGCTGGAATTAATTCATTATTAGGCTCTATTTCAGATTGGAATAGTGATGAAAGGAACTATTATCTAAATTCTACTCCTTCATGATTTACTGCAGAGACCAAACTCCCTGCAGGGACATTGCACTGCTTCTGGTTTATGGGCATAAGACACACAGCAAATGGCAGTGGCCCATAGGAAGCTCACAGGGGATCTGCTAGAGATAATTACTGCATCTGTTTTCTCTACCCAAATTCATCTGTGGTACTAAACTAGCTGATGATTCTGTTTTGCTTGATAATTGTGAGGAAGGTTATTTGACTAATGAAAGGTTCAGTCTTCCTCATTCAGACAGGTAAATTCATGTTACATTGAGAAATGTAATGTGGATAGCAGGAAACAGGTTGCTATGAAATACTGTTTCTTCCTAATGAATTGCTCTGAAAGAAGGCTTATAAAATGTGTGACTTGGAGTTAGGAGTGATGACCCCTGTGAGTGCAGAGGGAGCTTCTTGAGAAACAGTGCAGCTGCCATACCTAGGAGGTTGATTTTTTTTGAGATGAGGAGCTGTATTAGCTCATGAGTATTAGGTGAATACTGTTTCACTGACTCTTAAAAACTTTCATTTAATGAGTCAGAATCAATTCCATGCAAATCTGATTTCTCCCTTGCTCTTTTTCTAACTGTCAAAGAGGAGGAGGAGGAAAATTTTATAAAACGCTTTTTGCTTTAAGAGTAGAATTTCAGATAAGTTACATAATGTCCATGAAAACTGAGAGTGAAATGTACTATTTTGACCTTCACTGTCATCTGATAAGTGTTTTACAGCCATTTCAACTTTGTCTTCTTAGTATCATTAAATTCTAGAGAACTAAATCTAGTCAATTAAGATTTACCCACTACTTTATCTAAGTTTAAAATGTGTTTTGAAAAAGCTTTTGATGTTTTAATACTGAATGTATTTTCAGAACAGAGAAAGCTCATAGCTCTATTTCCCATCCCAAAGAATATATTCTTTATGCCTCTCTTTCTTAAGAGTACATTCTCTTGGATGTCTGTCTTAAGCTACTCCTCCTTTTGTAAATAATATCTGGGTTTGAGTCTATCTTGATCACGGCATTCCTGACAGTCAGTGCCAGTTTATAGAGTCACAGACTCTCTGGAGCTGGAGGGACCCACAGCAATCACTCGAGTGCAGCTCCTGGCTCTGCTCGGAGCCCCACCCTGTGCCCGAGATCCCCGGGCTCTGTGGGGCTGCTGCTGTCACCGCTGCCCTGGGGAGCTGCTCCAGTGCCCCAGCACCCCCGGGGGGAAGGACCTTTCCCTAATGCCCAACCTAAACCTGCCTGACCCAGCTTCAGGGCCTTTGCTCAGGCCCTGTCAGGTCAGCACAGAGCAGAGGTGAGTGCTGTACCTGCAGTGAGGGCTGCCCTCCGTCTCCTCCAGGTGCCCTCGGCCGCTCCTTGCACGGCCTCCTCAGACCTTCCACCATCTTTGTAGCCTCCTTTGGACATTCTCAAATAGCTTAATGTCTTTCTTATGCTCTGGTACCCAAAGCTGCTCACAGGACTCAAGGTGAGGCTGCACAAGTCAGAACAGACAGCTATCATTTGGGAATATTTTGGATTGGGAAGGAAGGAAGTTGTATTTAAGCCCTTTTCCCAAACCTGAAGTTACTTATAAACTTCATAGGAATTACTACCAATGAAAATTTCTAATTTTGTGATTTTGTGCAAGAAATAAAAAGCCTGGGTGTAAGCACATGCTTTAGTTGCCTGGTAATTTTAATATAAAATACCAATGTATTATCTGTGAGCTGACATGAGTAAAAGGGACTAAGGATGACTGAAGCAGTTATTTATATTTATGTCCAGTTAGGTTTTAATTTTAGTGTGACTTTTGGAATTTGTTTTAGAGGCAGGAGAATGGAGAATCAATACAAGTCAACTCTAGGGAGTGTTTGAGTAGGTTTAGGATGATCATTTTAACAGAGATGGTTCACCTAAGCCAAATAACTCTCTTATTTAGGGGAATAGCTATTCTAAGTCTGTTAAATATACTTTAATGGTATAATTATATTATATATAAACATCAAAATATAGACAAAATTGATCAAAATTTTTTTCACATTCTGGTGTTCTTAACCTTAGTAACCTTAAGAGATTTCTTTTATAATAAGTAGTTTGCACTTAATTGCCAGCATCAAAACAATGAAATACAGAGTTTCTGACCAGTGCATCAGTTGTATGGAGTAGATTGCCTTCCGCAGAAGATGATGTTCATGCTTTCTTTTACCCTCTGAGGTTCAGCAGAGCAAGACAGCCTTCTTGCCACTTACTGGATACGTTTAATTAGGCCATTTGAGCCACTTTGGATCAAAGTAAGAGAAGAACCTGTAACTGCAGGTCAAATTTCTCAGTCCCAAAGGCCACTGGAACACTTTCTGTAGACAATTGTGAGAATGAGAGCATATTATAGTTTAAAAGGCTATTTTTTTCCTTACAATGAAGGCTTAATCTTTTTGCTGAGTGCAGGGAAAGAAAGAATGCTGGTTCAGAAATAGAAGTCTTATTGAAGGTAGTGGTGTGTCTCATGGGCTGATTTCAGTCTTCCTGCAGGGTTCCCACTTGGTATGACATATACATTGTGGTAAAAACTAGGTATAAGCCCCATTGTGTTATGTTTCTTTGTTTAAAATCAAGGTGAGAGTGCCTCTGACCCATCTACTGGAATAATGTGTGAAGTGTGTTTGACTGTTTATCCTGTGCCATGTGCTTTCTGCTCTTCAGGCTGTGAGCAATGGGCTGGTAAATCTCAGAGGAGTAACAGTAGCAGTCCCAGAAACAGAAAAGCCAAAATTAGGAAAGGCAAACTCTACAGCAAGCTGATTTCATTCTATTCTGTTGTATGCTAATTGTAGAAGAATAATGATCTCTGGAAATAAATTGTGTCCCTGTGGACAGCTCCAACCTGCATCTCCAGACCTGTGTGCACCACAGTGATACACTTGCACCATATGTGCACCATATGTGCAGGGCCAAACCAGCATATGTGTAATGTGAAATGTTTAATGTTTGTTGATAGTAATTCCTCTCTAATTTAAAATTGGTGAAAATTAGTCTTATCATATTTTATTGCAACTGTAGAATCCAGGCTCATGGTGAACAGCTGTACATTGCTGTGTATATGTATCAGAAAATAACATCCTTGCATGACAATAGAGGGGAAAAAAAACCAAAAAAAACCCACACAACAGACATTGCTGTCACTCTGCTATCTCTGTTCTACCTGTGTCTATACATATTTTGGTTTAATTATAAAATTTTCAGGCTTGCCAGTGCAAGTTCTGGCTGTAGTTATATGAAAGAATTCTAGTTGATGGCAAAAATATATTTGCCCTAAGAAAGTTTAATTTTAAATGAAGTCAGTCTTAACAGATGTTGACAGACTGAAATCACCAAAGTGAATACATGCCTAATTGCTTTCCATGAAGTGTCATCTGTTAGAGCAGTGTCAATCAGGAGGTGTCTCAGAGAAAACTCTCTTAAATTACACAAGAACTATTTTCATGAAAATCTGTAGAGGCATAAGGTATGCTTTTCTGTAATACATAGAGATCCCTGAATTTTATATGTACAAGAATCCTATTCATTTGAGAACTTAATCTTGTGTTATGTGAGGCTTTTGCTGCTGACTTCCCCACAGTCAGTATCAGCCTTATCCATGTGCCTCTTGCATTTAGTCACACGTACAACTGCGACTCATGTCTCAAAGGTCCTGCCTTGTTATTTGAGGGCAATCCATCTTGAACGCTGTCTTTTAGGAAATTAATTTTTCACTATGTTTCTTTTTATGTTTTTTTCTCTCTTTGTGCTACTTGCTTTTCTTCTCTCCCATAAGCAGAGAGATGAGTTTTGGTTTTGCCACAGGAATGTTTTTAGTGGCTGCTGTGGGAAGATCAGATGTAGTCTTTCAGCTTAAGTTGATCTGCAGCAGGAGAGAAACTTGGATATGTAACTGTCCTTCTGCCTCTTCTTTTCTTTCTGGTTCTAAAACACCCTGAATACATCCTGAGTTTCTCCCAGAAATTGGAACAGTGTAATGTGAAGACTTGGTACTCTTGTTTCATTCTGCTTGAGCACCCTGATTGGAGCTGGAGCCTGGGCTGTGGCTTGTTTGGGAGTATCTCACATACCAAATGTGCATGTGCAAGTAAAGCCTCTGGCTTTGAGAGCAGTGTCTCCAGGAAGCATCCAGCCTCCTGAACATGTGCTTGGCAACGTTCTGCACGTTGCAAACCCTGAAACTGCTGCATGTGAGCCTCTCCTGTCATTAAACCCTGGAGTGACGTGTGGTGTCCACCCATCTGCCCAGGGATTCCTCCTGTCATTAAATCCTGTACTGATGTGTGGCATCCACCCATCTGCCCAGGGAGTGTTTGTTCGCTCAGTAGTGTCACAAAATTACTGTGGTGAGTCATAGCTAAGTGTCCTGAAGTAAACTCCAGCCATACAGTGTGCTCTGTGCTCCCTTCAAATTGAAAACCCACAACTCAAAATCAGCACAAATGGGGTAACTGTGAAAAGTCACTTCTTCAGAGGATAAAATCTTATCTCAGATTCACAGACCCTCTCTCAGTTAAGAATGTATGCATTATGTGTAAGAGCAAACTGGATGGTGTTGCCATTAAACATCCCTTCTATCAGCAAACCTCTGATGGGACCTAACTCAGCTCTTTTCCTGGAGAGAAGGAAAAAACCCAACTATTTAATTAGATCTTCTGTACTCTCAGCCAAAGCTGAATTTTTTTTGGTGAGATTTTTTTTTCTAGGTAACACTTCCAGTAAATTCTGTTGGTAGAAGCTGCCCACTTTTCATAGTCTGTACATGTGGGCTAAGCTCTACTGGATTTGGCAGCGCTGGACAGTGTGGAAAACTGGCCTGACAAAGGGGATGGGGCTAATGCTGTAGAATCTTTTGCTCAAATGTATTCTCTGATTGCTTTTAGTCAGCATATGGCCTGTTCCTGCTTGAGGAGAAGGGAATAAGAACTGAGAAATGCAAGAGCAGCAATAAGGACTCAGGATTTTCTCTCTTACTGTCCAGTTTCTGAACTTCACCAGAGAACTGGACAAATGAGTAATTTTCAGCCTGGAGTAAACCCCACAGTAATGACTGGCCTTAGAAAGCATCCTGCCCTTCTGTGTTTTGAGATGCGCATCAGGGTTTTTTTAACAAACAGGTTTGTCTCCTTTGATATAAAGAACTTCCTGCTTGCTGTTTCTGTCCAGAAAACCTTCCTTTCCTCTCCAGGGTCGAGTAATAGCCCTGTGCTGAGCCAAAGGGTAAACACATACTTGTAATCAAGGAGGTGTTAGCAACTAAGTATTGGTCATTAACTGCCTGTTAGTACTCAGTCATTTGTTTGCAATATTTTAATTTTCTTTTTTTAAATGTCTGGGAGGAGTAAGGAAGTGATGATTTTTATTTTCCGTTCTATTTGGGGAAAGAACTGAGCAGGAACATAAAGGCTGATTTAGGAACTGGTTACCACTGAAGAGGGGTTTTACAATATCTCTTATCTGAATAATACTCTTTTCTGTGGGTTTGAGTTTTGTGGGGTAAAGCAAGAAACATTCTTTTACGAGCTGGTCTTGAAATGTGTAGCACTCTGCCATGGTTCTGGATCTTGAGCTAACAGTTGCAAAACTAGCTCTATGAACACCTAATTTTGCATTTCTTAGGTTACCTTCCTTCTCTAACTGATGGGAAGAAGAGCAAACCTGCTATTGCAGTAGATTAATTTCTGATTGTGATGGTTGGTAATTAACTTTTTCATTTTTCTGTGGGCAAATTTTCCACTCTATTTAAAATATCAGGGGTTTTCCTATTATCTTGTTTTCATAGTTCCTGTAAAAACCACTACTGTTCATGTGACACAGGGCTGTGATATTTCATTGCTGTTGAGTGCACATACATTAGTAATTGTCAGTCACTAGTGTTGTCACAAACCTGCACAGGACTGGTTTCTACGCTGATCCTCAGCTGTTGCTTAGAAGGCTCTTTCAGAAATCCCATTCTCTTCCATGCTCCACTGACCTACATGCATCACACAGAGTGTTCTTGGGCTCCTCTGCTCTGCCATGGAGCTGCAGTGCTTCCCAAATGTCACATTCTCCTCCTTGTGAGATAGGTGGCAGATGCTCCAGGAAGGGATAAAGCATTTCCATGTCTTCTGGCTTTCTGTCCTTCACGCTTCTTAATCTCATGACCTTGTTTTAAGTCTGCTGTAGAATCTGGTGATGAGACATCCCTGCAGGTAATGTTTCCAGGGAGCTGTTCTTTCATTTTCAGTTGTATTCATCAGGAAGGGTGAGCCTATAAAGCCTTGATGCAGGTATATACTGTGTCATTGTGTCATTACTCAAATGTGAGGTGTTCTGTGGTTTTTCATTTGGTCCTCAGACAGGGCTTTTTCCCTCCTGCAGAGTTTTTTAGAAAACCCACTGTATTTTGCTGCTAGTGGAAATATAATAATTTATACTTAAGTGTTTGCAGCAGCAGTCTGGCCTTCTTTAACACTCAATGGAGAGTGGTAGGTTTTGGTTTGGGAGTCCTCTAAAGGCTCCATGACTATAATGAGTGCAGGCTTGTAATTTGGACACCTGTATTAGACAGCTCTTGTATAAGATAGCACTAATGATCTCTGAAGAGATCAAGTTGTGTGTGTGGTTAACCATGGATCCATGCATGGCATGAATGAAGTCCATATGGCCTCATTGCCAGTCCTGTCCATGCTCTGAAGCAGAGGATTCCTAGGGAATGGTATTGCTCTCTGTAGCCCCTTGGTCTGTGCCATGCCTTGATTTAATAGCAGTGTGTTCTCTCATGTTCTTCAATGAATCAGTGTTGGAAACTTCTGTTTCATCCATCTAGGATGAGGAATCAGATAATCTTTTTGCAACAATGTTCACATAATGGGCCAGCTTTCCTCTCAGAGTGTTTGTAACCACATCAATGTAGTAGGAGCTGTTGGTACATACAGGGAATAATGGTCTCCAAAATCCCTATGACAACTGCTAATTCAGTGTGACCAATGTATAATTTCTGCTTCAAGCCTGAAGCAGTCTTTGGACCATTAAGTTACTCTTACAGCCATGCAATTAAGGTGTTAAAAGGGAAGAGGAAGTATTGTAATTTCAGTCACTGGGGTTCATTTTAATAACATCCTTCTTTGAATTTCCCCACTGAGGATAACAGAAGCCCACTACTGTTGTCCTATTAACTATTTAGTTTGTACTGTCTCTTCACATAGAAATCTGTTCTTTCTTTACGTCTTTCTGACTCTCTTCAGTTTCTGCTCCTAGATAGCATTTTCAGGCTGAACACAATAATCCAAAAGAAAATTTACCTTTCAGTAGTAAAATATTTGACATTGCTACTACTTTTGAAAGACGGTATTTTCTTTGCTCTTTCCAAGGCTCCTGCAAACTGAGCAGAATCTATCTCCCCACTTTTTATTCTTAGGACTTTGTAAAAGCTTTTAGTTACTAAAATTTGTAGCTTCTTTCTTTTCAAACCAATTGCCAGAAGTCTGTTAATTGGTTCTATGATTTTTGGAACAGTATTGCTCTGCCAATCTGCATAGATGTGAAAAATATATTAGGAGCTTGCAATTCAGGAGGAGTTGGGAATGCTCAGGGATGTTCTTGCACTACTGTTGGTTTATCTGGTAAATGAACAAGTCCCCTGTTTCACAGCAATATGGTAATGCTCTATTAAAGACAGGTGAGATGATCTTCATTGCCAGATTATTGTCCATATCCAGAATTGACTGTTCCAAGTACTCGGTCATAGCACATAGGCAGTTATCTTCTACAAGTTCTAAATTTTATACTGAAAGACCTCTATGTTCATGGAGATCCAGTGGATTAGGAAGTTTACTCCACCCCTGAAATATCAGCCAAAAGTCTGGTCACTCTCACAAAACAAAACTTTCCCATATTTTTATAAATCAGGAATGCTTACTGTGTTCCTTATGCATGCAGTGCTGACCTTTTAGCTACTCAACATGATTTAGAAATAAGAAATAAAAAAATTTCAATTGGAATGTTATGCCACCTTTGTCTGTGACAAACAACTTCCAGATCTATTTTTCTCTACAGTAAACTGCAAAGGCATTGCAGATTTGCTGCAAGTTTCAGTGGAGAAGTGTCATGCCATGGTGATTCTGTTCTGTACCGGGTTTCACTGCAGAATTAACTCCAAAACATCTGTAGAACAAATCTTCTTGCATGCTGCATAAAAAGTGTTGCTAATTGTGTGGGTGGCATTTATCAGTCTGCTTGAGAGTGTCAGGAACCATATTGTATTATTTTTAAAGTCTCTGAGGGCTGATAACAATCTGTCTTTAACTGTAAAATAGTGATCTGATGTAATGACAGGAGAAATAAACTTCCCAGCTGACCTGACAGAAAAATGTGTTCCTGTTGAGTAGATATTTACAGAGTCAACAAGTCGTAAAAGCAATTGGCTGGCAAGAAATGCTGCTGATTTCAGTGACAATAATAATGAGATTTAAAAATCAAATTAATTAGGAAATAACGTCTTCTTGGTCCCAGTCTCACAGGTCAGAAGAAAGAAGGGGTAACCAGTCTGATTTCTTGTCCTGCCCTATTCTGTCCTGGCCTGCAGAGTGTGCTTTAAGCAGTGCAGGACTGAGCAGCAAAGATTCTGATGATTTGATTTCTATAAACATAAGGAGGGAAAGCAGCAACTCATAGTAACCCTAATTTTATGCACTACTAGCTGCAACTACTCAAAACCAGCTAAAAAAATAGTTATACCCCTCCTTTCTAGTTCAAGTTAAATATTCATAACGTATGTTCTTCTTGCTTTTTTAACTGGCCTCCTTGTGTCTGTGGTTTTATTTATTTAAAGCTTTAATTTATACCTATAGTTAAAGAAGATTCTTCTTAAACCTTCAAGGAAATATTTTTCTGTGGATATTGTGTGTTAAAATAGAATAACACTTCTTATTAAGAGGTATTTCATTAGAAACTTTTCAGGTGCTACGGACCAACCATCACTAAGAGCTATTTCTCATGTAGCAGCCATAAAAGATGACGAGAGGAGTTTCTCTTCTTGGGGATAGTTGACTGTGTCTTTGCTGCATTAGACAGAGCTACAGTTTCTGAACTACTTTCTGTTGGACTCTAAGCATAATAGATATTTCTTTATCTTAGTATGCAAGATGAAACTTTTGTCTGTCCATTTGCATCTAGTCTCTAATGGTCTTGCAGATGGGTATGTGTAGGCACACAGGTTGTGGTAATTGGGAATGGGTGCAGCTGTGAGCAGCAGGTGAGCAGCACTGCCAGCAATGAGCCATGGAGTGCCCAGGGGCACTGAGCAACCACCAAAGGGAGCAGAGGGCACCCAGGGGCAATGCATCAGCATGAGGGGTGTAAAAGGTTGGGCTGAAGAATAAGAAAGACAGACACTTGCAGCCTTCTGCAGTGATGTGGTGCTACTCTGTGTGGATTGAAGCTTTCTGAACTTCTATGATGATACTCTGTGCATCGTGGCCATCTCAGCTGTGATGTGTGCTGCAACAGGTATTAGCAGAAATAAGAGGACTGTATGTTGTGCTTACCATTTGTATTTAGTATCACTTGCAATGGAAAGGGATCCAATTTGCATTTCTATTGGATATAATTTAAATTGTACTATATACCTTGTCTTTAACAGCTTTGCCCCAGTTTCTGTGTGTTCTGAAGGGGGAGATTAAAGTGGATGCTTCATTATATTAAAGACAAACGACATGGAATAGAAACAAAGCTGTTTTATAAAGGCAAAATACCTTACAGACCAATGAAGCCTGATTAGGTACCTTATTCCACCTTTTTTTTGGTCATAGATATATGTATTTATATAATTTTTTTAGCTGCAGCACATCTGTGGTCCTCTAAAGAACTTCCTGCATTCAGTTAGGTGTAGAAATGTGGATAGGCTGAAGAAAAAAGTATGATGGCTGAAGAAAACATCAAAGTATGTCAAGGAGATATACAGCAAATGCTGTGGAGGAAACCTCATTCCCCAAGCTGAGGATTCAGCAGATTTTCATTTAAGCTCATTTTTTCTGCTAAATGTTATGAATTCTGTGTTTTTATAATTTTCTACAAAATAACTCTTTCCTGTGAAATACTGTGAGATACTACCACTTCCATGGAGGTAGAATATAATAGCCCCAAAGTACACTTGATCTAAATCCAGCATCTCTGCATTTTCACACTTCATCTGGGACTTTCTTAGAAACATGTCTGTTTTCCCATAATGGTGGCGTAAAAGAAAGTTTTGCTTGTAGGAAGAAAAGATGAAGAATGAGGAATTTCCAGGCCTCAAAGGATGGCCTCTTCTTGCATGTACCTGGCCACCCTTTCCTTTGCTAGTCCCTTCAGACTTTTGCTGGCATCTCTGGCTTTGCTTGACAGACAACTGGCCCCTTCCTGTGCAGCGACCATCTAAATGAGTCCCCGGCTCTGTGGGGCTAGCTAGAGCCTTCACATCTCTCTCTGTTTGAATATCTGGCACTACATAGCTTCTCTGACTACTTTTAGAGTATTTTCAGTCCTGGGAGATCTAGAGCAGCCACCTGAGGGTCTCATATTCACTAATTAATTTCCTTTGCAAGGCAAACGGACTAGAGATTTTGGCAAAACTCTGCTAAACTGTTCTTTCTTTTACAGAGAGAACTCTTCCTGGCTGGCAATCACCTGTAGGACAATCTGTACAGACAGGCACCTAAAGGAAAAAAGTATGTCTTTCTGTAATTATGGTTCTTTTTGGGTGTGTTATCCATACACTTCACAATTTATTTTTCTCTGCCTCATTTAAAGAATGCTGGACTTTGCACTCGTGAAGAAACCAAGGAACTGTTCTGCTCATGGGTTTTTTTTGTTTTGGGGTGAAGTAATCTTCAATCATGAGCATAAAGAATTTCTCTAAGGAAAATAGAGAATGTGAGGGGCAAACAATCAGAGTTCATTTTGTGCAGGCCCAAAACAGTATTGGACAAAACTGTTTTGGTTTTTGCCAGTCATGGTTTGCCAAAAGCTAATAGTTCAGTGCATTTACAGCAAAAGTTTATGTGTACAACTGTTGGGAACTTCTTCAAATGTTTTTTTCCTGGCCTGTTTTTTCACATTAGCTGCAGAAGGAAATATTTTTCAAAGGTAAGATGAGATTCTTTTGGGGCTTTCAACAATATTCTAAACTGATGTTGAGGCTCCATCAGAGAACTAGATCTGGTTTTTTTCCCTTACCATGAACCTTCACTTGCTTATATGAAAATGCATATCGGCAAAATTGCCTTCAAGTGTTACCAAATGTACTTCTTTGGGTGTGTTGGTGCAAAATGTATTACATTATTTACAGCTGGCATTTCTTACTGATTCGGGGTTGCTATATATGCTATATATGTCACTGATTGCACATAATCTGTAGTAGGCTGATTTTAGGTGAGAATTCTTTGTGTTTCTAGATAAGGGAGAGGTACACCTGTCACCTGTTATTTTTTTTCCTTCTATCCCACATATTTTGCCTTGTTCTTAGTCTTGCATGTTTTTGGTATTGTCATAGTAAGTGAAAAAATGGAGTGCTTAGCTCTAGAGGTATATTCCTTAATCCATTTCCTTTTCAACTCTAATGTTATGGAAGAGTAACAGCGAAGGACCGCTTTGGTGTGGGGGACGTAGATTTACCTAGTGAGACAGAGCACACCTGTGTGCACACTGGAATAGCTGGAACCAGGTTAGTTGAGAAGTTACTGTAACCTGAATTAGACTTTCATGTCGAAATAGAAGGCACATCTACAGCGGTAACTTACTGTAACGTACCCCACTCTGCAGTGGGCAAAACCGGGCATGGTGATTCCCAGAACGAGGATGGGCACGGAAAGGAAGTAACGCTTCCCATCTCCCCCTGCCGCGGGACATCCATCGGGGGGCGGCGGAGCGCTCGTGGTGCAGGGGGGCTGGGGCCGTTCCGGGCCGTGCTCAGCCGCCAGCATCGTCCAGGAGCGCCGAGGAGGGAGGAAGGCGGCGGCGTCGCGGGCGGTCAGGGCAGGGCTGTGCCGGGGGCTCGGCGCGGCTGCCGCGGGGGCGGAGCGGGGCGGAGCGCGGCTCCCCGGGCCGCTGCGGGCAGCCAGGGGAGGGAGGGCCCTGCGGCCGGTGACTTCATGAGAAGGAGGAGGCGGCGGCGGCGGGAGGTGGGTCTCGCTTTCTGTCTCCCGGTGCCGTCTGCAGGGCGGGCGAGAGGCGGCCGCTGCGCCGGGCAGCGCGGGCGGGGAACAGCGGTGACGGAAAGCGGCAGCTGGGGGGGGACGGCAGCGCTGGGTTGACTCCCTGCCCCCCTTCCCCCTCCCGGCCGGAGGAAGATGGAGCTCGGTTAGCGAGGGCTTGCGGGAGGAGCGGCGGGAGCAGGTAAGAGCTGCTACTCCTCCTCCCGCGGCCGGGCTGCGAGCGGCGGGCGGGCCGGTGCCATCGGCACAGGTGGGCCCGGCCGCTGCTGTGTCCTTGCCCGCGGCGCCCCGGCCGCAGAAGTTCCCGCTGCGCGGAGCCGCGGGCGGACAGCCCGGGGGCAGCGCCCTCCGCCGCAGCCCGTCAGGGCAAAGCCGGCGCTCAGAATCGCCGCCCGCCCCGTGCCTCGGGGTGTCGTGGCGGGGATGCGGGCAGGGCTGTCGGCTCTGCCCCCGCCCTGTCTCCCCCGGCTCATTGATGAGCTCCGGGAAGGGCTTCTGCATTGCAGACTCGCTTCGCTCCTGCATTCGCGGCTTCAGCCTCTACAAGGAGTCTGTTCCCTGGCCGGGTGGTTCGGTGCTGCTTGGGCAAGAGGCCGATTCGGGCAGGTGGGACGTCCTTCTGTGTATCTTTAGACCATGTCAGGACATTTGGCAGGATTGACCTCATTCGATAACTATTAGATGTACATATGATATTTGTTCTCCTTCTGAAACAGCTACAAAAGGGGGTACTGCCTGGATTTGCGGGAGTAATGCTCATTAGGAGTTCACAGGGTGCAATATAGTGCAGTGAGATATAACGTGTATATAAAGCATAATGCAGTGAGGCACACGACCTTACATAATCTAAATTTAAAAAGCTCACTACCCCTACGCTTACCCTGGAGGTTGTAGGAATATGTCTGTTCTAAGCGCTTTCTGGAGACTCGTTCGGTACCTGTCTGACATAAAGATGCACTGTGCCCTCTGAGCCAGTTCTGAAAATAAAAGGATAAATTGTTGACTACTTTTGCTGTAGTTCTGTCACAGTAAGTTCCTCAGTGCTGGTCAGTGTCTCTCACACGCAGTGATATTCGTGGCTACGTGGGCATACACAGCTTCCACAGCCAGAGGGAATGGTCTCTTCTGTTGTCCCTTGGATGTGCCTTTAAATTGACCAGCTAAAACACTGTCATATTTTAATAAACTCTTGAGGCTTCTCTCCCTGGGCCTGAATAGTGCTCATTTTCTAGCATATGGATATAAATTTGATGTAAGCCAAAAGAAATCTTTCACACTTTTCATTTGACCTTCACCATCCCAGACAAATATTCAAAACAGATGATCAGGGAAAGTGTTTTGGAGAGGCCTGGTTTAAAATATGCTGCTGGATGCAACGTATGCAACTCATACCATATATAGGATGGCACACAGTCAGTATTCTGAGCTCTGTATCAAAGGGAACTAATGTCTGATAAATTTGGCCCACATTTTATTTTAACTCAGTCCTTACAGATGACATTGACTTTAATAAAGGTTGCTGTGGCACAGATTTAAAGCAAATTGTATTAAGCTTCTGGAATTGAAACTGCTGTTGATAGGAAAAGTGTTGTTTTATTCTTTACAATCTGTTATTAAAATATGAGTGTGTTAGCTGTTAAGGCTGGATCTGGCTCTGTTTTCTGCTGTTGGTGTGAATTGACTAAATGGTCCCTTTCTATGGATAGAGGCCAGATTTTTCCCTGGTATGACCGTGCTGCTCTCACAGGGGCAAGCTAGACTTTTCCCATTTGAATCTGGAATATAGATGAATATCAGTGCCTACCAGCCTCTGGAACACTTTCTATTGCAAGGCTGCTTTTGCTAAAGCTGTAACGTTGGTGTGGAGTACAGAACCTCTGTGGGCTGTGTGTGCCCACGCAGCAGCAGTCGTGGTATGACGTGGGGTAGCAATGACACCTTTGTGAGTCTGGTTCTTTTGTGGTACTACATCTTCATGTCTGTAGTTTTTACAAGAAACTCAGTCATCTCCAGGACAGCTTAAATCAGGTATAATATAACAATATTAAGGGAATTAGACTGGGTAGGGATCAGGTCTTTTAGACTCATATTTTTGTGTGTGTATAGTGCAAAAGTAACTGATTGTTTGCTTAATAATAATGTATCTGGTTTTGGAAAAGGTTGGTTTAGGTTTTTTTTGCCAGTGGATTCTAGAAGATTTTAGTCTTGGTTTAATCAATACGTATTCACGTAGAGGTGATGCTGGCTGGATGTTACAGACTCCAAAGAACCGTGTAATGAGCAGGTAGAAAGGTACTTAGTCCTTCCCTAGTAAGCCTCACTCTGCATCTTTCAGTGCCCTGGCACATCTCTCTTACTGTCATGTTGGCAGACTCAGCAAAAAGGCTATTCAGTGAATGGGACTCCAGGTAAGGCATTTCATAGAGCTGTGCACAGGCAGGCTGTGAACACTGACTGATGTTACTGGTGCAACCATTGTGCTAATTGTTGTCATAGTTGCCCTTTGTGTTACTTATTTAAAAATTAGGGAATCTATGTTTTAACCAGCAGTATACATAGAGCATCTAATTTAAGTTAAAGCTGCATGTTTTAAATATAATCCCTATGGCGTTTTCAGATGATTTAGAGTATTGTATGAATTCATTATATCTGTGTTATTTGGGAGGGGGAAATGTTTTTATTGAATTTATTATATACTGCATAAACTCAAGAATTAAAAAAATGTGTATATCATTGTGCTGTCACATACTGTTATTTTGCCTGTTCTTGCCTTTGGACCCAGTAACCTTCTGTAGTCTTCATGGGAGGAGAAGAACACTTACAAAGCATAATTATGTATTGAGTTATACAGGAGAGAAAGTTGGACCTGAGAGAAGGAAAAGACCAAGGGAATGAGCAGAATGTTTGTGTCCAGATAGTCTACACTTCATATCTTGCAGTTTTTAATGAGGCCTCCTTCTTTAATATTTTCTGCATTTCAAAAACATGATGAAATCTGAAGCTCCTTTTGACTCAAATTTCATAACATATCTTGGGATTCATACTAAGCAAAAATTAAACATAAAAATAAACATAAACTTTTAATTAAGCAAATGGTAAGCTTAAAATACCAGGTGCAACTGTTATTAAATTGAGGACTGAAAACAGAAAAGGCTTTGTTGTGATTGAAGATTTTGTATTATACTGGTTCATTTATCATGGACATGACTATACAAGCATTCATAGATATTTAGACTAAAGCATGGAGCTAAATGGTATGTGGAACTTCTAAACAAATAAATCAGGTTGCCCTAATGAAAAAATCGGGAGATTAACCTGGCTGCTTAGATGGTCTGAAAATCCAGCTGTATAGACTTATACAAAAGTAGTTTGCCAGTTAAGGTGTGGTAGAAATATTGTGTGGATATTATATTGCATTTTCCTGTACTTCTTTTTTATTGTTTTCCTAAGGCAAAGCATGACACAAAACAGAGAAGTTGCGTAAGATGGCAGAACTCTTCTAAAATCCTAGGTGGTAATTGATTTGCTTTATTTTAAGGGCAGATTAATTAGTATATACATGTAAATGTAACAGTACAACACTTTCACTGTCATATTTTCTAGACTTTTTTTGTTGTCCTTCCCCAGCTACTGACCCAAGGGAGGAAAAACTATAAATCTGACAGGCATGGAGGTACTGGGATACGAGAGACTTGACTTACTGTTCTGTTTTCATATTGTTCTCCTAACATGACTTTTCATGATTATTTCTGAATTTAAGCAGTTTGAAAAGACAAAGCTAATTGTGATGCATTGTAAGTCTCATTTTCAGTTTACTTAAGTCTTATTCATCTATTTGAGGTCAGTGTTGTCTATTTTAGGATGTTGTTATGCCAGTGATTTTTAGCTGACACAATATAGATACCAATACAATATCTGTATTGGCATTATCTGCATTATTGACATTATCTGTATTTATTTAATATCTCTTGGATGGACATTTTGAAAAGCTTTAGGCTTGAAACAGAGAATTTGTTCAGCTTCCTTATTAGCTTTTATTAAAAGGGTTTATAAATTCATTTATTTAGAGTATCTCAGCCTTTTGAAATACACTTTTAGTAAAAAAAAAATCCAGAAATCTCAGGACAAAAGTATGAATTTGCTATAAGTTAGTTTGAAAAATTATTTTCTTAAGTATTTAATAGATGGCATAAGGAGTGCTGTTGCTGGAAGCAACAGCAAGTATTTTTCAGTACTTGCCGGGCATTTTTCAGGCTGAGTATATTTGCAACTTCTTCATGATCTATTTAGTAAAATTAAAATGCTTCCTGTTCTACATTGAAAATTCCTTTGGTCAGAACCCTGAGTTTTGTTGCTGTCTGCTCATGATTTCAGTCTTGTATGCAATGCTTCAATTTAGCCTGTACACAGAGCAAAGTATGGGGGTTTTGTACAAAGGGTAAATAGCTATTTTTATCTGTCAGTGTTTTGCAGATACTCAGTTCTCTACAGTGATTTTTTTTTCCATTTGCACATTCTCTTAGGATATGCTGAGTAATCATTTGCATTGAGTAGTTAATCAAGGAAGGGGCAAAACCCATGTAGAAACTGAGCAAGCTGTGGAAGAATTTTGAGTTTCATTTTGGTCACAATCGTTATATTTCCACTATTGTTTTCAGAATTAGAGTAAGGAACACTGAGATCTTGTTCTTTAATTAGATGCTTGAAATATCACATTTCTAATCCTGATGTCTGCTGACTTTAGTGGCCTCTGTCCTATGGAAATGTACAAAGTGGTTACTGCTGCATGTGCCCAGGAGATGTAATAGTGTGATGTTATCAGAAATCTGTTCGAATGCCTTTGATTAAAATGGCTAGCTGCCATGGTGATAGTGCCATAGAAACTGGTAAAATAATCAGTGCCTATTAGAAATCTGAATGAAAAATTCTTCTCTATTTTCTGTCTTTTATATTTCAGCACCTAAACAGGAATGAAACTCTGCTGATGTTGTATTTCTGATTGAAAAACATAGTGAATGAATTCCTTTGTATTGCAGAGCAGACTGGGCTCAGGTTGTTGTATTGGTACTGCTGAAACACTAAATGCACGACTGACTGACAATTCAGTCATCCCTCAGATGACTTCTAGTCCCAAGAACAAGGGCACTGGGGTAGGAGACCTTTGTTACAGAGCTATTTGTTGTCAAGTCACTTTACTTTTTTCCATTGTATTTACTTTCTAAATAGTACAAGAAGTATAATTTCCTTCAAAAGCACTCTTCAAGCAAAGAAGGACTGTGTCCCATAGCCAGTGTGTGCATAGACATGGCACAGTAGTGGAAGATCTTTAATTTGGGAGCCTGACTTTGTAAAGGGTCTTGTCTGACTCAAACTATGCAAATCTTGAGTACAAGAATGCCCATTAACATCATATAGCACTAATATCTTTACTGGTTTAGCTTTTCTCATCTCTTTTGAGATCTATTGCAACAAGAAACAAAGTGCAAGAAACAGTGCCTGGCTTGCATTGCTGTGTCTGGTGGGACTGAGTCATTTCACTGTTACTAATTAGTGACTCTGTAGGGTACTTACACCATGTTGGAAATTGCTCAGCAAGGACATGGGGGGATGAACCCAGATGTATCTGTCTAGCTATATACTGATTAAATTTCTGTGCAAACACTTATATTGCCTGCAGAGTTTCTGAGGTAGTGCAAAGGAGCTTTTATCCTGTGTTAAATAGTTTTCCCTCTTAGGGCTGAGATCAATGTAAAGGACAGTTGCTTGATGGTGGTGAACTTGAGTTTATTACT
This sequence comes from Agelaius phoeniceus, assembly GCF_051311805.1. Taxonomy (NCBI): domain Eukaryota; kingdom Metazoa; phylum Chordata; class Aves; order Passeriformes; family Icteridae; genus Agelaius; species Agelaius phoeniceus. The sequence continues at coordinate 20,398,815 of NC_135277.1, forward strand.
TAGATTTATTCTGTACTAAGCAGCAGACAGTAGAAGAAAACACAGGCTATCAAGCTGTACCCTTAGATACAGAGATGATAACACTCTTTCTCTAATCAGAGTAACATACTTACCTGAGAACAGAACCCAGACCAAAGCATTGCAGATGTGTCAGGAACAATTTCAGGTCTGGCATCCCTTAACATCTGCCCATCTCTTACCTGAGAATATATAATATCCCAGTAGCTTCTATTTCAAGTCTTAGAGCTGTTACATTGTCAATTCTGATGAAGAGGAGGACATACAGGTGTATTAAATAAGATTATGGTAATGAGACAGGATTGTTTTAGTATAAATAAAGCATTGATTTAACAAACAATAATTAACTGTGAAGCAATGAAATCACCTCCATGTCCCTCTAAATAACCCTTTACATATTTGTCTCTGGAAGAGTACAACTGGTTTAAGGGAAAGGCAGAATATAAAGGGAAGGCAGATTTATGTAGTTTCAGCAGAAAAAATGACAAAGTATACAACCTGTAAAGTTCACGTGTGGGAAAGGTTCAGTTAGTATGGTGTGTTCATCTGTTCTGCCAAGTACAGCTGAGTTAAGAGCTGGAGACAAGCTTCCCTTCAGAACAAGTTAACAGAAGAACATATAATGGAGAAAGCCAGAAGGATAAGGTTAAGTAAAACCAGGTTGATACATTATTTGCACTTTGCTAAATTGAAGCTGTTGGCTGGTAGGAAATTGCCATTGAAAAGTAGTATCCTTTTTCATTACCCCGGCGTACCATGCATTTACAAGGAGGGGATTAAAATTGGAGATTGTGAAGTTAACCTGAAAATTCAGAATTTAAATGAAAAATCACGAGAGCTGAAATGGTTTATATCAATGTTGGTGTTTCATGTTTGGTTTTCTAACAATCATAAAAAGCAAGGTTCAAAATAAAACTGTGGGAAGGCATACCAATATGAAGTCATTTAGGGTGGCATTTCCAGGTTTTCCACACAGATTTGAGGCCCCATGAGCTACTCTCACAGCTTCTTATCGTGTACGGTTTTGATATCTCAGGATGCAGGTGAAGGAAAATCAGATATTCTACTACTGGAACTTTTTGCAGTAGTACTTCTGTATTGGAAGAAGACCTGTGTGAAGGAATGCATTTTTGAGCCTTTTACTGGGATTGCCTCAGTGGCTGATGAGATCTGTAGAAGCAAAGTGTTTCTTAGCAATAGACAGTTTATACCTTTAGGCTTCTTTATATGGATGCATCTGAATCTCAGATATACAGAATTCACATCTGTGTTTATAATTGAAGTTTTCTTAGATGTTTGTGTTGTTGTTCAGTTCACTGTTCAATTCTTCAAGACAGAATTTCAAATAAACTCGGAAAAGTTGCTTGCACTCATATGAGTAATGCTCCTTTTCTGAGGTACCCAGAAGTGCTTTGCTGGTTTGCTCTTTCTCTCGTATTTCTCTCACTGTGTGTAGTTGCACTTGTATCTCTGCTCTGGCATTCCAACCTGAGCATGCCTAGTAGATAAGGACTGTATAACAGTTTTGGGCAGGAAATACAAAGGTAGCTATTATTATTATTAGTGTATAGTCAGGCTGTAAATACTCAAAGCAGAATTTAACCAGGATTATTAAAAGGATGTCTTTTCTTGGCAAGAATAAGAGGAAACGAGGCTGTGAAAAAATGTTATATGAAGGTTCTCTTAAGAAACCCCATGTAGAGATCTGTATTGTCTCCTGGACAACACAGTTTACGTTTTTATAATTCTTCATTGTTCAAAATTTCTTCTGACATTGACAGATAAAAGCCCATGCAGAAGAAGGAGCAGCATCATAAATCTAGAGCTGTGGTTTTTGTAACAATAATCACTGCGTTGTCTCTTGCTGGGCTACATCATCTTTGTAACAGGAGATACCTGTTTCCTGTCCCTTAATCCATCCCAAAAACTGTTCTCTGTTCCTTTACCTTTCAAAGGGAATTCTCTGTGATTGGCAGAGGAGGATGTGTCAAACAGCAGCTAGTAGTTGGCAACTGAATCTCAATACTTGACTGGAAGAATTAATAAGAATTTTCTAGTAGGGTCCAAGTGTATTTGAACTGGTTTTGTGGTTAAAAAAAACATGCTACAAACTATTAATTACTTATTCCGCATGAGTGAATCTTTAAAGCAAGGCTGTGGCACTCACTGACACATGCCCCTTGCTGCTGTGGTATGTTGCTCATGAGGCTTGGTAGCCCTCTGACTTCAAAAAGATGATATTCTCATATCTGCAGATAAGCATTGTGTACTCACCCTGGAAAACCTGATGCATGTGCTTCCAGTTGAAGTATTGCTGGCTGCTCCCCTCAGTGCTAATGCAGATCAGGTGCTTGATTATGAGCACACAAGGCTGCTAAGACCTCGATTAGCATGGAAATACAAATCATTATCTTTTGCTACCACCAGAGATGAATATTCACTCAGCCTGAGCAGCTCAGTTCTAAGTGTCTGGAGTTGATGACATGTTTGCATCTAGATGATAATCTCTTGACTTTCTTTGATAAAGAATTTGAGAAACAGAGCTGTTATAATTTTCCTTCCTCCAGTTTTGTGTCCTAAAATATGCTTTACATGAGAAATGGCCCCTTCAAGAGCTATTCAGTTGTTAGTTTTCATTCCACATGCCTCTCATATTTAAGATTAAATATTTTCCTATCCAGTATAAATAGAGAGGTATGTACTTATGAGAGAAGATATCTCTGAAACCTTTTGGTTGTCATTAAATGTATCTTTACAGAATGAAAAGTGTGAAATATCCTTCTTTGGATTTCATAATTAAGTTTACTTCCATAAGAAGTTGCTTTATTTTTGTGCGGTAAAGATTGGGAGAGCACATAATTTTACTGTATATTTTGGGTAGAAATAGTCCTATGACTGGAATTACCCCAATTATTTTCTTACAGAGGTTGTAGTAACATGTGTATGTATGTTTTCTGTGCACCAGTTTTCTTCTATATCTGAGACTTATCAGTGGGGGAGAAAATGATTCAGTAACAAATTCCTTGAGAGTCAGGCTGCCATGGTCCTTAGGAACTGGAGAAAAAGAGGTCTGGGGCTTTAAAAATGCAAAATCCATCCACCCCCTCCAGGCCACTGAAGTGGGCCTTCTCTTCTAGTAGAATAAGGCCAAAAATAGCCTTTAAGTTGTGGAGTTCTGAGTATCTCTGGCAGAAAGTTACCTTAGAGGGAATCATTGTGGCAGTAAAATACATTTTGAGCTGAAATACTAAAAGAGTGGATGGACAACAAGTGGGTTTAGTTCACTGCTATTACCATTACTCTGTTCAAACCCATAAAATTGTCTTTTACTGTCAGAGAGCTGCCGATTAAGACCCAGATATTTTAAAACATGTCTCATGACTAATATCTATGAAAAATGTCTATTTTGAGCTGTTTGAAATGATGCCATGTCAGTATATTCACTTTTAAAGTGGGGCGAAATGTAACTGTATAAAATAGTTTGCCACATAGGTGTGATTTCTGGTGATATTTTATCACCAAGCCATATCTTTCTTGGATATGGCTATGTAAAATACATTATGTTTAGAGAGAGGAAGAAAAAAAGAATAGATTTTCATGAAACCTGTAACTTCATCACTACTGTGTATTTTGCAGTCTTAAGAGTAGCTAATTTTAAATGTGATTCAATGCTGTAGAGTAAAATCCTGAGATCTAGATGCAAAAATGTCTAGTAAGTTAAACTCTAATTACAATATCTTGTGGTTATCTTATTTGTTTTTATTGCTATACCATGATAAATTTAACCTGGTGTTAATTGTAGTTTTGTAATTTGAGATAATGAGCACTGCAGACAGGGGTTCACCAGGTGCTGTGAAGGTGGAAATGCCAAAGCAGAACTTCCCTGTCTGCACAGCTGTTTGTGCAAAGTGTGACCTTTGTTTGATCTTCTAGCTTAAGTTACAAAGCCAATGAAAAGCAGTAGCTGTAGATATAAAACTTTATGTACACAGTTATAAGGAGCTTTCACTACTTTTGAAAGAAAAGGATGTGGAAAAAGTAGTTGAAGACTTAGGGATGTGTTCTAGAAGCATGAGTTACTGTCAAATTGCAAAAATATTTGCTCAAAACCTGTAGAAATCTTTAAACCTTGTAAAATTATTTTGAAGTAGGAAATAAGCTAATCCTCCAGTAATTTTCCGGGGAAGTTGTGTGGGTTTTTTTTTTGTTAGTTGATTGGTTGGGGTTTTTTTATTTTAATTTTTAGAAATTCCTAAGCAGCCAGGTAAACAAAACTTATGGTCTGTTTAATAAAATATCTGGATGGAGAGAACTGCTGATAATATGCAGTTCTCCTTCTGTGTTGCTTTTTCACGTTCCCACTGTTTGCTTGGCTGGAATGTAGTGGTGTTACATATTTGTAGATCCAACAGCTCTTCTTCAAGCCTTGCAGTGTAAAATTGGGTCACTGCATATAATGCATGTTAAATAAGACAAGAAGGTTTCTTGTATTTACAGAAAAAGTTAGCAGCAGGATCTCACAGTATTTACAGGAAACATATTTTGGTTAAAATAAGCACATTTCCTTTAAATAAATTACTAGCCATTCACAAAGTGTATTCCTCTGGAATCTTCCTCTGTATGTAAATGGCTCAGGATTCAATAAAGTTGACCAAATGTAGTGAAAAGCAGACTATAACATCCAGTGGCTTAATAGTTCTTTTGTTAATGTTTTGCAATAGCACATTTAAGTTTTGTGTGTGAATAGTTGAGATAAATCTGATTTGGGCTTTTTTTTCAGAGACAGGTTAAAATGAATTATTTTACATTAGTAGCCATACAGAGAAGATTCTTTCAAAAGTTTCCAATGCTCCTTGCCTCACTTGAAAAGCTGACTACAGGTGCTTAAGAGATCAAATGACTTCTTTTAATTGGATTTAAGCTTCTAGGTCCAATGAAGTACTTTAAAAAAGTTCATTATTGTCCTGATGATTAAACTTCCAGATGAAGTTGTAATTTCATTAATAGCCAATCTGTAAAACCCTAATTCAAAACACTGATTTTGTATCTGATAGAGTTGCGCCTAAGTCCCAAACCCTTGTGTGCTGTCTGTTCTTCAGTACTGTGCTTAAAACAAACGTTTTCCTAGCTCTTAGATATGCCTGTTTAAAACTGAACCTGCAAGGGTGGAGTCTTTGGGAAGCTATGGCAGCTTTTTCAGCATTCCCTTCCAACCTTTCCCTTTCTGGAATCCTCCAGAACTGCTCCAAATCCATATTTTCCTAGGAATCCCATGCTTGAGGGCATATATTGCTTTGTGAATGATGATCAGTCATGAAACAAAGTTTCTAAAATTAATTTTCACTACCTATTAAAAAAGTCCTTCAAATGAAATGCCCAAAGAATGGGAAAATTTACTGTCCAAATTTGCCTTAGTTTTAAGGGGACTAGGGCTTAAAGTTATCTTTTTTATTTCAGAATGTAGTTTCTATGTATCAAAGGGTAAATTCTTCAGAGACTTTGCCTCTGTTGTGGGGATTTAGTTATCTTGATGGAGAGATGTCTGGGACGTGTCTCTTTAGTTTGCTGAGGCTGGTGGGACATTGATGAGGTTTCATGGTCTGATTTCCTGAAATCACTCTAGCTGTAGAACTCAGGGATGGAATTTCTTCTTAAAATTCTATGGGTCTTGTTGAACTCTAGCATTCTTTTCAGAAAATACTCCCACTCCTGATTTATAGACTCTTAACTCATTAGATTAATATCATGAATCAGTAAAAAGTAGCAGCCTTGGACACACAGGTTGTGTCTTTGTTGTTCAAAGAAGCCCTTTTGTATCACCTTTCTTGTGACTAAGAGTGAAGTTGAGTGGAGAGTTTGGGTTTAAAATGACTGAAAAAAAGGATTTATTTTTGTGTAGTAGCTGAGCTTGTGTTTCAGTTAAGCAGTAAGTGTATGAGGGTTTTAGAACTGTCTTGACTTAAAACATACTAAATAAACATCCTGTATTTGTAGAAGTGATCACAGAGTATGAAATGTTCTTTGCTAGGACTTGCTTTCTATCTGCTTGCATTTTATAAATCTGTCCTATGATAAAAGCTCCTGTTGGCTTTGCTGAGGCCATGGGTAGCTTCAGAGTCCTGTATGCAAAGTCAGGCTACGGAATCAAGGCCAGGATGGAGAAGCTGCTACTGCTATTGCACATGTTGGCACTTAGGGTATTTTATGTGTCCAGAATACTCCAGTGCAGTAAGTGTTTGGGGAAAAAATCTTCTTTCTTGGCAGAATAAGCTAAGACAGCTGTTAAATTTCATGCTTAGCTGCAGAGCTCATATGTGATCGCTGAAGATGAGTATCTGCCTTAAATAAATGAGCAGATCATTAATCTTTTGAGAGCTGTGCATGCAGTCTTTGCAAATACAGAGGCCTTGGGGATAACATAACTTCAGTGGCAGAGCCTGCTAGCTCTTGTGTTTCAGGGTGGTGTTAATTGGAAGAGAATTAGAGTAAACTTGCATGCTTTCTAGCTGAATTGTCACCAATCTATTTAAAATATTTTAGTTGCCTTTTTCAGATCTTTACTGTTAATGAAATTACCTCTAAGATTTTATGCATCTAAAAAGATGCACTAACAGTGCCAGAAATTAAATTAATATGCCATGGGAGCTTTCCTAATGAAATTAATATGGTATTTATAACCTTTTTAAAGAGGCTTTTCACCAGTTACAGCATAAAATGAACTCCCAGGAGAATAAGATGCTCTTTGTTCAAGCTTTTATACTCCTGCCTGCTTCTTTCCATGATACATTAAATAGAAATCTTGAAATGAAAATTAATTCTTTGAGATCCTTCAATGGATTCCTAACATTTTATTATTAATTGTGAACTTCAGTTTTAGATTAGTGTTTATTTTTTAAATCTGTTAGGCTGTGTTTTCCATGAGGTAGCAACAGCTATCAGTATAACATTAATTATTCTTTGATTTGAGGGAGTTAGATGTATATACTGTTTTTATTTTGTAAATGGTGAATCAAATGTGCTTAAACATCTATAAACAGGCAGTATTATTGCAAAGGTAGGCCACAGCTTGCTGAGGAGAACTAAGAGGAAATTGAGTGTTGCTGCTGTCAAAGGTGAGGCAGAGCTAAAACCAGCATGAAGTGGGTTTATTGTAGAACCAGCAAGGGTTAGGCTTTCATCACATTGGTCCCATTTGGGATATCTCTCACCTGCTCTGCTGCCACCACTACATTCAGTGGCTCTTCCTTTCCCAGCAGGGTGACCACTGCTAGATTGGGAAGGTTGGGTAGAAAGTTACATTGATTTGTGCTGTGCCTCTCCTCGAAGTTACCAGTCTTGGAAGACACTGGCCAGGGTTCCTGGGCATCCCTTGGCATTCATCTCCACTAATCTCTCATCTCTAGGATTTTCTCTTGTTGCCAGTCATGATCTTTGCTGCCTTCTTTCCTTGGCCTCTTCATTCTGAGACTGCTACTGCTTTCAGGGAACCCTTATTTTCAACACTTCAACTCCTGTTTTTCTCCAGTTAATGTGCAGAAACACCATGTGTGAGCAGCCTTTTTAACTGAATGTTCTGCCTCTGTGCTAGTTGGAGGATTCAGAATGTGACCGTTGTGTTTATTGCAGGCGTCACTGAGGGTTACAAGCCGCCTGTACAGACTGCAGGGAGCAAGTACCAGGCTTCTGCCTGAGAGTTCAGAATCCAGCCTCACTCACTCACTCACAGACCCCCCCACATCCCCACTGCTCTGCTGCCTGTTAGCATTTGCAGTTGAGCTGTTCTTTTCCCTGATGCATTATGCCAAAAGCTATGCTTGTTGCCATTAGAAAAACCTCCATTCACCTTGTCATAGCCTCTGATCTTCACTAACCTGAGCATCTTGCCTTTGCAGCATACTTCCACACAGAATTTCTAAGTTTACTTGGTTTGAAAGGAATCCAAATGTGGATTGGTGCTAGAACAGGAGGGATGGCATATGACTGTCACTTTGCACCTCACACAACAATTTCAAGGTTTACTCTGTGTGAAATGTGAGAACTCTAATGTGAGAACTTTCACATGCTGCAGTACTTGACATGATAAATTTCAGGTAGTGTTGTAGTCCTTTAACGATGCAAAAGACTCCCCTATTGACTGTGAGTGTAGAAACATAGAGGTAAAATTTAAAAAAACTAAGCTGACTTAATAGTAGCAAGAAGATGTCTTGTTTCTTATTGCACATTTTGATTATTCCTTTATATATTTTAATTTGTGTTGATGGCCTTTTTCTCTGGTGCTTCTGACATAGTTAACGTGAGGGTGTCTCTTTGTGGATTGGGGAAGGGCCACATTTCCACCCACTTTTTAATCTGGGAGTCCAGCTGGATGCTCTCTCATGCTTGGAGGCAGTTGACCCCAGAAATAGAAAGTGTTTGGGGGCAATCAAGGTCCAAAAGCATCACTTGTCCATTTCACTGTTGGCTGCCCAAAATTTTTTTTCAGTTACTAAGGTGCTTATAAATTAGAAAGAAATGTTAATGGACTTCCTTGAATTGCACTGTAGAAGCAGCAGAGCAGTTTCTCTGGCTGTTATTTTTATGCTTCAGGATATGTTGGGGAGAAAGCTTTGGAATATGAAGAACAGTTTCAGAGATGAGGAAATTTCTTATTTTCTCATGCCATAGGCCTGTTAGGGAGCAAATACTCATCTTATGTTCTTTCCTTGTAGCGTTTCTGCAGCTTTTGGTTCTGCTGATCTGTTTTAATCAGAGGGTTTATTGGCACGTCCAATGTTCCCAAGAGAAAACAATACGGAGCCTAATGGTTTCTTCTGTTGGTTTAGCATCCTTTCTGCTGCTGAGTGTCAAATTTAATGGGAAGGTTTCAACCAGCTCCAAGAGCTGTGCTGCTGACTGAAGCCAAAGGAATAGTAGCAAAATGTGTGCTTGCCACAGTTCTAATCAAAAGCACTTCTGCGGTTTAACTCAGAAGAAAATTACAAAGTACTGCTTGGGCAGTTTGCTCTACTTCTGTGGCAGAACTGTAGGAGATGTCTTAGTACTTTTTGAATTTATTTTTCATTTAATCAATTAGAGAAAATGGGTCAGGAGCACTTGGGGATGTAAAATATCAACCTTCATGCAAAGACAAAACACATTCTACATGGTAAGCCTTCCCTGTATTTGTGGTGGAGAAAGATGTTTGGCACAGGGGTTTATAGACTGTTAGGGTAGAATAAATATCTATATGTATGTGTGTATATGCATGCATTTCTGTGTGCATGTACATCTAGGACACAATAACATCTAGAACACAAGTAGTTTCTGTTCCTGCTGGGCAGTGCAAGATTTTTCCACAGGCCCTTCCCTTCTCCTTCACCTGTGTGTCCTAGGCTTGCAGCAGGGAATGCTGAGGGGTGTAGTGTGTAGTGGAGCTCTGGCCATGCTGGCTTCCCAAGGGAGCTGATTTGGGAGGCAGTGAGATGATTACGGAGTGAATGATGCAGGATTTTTTTAATGCTCTTCAGTATGGGTTTTCTTTGAATTTGGGTTTGTTCTGATCTTGTACTGGGGGTGGGTATTTTAGATTTGGTTTGGTGGTTTTTTTTTTCTTCTCTCACATGTGTGGTTTAATATAAAAATCATTAACAGCAAGGATTTGCAATGCCATCTTATTATTTCATTCTTACATGACCTGGGATGAAAATAACCTCACAGGTGCAAGACATGATTGAACTGTCAGTCTCTGTTTCTACAGGACAGTGAATGTTATGTACAAGGTGTGTGAGGTTTGTTGCTGCAAACCTGGCACTGAAAGGGCAGTTGGGTTCCTGCTGAGTGGCTATGTGGTTATTGGCTCATGGACTAAGATCTCTTGTTATTAGAACATTTCCTGCCCCATGAAGAGCATTTGCAAAATGATGTTATGATAATCACCATCTTGATGGATACATCAGGTGCTGAAGTGCAGACATGGAATATTTACAGCACATCTCTCCTCAGACGGAGTTAGAGTCAGGTGCTGTCGCCAGGAGATGTAATAGTCCACTCAAAAGTGTACATATTCTGTGGTTGTCTTAAAAATTCTCAAAGATGCAGAAAAAATGAGAGTAAAAAAAATTTATATATGACCCTTTAAAATCAGGCGGTGAGCTTCTCAACTCCTATTAACCTGTCATTGCATCTTCTGGCAGTGCAATTCTGTAACTTCCAATCTTTCTCAACTGTAGTTTACTAAACATTTGGAGGATTGACACTCAGATTCTGAATTGTACTTCTTCCCTTGATAGATCACTTAACAGGGGCAGGGGGGGAGTGAAGGAGTGTATAGAAAGCAGTTGCCAAATTTGTAAAAACTGAAGGGAACAGCTGCTTAATACATGTGTTAATCAGCTGTATTGCTGCCCATGGCATGTGAAGAGGGTTTTTGATATTCAGAATACTATGAGCAAAGAGACCCCTGTGGCTGAGGCAAAAGTTTTAACTTTAGGGAAAATCAGTGCATAGAATACAGCAAAACATTATATGTTAAACCTGGGCACTTGAACTTAGGGCATGAGCTTTGTGATTTGGGTTGGTTTTTTTCTTCACACAGTTGAGTAACTATACAGTTTCTTAAATAAACTGGAAGATAGACTGTTGACCCCTTAGGCCACTTTAATTTTAGACACCTAAATTTAGAGTTTGGACTCTCATTTAGAGCATTGGATTTGAGAGATTTGGACTGGAACCCAAGAGCTTCACCCTGTCCCTACTGACATTAGTGTCATCTCTCTGAACCTCTCCCTAATACTAAAATTAATAGCACTTCTGTCTTTCTTGAGACCTCCTCAAATTGCTTTATTTATTTTTTCACTCATTTTGCTTCAGAAGGTATATATGTTGCAGTTCCTTTTATTAAAAGCAAAATTTGAAGCAGATATGGAATGCAGAGAGTTTTTTGACTTATAATTAGAAATGTATAACTGTCTGCTTTAGGTGAAGCTTACCATGGCGCTCTTCAAATAGCTGTGCTATGTGTTCTGTCATAAAATGAATTAATAGATTACCCAAAGAAAGGTTGCTTATTATGGCTTTTTTAGAGTTAACAAATATGTTCCCATCATTGCCTGGATTGTAAAGTAAAAGTTACAATAGATAGTGAATCTTTAGGATTTCATAGTCAAGAATACATCTTCAAGTAAAAAACGTTACTACATCTGTATAGAGGAGAGCTTGACAGATGCTTGTGTTTTAGAAGGGAAAATAGTCTTTGATATCCTCAGCACAATTGCATATTCAACCCATTACTGCAGTTCAGCTTTGGAAGTCAGATCCAGCACATTCTGTGCTGGGAGTATTAAAATCAGATCAACGCAGCTTTACATGAAACCAGTAGTCTCCAGCTATATAGAATACGTGGCCTAAAGTCTTACCAGAGAGATTTCTGAGTTGGGGTGTACAGCCGGCACATGCTGGAGTTCCAAACTGCATTAGCGATGCTGATCTATTATAGTGTCCCAGTATACTGCAAAACCAGTCCTGGAAGTGACACTGAATTCCTTTAATCACTCTCTTTTATTCTCAGCAGCTCAGTGGAATTAAGCTTTGGGCCAGACAGTGACAGCTAGAAGCCATTTCTGTGAGCTCTGCAGAAAGCACCCATCATGAAGGGTTCTTTATTTTTATGTGTAATTTGGGAAGAGAGTAGTGTTATTTTCTGGTGGTGTGGGGAAACTAATATACAGTTTATGAACCATTTTTGTTTCATGTTTCAATGCTATCCAAGTGCAAATGTCAGCAAAATCTCTCATCCCCCACCTTTCCAAAGCCATAAACAACCTCAGCAGTGCCAGTTCTCTGAGATTTGTTACTAATACAGTTTTTTTCTCTTTTTAAATTACACATATCAACAGCTGTACAATAATTCTGCATAGTCATTAAGGCACAAGACACAGATAAAAGTCCGTGCCTTTCATGAGCCCTCTCCTGAGCAAGGCCCCAGAAGAAAGCAGCAGCCTTGTGTCAGAAGAGTGGAAGGGTAAGGAAGCATAGCCAGGGTATCACTTGAGGCCTGCAGGCATGTGCTGATGAGCTCAGTCACTACACATTTCCCAGATTAAGAGAAGTAAGACAGTAAAAAATATGCTCATAGTTCATCAGGCATAAAAGCTTGCTTTTTCCCTTAAATCACTGGTACAATTTTCATTTCTTCCAAATTATGAGAAGCAGTAGGATTGTTAAAATTTCCAGCATGCTGCCTTTCACACAATTCTTTATCATAGTTCTGATGAATATTTTTTTTTGGTAGCAATATTTCACTTTTCTACATTTTAGAAAGTCCAAAGTAGCTTGACTTGGATGATTGAATACAGCTTTATCTGAGGAATATGTACTCCTGTCTAATCAGAAATGCTATTAGTGGTCTACAGCTATTAGATGCAGATGTAATATCCAGTTTGGGTTGTGTTCTAGGTAACAGAATAAATAGATTATGTAGAAAATTGTTTAGGACAAGATTGGTGTGTGTTTCATAGAGGTTCCATTGTTTGGGTGGATACATGAAGACTCAATTTGAATAGTTTATCTTTTTCAATAGGCTGGATTATACAATCCAAAAGAATTTCAAATACTGAGAACAAAAGGTTTTCTAATTCTGTTGTATTTTTCCTTTAGAGAGAGCTGAGTTTGATGAGATGCCTTTCTGAAAGGCAATCAGATTTGGTATAGGAGATTCCATGTATAGGAGAATGAAATGTGATAGTTAAGGCTAAGTGAGAATTGAATTCAACAGATATCCAAGGGAAAAACCTGTAAATCAAAGCAGCTACAGAATGCAAGCCCTAGTACTGTAGCTTTCTGAAAGGATGCTGTGCAAAAATAGTTGTAAAATGTATTTGTAGCAGTGGGAAACAAATATTTCAAATAAGCAAGTATAAGTTTATGACTGAATACTTCACCATCCCCTTTTCTGTGGGTTTCAAAACTTTCCATAGGTTTTTGAAAATAAATTCTGGTTTGGTATGTCATCCAGTTAATTTTAAAATTAATTTTATTATTCAAACAATAATCATTTTGTAATGCAACAGCTTAGACTGGGAGTTTGAGACAGACTTTACTGAATTTTCTATCTAGTGTACTACAGCAATCTATGCAACTAGGTAGTTAAAGATGCTGTACAAGTTCAATAATTAAATGATAAGACTTATTTTTCTAAAAAGCTTGCTCATCTGTCAGAAATCATTATTTTCTTTTTTCTTGGTACACATATACATTTTGCCTACAGTGTGTGTGGGTGGATTTGCTGTGGGTGTCTGAGAATGTGCTTTTGATTGATGAGTTAAGCTGTTTCTTCAGGTACCGCAGCAAATAACTTTGGATGCAGCACTCCAGAAAGTGCTGCTCCCAAAGAGAGAGGCGGGGAAAGAAGCTGCTCCCACAGTGCTCCTGCTCCTGACACAGGCTTGGCTTTGCTCTGGGAGCTGCCATGGGGAAAATACCTGCAGCTTTCCACTGCCATGGGGAAAATACCACAGCTTTCCTGAGCAACCCGCTCAGGGTTGTGTCCTCCAAAAGCTGAGCCACGGCTGTGGTCAGTGAAAGATGGATGGAATGCAGAAGTAATAATTCTGAGCTCTGGGGACTCTAAAATGTGTTCTTTTAGTAGGAAAGGGAATTGAGCAACTTACTATCTAATAAAATACTCACATTACTGCAGTAGCTTTGATTTAGTAACTGTTGTGTTTCAGCAAGTTTTTATGATTAGTTTTTCTCTCTAGGAATGGGATGGAGGATTTCCTAGAAAAATGATATTTCTGTTAGCTTTCATAATTTGACATAATCTCCCCTTCCTGTTCTTTTGTTTTCTGTGTCTCAGAAGGATTTTCCCAATAATTTGGTTGATGGAATAAAGGCCAGCAAGCTTTTGTGACTGTACATTGGTAACTTGGTTTACCAGCTTATCTTCAAGTAATATTTTCACCTCTGGCAATATATTCCCTGATTCTGTACGTGTTACTGGTTCACCAAGGCAGCAACTTTATTTCTATTTTACTGTGATTTTAGAAGGTGTTTTCTTGTCTTCAAGCTTGAAACATATTTTGGCAGCCAATATCACTCTAAATGAGAAAGCAGGAAAAATTGGAACATGGCAAACAGCATAGCTGTGGCACAGTGTGTTAATTTTTGGAATATCAGAAGTCCTAGCAGCTTTTGACACGTTTTCTTCCTGAAGTTGGAGGAAAAAAGGCTTCTGGTAAGGGCCTAAAGAAATGCTGTGTATTGCCAAGGTTTTCAGCAAAGGAGCACATTAATAATGTGAGTAGCCCGAAGACTCTTTGTTAATCCCTTTCCTGCCATCCAGTATCTACAGGCTGGGGAGAGGGACTTTATTCGGTGCAAATTTTAACAGAGCTGGTTTTCCTTGCATCAGTATATTCCTATTTGTGGAATATTTGTCACATGGTCCTATTACAGTTTAAAGGAAAATAATTTAAATAATCCCTCCTATGAGCTATGACAATGAAATTAATTTTACACTAAAATATAAGTTCCCCTGCAGCTTTTCTAGACAGTCTTTTCTAGACAGTCTTGTCCACTGCTAGAGAGGCAGCTAAATCTCCCAGATACAGTACAGTATGCTAAATATTTTGTTATTTAGACACTGGAAAACTCCTGTTAAACTTTCCTAAGTTGACTAGAAGGATGCCTACTTGCAAAAAACCTCATCATTTCTACAGTGTCTGTGGCATCACTTAAAGTTGCAGTTATTTTGCCCCACCAGTCATTGAGTAAAAAGACCTCTGCAAAAGAGGCATAAGCTGCTGTGCCTTTCATTTTGTCAATACCTGTGTGTGTTGGGAGGTTTTGGGGTGTTCTTTTGCTTTTATTGCCTTTTTTGGTTTTCGGGTTTTTTTTGTTCAGAGAGGCTGATGCTTTGAAGAATAGTTGGACTGGCTGTGATAGGGACTCACTATTGGGTGTATATACAGTGTCAGCATCATCAGTGAGCAAAATCCTCCCCCTGTTCTTGTCATTTGTTAATATTTGAAAGCCAAGTAACTTGCAGAGCCTGGGGTCTCACTGACCTCCTCTGGGTGCCAAAGCCTTTCTTTGCAGGATCAGTACGGCAGAACTTGTGCAGGTGTCCAAAGGGCTTTGCTTCTGACTTTGAAGTATCTCATCTAATGAGTCCTCCAGTTCTTCAGAGGAGTGGCCAGGAAATAAATAGATTTTTGTAAAAGGAATCAGCATTTCTCTTCCTTTTTGCAGTAGATGATAGACAAAATATGTAGGCTGATTTTGTGAGATGGGAAGATGTGTGTCTGCTGAGGTACAGCTCTGCCAACAAATAGAACATAGCAGGGGGTTTTGTTGCCATTTTGACTTCAGAGAGGGAAAACCAGACTAGGATCCATTTCAATGCTTGCTGGATGCCAGTGAACATAAGATTCCTTTTTGGACTTAAAACCAAAATTGTACCTCAATGTTTGGTTACCTGCTTCTATCAATAGTTCCTATACATATATAATTCTACATAACACAAAATTTCTAGGGGCTAGGTAGAATCCTTTTTGAGATACAGATTTTTCATTAAGTTTTGTTGGGTTTTATTTCAATAACACAAAGATATTGCATATTTTCAGAACTTATGTGATAATGAAAATTCACGTTATATTTCCAGCAGTTTGACTGAAAACTGCATTGCCTGGTGTCCACACAGCACAATTAAAAACTGTTCTGAAAGTCTGCAGTTTATTTATTTGTACAATAAGCAAACAATACAAAAATCCATACTGCAAGAGCTACCTTAGCAGATGACTATGCTTGAAAAATCCAATGACTAAGAAGTTAGGAAGTGATAAAAGATTTATCTAGATCAGTGTCTTATGTTTACTTATTACAATGCAACCTTGTAGTAAAGTCATTTATTAGGTCTCAATTTCAAGGTTGTAACTTGAGCATTTCCAACATATCTGAAAAGAGTCACCACAGAAGATTTTTCAAAATAGAACATTGTTTTTTAAAGATTAACTGGCTTTGTTCATCAGTTCCTCTTCCCTATCAATAGATGTGTTTTTTTCTGTTTTGCAGATACTCTTTGAAAGTTTTGCCTGGTACTGGTTTAAATAGGAAGGCCTTTCACAAACTTGTTGAGGTTTTTTTATAAAGGTTTCTGTGAGGTCAGAGATCTGTGAAGGCTCACAGCCCACCCACTCTAGTGTGAGGGGCAACACTCTGCAGTTGAGAGAGCTCTGTATTTATAACTGGGATGTTTTCTAGTCAGCCCTTTATGAATTAAAAGGAAATTTGTCTTCTTATGAGATGCTCTAACTACTTCCAGACAAAGAAAATGTCTTAAGCTAAAAACGTATTGCCATGCCTGACAGTCCACAGGCTGAAACAGGCAAGGTGAATGTGTAACTGCATTTAATGGTGTCCTCAGCTGTCAGGGTGCAAACTGCCAGTGAACACTTGGGAATGGAAAAGGAGTGGCAGTGACTGTCAGGTGTGACTACCAGGGTCCCTGTCCTGACAGCCCAAATGTCCTGTACTGTCACGTAGAATCCTGCTGGGTGCTTGCAGCACCAACATGGGACTTTATTGAGCTGTAAAAGTGTCTTTTTAAAGCCTAAGGGTAAATCTCAACTCATTTATTTTTTTGAAGGTGGGTTTCCAGTACTGTAGGAACACTGATCTGCCTATATGTGAGATGAGAGCTGAAATTTCTACAATATCTTCTTACAACATAAGCTTTATAAAAATAAAAACTACCTATTTACTTTGGTGGGGGGGGGGGGGGAAGGGTAAGAGGAGATTTAGTTGTAGCCTAAAATTACCAGAACAGAGAAGAAGACAAATGATAGTAGGAATATCTTTTTAAGCATAGACATGGTAAAATGAGCTCTATGACTTAGAAAACAGGGCTAGATAAAGCAGAATGGAAGCAGATGACCAAATTTTCAGTGGCAAGTTTAATTAACCATCTGGAATCTGAGGGGTTTTCCACCAGCTGAAGTCTTTCAATCAGTGCTGGTTGTCTTTCTAAAATCAGTCTTGTAGCTTAAATGAATAGGATCATAGAAGTATTAATGTTGGAGAAGACCTCCAAGTTAATCAAGTCCAGCCTTTGACCAGACACCACCACGCTCACTAATTGTACTGTGAAGTGCCACATCTACTCATTTTCTGAGCTCTTGCAGGATGGTGACTCCACCACTTCTCTGGGGAGCCTCTCCCAAGGCTTAACCACTCTTTCAGTGAAGCAATTCTTCCTCATATCCAACCTGAACCTCCACTGGCACAACCTGAAGTCATTTCCCCTTACCCCGTTGGTTGTTATTTAAGAGAAGAGGCTGACTTGCTCCAGCACCTCATTGTCCTTCTTGTGACACTCCCACGCAACTTGGTGTCACCTGCAGCTGGACCGTCCCCAAAACTGAGCCCTGGGGGACACCTTTAGTGACTGACCAACTGGATTTAGCTCCATTCCAATGGAAGTCACTGGCTTCATACAAAGATGACACAATTAATTACTTTGGCTTGCCTTACACAAGAGCTAGGCAGTCAGAGACCCTGAATTACACTACTGTCCTCTACATTACTACTTTGACTTCAATTCCATTCTTAAATTTATGAGGATAAAATGCCAATTTTTAAATGATATATTCAGAACAAATTTAATTGGTCAAAACTCTAGTTTTAAAAATGTATTGTTTAATTTTTTTCCCATTTGTTCATTACAAAATTCTGATTAACCTTTTATTAATAATTTTCCTTAAAAAGTTATATCTTTATATCTCTAGTAAATGACAGAATCTGCTCAATTTTGAGAAAAATGCAGTAAAAGGGGAGGAAAAAATCCCAGTAAACACCTTTCTGTTACGTCTTTTTAGATGTCCAGAGTGTTGAACATCAAAACAATAAATATTTCAGTTTACTTTTGATATGAGTCCAGCTGTAACTTTAATTGTTCTGATTTATGTTTGGTGAAATTTAAATTCATAACAATTCAGTGTTAGATCAGGTTAAAAAAGCAATGCTTGACCAAGTTTTCAGAGTGGGTTGACTGCAGTTACCTGCTTATGATTTTTTGAGTTACAGATCTTGACAACTGAAAGAACAGTTTTGCTGTTGTCTAGAAACTTAGTATTCCTGTGGTCATTGCACTTAATGGAAAAATTAAGGCAAAAGCTTTCTCAGTGTCCACATCATTCCATGTGCCTAATTGGATGAGTAAGGAAATTTGTGGATGTTCTTTTCAGAGGAAGTGTCTTATGGCATGAGTTTGTTCATGTTGTAAATCACAAGCCACTGCCTTTCAAGGCAGCCCTCAGGCATAAAAGCCTGTGAGCACTATAAAGCCTCTTGCAAGACAATGTGCAGCTCTGTGATTGTTGACCCCTTTTCTTTTCTTCTTCAGTTTTGCACAGCACTGTATGAATGTTTCCCCACTTGCATGTTTCACCTTCCTTTTTCAATGTGCCCAATTATGGCTGCAATTGAAGAAAACTAAGAAAGAAGAAAGATTCCTTCCCCTTCTGAGTATGAAAAAAATTAAGTTATGAAAATATATGGGAATATGCTAATACAGGTTTCTTTTATTTATACATGCTTGTAAATGTACTTGCTTTTTCTAAGAGCTCATTCTTGACATAAACCTGGAAACACTGGAAAAAGGTACAAGTTCCCTATCATGCAGCTGATCTGTGTCCATTACGTATTTTGTACCTTGCTGCCATCTGTCCATTGGCACACTGCATGGATAGAATAATAGGGGAAAATTCTAGTTAACTGTAAGCAGCACACAGCAGATATTGATGGATTTCTGATCCATGGAACAGCATCAAGTGCTCCTTGACTTAAAGACTTCCTAAAAATCTTTCGACCTTTTCTTCATATGATATTGTATTAGTTCTAAAATATTTTGCAATAACTAAGCATTGTTTTAAAATGAATTTAAGAAATCTAGACTGAAATTTTGAGAAAATAATGTAAAATATGACAAATGTATTACTTTTTATATATATATCGAGAGAGAGAGAGAGAGGGAATCTACATTATGCTAGCTATCTGGTTTTCTACAGTAGTTCAAGGGTTCAGCAGTGATCATTGCTGAAAACCTCACTCCAGCAGGGCTCTTCCACCACATAAGGAAACCTTATGTGCTTACAATCAGCCAGCTGAATTGCACATTATCTGCAATTGTCAGTAACCTGCTCTATGTGACCTGTCCTAGTCAGGCAGCACTGCAGCATTTTAGGATGGGAGTGCTTACAGCCCTCAACTGAGTCTGACAAGTGCCTGCAAGGTCAAGGGAAGCCTTGCTCAGGTAGATTTTGATTCTGCAAGCTGCTCCATTTGGCTCTAATTGTCTGTGCATTTGGAGTATGCATGTCCATGGGGGACAGGATTACCAATGGAGTAAATCCTGGCCCTCTCCAAATACAAATTTCTGTGTTATTACTCTTTGCTTTCTTCATTCATTCAGGGACAAATGTCTTCATTGAGCTCCCAGACAGTTCTTTGCTACTTTGTTTGGAAATAATTTGCAAACGTTTGTTAGGAAAGAAAACTGAGACAGGAAATGTAGATAAAACCATGAGGGTGCAGATACTGGGGTGGGTTGTAAAGCTCTGCTTAGACTGCTCCTCTGGTGGAAGTCCATAAGAATTTACACAAATTCAGCAAAAATCTTGTTTCAGGTTATAGTTTAAAAGTTGTTTTCTTGGTCCTCTGGAGACATTAAAATATTTTAGGGAAGAACTGGTTGCAGTATAGTTCAGCTTTTCCCAAGACATCTCTTTAAGGTTTATTCCTTAGATGACATCCCTCTGTTCAGGTCATAAACACAGGGAGTCAGTAGTTCAGTGTCTTTGGCTAATACTATTTATAATGTTTGTTCTGTCTCTATAAGCAAGTCATAGAATTAAAATTAGATTTCTTCTTGTTGTCTCAGAGGAATATGCAGTTATAGAAGCAGAATTTTGGTTTTTACTGTGACGTTGACAGTATTCATTAAAGTCTTTGGTACACAGATGTAGACCCTTAAGCTGATCTAGACAATAAATCCCTTATGAAAGATGGTAGGCAAGAATTGCCTTCCTGTGGTTGGGAAATGTTTTTATAAGGGAGATAGGGATAATCTGAATAGGGATCTCACTCTGTCCTGGAATATTGATCAATATCTGCTTCAGCAATGAAATAACATTTAGCTAGAATGAGAATTTTCAAAGGGTCTGGAGAATATTGACAGCCTTGCATTATTTATTTTTGAGGATGAAGCTATAGAGAAAAATTTGTTTTATTTTCTTCTCTTGGTAAGCACACACAAAAGCTTCTAAAGTTTAGGGAAATTAAAACCAGTAAATTAGCATTTTAATATAGTGAATTTTTTCATCTGTGTTCTGAAGATTTTGATATCCCTAGAATGATAATTCTTCCCTCCTGGAGGCGGTGTCAGAATGACCAGTTCTTAGGAAGTTCAGCCTCTAACAAAGAAGGGTGTTCTGTCCTGCTCCAGTGATTTGTTCTCTGTGGGTTTCTGTGTCTGGAACTTGTGTGAGGCTGGTTCTTGTCTGGGTGCTTTGGGAGGCCTTTGGAGGATGGCCTGGGAATTCCAGTAGTGACTCTAATCAAGCCATGGGACATTCAGTTGGAGTCACAGTTCCTCTGAGATGCAGAGAAATCCTAGAATTGTGTTCGGCTCAGATGTACCACGAGTGTGCAGAAGAGATTTGCACATGGCAGAGAAATCCAGCTTGCCTAAGACAGAGAACTTGGCATCCTGTCTGACCTCAATACTGTTTGTTTTCTGACAGAAAATCAGAAATGGCAATATAAGACATAATTAAAGCTTTCTTCCCATATTCAATTTCCAGTGCATCAGTTCTGGGGAACCTAAGTAGAGATAAAGGGGGTGGGGAAGGGACCACACTGCAGTAGGCAGCAGATGGACCAAGCCGGTCTTTACCCTGTTACATGAGTAATTGCAGAGCTCTGATTTAGAGATGGAAAAATGTGCATGTTAATCTAGAAACCTTTTTTTGTCTGGAAAAACCTCCACAGATTCTTGAGAAGCACATTGCAAATCATGAGGACAATTTGGGATTCCTGTTCTGGGTTTTTTGTTCTGAAATACTTGGTCTGCCCTGAGCATCAGGAAAATCTGGCTACCCTATTCAAAGTGTATCTCAGCTGGCTCTTTGCTGAAGCTATTTGTGACTTTTGTAAGTGTTATTGCAGTGATAATTTACAGTGTGTTCTCACGTCTGCTCGAGGGTTAATTAGTTTATTGTTTTATGTAGTGTGTTAAAAGCTTTTCTGTTCCATTTGAAGTTTGAACTGTAATTCAATGATGCCCCACATGTAAGGCAGAGTTACAGAGCAGGAGGTTAGGATGTGGTATCCCTTTCCTGCTGGGTTGCTGCCTTGGCATATTATCTGTTTGACATCTTTGGTAGATGAGTGTCTGAAAAGAGAGTGAAAGATGACAAAGAGATTTTGTTTTCTCATCTTCTGTATTAGGCATCTCACTCTCCTCTTATGGTGGATTTTTCTGTTTCAGTTTGTGTCTCAGCAGGAAATATTCCAATTAACTTACGTCACAGATGTACCTTGTTGAAGATCACAGCTCATTTTCCCAGGCACTGCTACAGTTTTGTTACGTGGAAATTTTTTTAAAAAGGCAATGCCCTCTCTTTTTAAAATTTAGTATAATAATGTTGGAACTCTGTAGTACTTGAAACTCTATTTATGGTCAGTTGCACTGTTTTGTCTCCAGCCTATTGCTCAATTCCCTTCCAGCTGTAAAACCCCATTGTATTTTCTGACTGCTCAAACTGGGGCTGGTTTTCTCCTGTGCTGCCCAGTGTCCTTCCAGTCAGTGACATAGTTGCTCATTTGGAGATTCAGGCAGGCACAGTTCTGTTCATGACTTGAACAGGTTTTTACTAGTGCAGGATGACAGTCTTTCTATTGAACATTGGCCTGTGTGCATGCTGGATGCATTTCTGTTTTATTCATATGTAAAGATGTTCTGCCAGTATCACTATGGAACATGTTGATTTTTTTCTGGAAGAATGGCATATTTTGCTGAAGTTTACAAATTATATTTAAGTTGCTGTATATGTGATTCTTCCTTAGCCAGCTAACAACACAAAGTTTTAGCCTTTTAATTAACAAAAAGATTCTTTTTCTTTCAGTGAAAGGTAGTGTTGATGACACTTTGCCAGGTCAACCTTGGAGATGTTTTATCCTTGAGCAGTGTTCAGTCACTTGTAGTGAGGGTAAAGATACTTTTTTCTTTAATAGGCTACAGTAATATCTATATTATGTGTAGGGGTATAGAATATAAGAAAATAAAGGTAGTGTAGAAAGTAATCTTATCCCTAAGGAGTTGCAGCTGGGCCAATTATCAAAGATTAGGAGCAGGCCTGCCTTTACCAGGCCACAGCTGAACCAATGAGAAGAAGAGTGCTATAAAAGGGTGGGGTGGCTGCTTGAGAAGGGAACTGGAGTTGTTTGGCTCCTTTGTGAAAAAGAGTCAGTGCTCTGAGGAGCTGCCCACGAGAAACAACAAGGAGGTTTGGAACTTTTGTGATAAGGAGACAACAGTAGGAAACCCCTGCAATAAGGTGGCAACATTATGAGGCAATAGTGGTTCTATATTGCACTATCTGTTCTTTCTAAGCCCATAATTCATCATTCTCTATCTGCCTTGGTCACAATATGCATTTCAGACAAAATACAATCTAACAAACAAGTGCAAAAAGAGCTTAAATACTTACCTTTAGAGGTAATAATAACCATCATACTCAGCTTAGTTTCTGATGGATTTCTGCTATTGGCCAAGCTGTTACGTTTAAATGTTGAGCTTCCTCAAATTACATGTTACTTACATCTTGTCACTGTGTTTGAATCACTTTGATCTGTAGTTCTACTGAGGATTTTGTTCTCTACTTTGACCTTTGTGCTGCACTTCAGAGCTCTTTACTTTTCAAAATACACTCACTTGCTGTAGTGTTTGACAATGTTGCCTTGGACTTTTTGACAGACTTCATGTGTATAGTCTCAGGTGCTTCCAAAGTGCTTCTGCAAATGGCTGGTTCCCCTGATAGTAATTACACACACTTTGGATGCAACTGGCAAAGGAACAAAGCCAAGCGGGATGGAGTTCAAGACACCTGGGAGTGTCACCTTTCTCCCAATGCCAAGGGACATGTGATAGGCTCACCTGCCCCACTGCCAGGAGTGGGGGGAGTTGTGGCTGTTCAGACTCGGCCTTTTGTCATTTCCACCTCTGTCATAGGGTGTGTGTGTCCTGTCTGAGAAAATCCCCCTGAAGAGTTGCTTAAGATACTGCAGGTTAAATAAAGGCACAATTCAATCCTTCTGGAAGGCTTGGGAAGTGAAATGGAACATTATCACCTTACAGTCATTTTAGGGATTATTGTAATTTTTTCTCATTGCATTTTGTTGTATACTGCTTCATGCATGGGATATGACACTAAAAAGAGCTATTTGTCTTCTGTTGTAATTTACCTTCTCTCTGCTAGAGGGAGAAGAATACATACATGATAAGTTTAGGGGGGATAATATGGAATATCCTCTAGAAAATTTCATACTGGCTTCTGCCACACATGGTGCCTTAACACACAAAATAATTAAAAAAAAGAAAAAAGAGACAAGCAAACTAATGGAGTACTACTAAAGATATTTTTTTTAATTAATGCCTCTTACTTTTTCATAGAAATTATTAAAGCAAGAGCCATTTGTTATAAACAAATTTCCCATTTCCCACTGTAAAAAATGTGGAATGTCTTTCTCTTTCTTCTGCTAAAACATCTGGGGCTCAATGAAAGCAGCCTGAAAGTGGAGAAATTAAATGAAATGTTACATTCCTGTGTTGTCAGATGTCTGTCAGCTGCTAGTAAGAAGAATATTAAATAAATCCTTTAGGCTCTAACTGCATGTCTTACCATAGGGTTAGGGGTAAATGTGTATCAAGTTCTCTGTTTTAAAATGACAGCTTCTCCCAAATGGGGAAAAAATTTGGTGGTAGTGATGTTAGTGAAAAGATGCATATTATCTAGAGATAAAACTATGTATATTTCTATCTGTATAAATATATCAATAATACACAGGCATATAGATGCAGTATAGATGTAATCTACCTATATGTTGCATATAGATTCTATAAACATGTCATGTCTATATACATTTTAATGTGTGCAGAGCATTTTCTTTCTGTCCATAAAAAGTCACTTTTATTTTTTATATTTATAATGCTTTTATTCTAATGCATTTGACTTCTACTTATTAAAATATTTTCTCATTTCTTTGCATGTTACTTGGTAAGCTGCTCAAAAATTATAGCAGATATGGGGGGATTACGCTCCTTTTTATTAATGGGTAGGCCAGTTGGGAAATAAAAATCAGTTCTAGGGATTGAAGTAGGAAGTTCATCTACAGAGAATCATGTTTTTCTTATTGTCTACATTTGTAAGGGAAGATATGGAAATCATTTCTCTGACTTCAGCTGAAGAATATATGAAGGGGATAACATAAGAAATCTGTGATAATCTTATGTACACAACTCTCTAACATGACATTTAATTTTTTCAGTCTATAGCAAGGTTATGTTTCTTGCAGTTTGCATTAGGTGCTCCATAATGTCTTCCTTAAACCTTGTAAAAGATCTAATTTGGTGAAAAAGTAAAAAAAAAAAAAAATTTCTATTTATTAGTTTCTCCTAGTAGTTTAAAAGATGGAAGAAGCAGAGATTGGGGGATTGTTTGGTTAATTGGTTGGTTGGTTTGATGGTGGATATTTTTTCATCTTTTTCAATGAGTTTTGATACCTTCGACTGTGCAGTTACTTGTTTGTGTGCTATACAGCAGAGCAGATCCAAGAAAATTCTTGGTAGGAAAATGTACAAAATGTACAGTGTGCTTGCTGGTAGGCTTTAGTAACAGATTACATTTGTCACTAAGCTTTACAGTACTTGCCATGTGTAAATATATTTTCTTTAATGTATTCTGGCCTAGATGTTGTGTCTCAGAGGAGAGAATTAATTAGATGGGGAATTCCAGGGCTGGATTATGTCAATGGCAAGTAAATTGACTTCTCTTCAGTTGATGTTAAGTTCTTTTTAAGATTAGTATAATTAGTCTGATTTTACAGGTGTAGAAACTGATTTGGAAAAGCAGAGTTACTCACTGGGTTTGTAGGAGCCCTGTGAAGCACATCTGGGGCCGTGGGAAGGCAAGATACAGCACTGAGTTGCTGCTGGAACTGCAGCGTGGATGTCTGTGGGTGCCAATTAAACATTGGCACCCTGACATCTGACCCTAATTGAAGACATAGAGGGAAA
The DNA here is from genome assembly GCF_051311805.1 of Agelaius phoeniceus. Classification (NCBI taxonomy): domain Eukaryota; kingdom Metazoa; phylum Chordata; class Aves; order Passeriformes; family Icteridae; genus Agelaius; species Agelaius phoeniceus. Next base: position 20,424,163 of record NC_135277.1, read on the forward strand.
CATCTCCCTTGCCACGGGCTGGACAGAACCAGGACCTTTGCAGATCAGCTCTGTGTGTGGCACTGTCTGCTGCACTTAACATCAGGCTATTATTGAACAGTGTGGGATCCACACTGTAAATTCATGGCCCCTTTACAGTGTTTTGGTGGGCCTGAGATTTTTCTCTTTTCTCTCTTTCCACTTTCTGGACAAGTTTTGGTGTTGTCCTCGACAGCTGGTAACATTGAGGAAAAGAGTGAGGAGAGGGATTTGAGGCAAGTGTTGTTCTGTGTCCCATTGAAATGCAAGGGGCTCTTAATGTGTCAGGATGTACAAGCAGGAGGAAAAGAATAGAGAAATGTGTGAGCAGAGGTGAAGAACTGTCATACTGTACTGAATAGGCAGAGTAGGCTGATGTCATTGCCACCATAGGAACAAAAAAACCCCAGAGAGATGCTGGGCTTGATTACATCAGTTCATAAAATGGGCTTTGCTTTCCTCTTTGCACTACCAGCTTTGATGCAAACGCTGAGGTAATGCAAGAACTCTTAGTAGAAGTGCAAAACAACCATGTTGTAATTTTTTTAGCTTCAGAGAGGATTCTTTGTTATTGAGGGAATGGTGATTGTGCCACTCATTTTAGTAAGTACCTTTTATAACAGATGACATTCAGCTGGACTGGTAGAGACACATTTTCATCCTTTGATGCCATTTCTAAGAGTCCTGGTTGAAATGGAAAATTTTACTTCTTCATCTTCTTTTGCACATACACAGGAACTTGAATAGAGGAGAATGGAAGTCCTGCATCATTTTAATGCATTGAAATATGCAAATAGACTTCTTTTTTTTGTTGTTGTTGAACTTTCTGCTTGTTCTGCCAATAAATATGAGAATTTGAATGGGTCTTACTAAGAATGCTTATTGAAGCAGGCTTCCCAGCTTGCTGCAGAGGGGGACTTGGGCTCAGGTAAAACACCTAGACTGGCCAATATTGAAACAGCTGCCTTTGCAACCTGTTTCAGGAGCATGGGTAAATAAGGCTCTGCACCCTTACCGAGCTATTTGCAAAATGAGAGCTTAATTATGTTTTGATGTAGCTTATTGATACACAGACACATAGATATTGTAATGAACTTATCTTGGGGTTTAGGAAACATGTAGTTGTTTTGCAGAATTCTACTGTTTTTGTTAAATAGTAGCTATCAGTGTTAAATTGCTTATCCTGTACATCACATCTGAATTTCGTACTTTATACCAGCATGGTTTGAGAAATGTTTAGAATGTGGTTTTCACAGGGACTGAGAGGACATGTACTGGGGAATGCCCTTAATAAAAGGGAACCATTAAGGGTGTTGTGAAAATAATATTGATTTAGCACATGAGAAATAACAGTAACTATTTTATTTATCATAATAAAAAATGTGGAGTAGGAGGAGGGTAATTTTTGGAGCAAAACTTCGCATTGTGAAGAAGTGAGGGCATCCTGGGTCATTTTGCCAATGAAACTCTATAACCATGTAAACATAAAACATCAGCTTGAAACACTTAATCTAAGATATTGGGCATTTCTCCTTTAAAGTTCTGTCTTGCCTACTTTTGAAAAAGTAGAGTTAAACAGTTTAAAATTTTGTTTCCTATGATATGCAATATGTAAGGACTTTCTGTTAATATCATACTATAATCATCAGACAGTTCTGTTGCTTACAAGAGAAAACAATTTTGTGATGTATTTCCCTCTCATATTAGGAAAAAACCCACATCTGCCCATAAAATTTACAATTTTCCAAAGGATATAGGAAAATGATATTTAAAAAAAAAAGGGAGGAGGGGTGTGAAGCAAGCATTCAAATTTCCATGGAAGCTCTGTGTTTATGTAAAGTACAGCAGCTGCACTGCAAATTCCCCTCTCTGGATGACCTCAGTTCTGAACAAGACAGACTGTTCTGGGTGCAGGTGTGATTACTGAATTATTTGTTCTGTTTTAGTGTCAGTCAGTTACAGAGAAGTATTATGAGTATTATGGGAATAAAGTGAATTGGTAGATTTGGTATTCCACAGTTCACTATGTGCCTTCCTGCTATTGCAGAAATAGTTTATTTTATTCTCTTGAATTGCATTAGTTAAATAGGACAGACAAGAGGAAGGGACTCCAGCAACAACCTCTGAATACATCAGGCAGACAGAAAGGCAGGACTGCACTGAAGATACTGCTCGACATAAAAGACAGTTTTGACAGCTGAATTAGGATATTTTTTTAAGAGGTTTGTATATATTTTTGGAATTGAGAATTTTAATTTGCTTCTCCATGCTTCTTGAGAAATAGAGCTGTGAGAAATGCTCACTCCTAACACATGCATCCAGTCAGCCTTGGTCTGAATGGGATTGTTCTTGTCAACCTGCCAGCAGTTTTCCAACCTACCTTAGGTCACATTGGTCTTTGCAGGGTGTCTGTACTTATTTATGTTCTGCATGCCTTTTATCTCTAACTGGTTTATGCAATTTTATAGGAAAATCCTTTTCTTTCATCAGTGTTTGGTGCAGACTGCCAGAGAGCAGGACTGAATGTACTGAAATGTGGCTGCTTTTCTCACACTTGTCTCCAGCCAGGCAGGTGCAGTCAGAGTGGATCCTGAGTTCCTGAGCACCTGATGTACAGCATGTCAGCTTTTCAGGGTCTTGGAAGAATCAGCACAGATCTAGAACCCACAAAAGCAAGTCCTTTTAGAAAGATGAGTGTAGTTTCCTCCAAATAATTAGCAAATCCAGGCTCTCCTTTGACAGCCATGTAAGAGAACTATTCACTGCAAGATGTGTGACTTCAGCAGCCAAGGCAAACTTGCACTTGTAGGAGGTTTTCCCTTTTATTGATGAAAGGGCAATAAAAGGACATGGCACTTCATGTGAGTGGTAGTCCTGTAAGGGTTAAGGGGTGATGGCAATGGTATCTTTATGCATCCACTATTCTGTTCCTTTTCTCTTCAAACATGGTCCTGACAGGACTGGCTTTGTGTGAGGCACAGAGCATTAGTACAGAAATGTGTGTGAGAATTTGGAAACATTTTTTTAAAAGGCAAGGGGATTAAGATTCCTATGCAAAAAACAATGTACTCATAAACACTTTAGTGTTTGTTTAATAAGCTTGTATTATGCTGTGTGCTTTAAGTAAAAAACAGATGGAAAATGGAAGGACATTTGCTGAGACTGATTGTAAATACTGATCTTGTTTCTGATCCAGTGGAGTTTCTTTAAATGATCTAATTGAAGACATATAAGGAAACAGATCAGGTATCTCTGAGGATTAACAATGGCTTTGGGTGAGTAGGGAATGATAAACAGGTCAAAGGAATGTGTAATCAGTGCAGTCACACTATAGCATGATTCTCCTGAGCTTGACAATTGCATACCTTTCTTTTAAACCATCTGAAGCAGATAGATCTTCCTCATGAAATTGGTAATGTGCTTATGGTAGAACTTGGGAACACATCAACGTTTCTGATGGTGGGAAGTGGAAGTAGTGGAAGAGGGAGTTGGCAGGGTCAAGGACAGTTTGAGCACCACCCACTGCTGTTGGTGTTGGGAGTAGTGAGACACTGTGGTGGTAAACAGCTGGGGTTTCTCTGAGTCAGTCATTCTCCCTTCCCACCTCATGGCTCTGTCTACCTGCGTGGGTGGCCAGGTGCATTTCTAGGCAAGGAAGTCATTAAAATTGATGTCACATCTCACAGTCATGTAAGGGGGGAAAGGGGACATGATTGCATCTTTTTGTTACCTGTTTTGGAGCCTTTGTGCACTCACAAAGTGAGTGCTGTACGTGACCACCAGTAAAAAGGGCAAGGGACCAACACAGCTTGTATCTTTAGTCTCACCTGTCTGTGATAATGCCAGGCACTAGGCTGCACATCCCTATTATGGTGCAGGAAGGGTCTTGTTCAGAAACACAGCTGTGAATATCTTCTTGTATTCATCTGCCTTTCTGCTTTCTGGGGGTGGATGGTGGTTTTAGATCGATAGCAGTTGATCTGATCAAGGGTATAAAGGTTAGGGGTGATACAATTGGGGACATGTTAACTTCAGCAGGTAGCATGGCTTGTGCTTGGATCAGTTCTGCCTCCTGCTGAGAAAAACTGGTGCAATAATAAAGTGTCAAGGCTGGGTGTCTTGGAGCTTGATGAAGGTCACAGGTCAGAGTTCATGGTGTGCTCACTGTCCTGCACTAACAACTTGTGTCTGTTAACATCAGGGCTGGACATTTTGCTTCAGAAAAGGCACCTCCATGTAGAAGCTTAGGGCAAGGTTGCTACCTCAGCATGAGGCTACAGTAATCTGGAATAGTATTTTGTGTATGTGTTCTTTTGTTAGCTGGTGTAAGGTAGCAGGTCATCCTGCTTCTTTTAACAATAAAATCTGACACACCTGAGCCCAAGGAGGCCAGCTGGAAGAAGATATTGAAACTCCCAGTAAGTGAGGTAGCATCATGTAGCATTCAAAAAAGTTATATATCACTTGAGATAAATAAGAGTTGTTTCTTTATGATCTTTGAACTTGTTTGCATGTTTCTTATTTGTTCTTTCAGATAAAACAGTGAAGTCTTTAACTGCTCCAGAAGAGGGTCTGGAAGGAAAATGTCTCTGGCAAAGAAGTATCAGGTAACACTGGTAGTGGGGAAATTGTTAATTTTAAAAATATTTATCTGAATCAGTCTTGATGAATTGAGTTACACCTGAATTTGAAGTTACAGGTTCAGAGGAAGAAAATCTTGAGCTCTCAGGTCACTGAAACCGGAAAAGTGCCTGCTTTTCATTTTTATGTAAAGTGCTACTGCTTTTGATATGCAAATAGTGCACTATACTTTGTGACCTCAGTCTTCTAGAGAGCAAAAGGAAGGGCAGAGAAAAATCTGTGTGGTGCAGGAATTTAAATGATATGGAGAGAAGGTTCCTACTCCCTTTCACAATACAGTCCTAAATTCCAGTAAAGCACAAAGAGATCAAATCAGCTTGGACTCTGAGGGTAGGGATTGCCCTGTGTTGTAAGGGGCATTTGATAATTCCTGGGTGCCATGAGTATAAAAGGTAACTGAGATGACTGAATGTTAAAGGAGCTGGAGCAAGCAGTAATAGAACTGAGTGGGCTGTAGCCGAGTGACAGCTCATCATATAATCATCATGTTTTCCACTTAGAGCATCTCTGAAAAACAAGAAAGATGGTTTAATTCTTTCTGCTTTTCCTCTAAAAAGAGATTTTGAATAATTGTTTTCTGGAAAACCTTCATTGACTTCTGGGCTATAGGTACATATTTTGGGTGATAGAAGAGTTATTGCCTGTGGTTCAAAATATATTCTCACACTCAGACACCCCTCGTTAGATCATAGGAGGATTTCCCTTAGTCATTTTTCTTTTTCCTTAATTGCCTTCTCTTGCACAGAGGTCAGGTTGGCTCTGCTGGCATTTCATGGTGTAGAAGCAATCACTGAGGAAAGCAGGAGTTTGTGCATGTTTTGATGTCTTTGATGCACCATTCTTCTTCCTGCCCACATCTCACCCCCGAGGAGCTGCCAGAAGAATCCTAGATGGGCACAGATGGATCAGCAGAGTGGCTTTGAGGGCAGCCCTCTGCCCTCCCCATGGCTCAGCTGTACCATGGTGGGGAGCCAGGCCATTGTGCCCCCTTCTTCTCCCTCAGTCCTCAGTTCCAAGAAGCTGATCAAGGAGAAACAATGGTTCTGTGATTATGTAAAGCAGTAGCAGGTTCCCAGTTTTTATAGGAAGCTCTCACTAACCTCTAAGTCAGTCTTTTTTTTTTAACATTATCAGGAGAACGGCAACTGGAAAATGGCTTTATTAGGTGAAATAGGATTTAAAGGAAAATGGATCTCACGAGATGAAGCTAAAATCAATAGGAGATTGCACTTTATGCTGTGAGTCTTTAAGACTACATATGTACTGTGTGGTCTAGTTTTGGGTTAGGAGCTTGTCAGGTTTTGTATCCAGAGGTGGCTTTGCAGTTAATAAAATATTATTCTTTTTAAAGTTAAATTGCATTTATTATTGGTAAAGGTGGAGCTGTCTCTATGAAGTTGATGAAGTGTTGCCCTTTAAGGGTGAAGCTATGGCTGTGTTTTCCTGTGAAGTCATCAAACTGTGTGGTTGGTGCAGAGTGTAGGAGAGTAACTTCAATTCGACTTCTGTATTCTTTCAGAAGGGGTAGTTCTGTTAGCAGCAGTGCACTCCACTAAAGTTTGTGCAGCTCTCTAGCAGTAGGTTTTTCCACTGCAGCCCACCACTGAAGTATCTGTATGACTGGAACTTGCTTTGCTGTTGGCTTTCAGTTACTGTTGTGGGGGGTTGCATGTGTATGAGGTTCAGAAATAGCTTTTTCACAGAAATTTGGGGCAGATAAGTTAACTAGAAATCATCAGAAATTAGGAATATATATGCCAAAAGTCATTAATGTTCTGCCACTTCGGAATGAATGAATGAAGGACATACATTATCATTTAATTAAGAATTCTGAGCTTTTAGTGGCTAGGGGAAAAAAAGAGCTACTTATTTAATAGTGTTTTTAAAAGATGAATATGTTTAATAAAGTGTAGGTGTTCACAGTATTGGGGAGGCAAAAACAAGCTTTATGGTCTTGTATTTACTTCTCAGTCATATTTACAGACCACTCAGACAATCAGCAGAGCAGGTGTCACCAGGTGGCCCAAAGCCAGTGGTGCAGAGAAGGAAGGAATCCACCTGTTCTGGCCTTCTGGGGTTTAGCATCACCTTTGAGTCAGTGCAGACTGCTTTTCCTAGGGAAGTGCTGTAAGGCAGATAGGTGGAGATTTGGGATAACATCCTCTGTTGGTTCAATTCAGATTGTACCTATCTTATTTCAGAAAATGAATGTAGAATGTAGATAATTGATCAGCTTGACAGCTGAGATTTGGTATCTTTCTAGCATGGGCCTGGAGAAGTGCCTTTGTTTTTTGTGATAAAGAACTATGTGTAAGGTCTTGATTAAAAAGAGAGTTTTCCCTTGTGAAAAGGTGTCTCTAGCTTTTGACCAGTCAAACATTTGCTGTGTTTTCTGTGACTTCATGCTGATACTACAGATGCTGACACATAACCAGACATCTGCCTCAAAGTGACATGTGCTCTGGGAGCTAAAGGGAAGGTACAGAAAGCTTCCCAGTATCTTGGTGATACTGCTTCTGTCACCAAACCCTTCATGAGTCATCAGAGATTGTCACATTTTGGTTATGCCATAAACAAGGCTCAGGTTGAATTTTGAAAGTATTAATAACCTTTATAGGAACTTACTGTAAATGTTTCATGTTCTTTCCAGAAAAATTTTCTTGTGGTTGTTTCAGTTTCACTCTAGTGCCATTTGTTTTTCTTTCATTATGGATGAATCATCAAATAGCTGAATGTAGAATTGAATTTGACTGAGGTCAAATTCATTGCTTGTATTGGTAATTACAATTTCATTTAAATCTGTCATTCACACTTGTAAGAAGCTGTGGCTTTTGATCTAGCCTCCTCACTGAAAGACACATTTTGCCTCTCCATGCACATTATTTGTGCTGTCATAGGAATTATACCCAATTAGGATGACACCAATATTCTTACTCTCATTTTCCTAACCTCTGTTTTATTACCCAGTGAATGCATTTAAACATCCAGAAGGCAGAGAAACCACAAGGGACTTTTCTCTGCAGCCCCTTATGTGTTAATTTTTTTCCTTCAGGTTTTTACTATCTAAAGAGATATTTGTTCTGGCTATCTTTTGATTTCTGCAATTGGAACAGCTGTTTATATTGGGCCTTCAGAGAGACCAAGGGGCGCTTTGATGGTCAGTGACACTCTGAGAAGTCCTTCCATGTGTGCTGTTTCTAACTGAGTTGTGAGTGTGCAGCGGCTGGGCAGGATGAGAGGGCACCAGGACAGACAGGAGCATTACTGATGCACCACTTGCTCTCGTTGATTTGTGGGTGTGGCTGTAATGCGTGTGTGAAGGAAATGCTGCTGTTGCAAAGGAATCAGATGACCTCCCAGATACTGAGCACGGTTTTTCATTTATAATTGTGCGTACTTGTACAATCTGCACATAACGATAAAAACACTACAGTGAAACTGAGGTGAAGTTTGGGTAATGTTTCAGTCTAGAAGTTTGAAGTAAAGACTTTGGCAATAATGAAAAAAAGTATCTGGATTTTACATCTCTTTAAAATGTCTAAATTTGGCATTTTGGATTCTTTCCTATAATGCTGAGAATTAAAGATGCGTTATCTTTAGTAAAAAATGTTAGTAAAGTTTTAACAAATTTCTACCAGTAGAAATTTGTTAAAATGTACATGTAAGTTCCCAACAGCATGGAGTTGTATCTTCATTTTCTAAATCTTCAATATGTTGGTTTTGTGACCACCACCACTAGTTGGAAATACTCTGTATATGAATATGGAGACTATTTAGCTCTTTCTGGTCAGGTAACCATGGTTGTTCTCCCTTTTCAGTGCAATTCCAAAGAATAGCGAACTTAATACTCTAGGTGGCTGACATGAGTTCACCAGGTGAGCTCAGCTCAGCCTGTGGAGCAGGTAGTGTCTAAGGGCTTTTAAAATGTCCAGCAAAGGTGTGTTATGTTGAAATCAATTTGTGCAACAGCATATACTTGGAAAAAACACAGTTAAAAGAGTGGAAAAAGAAAATAGAAGAGTGGATTGGATTTTCTTTTTAACAAAGGAGAAAGTGTAACTAGGAGGGATATAACTTGAAAGAATTGTGTGATGTCACAATTAATATTCCTAGTATTTAAAAATTATAAGAATGAAAGCCCCAAAAACTTTAGATTATCTTTTAAGACTTTGATGAATGATGCATAGACTAATAGAGAAGCAATCAGTGTCAAAGAAAAAATGTTATTTGGTCACAGCATTGCTAAACAGGCTGTAAAAGAAGAGTATGTGCAGGTCATTTTTGATCTCTTAGCAGGTCAAGCAGATCAAAGCTATATAAACTACAATAAATCCAGTCAGGATGCAAAACATTTGAGATAAAGCTCATTAAACCATGTAGGTCTATGCTTTATGGTTAATTTAATTAATATTGAGGATTCTTTTAGATCAGTCTACAGTACTTGTTGGTCTTGGGGTTACTGGTTTTTTTTTTTAAATAATATTATTTTTCTTTTAAACAAAATGAGTAGTTTTCAATCTGCAGGTAAATTTTTCATAAGTAGAAACTGACTAAATCTATTGGATCTACTGGAGTATTTTACTCAGTTCTGCCACAGACAGAACTGGTCAAACTGGTAGAAAACCAGCCCTCTAAACTGATTTTGAGATGTGTTTCCTCTGTTTATCTAAGCCAAACTTGAAGGGGGCTGGATTCCTAAGAAGCTGCCATCTGATGTAGATAGCATAGAATTATTTTTTTCTATAATAATGGTACAGAAAATTATTCCAGGGTCAGAGTGTGTGGTGGGTATGACAAATCGATGCAGAACAGCAAATTAGTGTCACTTTTGGAATAAAACAGTAAAACTTGTTCTGCTCTTCTCTCTGTCCTCACAGGCACATGATACTGCAGAGATTCAAAATCAGAAGTAAATCAGCTGGACAGTTGCCTCCTGCCTTCCTAAATAGGCAAACATATTAGCAACAGAAGAAGGGGCCTACCTACCTCATTCCTGTGAGTAGCTATAAACATCCCCTTCACCCCTCAAATCAGCATCTGCCAGGTAGTTGTTTTGGAAAGCTGAGCATAAGGATGTGGTGAAGAAAACAAAAATTTTAATTTGTTTTCTTATTGGCAACAATTAAGTGTAGACAACTAAAGAAACCAACTAAAATTATTAACAGGCTACCCACATGCCTATTGCCTGTGACTGCACAGAGCTGATGGATGATGCGTTGTTACTCATTAAATCAACCTTTTCCTGTGCTTTCTAAAGCTTGCATGCTGCATAAATTCCTAAAACCATCCATATCATTGCCATGTTAAACTGATGCTGCTGTTGATGTGTCACTGCAGAAGCTGTCTGGGGCTCAGTTCTTTGCTTTTGTATTTCTTAGCAGTTCATTCTGTAATAACATGGTGTAACCCAATGTGAGGCTTGAACAGAAGATCCCCAGTGACCCCCTTGGTCAGGGCAGTGAGCAGAACAATGTTTGCTGAATTGCTGCTGTGTAGCTGATATTCCTGCTCTGAACTGCCTTTTCCTTGCTGACTTCTCTGTCCTTTCTCCAGGGAGAAGGTGGGTTTGCTGCTGTGGATGCCTGCCTTGTTTGCTTCACCAAAATGAGTTAGGGCATGCAGGAGAGAAGGGAGACTTTTGCAAGCAGAGCCTATCATGGTGAGTCAGATTTTGTCCCTGCTTTTGCTGTAGAGCTTCTCACTGTCCCTGCATTGCTTAAACCAAACTGTTTACACAGAATTCTCTCTCCCCTGGAAGTATGTTACACATAACACTTCCTTGGCAGCAGTGCTGGATTGGGAGGTTCTTCCCTACTGCTTTTGCCTCCCCTGCCCCATGAGGTCCACAAAAGTGCTTGGGGGGACCTTCAGCAAATTAAAGCAGCAAATTGAATGGAGCTGAAAATAATTACTCTCTACCATCTATGCATGAAAAGTATGAGAAACTGGTCTGTAGCTTTGATTTGGAACCACAGCATCTGTCTTGAACATTATCCTAAAATTAGGTACATGTGAACTGTATTTTTAATTTTGAGTTGCTAAATACCCTCTAAAATACCTCATACTAATACTCATAGAGATTAATTCTGCATGACTATAGATTAAGTTTTCTGTCATTGTATACTGTGATTGTGAAGGAGTCCCAAGAGTGCAGTCCCAGTCCGTAGCACTGCAGCATGGACATTGTATTTGCCCTGGTATCCTCATGTAATGGATTTGTTTCTAATTTTGAAGCGTAACCTTAGTTTTGAAATCTACTGCAAAGAACTTTCTCAACAGCAAGAGGGAGTAATGAAACATAGTTTGTTATAGAAGCATTGCTTTTCTCCCTCCTTCTCATGGTGATAATTCTGTCTCCTGCCTTGCCTTCTTTATTGCCTTCATTTTTCCAGGTTTTCCCAGCCTCCCACTTCTATGTTATCTCAGTGATATGGATGCTGCTGCTTCTCCATGATCAAAATGGATACTTGTACAATTCTCAGCAAGAATCCCAAAGGTTTTACTAATACCATACTTAATCCTCAAAAGCTTAAATAAAATCCAGTAAGCACAGAGGAGGGTGGAGCTTAGAAAAAATTTGTGCATCAGCTATAGAGAGAACTGATGAGCTCAGCAATAGTTCAAGAGCCTTAAGACAGTTTGGAACATCAAGTCCCACTTCTGAAAGGAGGAGACAAAGAATCTGTGTTCAAGCAGAGACAGACGTAGAAACTATGTTCAAGCAGAGACCTCTGGCAGTCAGAGACAAAAAAAAAAAAAAAAAAGAAAAACCCCAAAAAACCAAACCAAAAAACCGAACCCACAAAAACAAACCCCAAAACCAAATAACAACAACAAAAGAATGTGCTCCCAAAACAACACAGGAATGGGACAAATTAATGCTTGAAAGTAGCAAAGAAAGATTTGTGAGCTCTAACTTTGGTTTTCTGCTTATCCATGCACGATCCAGTCTGTTTACACATATTTGGTATGAAGGTTTGCTTGAAAGAAAACATTTTTCAGAAGATATTGCATTTGTTTTTGTTTAAATTAATCCTGAATTAATCCTGAATTAACTCAAAACTGTCATATTTGTAGACACACAAGTGCTTAGGCCTGTCTGAGTGCAGTATGTGGGAACCCTCTGTCCAGAAGCTTGACCTGACACATCCATACAAGATACTGAGATTATGTGAAAACTGAGATAACATAGAAGTGGGAGGCTGGGAAAACCTGGAAAAATGAAGGCAATAAAGAAGGCAAGGCAGGAGACAGAATTATCACCATGAGAAGGAGGGAGAAAAGCAATGCTTCTATAACAAACTATGTTTCATTACTCCCTCTTGCTGTTGAGAAAGTTCTTTGCAGTAGATTTCAAAACTAAGGTTACGCTTCAAAATTAGAAACAAATCCATTACATGAAGATACCAGGGCAAATACAATGTCCATGCTGCAGTGCTACGGACTGGGACTGCACTCTTGGGACTCCTTCACAATCACAGTATACAATGACAGAAAACTTAATCTATAGTCATGCAGAATTAATCTCTATGAGTATTAGTATGAGGTATTTTAGAGGGTATTTAGCAACTCAAAATTAAAAATACAGTTCACATGTACCTAATTTTAGGAAAATGTTTTGAATACAGAATTTTTCCTTTGGAACCATTGTCACTTCAGAAGTCCTTGTGAGTTTGGACACTGCACTCAGCATCTGTGAGTCCCTGTCTTTCTGCTTGGGTGTCAGACTACTTTGATTTGTCCTTGCCAGATCACCAGCACTGAGCAGATTGCATTGCTCTGTTCTGCTGGGACAAAGTCAATCCATGTTAATGGCTTCTTTAATCTTTTAAAAGTGATTATTTTATTTGGGGGCAGTGGCTCCAGCCAATTCCATTCTCTTGCTAGGGATAGTAGTCAAATAGAGATAAGCAGTGCCTGAATAAGACAAGTCAGACTCTAATCTTGCCTCATTTTGTGCCTAATTTATCTGAAAAAAAATTCTGAACTTGGTTCTCAGAAGTCATAAAATCGCATGGCTTATGTGATTTATCTTCTCCAACGTTGATTTCAGGTAATACTGATTAGCCCTCTATATACCATTAAGTCTTATGTATCTAATCTAAACCAGATTTGTCCAATGTATCTTGTTTGTGCATCTGAATTGTCTAATTCTACTGTATACTTCTGTTAAATTTTGGATTTTAAGGTCCAGAAGCGGGAAAAATTAGAGCAGACCAAGGAACCTGCAGACTTGAAGAAAGAGGAGGAAATTCAATTATCTATTATTCCACCTTGCATAAGGTTTTTTTAATAGTATAAGTCTCTTTTAAGCTACTGATTGTTTTTGTAAAAATAGATCCTTCTTGGATATTTCTTTTACCAACTTCACACAACTTACTTCTCTAAACCCCTGATGCCCTGGTTTAGATGGCTAAATCTTCAAGTCACAGGTGCTGTTTGTTGCTGTCTTGAGCTGTGGGAGCCCTTCAGGTCCTACTGAGCTCAGTGTCTACTAGAGCAAGGTGGTGGTCTGGCTTGTAAATAGGCCCAGGTATCTCTCACCCTTCCTCTTTGAGCCTCCTGGGTGCTTCTCCTTTGCAAAGGAATTTCCAGGTTCCACTTTGTTTTACACATCTGCATCAGGCAGCTGCTTTTTCCAGCAGGGCTGGGGACAGCATCACCCAAAGCACAACCAACTCCTGCCTACGAGTTGTCAGCAAACTGCCTTCTTTGGGATGTAGGCCATGTCCCAGAACTCTCCTGTAGTGAGGAGGTGGTTATCACTTTTAATTTTCTGATGCAGTTACTATAACTTGTAGTCAGAGTGATAAGACACAAATGTTATTCCATTTTATTTAAGTTTCATCTTGGTGGTTGCTGTGGTAGTATTTTTACAGAAGCTGGCTTATTATAGAGCAGTGGCATTTGGTTTTGCAAGTAACTGGGACACATTACCTGTCACTACAGGCAGCTTACTCTTGAATTCATCATTTGGCAGTTACTGTTCATTTTAGGCTGATTTAAGATGATGTACCATTTGATTATAGTCTGAATTTCAATATTGAATTTGTCCTAGGAATCTTCATTAAGATACAATTAATAAAGATTAATTGCTGCATTAGGATACTTGGGCAGCTCTGCCTAACGTGGGTGGAAGTAGAACTGTGTTGTAATTACAGACAATGCTCTGTCATTTTGAGTTTTAATTTCTAGTTGGATTGGTTATTTTAATAACTGTCTATAATCAGATGTTATATTACATAATAGCAACAATATTGTTATGGCATGAGGTACATACTGTGACTGAGTGCAAACATGGAGATGTAGAAAACATAAACATTCCAGTTAGTTCTCTTCTACATGCCTGTACAGCTTTCATCACTTATTTTGTCAGTGTGAACTGAATTAATTTACTCAGTTCTCATGAAATGAAAATACTTTTGCTATATTTTAGAAGTAGAGTAAAATACTTCTAAGTCCTATTCCACAGTGAGAAATTAGATTCATTCTCTTTTGCACAAACTGTTTAAATCCTGTTTTTTACCACTGAATCCATGTCTCTAAAGCACAAACTTCACAAAGCCTTTCAGGCCAGTGTATTTCTTCTCTTAGCCAGTACTGTCCAAGGTAGTTTCTCATGGAATTTCAGGAAGTTTTTGTTTGTCTTGAAGATCTCTTTTTCACAGTAAACCTGTTTTTCCAAGGAAGGTAGTTCTAGACCTGGGTGAAAAGAATTAAATGTATCCTTTAAAAAAGTGTTCTCACTGGACAATCTAACCATTTAATTAAAAAATATGGACTGGTTCAGTTCAGAGCAAGATTCTGTCATTCTACAGAAATATATCTCAATCTAAGAATCGTAATCCATGAAAATTACCAATATAGATAGTAGAAGGATACAGTTTAAGTATTTGGTACTTTGATAGTGTTTATACAATCTTTTTATAGTTATTTGGCATGAAGTCCATGGGAATTTCTATTTCACTGGTTTTGCTGTTAATAATATGATGTGCATGGTGTCTGCAGACAAAAATAGAGACAGTGGCTGCATGATGAAAGCATGATCTTTGTCTTTCTTGAGGTATTACTAATTTTGAGAAGGTCATTAGAAACTCTTTAATTTCTAATGTGTTAAACTTTATAATCAGAATGGTTCAAAATAAGTATGTCTATTTGTTCTAGATGCTGCATGTGTTCTGTCGTAGAGTTTAAGCGTTGCACAACTAAATTATGGTCCAGCCTAAGTTCAGAGTCATTTTATCAGTAGATTAATGTGTTTTTGAATTACCTCTCCTGCAAAGCCAGAAAGGATTTCAGTAAATTAGACAAAAGCTATCCATACCTGATCTCTCACTGGTTTTTAATGTATATAAGGGCAGAGAGCACATGGCTGGGGAAGCTGGCACTGTTTGTATTGCTAAAAGAAGGAAGAGCCAGTTCATAGAGAAGACAGGGAATACCTTGTTTCCAAGTAAGTCATCTCCTCTCACATTTCTTCTGAGCTACCTCTGTACATTTAAAGCATGAAAAACTGACATCATTTGTTTCACAAGGATGTTTAGAATATTTGGAAACGTTACCCAGAGAGAATAAGATTTTGAGTAACTAAAATAAGTTACAGCATAAATTAGACCAGCAAGATTCTAAAAGCATCTCTTCGTGGAGCTGTCAATTCTTTACAGAGGACTAGAGGAGCCTTAACACTCTTGTAAACTGAAACAACATTTGGCAAATGGTAAATTTCAAGGCTGAAAAGGGTCAAACAAACACTGTGGTGAAGTTCCAGATTCTTATTTCCTGGTCACATTTCGCTAAATTTGAAACTGAGTCTACATCCTTTGCAAAATGTGTACTGCATGTAATTATATTCCAAATATTGTTTCACTGGAGGCTGAGATTTGACTGTTTAATTTGTGTTATTTATTATTGCTGTGTTACAAAAATGAATTGTGCACTGCTGGTATAATAAACTACCAAATGTCTTATCAAATGGGCAGGGATTAAAAGGATGTCTTATTAAAATGTCTTGGTTGAAAAGTTCTGTGAGTAATTGGATAAATTTTTATGGTGAGGTATTTTATTTTGTGAGGGAATGATCTTTCCCTTTATGCAGAAATTAAGAGAGATTTACACTCTTTTCAGCAATTGTTAAGAGATTTTACTGCATACAAGAAATAATTTTAATATTTTTTTCATTAATTCTGAAAGCATCTGCTGGATTGCTCAATACTCTGATGAGACAATTAGATACAATTTTCATTCTTGTGACAATTAAAGCATCACTGAGAGGAGGTGCCCCCCAAGAGGAAGCCAATTGTCTCTTTTGGGAAAGTTTGGCTGGTGAAGGAGAAAAATGCCTGAAATTAGCATGGTACTTCTTTTTTACACTGTTAGACAGAAGTGCATGCACGTGTCTGGGCTAACTCTGGGATGTGCTGGTGGCTGCACAAGTTTAGGGTATTAAAGGACAAAAATCCAAAGAAAATGTTGCTTCTTTCTCTCTGCTGCTTGCAGAACAATTTCCTGCAAAGCTTTTAGGATTTCCCAAATAAATTTTCTACACATGGAGCTGGATTATTCATTCTGTGAATTCATAGATTTTAAGTGTGCCTTGAAGCATGCTGATCCTTGTGTGTTAGCCAAAAGTAGATAGAAGGGTCCAGATAAAACTGAAGAGATTGGCACCTTCGGCAGTGAGATCTGCCTTCTATTTCTGAAAAATATTGGAGCTATTTATAAATTTGGAACATCACAGGACTGTATGTGGCTTATCATGCTTATGCTTGTTAGTTAAGCTTCTGATGTACTATTGTAATTAATTTTATTCCTAGCTTTCACAATCACAAGACTATTTTTTTCTATTTTTAAGGCCTTCTGCAAGAATACTGGATATTTTATCTTCACTGAAGCGCTGTGGCACATTGCAAATGATGTATAAAGCTTTAGTGTTACTCTTTATTTGTCTTCAGAGTACATGGTATATACATTGTGCTGTTTGACATCATAGCCAGCTTAGTAATGCCCAGGAGAAAGTTTCCAAGGCCTAGAAGGGAGAGCAAAAGTACTATAAAAGCTAACCTCATCTCTATGCCTCTACCTACAATGAGCAGGGAGCTGAAAAAGTTTTCAGTGGTTTTTTTTTCAGGCTGTTTAAAATACAGATGCAGGAGAAGGAAAAAGACTGCAGTTCCTCCCTGCTCTTCCTTAGCACATCAGCACTCTTTAGAGCAGCACATGCTGTCCATGCTGGCCATTTTTCCTGCTCAGCCAAGGCATGGTGAATCTGTTCACCTTTCTACAATCTTTCCATTGCAAACATTCCTTCACTGCAGCTGTTCCATGTTAGCAAGCCAAAGTGATATAGTTCCAGCAGTTCAGGTATTTTCTCAGCCAGGTTTCTCCAGTAAGAAACCTGATACACTACAGCTTCAGTCCTTACCTTTTTGTCTCCACATGGAAAAAAAGGCTCTTGCTGAAACCTTTGGTCCCATAGATGTGTGTGCCCTCATTTCAGTGTTTAACAGATGGATTAGTTCATGGAAAGAATTGGGAACAATGTGAGCAAATCTGTCCCTTTGTAAATTCTTGTAGTGGTTTGTAGAATGCCTGATAGGACAGGAAGATTTCCAAGGTCAGCTTTCAGGGGTGAACTGGCTGGAGTGACATTCTATTAAGTGTCTGACTTTCCAGAGGTAGAGTATTATGGGAACATGTACTGCTTATCTCTAAGTACCAATTGCATTATAATATAAATTTTCTGAATGTCTTTCTGTTTGAGAGCTTAAGTTCTATCATTTGAATTACAGAGAAGGTATAGAGCCAGATTTTCAACCTCCTGCTGGAGATGGTTTGTATAACTTTGGGCCATTTGGCTGTGGCTTTACTTCGGGAGACTGACAGACTAATTTAATCAAGAAGATGTGGATTTGTATATGTGGAGTAGCTATTCAGTCACATAAGCTGTGTAAAAATTAACCAGTCAGATTCAGGACTATTTGAAGTTGCCCAAGAAGTTCTTTGCAACTAAATTTCTTTTGGATGAAATCTATTTATGGAAGTGGTATTTTTTTTCTTCCTTTTATTTAAAGTCTCCAATCTGTAGAGATCATCATCACAGAAAATATTTTTGTTACACATAAGAAAATAGTAGTTGCTGTGTAGTTTCTGAGTTGCATATATTACAATGCACATAAGCAGATCCGTTTCTATATTAATTAAAACACATATACTAGTGGCATGAGTTTAGTTCTGATCCAAGTTTAAATATTTAGACTGTTAGATGGTGGTGACCTTCTTCTTTTCTGGACATACCACTTTTACTTTGAAACTAGTGTTTGAAAAAATCAAATTATTATCAACTGGGTAAAGTTCAGCTTGTACCATTTTACATTTCAAGTATCATGAACTCCCCACAGATAGTTTGCTTTTCAGTGTGTACTGACTGTAGCTTCAAGAAATGAGCTCATTCTGTCTGTCATGAAATGGAGAACACTGCTGGGTAATTCACTGCTTCAGCAAACAGAAAAGCAAGAGGTTTTTCCCAAACATTTGTACATAAGAGAAAAGCTGACTTAAGTGAGTCAATATTGTGTGTCTGCTGGTTTTGGCTGGGCTAGAGTTAATTTTTTTCACACTGTCGGGTATGGGGCTGTGTTTTGGATTTGTGCTGAACACAGGGTTGATGATATAGAGATGTTTTTGTCATTGCTGGGTGGAGCTCGCACAGAGCCGAGGTCTTTACTGCTTTTCCTACTTCTAGGCTGGGGAGGGATCTGGGGGTGCACAGGAGGTTGTGAGGACACACAGCTAGGACAGGTGACTCCCTCTGACCACAGGGATGTTCCAGACCCTGTGACAGAAGGGAAGAAGGAGGAAGAGGGGACATTTGGAGTGGCAGTGTTTGTTTCCCCCAGCCACCATTCTGTGTGCTGGGGCCCTGCTCTCCTGGGGATGGCTGAACACCTGCCCAACCATGGGAAGCACTGAATCGATTCCTTGTTTTGCTTTGCTCTCCCTGCCAAACTATCTTCATCTCAACCCAGGAGTTTTTCAGCTTTTACCTTTACCAGTTCTCATGCTGGTCCTGCTGGAGGGGGAGAGGCCAAGGAGCTGCTTGGGGCTGGGCTGTTGGCTGGGGTTAAACCATCACAGCAGCACACACTGCCTGCCTGACTGGTTTAGTGCAAAGTCACTGACATAAAAAATAAAGCCATCATTTTTTTAAATGGCTTTCTGCAAAGCTAAGCAGGGGAAATGGGAGTTCTGCTTCTTACACTGTGGTTGGTCACTCCTTAAGCCACCAATGTGAAAAGCTCACATAGTTGGGTTTTTTGCCATGGAAGAACATGGTTTCAAGCCAACTCTTTTGTTTTTTGGTTTGGTTGGGTTTGGTTTTTTTGTTTGTTTGTTTTTTGTTGGGTTTTTTTTCTTGGTTGGGTTCTTTGTTTTGGGGGGCTGGAGGGCTTTATTTTGTTTTTGGGGGCTTTGTTTTGCTTATTTGTTTTTGGTGGGGTTTGTTGGGGTTTTTTAAAATTCCTTTTGTGTGCTTTATAGTCTTGTCTGTCTGTTGAGCATGTGTCTTCCAAACACTACTGATCTGTTGTTGTGGGACCAACTCCCTGCATATAATTGTAATTTTCTCTCTTTCCCTCCCTCCCACACAGCTATTTCTGTTTCATATAAAACCTAAATGAACTTAAAGATCTTCATTGAAATCATTCCTGTTCCACATGCACAACTTTTTATTCTGAACCAACAGTACCACAATTCTCTCTCTCCTCCTTGAATTTCTGGCTAATAAGCAGCCCTGCTAGTCAGGCAGAGCCATTTTCTGCCATGAGTTTTTGAATAATTTCTAATAAACTGACAGTGGGTATTGTCCAAAGTGCTGAAACATTTGTTTCTAAAAATAATCAGTAACAACTCCCAATCAGCTCTGCTATGCATCTGGCTTCTGATCAGCATCAAAGCAGGAGAGTTTGATCAATGTCTTTAAAATTAAAAAGAAAAAAATTTAAATGTATGAAAGAGAATAGTTTTTTTGATAGCTTAAAGGATTTTTTAAAATATATCTGTCAACTCTCCATGGCTTTTATGACAAAGTTCAAGGGAAAATACAGGTATTTCTGAAATCCTTTCAGAATCCAATTTCAGATGTTTTAAAAATATATCAATATTTTTCTCTGCAGCAGATTAAATTGAAAGATATTTATATGCTGAAGCTTGCAGTAAGCTTTACAAATATATCCTAATTCCTTAGAGTGAGGTTGTCATCACGTTTGTCAGCTAAGGCTCAAGGAAACTGCAAATTCTTTTGTATTTTCCTCCAACATCGAGGTCGTAAACCTCCCCGTCGATACGGACTCTCGGGGGAGATTGCGCTGTTATCCCTGGGGTAGCTTGGTCCATTGATCTGGGAGTTGGCCTTGGTCTGGGAGTTCATGATGAGCTGTTTGTTTCAGAAGAGATTGTTCTTCATTTAGTTTTACAGGTGTTCTTTTCATATGTGTATTTGGTACATAAATTGAAAAATGCAGGCACAGGTTTTTTGGTTTTTTTAGCTGTTGCCGGTAGACATTAATATTCAATGTGGTGAAGGGTTTTATTCCCCCACCCCTGGCTCTATTTTGCAATCAATAGCCTTTTCCATATGTTTTTTCCTGGCATTATGAATTTCCTAGTTGGTACAGTGCTATTTAATTCCATGTCCTGCTTTTCCATAGAATGCAATAATAGATGATGATGACAGTGGCAATTAGAACTAATGGGCTACTTCTTAGAGATGCTGAATATCCATCCTGTTGAACTTGGTCAGAAATTAGGCTATTTTAACATCAAACTTGGAATATCTGTTAGTTTCTCTTGCTTTCTTTTGTGTGTACAATTCTGGTGCATGTTTCCTTATAACACTTCCCTTGTTTCATCAGCTCTTAGTTCTCCTTGTTTAGGCTGAGTATTTCCTATTAATTATTATTTTTCATATTGCCTGAATTACAGGAAAAATCATAACTGTAGAGGTAGTTACAGCTTATTTATGGCTGGAGAAAGCTAAGTCTGTGTAACCAAATTGATTTGACTAAATGAAAGGAATTTTTTTTTACTGTTTAGGGCATGTTTTTTTAATTTTTCATGAACAACCATTCTTAATACTAGGTAATTTTACATTCATTTCACGAATGAGTTTCCTACTGCAGGACTTTTCAATTACTTATGTAGTCTAAGTGAAACACACAGTTGCTATACTTATATTCTAAATCTTCAAAATGTTGTGAAATGAATCATTCTAGATGCCATGTCTCAAATCTTTATTTCCTCGTTTGTATCTCTATCTGTTTTAAAATCTTGGAGATTATATTAAATGATAGGGGTTTTTTAGGATTAAAGGGAATTAAGTCTTCTATTCTTCTTAGTTTCATTTTCTAAACTGAATGCAGTAACTGAGGAACATCATGTTTCACAGAAACAAGGGTGGGAGTCTCAGGGTTGGGGGGAAATTCCCCAGTTCTGTTTTGCTGCATGGTGTGTGTGTGTGTGTTCTTCCCTGCTGGAGATCATTTAGCTCAGCACACACTGAGCTGATATTCCAGCTTCTGCTGAATTCCAGCACATTACACAAATGCCTGCTCATAGCTTGCTATTCTTTCTAACTTACGTGCACCTAAGGACTTACAAGGACTTGATTTTTGCACATAATCTGAATTTCAGACGTTCAATCCTGCTGCTATTTTTTAGGGTACCTGTAAGAGAGAGAACTTTCTCATCAGTCTGTCACTGAAGCTGTGGGATTTACCAATTGAGAGGATCAGTATTTTTAAGAGGAATGTGAAAAAAATCACCGGTATGTGTTTTGCCTTGATTTAAAGAACAATGTCACGTGCAGAGTAACAGACAGTCAAGCCTTGTGTTTAAAACAGCAGTTGAATTGTCTCCATAAAGGCAGGGATGTGCTCCAGACTCCATTTTTAAAGACTATACTGAACCCTTAATCGCTGACAGTGCACTTGACATACAATTAAGCATTTGAGCTTTCCTCTAATCTCTGTGTACAAGAAGACAAAGGATGCTTGGAGACTTGTATCAGTAAGACTATTTATACAGAGCTCATTTTGCTAACACTTTTGATGTCCTTTAAGCTTCTGCCTTCATATCCCTGTCAACTCAATCCACTGCACACATTTTCTGAGTCAAACTGGCATAAGCTGGGAAGGGGAGAAATGTGTTCACATGCAAGAACACTGGTCACAGTAAGACTTTTCTAGCAGGAGGAGAAATCCTTTCCTTCATCAGTTACCTGTGACGGACATACATACTTAGGACATAGATAAAGCAATAAGTGTTTCTCATGCAGTGATTATAAAAAGATTTCAAGTGATGAAGGTTCAGAAAAAAAAAGAAACTGAATTTGTGCCAGCACTTCAGACTGTGTTCAAGAATTTGTCTTTGAAAAGTTAGATAGATCATTGAGGTGCTGCCTTACTCTGGGGAATGACAACTGTCACAGATCTGCAAGAACATGAAACATTAGCTAGTCATGAATCTTCTGTAGCTGAGCTGTAGACAGATGCTATGTGTCAAATTTTGCATCCTTCCCCCCCATAGTTTTCAACACAGACATCTGCAGGACACAGATAGACACAGTTCCATGGCTAGAATAGAATTATCATTTCTTTGGTACTTGTCCTTTGTCCTTAAGAAGACCAGTACCAATAGTGGCCATCTTTATCATGGAAGCCCCTTGGTGGTCTTGTTATTATTTCTTGAATGTTATTACTTCCCTCTTATTAGAGATAAATTTCCCTCATGTGTCGCTTGAGCTAAATTAAATAATTGCAAAGAACCAATGAGCAGTGGGCAAGGCCTTGTACAGAATGTAGAAGTTGCACTGAAGAAGCCAAGTCTTGACAGAACCGAAGCACAAAGCTGATGCTACAGAAGGGGATGATTTATGTCTGGACTTACAGCTAGTTCAGTGTTCATGTATGTAACAGAAATAATGGAAGCAAGCACACACTTGAGATGTGCTCATGCTTGGGGAGATGCCGATCCACATTTAACAGAGCATGGCCAGAGGTTTTCAGCACTGTGCAGCTGATCCAAAGCTGCTGAGAAAATTGTAGGAAGTATCTGAAGCCTGTGTCAGAAGTGGAAAATGGAACCCCTTTTGAGTTCAGAACAAGCAGTGCATGAGAGTCTTGGGAGAGAATTGAGGTATTTCTAGAAACTGAGTGGAGAAAGCTTCTTCAGCTCTTTGTTAGTGACTGCTTTGAAATGTCAGATAAAAAAGGGGGAAAATGAGAGTTAATGTGGCTATTCATTCTTAACAGAGAACATCTCTGATCTCTGGCCTCAGTTGATTCTGTCTCAGACTCTTACCTTCAAAAGACCTGTTGGAGATGGAGTTGTTGGTTTGCAATATGTATGTAGCATCTTCAGTCTGCGTTTCATTTTCTGTGCTAACTTCACACAGAAGCTGTTGCAGGGACCATGCAAAGGTAAAAAGATAAATTCAAAATTTGTGCTCAGAATGATGACAGAATTGCAATTGAAATTCCATCCTGAACCTTTTCATATCTCATGATAATTTTATTCTGAGCTTTTATATCTTCATGTAGTTTGTCACAGACCAAGTTGGGGTCGTATAGGGAGAATTCTTTGGTTTCTTGGTCCACTTTACAGGGGAATACAGCAGGGTAAGCAGTATTTAGGGTTGATCTTAAACTGCTGAAGCTCCAATGCACGTGTGAGAAGGGCTGAAAAGGGTTTTGAGTATGTGTGCTATGTCTTTGTGTCCTGATCATTACAGTATCCAGGGTAATATTTTAGATAACTTATTTACAACTGCAAGCTAAATGAAATATTTTTTTTAATTTTAAATGTTAAATTGTGATATAATAAAATAAAATTACTGCAAGTACATAAGTTGAGTCCTCTTTGAACAGAAGTTGCCTGAGTGTTGGAAAGTGTTTATTACTCTGTGCAGCAGATGTGTTGAACAAAGCTATAAAAATGTTTTGATCACTGTTTGTTAACATGTGTTGAAAAAAGGAATCGACTTTGCTTGTTTATTTCCAGGGCAATGATAACAGTTACAAACCCCTTAGCAGAAGCATCATCATTCAGTTTTGAGGGCTGGATATCAGAGTTTTTAGTTATTACCCGAAGCTAAGGGGAGTTTCTTAGTGTGGATATTTCAGTTTGTGAATATTGTATAGCTGGAAATGTGGAGGCATATTCACACTTGATGATTATTTCTGTCCCCTGCGGTCCAAGTACTCTTCAAAGTGTTAAGAGTTATTTAAAGTTGCTTCTGTAAGTTGAGGGTTTTACAGTTATTTTTAAGTTCCCTGAGGGTGATAAAGAGTGGGTCACAGGCGAATGTGGTTTGACTGCATTTCCTTTGCAATGTATGGAATTAAGCTTTTTATGATGTTACAAACTTTGACATAATCTACTTCAGTGTGAGGGTATCTGTGGTGTGCTACATCCATAAGTGATTTCCAAAAAAGAATTGAAGATAATACTTTGGTCATATTTATGTTTCTTGCCTGAAAATATGCCATAGTGAAGGGAAAAAAACAAAACAGTAGGACTCTTATTAACTCCTGTATGTTAGTTCACATGCACCTGAGTTAAGAGTTGGGTAAGTTAATACTTGTTAATTGAGGTACTTAACTCATGTTACAGCTGAGCTGTCACACAGACATTTGAGAGTTTTTGCATAGGAACTATTATCTACTGAGATTTGGTTACTTGTGTATGTATTTTAGGAAATAGCAAGAAATAATGTTATGTTCTGTTTTCATATCCTAATTCTCAAAAACTCATAACATTGTGGACCTTTTTATAGTTTTGCCTGTTTTAAAAGCATTATCAGAAGGAATGTTTTCCATCATAAAAAGATTTGGGCTGTTAAATCCTGATTTTAGTGGGGTTGAGCCCAGTTACAACTGTATGAATTTTGTGAATGGATTAAAAAACCAGAAACAATAAAACTGATTGTAAATGCCTTTTAGAATAATAAGGTGAAGCTTATAGTAATCGCATTCTGCATTTGCAAACCGCAGGATTTATTCTTGGGAGATGGGAGTAGATTATATGGAAAGGGAACTGCTGTATCTTTTAAAAATAAATAGACCCTATGAAATGGTATTCCTTCCTTCTTCATGTGCTTGTCTCTTTATTTTCATCAAAAGAGTGGCTTGAGTCTGCTGGATATCTCTTCATTAGTTCATTGCTTCAGATTTTGGAAGCTTAAGAGAAGAAAACTTTCAAAGCTGTATTTGATGAGTCTTAGGACAAAGAAGTCTTAAAAGAAATTCCAAATGCAAGTTGCCATTTTCATGTAGGAGAGCCGTAAGGATATTTTTGTACATTCATAATTCTTTTTTTATTAATTGTCTGGGTTGTGCCCAAGAATTTTGCATTCTTAATGCAAATTACTGTATGTGGTAATTTATCTGTATTAAGAGAAATATCCATTAGGCTTCTAAGGTCAAAGGTAAAGACTATTTTGGCAGTTATTATTATTCAAGTAATAATAGAATAATAATTATTATTCAAATAAGAATTCAAATAATAATTCAAATAATATTCAAAGCAGAAGTGTAATGATTAATATACTACTGTTCTTTTTTCTTCCAGATTTCTCAGGGGACAAAATTTTGCTTATTCATACCTTCTACTGTGGCAAAAATGGATTCTTTTCCTCACCAAAACCCAACAGCATAACACCCATCCAACACCTGCCTCAAGGAACTCTTATTTAAAGTCTATTGTAAGTCAAATTAACCACTTGTTTAATGGTAGCTTTAATCAGCTGTGTGTGTCTATTTACAGCTCGGGACCCAGGAGCGCTAATCTGGGCAGGGCAGCTTTGCTGCAGCCGCTCGTGGTTCTTGAGCGGCACCAGAGCAGGCGGGGAGCGCCGGCAGGGCTTGGGCTGAGCCCGCGGCTCCGGTGTTAGCTGGGTGTCACCCGGCTGTCCCCTCAGGGCAGGGCTTGGGCTGAGCCCGCCGCTCCGGTGTCACCCGGCTGTCCCCTCAGGGCAGGGCTTGGGCTGAGCCCGCCGCTCCGGTGTCACCCGGCTGTCCCCTCAGGGCAGGGCTTGGGCTGCGCCCGCCGCTCCGGTGTCACCTGGCTGTCCCCTCAGGGCAGGGCTTGGGCTGCGCCCGCCGCTCCGGTGTCACCCGGCTGTCCCCTCAGGGCAGGGCTTGGGCTGAGCCCGCCGCTCCGGTGTCACCCGGCTGTCCCCTCAGGGCAGGGCTTGGGCTGCGCCCGCCGCTCCGGTGTCACCTGGCTGTCCCCTCAGGAGCGGACTCCGCGCAGCGGGGTCAGGCCCCGCTGACAGCGGCTGATCGGGACGCTGATCTGCCGTGCAAATGAAGGCTCAGCCTCCTGTTGCTATGACGATTGATTTCAGACGTCGCAGTGGAGAAACAGGGGGGTAAAGAGCTCAGAAAGCAGAACTGCGAGGGGTTCAGCTGCTGGTGGTGGCTGTGGAGCTGAAGGCTGCTTGTGGTGCCCACAGGCCCGAGTGGGTCACTCCTCATGCAAGGCCGACTTGGAAAAAAGTAATTAAACTCCACGTTATAGATATCCAAAAATGGCTGCTCAGAATGCTTGCTTTTCATGCACTGAAGTTAATTTTATGCAGGCAGAGTACATGATAGATGTTTTGAGAGAGAAGGCTGTGTTCAGATTAGAGTTTTGGCCAGCATAGCTTCTATGTTAAAAAAAGGATGGCATTTGGAGAAAAATATTCAGTATTTAGGTAGAAGATCTTCTTGCTGTATCAGGACCAATTTGTAAAAAAGGAAAATGATGGGGGAAAAAAAAAGGAAAATGATGGGGGAAAAAAAAAGGAAAAAATTCCAAATGAGGAAGTAATCTAGTTTGTTCATGTTGCTTCTTTGAAGATATATTCTACTAAAGGAGATATATGTTACTTAATGAAACTGTGTTTAATAAGAGGCCTCAGATTATCATCTGAAAACCTAATTGTCATTTTTTCAGTGCAGTATAATGCTGCCTACTTCTTTATCACTCTCATAGATGAAAGAATAATTAATACTTGAATTGGTTTTAAAATCAAGGTATTTGTTTCAGAGAAATTTCGGCTTTATCAGTGGCTTATTTATCCTTTACACAGCTGCTTTGTTAGAATACAGTTACCACACTATGAGGGCCCTTGTGAATAAAATAAGAGCAACATAGTAATTGACTTACATTCATTCATACATACATTCATACATTCATTCATATCTTGTTTTATCTTGTTATCTATATCATGTTTTCTTGTTTGGAAAAAAAATACTATAGGTGGTGTTTTGTCCTGCAAAAATACTGAAGCGGGGGTGTAGGAGATCCTTACCTGAAAAGACTGTCTCTTGCTTGGTTTATTCCAGTTCAGGACTCCTGTTTCTATGGACTTGTTTATCTGTGACATTTTTTCCTTCTGAGAAGGTAATCACTCTTAAGTAGGAAAAATGGTGTTATGAAAACCTCTGAAGGTCCATGAAAATACAGTTGTAAAAATCACATCTAAAGATACTTTAGTTGTGTCCTTCATTATAGCCCTATCTTGAAATAATTCAAATATGTAAGCAAATAGTAGACACTTTAAGTAGCATTTCTGAAAATTGCAATGTACCTGCATTTTCAAAATACTTCCTAGTTGGTCCCTGAACCTTGATGGTATTTATCCTAGAACTAGACTTGATGTACTTGAACAGTTCTCTTGGACAGCTGTTCTTTGATGGTTCCCACAGAGCTGAGGATTCTTCAGCAAAGCTTCTTTCTTTCTTTCTCTGTTTTTTCCACCTCTAATGGTGTGGAAAATGTTCAGGATTGTCTACACAAGATACCAGGGAAAATTGATGCAAATCAACTAAATGCAGGAATTTAAAGAGGGCAGCTTAAGTGCCACCAAGTCCCTGTGTGCACTATCTATTCATAATTAAAATGGTCTCCAGTGAATTCAGTTTAACTCACTTCGAAGGCAAGATGAGCCAAACCAAATTAAGGCCAGCATTTTATTCACAAATGAAAGTGTTTGCAAAGGAATGGATATAGACAAATCCAATCAAATTAATTGGGTTAATTTTCCTGAGTTCCATTGTGTAGATTAAACCTTAGTAATGATGTCTGATTTGAACTTTTACTTTTTGTCTTTTTTGTTGGTCTCCTTTTGTTCCAAACTGATATTTTAGACTTGAGAAGGTAGATACCCCTCACCAAATGCTGTCTTGTAATTTTACTGTGTTTTGAGAGTCCACATTTTAACATATAAATTCCCCACTTTGCCATCAGGTCTAGTTCACAGTAACCTTTTCTTTAGGTAATTATCATCGATTTGGCTTCTTCAACTAATGCCTTTTAATCCAGTTAGCAGAAAAAATACCATCTCCACTTTCTTATGTAGCCTGCATTAACTACCACTTCCCTTAAAGCTGCTGTTCTCCTAAACAAATCTTCTCCACTGAAATTGATTGTTTAATTATAGATTTCTGCTTAATAGTTTAACCTAATAAAGGGTGGTTTAATTCCGTAATACTGTTAAGATTGTAGAATTATGGCACTTCCTACAATTGTGACCTTTCAGAAAGAATTACTTTCAGAACCTCAAATTGTGCACAAAGAGGGTCTTTCTGCCTTCCCAGGCAGTCAGGCAGCAGGAACATTGCACCTGGGAGTTGGCTGCACCTGTGTGCCTTGGCAGAGCTGCTGAGAGCCAGCAGGGATGTTCAACAGGCCCTGAGCTCTGTCACACTGCAGGGACATAAAAAGAGCCTGGGGGAACTGGTTTAATGCAATTGCTGGGTGTCTCCCTCCATTGGTTTCCCAGAGCACCAAGACTGTGCCTCTTACTGATAGTGCTTATTTCATCCTTTCTTTGAAAATGAGGAAAGTGAAAGATCTTAGTTGCAGCTTAGTCATTCTGTCTTCCTGAGGCTTTGTCCAGTGGGTGCTGTTTTCTCTCTGTTCCTCACTTAGGTTTTGTCAGCTGTGTCTGTTCTGGATGCATGGGATGGGATTTGTTTTAACATGATTGCTTTTGCTTCATTAGTTAGCCCTGTGCATCTCTTTAAGCTTCTTTAGAGAAAAAACCCTTCATGTCATTTAACTGGGTGAAGCTGTTTGCTTTTGAAGAAGTTAAATTTATGTTCAGGTGAAGACTGTTCACCTCCAAGTATGGCTCAGCTTTGAGAGAGAGGTACTTGAAGGAGAAGAAAAGATCAAATACAACTGAGATTGTACTAAATTGATTTCAAGTCCTATTAGCTCATCTTAACATTTCAAATTAATCAGTATCTCCTCTTTAAATACTTTTAAAATTATTTTTCTTATAATATAAAACAAATTATCTGATTTCACTGCCTCTTGTATTTGTGCTGTTTAGAAATGTTTTAGGGAAGAAGTTTGGCCAGAAAGTGAGTGAAAACCAAGGTCTTCCTGTGTTTTGATGGCCAATATGTGTCAATATCCATTCAGTTCCAATTGACATTTGTGTGTCGTGTGTGACACATTAGAAATGAAAACTGCAGGTGTCTATGTGTGTGTCTGTAGTGTTACCCACAGGAGTGGTGTGAGTTGAATAATTGTGTAAGATCTGCTCCGTGTGTGTATTTGAAGTGTAAGTTGTGTTAATGCTCTGACAAGCCATTGAGAGCAAAGGTGGTGCTGATGGTTCCTTAGGTGTGGAGAGACCAAATCCATCTGGGGAGAAATGGGTCTGAGAGCCACCTGCCTTCTGAGTCACTGCCTCCTCTGGAATTTATAATTTATTTTCTTTTTTGCTTACTTATTACACTTCCATCTCAGTGGGTTTTAACAGCTGATAGTAGTTTACTGGCAAAGATAATATTTTAAGACTTTTTCTGTTGGGTTTTTTCTTGTTGTTTTGTTTGGTTTTTTTTAAATCTAAATTCTAGAGGCCTGAGCAAACAACTTCCATAGGGAAGAAACCAGTGTTAGTTTAAATGCATGCAGAGAGTATCCTGCTAACTCTGCTGCTTCCAGAGTGTAGATTCTATGTGGTAATTTTGAGGTGATGGTGACATCATAAATGCCGAGATTGGTTATTCTTTGCTCTGAGAAGGATGTCTATTTTACTGTTTAAAATACTGAAGTAATGCTGATTTTGAGACAA
The DNA here is from genome assembly GCF_051311805.1 of Agelaius phoeniceus. Classification (NCBI taxonomy): domain Eukaryota; kingdom Metazoa; phylum Chordata; class Aves; order Passeriformes; family Icteridae; genus Agelaius; species Agelaius phoeniceus. Next base: position 20,453,951 of record NC_135277.1, read on the forward strand.
CTCATGAATTGGCTTCTCCAAGCTGATACACTTCAGCTCCCCAAACTTATGAGCACTCCAGCCCCCACACAGTGACTGTACTTGAGGGCCCAGCTGGTGCATTTAAATTAACACTCATTATACTACTGAGTCACTTCTGGTGGTGGTCTGAAATGCACCAATGCTTTGTATCATCTCTGGAAGGTTCCTTTAGTTTGATCCATATGTTTCCATCCTGCTGGCTAAGATTAATTTCAATCTTTCTTGTAGTCACTAAAGAAATTAGTTGTGTTCAGTTTCTGGTGATCTTTTTGTACAGATTAGTGCTGTTGAGTACAGTGCGTCTATGTATGAGTCTTTGTTAAGAGTAAAAGTAGCATTTTTGTCCTGCATTTGCATTAGAACAGATTCAGTTCAAACAGAGCTTAGATGTCAAATTTGGCCATAATCCATTAAGGTAGTTCTCTTTTCAAAATATCTGCATTCCTTTTTAACTAGTTTCCTCAATATTTCCAGCTTTCCTTCTGTTACTACACTTTCATTAGGATTACCCTTTAGAAATGTTTTCCTTGCACAGGGGTGATCCACTGCAGTTTGTGGTCCTTCACTGAACTCACTCCAATATGTCCATGTCATTCTTTGTTTCAGATCCAGAAATGGACGTAATACTCCAGATAAGTCTCACCAGGACTGAATAGAGGGGAAAAGATCACCTCCCCTGCTATCCTCATGTGGCCCAAACATAATGATAGACTTGTATAAATAGTATAAAAGATGTGAAACATGCAGTGGAACAGTGTAGAGGCCTAAAGAGTGTGAAGTGGGTAGAATTAGCAGCAGTGTAATCTACCTTTGTCCTGGAAAACATGGAATTGGTATCCAGCAGCACAGGTCTGGTGAGGAGCTGTGAGGGAGCTTGAGTTGTTTAGCCTGGAGAAAAAGGGGCTGAGGGGCACCTGATTGCTCTAGCCTGAAAGAAGGCTGGGGAGAGACAGGTGTTACTCTCTTTTCCCACGCAACAGTGACAGGATAAGAGCACATGGCTTTAAGGTGCTCCAGGGGAGGTTCTGGTTGGACATCAGGAGGAATTTCTTGATGAAAATTGGAATGGGCTGCTCAGGGAAGTGGTGGCGTCACAGTCCCTGGAGATGTTAAAGGAAAGACTGGACATGGTGCTTGTTGCCATGGTCTAGTTGATAAAGTGGTGTCAGGTCATGGGTTGGATTTGATCATCTCAGATGTCTTTTCAAGCCTCATTGATCTTAAATGTGTCTTCCAACTGTAACAATTCTATGATTCTGTGACTTTATATCCCACAAACTTTTAGTTTGTTGGACTAAGTTGGTTTTAGCGGCCAGTCCCCATGGATGAGGCTGAGAAGGACCCCACCCTCCTGAGGCAGAAGGTAAATGGTGTTTGCATTGTAGCAGGGATATGTACTTGCAGAAAAAGGCAATGTCTAAGAAAGCAAAGGCATTCCATTTTTCAGGCTAAGTATAACCAGGTAATGTGCAACATGAAGTAGGAAAGGACTGTTTCATGTGGGGGACAGTGAAATTAATTGGATTCCAATTTCCTTCACAGTTTATTTTCCTAGCTGTGGTGCAAGCAAGAGCCAACCAACATCATCTGCTGCCAATAGAAAATCTCCGTGCCAGACCTTACCCTTGGCACGAGGTAAAGTTGCAACTGAGGCTGTGAGGAGGAATCAATGGGAAAAATCCAATTCATACTCAAAGGTAAACTTTGGCCAGTGAATAACAAGCATAAAAGTAAAACATATGCTTTTCCTTACCTTGTGTATTGTTCAATTTCCTCCTGTTTTCTTTGCTTTGCACTGTTTCAGCAGCAGGCAGGCAGGGTTGAAGTATGGAAATATGCTTAGGATGACTGTGTTTTAAATTCCAGCTGTTTTAATAGCTTGCCTGGCATGAACTCCTCTTGTGGTGACTGCTTTAATTTCTATTTTATGTTTGTAAAGAGCATTGCCTAGAAGGAAAAGGTTTCTATTTTCAGAAATGAAAAGAAGATGCAAAATGCAGTAGAGCAGGCATATTTTTTTGTTGGCCATGGATTTGGCAGGAAGAATTCCCATGTGAGACATTGTCACATTTCACTTGGGGCAAAATATGATCTGCTTCCTAACAGCTCCCTGGGTGATTGTGCCACCAGGAGAGCACCCTGGTAAGATTGTCCCCCACAGACTGCTCATAAACATAGTAAAAATTGTTCAGCAGCTACAGCCATGGTCACCAATAAAAGGAAATAAAACAAAGAAACCTCATAAAGTACTGTATTATCAGCTACTATGAACATTGGTTTAGCCACAGTTCTAGAAAATGAAAGAAGAAAATTAACTCCATCCCAGCCAGACTCAGCACAGCAGAGAATCTATAAATTACAGAAGCTGTATTTGCAAGGCAAATAAAGGAACAAATCCTAAGCCCTGCTGTGTGTGTGTTAGTATTAGTAAGGCAGAAGAGCTCTAGACATTTAAATCCTTGCTAAACTTCAGTTTATGAGCAGTGACAATGATCTGGTGATTGTGCTTTTAATAAACCAATCTTATGTTTAGCTGAATTGGAGTCAAGTTGCAAAGCTATTTATGAGTTGCACATAAGAAAAATCAATAAAAATATGAAATATTAGGATAGAGAAAACCTTCCAGTGTGAGTGACCAGCAGCTCCAGGCTAAGGCAGAGATGGATGACAAACGCTGTATATTTTAATATGCTGCAAGCTTTTTAATAGTCTTGTTTAGGGAATAGAGGAAAAATGTGGTTTATGTCACCTGGGAGTATATTCTAAACCCTGTTTCTTTTTCTCCTTGGCAGATGGAGAGCTTTTAGCCAGCCGGTGAGTCCAACTCCTGCTGCATGTCTGGCAGCACCTCTGAATGATCACATGACTCTTGATATGGATGCAGTCCTGTCAGACTTTGTTCGGTCCACAGGGGCAGAACCAGGTCTGGCCAGAGACTTACTAGAAGGTAAACTTCTTGGACCCTACCATTTCCTGTGCTCACTGCTTGCTTAAACCAAGAGCCAGTCATAACAAGAGAGCTCTGGTCCAAGGAAACAGATATTTCTTGGTATTTTTACCAAGACAGCTCTTGTAATAAGCTGACCATAGATTATACTAAGGCAGCTGTTTTAACAAAACTCTTAAAAACTTCTTAGTATTAGATTGCTGTGTTTTAAGTTACTAAGAGCCAAGCCCTATATGTTTACATGCCAGTGAGAGAAGGGAGGAGACTTTAGCTGAATTTTCATATTCAGCTGCCTGAAAGTAGTTATAAAAGTTTCTCCAGTCACTGTATTTAGTCTGAAATGGATTTACTGTACAGTGATAGAGATACCAGAGGTATTTTTGGCTCCCAGTGGTTAATATGCATACCTGAACTTTACAGCATGGGAGCCAAGTGGCTAGGTTGAAAAACAACTAAGAAGCTGTATCAGAAAAATAACTGTCTATTTATTCATTCTGTTTTAGTTGTTTTAGGTTTATAGGCTTAAAAGTGGAAAGACACCATTGATATTTGAGAGCATTTCATAACAGCTGGGTTTGTTCATTTCTTCTTGTGTTGGGCTAATAATAATTGTGAAGATGGGAGAGTTGGAAAGGCGTAGATGGTATCTGCAAATTGCAAGGTGGTTCTGTGGGCTTAAAACTTCCATACTGAACTTGCCTCCTGAGAGGTTTGGGGTTTGCTTTATTTTTTTATTTTAATGTGCTCTAAGAAATTGTGTTAAATCAAAGTAACTGAACAGCTTCATCAGACGTGAAAGTATACCTTGTTTTATGTATCTCCTTTTTGCAAGAGCTGTTTCACTTTATGCTGAAAGTTTTTCATTTTGTGGTAAGTTCTTCCTTTACTCTGGGTGTTTTAGTAATAAGACATGATAGATTATTAACACAGAGATGCACACAATTCTGCAGCATTTCCCAAGTCATCTGGTACATGAAATAAAACCTTGGAATGCCTAGCAAGGAATATTAGCATAGGCTTGCTATATTTAAGAGCCCTCTGTTTTGTCTGACTGATTTGATCAACCTGTCATTCTCACCTAGAGTCTGTCTTAGTCTGATGGTCTTTTAGAAAAAGAACATGAGAAGTTTTTTCTCAGCTATATCAGGACAGATTGTCAGATATTGTGCTGATGGAGTATTGGCAAAATTTCAAAGGGTTCCTACATATCAGAGGTCTTTCAGAAGAGTTACTTACCTTTTTTCCTTTCTATAAAGAGCAATGCTTTCAAATAAATATCGAATAGAGTTTCTTTGTGTTGTACTTCTCATTTCTGTAGATGAATAGATCTGCATTGAGCATACTAACAAGAAATAAGCCATAAACAATCTAATTATTCTGACAGGCTAATAGACATATGCATCTGCCCCAAATAATTTCCTCCTACACAGGAATTTCTCAAAGTAAAAGGGATTGTTGCTAGTTCCGAACAACATGTGCTCAGACAACCATTTCAGCACTTGTGGCTGTAGCTACATTTGGTGTAACAGCTTCTAACACTGGTCATATCTTGTGCTGGGAGGCAGTAATTGATAGAGTGGTTTTTCATTTGTTTAAAAAAGGCATGACGGGGACTGCTGCCCTCACAGCATTGAAACCCATGGAGTAGCTCCTAAACAATAATATAAACAATATTCAGAAGAGCAACCCACCCCCCCTGTGATGCCAATGCCTTGTACCGGGCTTGGGAATGATGATGTCCATATCATCAAACTTCAGAAACAGGTGTGCACAAGTAGTCCCCAAAATGTTCAAGGTTTTGTTGTTGATAGCCCTAAAAATTATGGTCACAGTGAACTTGGAGCCAAAAAAGGCTTGTGCAGAGCCTCATTTCCATGAAATTGCAGGTTTTGGTCAGATCTGGTATGACCCCATAGGCCTTTGCTCTTTATGACTTGTTCAGACTGAATTTTCATAGTGTGCTCCTATGGAGTAACACCTCCTTTTCAGAGCCAATGCTGTTTCTTTTGTTCATCCCTGGGGAAATTTCCTCAATTTCACTATACTGTAGATAATCAAGGATACCAATTTCTGCTTCCTTATCCAATCATTTTAACATATTAATTGTTTTGCTTTGGTTATTTCCTGCTACGTCCCCAGCACAGTTGTGCACAGTATGTGTTGTTCATCCCAGCAGCAACACATACTGACTGTTGTGCAAATAGCTAGAAAATCTATACGTTGCATATAGATTTTCTACATTGCCAGAAGCTGTCCTAAATGTTGGCTCACTTAATGTTTCTATACTTTGCCTATCCTGCTGGGTAAAATCCCTGCAGTTTTCTTCTGCTGGGCTTTATACTGAGTGCAGCTGCTTGTCTCTTTATCTCAGAAAACATTCTGCTGGTTGTGCTTGACATGAATCTTTCAGAAAGTGTCCATTCTACTTTTGAAATGAAGAGGCAAAGAGATTTAAAAAATAATAGTTATGTAACATTTTCATGGCTAGTATCTGGTATAAAAGTCTAGTATTGGACTTCCATATTTATTAAGCTGCTTACAGCTATTTCAGATTAATTATAAATTAATATTCCTAAATTTCAATTATGTATCATTAGCTGTACCAATTCTGTATTACTGGATTATACACACATGCGCTAAACCATTTGTTACTTAGAAATGTTATTTTCTAGCTTTGCTTTCATTTTTGGATGATTACTTACTGAGTCTTTCATGTTTCATTTCCTATCTCTGAGATGTTGTTTGCCACTTCCAGAGGTTTTTGCCTTGTTTATGTGCTCTCAAGAACTGAAAGCATTCTTCTGTATGTAAGGTGACGAAGAGTAGAAATTATGTCTTTTGACCCTTCACTGGGTCTGCCTTTTCAGCCTTTCATTCTCAGCCTTTGCTGATTTCTATAAAAACAGCCTAAAAAAACCCCTCAACTGAGTTATTAATATTGACAGAGCAATTTGACAATAAATGTGACCCAAGTGACAGAAACAACAATCTCAGCAAAACAGTTTGAAAAAAACCTGTGCTGGCAGCCATGTCTATCCCTGCTTTGGGCAGGAGTGAATTCAGAAGTGGATCAGCCTCATGTCACAGGGAAACAGGAAATCAGCTGCGGGACTCTCCAGATGTCACCTCTCTGTGTGCAAGGCACCTTCTAGTCACTGGGAAAACTCCTTTGGCTCACTCAGCTTTGGGAATGTTCTTAAGCATAAACTGAGAACTCTGCATGGTGGAGAATTAATTTCTCTTCAGCTGTGTGAGCAACAGCTTCCCCAATAATAAGGAAAAAGGAGGGCACATCCCTTTCCCTCCTGGATGGTCTGGGCTGGCACCTCGATTCTCTCACACATAGAGTAACAGTAATGCTGGTGTGTTTATGTATAATCTACTTAAAATGTGGCCTAAGACAGAAAGAAAACCATTAAAGAAAATAGTTTAATCTTTAAAACAAGTTGTACTGTATGTGGCTCACTGTGTCAGGGCTGTAGGTGTGGATGAACTCAGAGATCACTGATAAATCAGGAGAAAGCAGCTCAGTTTTCAGGGAGCAGCAGGTGTGCAGGCAGTGCCCCCTGCAACAGAGGGGGAAGGCATAGGATGAAATACTTTTAAATGCCAACAGTGTAGGGCAATCATCAGGTACTGGAGGATTTGTGAAATAATGTATTTAACTGAAAACTTGCCCTTGTATAAATGGTTTCATTTATTTATATAAATGATGTGGCATTTCATCATTATATAAAAATAACTGCTGTCTATTTCCAGCTTCAAACAGCACTTAATTGAGGGATATATAGCTGAACATGAACTCAGGAACTGGGGCATTGGCTTTCCAGTCATGAAATGTGAGCAGGAAAGGTGACTAACCCCATGGAATAAGACAGAACTGCAGTACAGGGACATCTCCTCAAAAGAACAATGTATACAAGCAGAATTCAAAGAAAAGCATGTAATTTATAGAGAGGGAGAGAGACATTTACAGTGCTGTCATGTGACTGAGTTTACAAAACTAACTCCCCAAAAATAGTCTCTTATTCTCTTCTCCCTCAGATGGTTCCTTTTTTAGTTCTCTTGTGGAAGGCTTGGCAATGGGAAGAGGAAGCTGAGCTGCTACTAATGTCTCATTAAACAGGGAGCAAAACTGTCATTTCCAGCTGCCTGTTCAGTTTGGACTGACTTTGCATTCTAGCAGAAAATGAGGCATGTGTTAACAAAATGGCCTTGCTTTGAATGGCCTTTGAGAGCATGGACCAAAATAAAATCTTGTTTTAAAGCATATGGTCTAATTTTATCCTAATTTTGTGTATTAGTTTTTCAGAAGGAAAAAAACGCTAATCTGAAGTTCTTCTTACCTTTTGCCTCTAAATATTTGTTAATCTACTTCATGCCAGACAGGAAGCAGTGCCTGCATTTAAACTGAACTTGAGGATTGCTTTATTAAGAGTTGGTTTGTAAGAACAGACTTCTTTGCATTAGCCTGGGGTGTTTCTGTGTTGCCTTCAAGTTGCACTTACAGTGCATCTTATAGATACTTTCTTGATGCTCAGTGCCTTCCTCAGATGATTCTTCTCTAACTGAAAGTTAATTTGTTGCCCTCTCAGTTGATGCTGTCCCATAGTGGCTGTGTCCCTGTATTGGTCCTGTTTCACTCCAGGCAGTGTTTCATGTCCCTTTGAACATTTCCTCTGCTGAAGTCCTGTCTATACAAGTTGTTGCTGCAAGTTGCCTTTCTTTGTGGTTCCCACTATTCAGATCTTTCCTAGTTCCACATCTCAAATTGCATCTTTTCCAGTATTTTATTTATCATTAAATCAGGAATTTCGGTGATCTTTCAAATATTCTTTTAACATATTGGAGTAGGTGGATATTTGAAAGTTTAGAGGGGGAGGGAACGATGTAATAGTTGCATGTTTGCTTTTCCTACTAATTAATGATAAAATCCTCTTGGTTTTCATTATACCTGATTTAAGAAGTGAAAGACAACAGATTTATTAACTATTACAACCCCACTAAGCTATAATGTTTTAGCCAAAACAGTACAAAGCAAAAAACCCAAAAGACTAAATAATACCATGTTGCTCTGGGGTTACAGCACTGGAGAATGCCCTTGTGACACTCCACCTGGAGTGCTGCATCCAGCTGTGCTCTCCCAATGGACCTCTCAGGACATGTCCAGAGGAGGCCATGAAGATGCTCAAAGGACTGGAGCACCTTTGCTGTGACACCCTTGGGCTGTTGGGGATGAGAAGTCTCTGGGAAGACCTTGGAGCACCTTCCAATACCTAAAAGGGCTCCAAGAGAGCTGGAGAGGAGCTTTTGACAGGAGCCTGAGTGATAACACAAGAGAATGGCTTCAAACTAAAGAGGACAGGGTTTAATTAGATATGGGGAAGAAACTCTTCCCTGTGAGGGTGGTGAGGCCCTGGCACAGGTTGTTCAGACTAGCTGTGGCTGCCCACATCCCTGGAAGTGTCCAAGGCAAGGTTGGACAAGACTTGGAGCACCCTGGGACAGTGGAAGGTGTCCCTGCCCGTGGCAGAGGCTTGGAATGAAATGATGTCTGGGGTCCCTTCCAACCTAAACCATTCTTGGAGTCTGTGTTTTTATCAATGCTTCTAAGGTGAATCCTAGTTGTGCTGTCCTTTAGTACCTTGTTTATTAACCCTCTGCTAATCTAGTTGGAAGGGAAGTGGCTACTTAGACCATATATTGTTTTATCTAAATCTTTGTGTTTTTCTTCAGGCTTATAATACCTCCTGTTGTTATTCAAGGAACCATTATTTAGGGCAGAAACTTCACAGTGTAGCTGTGTTTATTTTTGAATTTCCCTTTTATGTAGGTGTCTGCTATCTCTGACACTAACACATCAGTACCAGCCATTAGCCACAGTGTATCTTCTATTCCCTACTCAGTTGCACTTTTTTGTTTGTTTGTTTTGGTTTTGTTTTGGGTTTTTTGTTTGTTTTTTGGGGGGTTTTGGTTTTCGTTTTTGGGGTTTTTTTGTTTGGTTTGGGGTTTTTGTTTTGTTTGTTTGTTTGGGGTTTTTTTGTTTGGTTTTTTTTTTTTTCTCTTTTGGTTCTTTGTTTGTTTGATTTTTGGGATTTTTGTGTGTGTGTGTGTTTTGTTGTTTTTCCTCTGAACAAGAAAGACTTTGTTTCAAAGCAGAGACCTTTGAGCGTTGTTAAATTGCACACCTGCTGACTCCCATAGCACATATAGTTGTTCAGGAAGCAATTGCTCAGTAAGTGTGTTCTTTCTATTCAGTCAGTGAGTTGATTTGGTTCCAGCACCCTGATAATGATTTCACTTCCTGTGTTTTCCAACCACCTTTGTGCTCCTCCAGCTTTTTTGCTGACTGATGTTCTCTGGCCATTTGAAACTGGAAGCCTTTCCTGCAAACCTACTGTGTTGGTGCTGGTTTGGAGCAATCAAATTGTTACTGATCCAGAGCTGCTAGTGGCTTATCTGATGTGATTGTGTGCACTGAAATAACGTTGTTATGCCTCTGAAATGCCTTTTAAAATAGAATAATATGTCATATAAACAAAGAAGCAGTCAGTGAACAGCGTGCATCAGATAAGTAACAGTGAAACAAACATAGCAGACAATCTAAAAAATAGTCTGTGTTGATTTTGTCTGTCAAATTGCAACAAAAGCTTTTACTTGACTTAAATTAATTGATGAAATTATGAAAAATAAATTAATTGCCTGTTACTTGTCCTTCAGGCATAACCTCTGTGGGGGTAGGAAAGACTGGCCCTTTCTCTTGGGTGCCTGTGCAGGAGATGGCAAAGAAAGTGAGAGATGTGACAGAGAAGAGAGGGTTGTGTGAGGAGCAGGGTCTGGGAGATGTCAGAGAAGAGCATGGGAGACACACACAAACAAACTCAGGAGAAGACTTCCTCTTTCCCTTCTCTAGGGACAGAGGGACTCTGTACAGTCTGCCCCAAACCAGGGGGCCAATGCCACTTGTTGGATAAAGGGCAAGACTGGAAGGAGGGACCTGCCCTGTAGGCTTTGGGGGGCAGGATGTGTTTGTTTGCCATATTATATGAATTTATTTTTGTCATTCCCAACCTAGCATAACTCAGGGAGTTTTTGTCTCTCAAAACTTGGTTTGTGATGTAATAAGATACAGTTTTAGAAATTCAAAAGCTTTTAGTATGCAATGTTTAAAGGAGGAAAGATAGGCTCCACAACCACAAGCCCCACTAATTTCCTCAGTACCTTGCAGCTGAAACTTTCTCACCTACTTGTCACACTGATAGAAATCCTTGTTCAGATCATCTACTCTGGACATTTCTGAATTTAATAATTTTCTTGATTGGTTCCCAGCTTGCCTCTTGTTTCTGCAGTCTATTCCTGTGGTACAAATTACATCATATTTTTTATTAGATTTGTTAAATTTTTAAAATTTTTTGCACTGCATTAAATTTTTGTACCTATTTGTATTTCTTCTCTCAGAGTCTTTCATAAACCCCTTACTTTTTTCTCTCTTTCTCTTCTCTATTTGTCTTTGCTGCCTTCAGTTTTCTTTATTTTTGCTTAGGAATTTTCTTTGCTAATTCTCCCAAACTGATGAATTCTCATCTTTTTTTATGGGTGGTGGGAAAAACAAGAGATTTGTCATTTGTATTTACTTGTGAAAGTGTAAACCAAATGGAGAGGGGCGAAGGGGGAAAACCTTCCATCTTTCCAGTGGACAGGTAGCTTGAAACACTTATGCTGGTCAGTGAGGGTGGCTAATTTTCAAAACCACTATTTCATGGAGATGGAAATGTGCTGAATATTCTTTAATTTGGTTGAATGTTTTTCTTGCATTTCAATGCTTGGAGGCTCCAGCAAATTTAGGGAGAGTGAGTCCAATAATAATTTCCTGTGTTGGTTTTCTGAAGTTTAGGGCTTTGGTGCTGAATTGGTGCTTCTGTTCAGGAGATGGGGAGAACTCCAGGGATATGAAGAGATTTGAAAATCAAATATTTCTGTGTTAGGTATAGAAATTTTAATTTTTGTAAGGTTTCAAGTCTATATTAGAAGTTGAGTTGCTACAATGTACCATGGAACGTAACTCAAGAGCCACTGTGCAAATCCAGTTTTAAATGAACACACTGTGAGCCTGCTTTCTGAAGGCTCAATGTAATTTTTATGACAGAGCTTTTATATAAGATGATTGCATTTGGTTTAAAACTGAGGCCAGTGGGATTTCTGTGAGTCTGCTGATTTTCTGCTTTCCTCTTACATACATCAAAGCCCTGTCACACTGCAGCCACTTACAGCACATGCACTGGGATTTTTGTTAGCTTCAGAATTTAAACATGAAAAAATCTTGAGCAGGGGAACTGCAGGGAATGCCCTGAGAAATGCTGTTTGTGTTCCACTGCTGCAGGTCTGGTGCTCAGGGATCTGTACTCAATGAATCCAGGATGTTCCTGGGGGGTCACATAACCCTTGGTTTGTAGCATTGCCAATACTAGAATAATAATGTTGTGTTTAAAGCTACATTTCCTAGAATTATACTTACTTTTTAAAAAAATTTACTTTATTGTTTTTGTGGTTGAGAAGAATAATTTTAAAATGTGTGTAAAGTGCCTCTTAAAACCAGAACCAAAGAAAAGCAGTTCTTACTCCAAACACTGATTGGTTTTGGGAATGCACTCCTAGCTCTTTTTGGGTTGTGTAACTTGGTTGGGATGTGTGTAAAGTTAGAGCAGAGCCCTGACTGGATTACAGCCATTCACTCTACGTGGGCTTTTTAGGGAACAAATGCTGGCAATAGCTGAAGTTCTTGTTCCAGTATCTCTGACAATTTTCACTGAATTTACATATTTTCCTACAGACTTTCTAATAGGCAATTACAGCATTACAGAACAATTCTGTGTGGCTCACATGGTGGTTTATATTACAGTCTGCTCAGGAGCTAGATAACGTTCTTGCTCATACCAATTCCCCTTTCAGAGGTTTTTAAGTACTTCAAAACCTGAGGTAGTTTAGCCCAATCCTGTAGGTACCAGCTGTTTGTGCTGGTTTTTTCCTTCTTTGGTTAGGATTTTGTTCTTCACAGATATGACTGTAACAGTAAAAGACTTTCTTCTATCTGTTTAAAACTGCTTTGTACTATATTTAGCTTATCTCCTTGGTGTAAGCAAGTAAGTTATCTTTAACTGCTACTCAGGTAATGTAGCTTCTCAAAGTACATAAAATAACAACCTTCTATGGTGTAATAAATCATGTATTAGTCAGAATCAGGTTACTTTTGAATTGCCAGGAAAAGTGCTTGTGGAATGCTCTGAAAGTCTCATGTAACTTGTAGGGTCTCTCTTTCTTGTTATTTAATATTTTTAATTTTCCAATTAGAAACACGTACTTGGAGAATGGTAGACATCTCTGTATCTTAATTGAGCAGGATTATTTTGAAAATAGCAGGAAGACACCTCAATGTGTTTTTTTATGGATTTTTTTGAGAACGCAAAGTCCTGTTTCACTACCTGTGCTAAACAGATTTGTGCATCTCTGGATGTTGGCTGCATTCTGTGGTTACTGGTCAGAGCAATATACTGAAGTGGAAGGTGGAAGCAAATCCTTTAGAGGATTCTGTGCTGACAGGTTCCACAAGCAGCTCCCACAGACATGGAGCCACACTGGCTGAATCTCTGACTGCAGGTTTTGTTACAGAACTCTGTCCTTTATTACCTGCTTTCTAAAAGGCTTTTAAAATCTCCAAGAGAGCGACTTTTCTCTCATGTATGAGATAAAGGGTTTGTGTGTGCATTTTAGCTGTTCTGCAAATGAAAGATAAGAAAGTTTCTCACTCTGTTGGGCTATGACACTATCACTCTTGTCTTTCCATCATTGCTCCTAATTATTATTTATTATTAATACGACCACACAATTACAAATTATTGCTCCCTCTCAGTGGGATTTAGAGTTCATCCTAAATTGCTAATTTCTGGAGCCATTTGATTGAAACCTGAGCAAGGGAGGTCCTGGCCTTGATCACCTCCTGTGATAAATGTCATAGATTTTGGGTTTATGGATGAGAGGAGAGCAGTGGATGGTGCCTTTTAGTCAATGTTAGCTGGCTTTGACACTTCTTCTGACAGTGCTGCTGTGTTGGGATGCCACAGGCTGGGGGGGGGTCCCAGGAGGGTGGGTGGTGGGGATAGCTGCTCCCCAGACAGAGCTGAGCTGAGGGTTCCTTTGCTGTTTTGCAGGCAAGAACTGGGACCTGACAGCAGCTTTGAACGACTATGAGCAGCTGCGGCAGGTGCACACAGCCAACCTGCCTCAGGTGTTCAACGAGGGCAGGTTCTACAAGCAGCAGGAGCCAGAGCAGCCTCCCCAGGTGACCAAGGCTGAGAGGCCCTGCCTGCAAAGGCAGGATGACATTGCCCAAGGTAAGAGCTCCTCTGTGGGGTTTCAGGGGACAGGAGGGTCTCCAGCCTGTCTGCCTGGGAGCTGTGCTTGGCTGCAGAGAGTGGGAGGCCATGTGCCAGCAGCGTGTGAGCTGTGTCACTGTCACGGGGCTCAGAGCTGCTGCTAGACCCTATTTTTCATGTTTTGGTGGTTGTGAGCTCTGCGTCAGTTCTGCAAGTTATTTTTTTAATGGGTGATTAAAGTAAAATATGTTGTCTCCAAGCAGACCTGTGGTACTCATGAAAGGACTTAATTAGAGGGTGTCACAGACCACTGTTGTATATAGTTTTCTATGCTTATTGAAACAAACAAACCAAAAGGTTTAAAAATCGTATTTCACTCTTTGCATTCTTACTCACAGTGTGTGAAAAGGGTGCATGCAGACTATGAATAACTTTCAGCTTTAAAATGTCATTCTTTTATGGTTCCACAGAAACTGCCTCCTATCCCCTGCTGAATAGAAATTGAAACCTTAAGTAAAATTAATCAGCTATCTCTAACAGTTAATTTCCAGTACAAGATGATAAGCATTAGAATTTGCTTTTTTGTTTTCAGAGCTCTTAGGGATTTTATTTCAGTTCTCTCCCTCTCTCTGACAGTTGGGTTGCAATTTTTTTCCATTAATTTCTCAAGAAGCTGTAGTTTGCACCAAAATAAATCTGCACGTCTGACAGCTTGTCATGTAGGCAGGTAATAGCAGTAGCCTGGTGATGGCTTTCTGTGCAGCCATTAAAAGGAACAGAAGGGCTTCCCTTCTCCTGCTGGCTCTTCCCTCCTATTAAACAGGAAATAGCATCAGTTCTTAGGAGTTTCAGTAAAGTTTTTTAAAAATTGCTGACTTCCATCAGAAGAAAAGGAACTGTGGTGCTTCTTAAGTCTCCTTAAAGCACTGAATACAAATAAAGGGAGCGAGAGCGGCACAGTTGATAAAACCATGTCCCTTCAGCCTCTTTGGGATACAGTTTGCACTGAAATGTCCATCTGATATTTAGTGGGTGCAGTAGGTAGTGTGAGGTACATCCGGCTTTGACAGCCTGGACTGACAGGAATTTGGCTGCCAACTCAGTGTGTAGCTGAGGATCTCCTGACCAGAGAGCCACCTCTGACTGACAGGTGGACCTAGGGGTGTTCAGGGAGGAGCAGAGAAGGGAAAGGAGCACCTTGGTTTGCAGCAAGGAGTGGAGAATGCAGCCAGCAGGGGAGGGCTGGGCTGTGCTGGGAGGGGTGATGGAGTGGCAGAGATGGGATGTCACATGGAGGTGCTGCCCTGCACTTCAGTGCCCCTTCTCAGGGGTTTTAGCTGAGATGTAGAGGGAGAAGAAACCAATGCAAAATCAAACCTTCTGCCCTCACCCTCCATTTAGGATAATTTAGGGAGTGCAATTTAACTCTCCATTTGATCCACTACTGCAAGAAAGTTAATTTTAAATGACCATTAGTCAGTTTGTGATGTCTTAAAAACACTATTAGTGATAAGTTATGTTAAAGTAAGCTTTAATTAGGAGTTCAAAACATTAACTGATTATCATCTGTCTGTCAATAAATATGTCTTCCAATGAATCTTTGAAAACTTAAGATAGATCAAGGAAGAATTTTATAGGAATATTTAACTTTCATATTTTGTTACTTTTACTACTGGTCTTTTTTGCTAGAAGGAGAGTCAAGTTCCTCTGGCTTGCCAAAGGGACCTGTAATAGGAACAAGCAATCTTTTACAGTAGGAAAATAACCTGAAAAAGGTAGCAAACAAGACTTGGAATAAATTCCTAGTGAAATGAAAGTGCATCCACCAGCCTTGGCATTGCTGGCCTTTTAGGCAGTGGTACAGGCTGTAACTGCTCTTTGGTTTCTCCACAGAAAAGCGTCTCTCCAGAGGGATTTCCCATGCCAGCTCAGCCATAGTGTCCCTTGCTCGCTCCCATGTAGCCAATGACTGCAGCAATGAGCAGTTCCCTTTGGAGATGCCCATCTACACATTCCAGCTGCCAGACCTGAGCGTGTACAGCGAGGACTTCAGGAGCTTCATTGAGAGGGACCTAATTGAACAGGCCACCATGGTGGCATTGGAGCAAGCAGGTGGGTGACACCTCAGGTGTCTGTCAGCAGCTGGGTGACACCGTGGGTGTCAGTAGGTGGCCAATCCAGCATTTTGGGTTGGCATTTCTAATCCTGCTTCGTGTCCAGAGCTTGCACATCCTGCCTGGGAAATAAAAGCCAGAGAGTTTCTGTGTTCTTTGCCAAATGACTCATATCCCAATCCTCTGTTTCTTTTAAAACATTATAGAAAAAAAGGTCAAATTTTGTTAATAAAAGAAAGAAATTGAGAGAGGAAGGAAGGGACCGGTGGGGAAGTCATGCAATAGACAAGGACATGAGTCTGGATGGTCAGAGGGAGTTGGTACTTCCAGTTCTCATGAGGAAATTACATTGCAGTGACTGTGAAAGGAAACATCTTCAAGTTCTGTTGCAGCTTGAGAAAATAGATATGTATTTTATGTATTTCTTATTTTTTATAATGAGAAACTACATAACTTTGAAGCAATAGTTCAGTATTGCCATGGGGAAAAAAAAGTATAGCTATTTAAAATTAATGTTAATTCACATCTATTAGTAGTTTTAAGCCAATTTTGAAGGATATGCAGAAATCTATTTAAAATTAGTATTGGTGCTTTATGAAACAGCAGGAGTGCTAATGAACCATGAAATGAACACATCTGTATAGTGAAATGCCCAACCTTGGTGATATAAAAGAGTTGTAAAATCAGATTTCATGGTTGCTTGTGGGATATGGAACAGACAGTTACCTTTTTTGTGTGTGGATTGTTCTACTGACTTCTGTAACACTGGATTGATCTGAGGTTCATTCTCCAGCCCTGGTGCCCTGTGTGAGCCCAAACTGATGAAGTGCAGCTCCCGTTTGAGGCAGGAGCTCTGCTAATCTGGTATCCCACTGAGTACTTGGGAGATATTGTCATGTGTTCTTTTTTGGCTTTGGTAATTGAAAAGCCAGACATACTTAGATAATAGCCCCAAACAGTACATACTTAAGGAAATAGAAACAAAACCTATGAACAACCAAAAGAACCCCAAGCAGTGTTCAGAAGGCCTTTAGGCCTTTTTCTGGGAGAAATAGCAGTGTAAAATAAGGTAGGAATGCTACCAGGCAACTATGAAGCATGAAAACTGCAAGTCACCCACAAAGAAAATATATCCAGTTTCTCTAAGAACCAACTAACCCAAGGAGGACAGGGCAAAATGGAATGAGTCTTCCTCTGGCAGTTCTGCCAAACCCTCCAAATTCCATAGGGATAACAGAAGATACCTTGGTACAGCACCATTGTTGACCTACCTGCTTCAGTGCAATTACAGCCTTTAGAGTCTAGTATGAACTAGAAGATCACAGAGGCTTTCTGACCTTAAAATCAGAGAATATGTGAATTTAGAGCTGACATCCTCTAATCCATGCAGAGCTGGCTGGCTTTGAACTGGAAATGGCTGCAGAAACTACTGAATTTGCTGCTAGCATTCCTCTCTCAAACTTCTCTGAAAATTAGAACAAATAATTTATTCTTTTCTTCACATTAATTAGGGCAGTAACTTGACACACACTGGAAAAGTGCCTTCATCCCCAGAGCCTCTTGCGCCCTGGAAAGGAGAGGGTTTGACCATTTGAAGTTCTCAGGGTTTTGATCACTGGCGTCCTTGTAGCCTGCATAGACTTAGTTTACTTTGTGAGCATTTTATTCTGATAACCTGGAACTTTCTGAGAAACACTTCTGTATTTCAAGTAAGTTAAACAGATCGAATAGTTTGCTTAAGAAAATCATGTAAGACTTCATAGAAATGAACCTTTTGTATTTGTTTTAGATGTAAAGATATACAGTTTCCTGCCTATTTTATTTTATTTGTTGTACAAAATGAAGATAATGAATTAATAGGAAAGCCACATAGTATTAGACATTTTATTGTCTCCTACCAACAGTTTGACTATGGTTTGGTCAATGACATAAAAAAAAACTCTAAAAGATGAGGTGTATTCCCTGCAAAGAGCCTAAAATATATTTCAAACCAACCCATGAAGGACAGTAGTTTTTGTAGGTGAGGTTGGGGATGTTGTTAAAGGAAGAGGGGCGTGTGCTTGGGTATAATACCATGAATTTCAAGGGAAAAGAAATAAAAAAGAAGCTGATTAGGCAAAGGAAGAGGGCATTTGCTAGGAACTAACAGCTTACTACTCCCAAAACCTGGAGTGGGAGAGCAGAAGTGTCACTAACAGTGTCACACGTGGGTTCTGAAGTGGCCATATGAGCTGGGTGTCTGTAAAAGCCTCTAAGGTTTTATGTTATTTTTTTTTATGCTTAAACTCTTGCTAGCTTGACATCTATATGTGACAGCGTGTCCTGGTTGCATCCTATCTGTATGGAAACTCAGAAGAAAATTCCCAATTTACTGCAAAGTGCTGTGTGAGATGATAAAGGAAAGGCCTAGACAAAGGCAGTGTGATTTACTTACTCCCTACTGCTGCAGTGTATTGTTTACTCCTTAATATGATTGCTTTCCAAATATTCCTCTGAAAGGATAGAATGCATCACATTCATAAAAACTTTTTGAGGTTTTGTCCATCTTGTAAATTCAGCTGTTGATTATTGCCAGAATTGGAATGAGGTCAGCTCCTGAGTAACAGGCTGATCTCTGTGAGCTCTGGCAGGAATTGCAGTGGTTCTTCAACAGAGGATGACTCGAGGTACTGATAATATTAAATGAAGTCTGGGTGGAAGCAATTTTATAATTCGTAATATTTTGCTGCAGCAAGCTGATTTTCATTATAGACACATGCTCCCCTGTGTGTTGTTAATGTGTGGGTTGACACAAAGAGATGTTATGAAAACTTCTGCTGGAGTGAAGTAGTGTGTTTTAAAACACAGTACAGGCAGAGGAATGGCTGGACCAACACCGTGTTTTTAACTGAAAGAAAAACCAATTCTATTGCAGTGCTGAAGTATAATTCAATACAAATGGTACAAGTATACTGTATGACAGTCCAAGAGCTGTTTCCCTACACTTTTCTTTCTGTGCTCATGTTTGTGTTTTCTAGAAAGCTACCGCCAAAGTAAACAGTAATATGCTGTTAAGCCTGGGCTTTGTGTCCCCCAAATCAATCCACCAAAACTGTGGAAATGTTTGATCTCAGTTTTCATCTAAGCTTAATTTTCCTGGTTTTTCCCTAAAGGGGCCCACTATAACCACTACATTTGAAAAATGAAAATGCACCACTTTTTTATTATAATCCAATTATAAACCCATACCTGCTATTTTTTCAGTCAGCCATAAGCTTTGTGGTGTTAACCAAGCCCCAAACACTTTCTGCAGGATGCACTTGACAGAAGATTACTTTTATAGAAACCTCCTGTTACTCAAAAGATTTACAAACACCAGACTTTGGCATTTCTTACCAATAGATGTTAGTTAATCTGCAAAGCAATACCAGTCATTACTTCCTTAAGTCCTACCTAAGGTCTGTCTGTTTTTAGGTATTCTAACTAGGCTTTACACAGCACCTTGGTATAGCTTATTGCTGAATATGATCCCACCAAAACATTCTGCTAAAAACAGGTGGCAAATTGTTATTTCACAGATGCAGGGGTTGCTAAAAATGATCTTGTTCTTTCCAAAGGCTGTTTAATAGTGCTTTAAATTAAGCTTCTTTATTGCATATTTAATTTAGAACTCAAGCCTAGTCTGAGGTGTAGTACATTTACAAACCAGCTGCTAAAATCATTTGAGGATTACCAGATGTGCTTATTGATCTGCTATGCATCTTTACAGTGTGGTACTCTTAACACATTTGGACTAATTGCAATTTAATTTCATTGTTCTTAGTACCCAGAACAAATAACTGAGATACATAATAAATATTGCTACACTATTTTCCCCCTAATGTATATTACCTGTAGTTACAAATAAGCTTCACTATAATTTTGTAATGAGAACTTATCAATGGAGAGGCATTTATTTTTGTTTGGACTTCCTTCTGATTTGGGGTTTAACCTTAAGTGCAAGACTGCCTGTACAAATACATAGATGCTATTTCTTCCCAGTCAAGAAGCTGGGGGAGAAAAAGTCTGACTATTGCATTATTCATTCAATTATTCACTTGTGCATTATCCACAGACCTGCCAAGTCTTGGGAAATGTACCAGCTCTACTCATCCCTGTTAATCATCTGCTTTTCCTCATCCCCAGAGATGCTACACAATTACCCCCATTTGCTTTCTTTCTATTAGGAGGGCTCCCATGATCTTTTAACCAAGACTTAACACTCCAGTTTGCCAGCACATGACAGCCTGTGTGCCAGGAATTACCCACTTTTAGTGTGGGCTTGGGCGGTGATAGTCTTCATGACTTACTTCTTCACTGAATAGATGTCCTTTTGCCAGGCTTTTTCAGAGCCTGTCTCTGGTTTATAATCTGTAAAACATGCTTCACATAGCAATGATGGATAAGTGGTACTGTAAGTATTCCCTAAAGAGAAAGGCCACATTCTATACTGCACCTCGGGCTATGCTTTGGTGTCATTTTAATTAGTGTAGTGTAGTGTAGCTGTTGGTTTTAGTAGATCTAATAATGATTTACACTATGGGAAATGAGAGGAGAATCAGCTGTTGAAACAATCCATCTGATTGAAATAATTTACGTAATAAACTTACCTTTACAGTAACCTATCTTGATTACCACATCCATATTGCTTTTGTCTGTAGACAAAAATTCCTTTATTACCTTAATGTAATCTGTCATGCGCGTGTGGGAGGCCAATGTCGATTATGTTTGGGAACTGACAGCAAGGCTCATAATGGTATTAAGGCAATAAACTCCTTGGAAATCCATCACTGGATGCAGCATATGAGACTGGAAGATGCAAATTAATTAAAGGTGCTCTTTTCTTTTCTAGATCCATGTAGAGAATAGTTTATCTGCCTCATTTCTGATCTTCTCAGTTTTGACTTCTAACATTACATTTAAGGTTATTTGGCAAGGAGGGTGTTGATGGTTACCCCTCCTGCTCTGTGTTTACCTGCACAGAGCACTGCTCCTGTTCCAGGTTCCTCTCCCCCTGTAACTGCTGTTTCCCTTCCAGGACGCCTCAATTGGTGGTCCACGGTGTGCACCAGCTGCAAGCGCCTGCTGCCCCTGGCCACCACGGGTGATGGAAACTGCCTCCTGCATGCTGCCTCTCTAGGTAAGGGGCAGTCTGGGCAGGAAACCTTCTGCCAGAAATATTCACTGCTCTCCTCTAGCCCCAGCCAAAGCTCAGAAACACATGAGATGCAAAGATTTGCATTAAAAGTCTGATTCTGGAGCAATATGTCCTTCACATTTCACTGTAGTGTTGTTTACCTCAAGCATACCTAAAGCAGGAAAGGAAAAGATTTCTCAGGATATAAAAGTATAACTGGAACGGTATCCAGACCCATGTATCACAAACTCCAGTGATCTGTATTTTCCTTATATTTTTTGTGTTCTAACAGGTCAACAGGAAAATTCCAGGAGCTTCTGCAGGGTTGTCCACTTTATGTGCAAGGAAATTCATTCATTCTCTTGATTTTCTTCAAACAGTTCTCTGCTGTTTCAAGAATGCAGTGTCAATCTCTGTTAGTTCCTTGTAGTGTTTAAGCATATGTGAAACAGCATTTGGGGTGAATTAAAATAATCTCCAATTGATAAATTAATTGTTTCTGCAAGATCTTTTAAGCCTTTCTGCAAATCAGTAGAAAGCTGTGAAGCTGAAGTTCTTTGATGGGCTTTCTACATCCTAACCTGCTAAAATCTTCCACCAAAAGTACTCCAAAGAGTGACTGTTTAAAAACACTGGGATTTTTAATATTTTGAAAAGACTCCTCTTGTTGAAAGATGCAGTAAGAAAAGAGTTTTTGGTGTTTCCAAGTATCCTTTTATCTTTATCTACTTAATTTTATATGTTAATTACTGTAAATGTTTGGAGTATTTTGACCCGAACCCAGTAGCTGACAATGTAGTGACTGAAACATGGCTGTCTGTAGGCACAGGACTGGGGACAGCTCTGCTTTCTTTTGGTGTAGGTTACTATTCCCAACCATATAAAGATGTTTCATTATCTTAAAATGAACTTGAAAGCCTGTGACTGGTGATAGTTTTAGACTTTCTATCATCTTGAATGCTTTTCTCTTCATTTTGAAGCCAGAGGAAATTTCCTGCTGTGTAAGAGCCGGAGCCTTTGGGGGCCAGCACTGTCTGTGATTCCAAGGGGTGCCTGCAGTGCTCATTAACATCCTTGTGCCTGCTGGCAACTGCAGCTAAAACCAACCTGAGCACTGAATATTCCATGGCTTGCAGCAAAGCTGGAGTTGCCTGCAAGTGACTGAACCAGCTCATATCCTTGGCTGTTCCTAATCAAAGTTTAAAATGTGTTAGAACTCTTGTTGCTCATTAGCTTATTTGTGATAACTCTTTCTTTCGGAAATCTTAAAAATAGCGAGTGAATTATTTGCTAGAGAGAATCTTCAATTATGTATTAGCTATTTCTATTTCACTGTAGCTTCTTTAAAACTGGATTTCATCTTGTGCTGCCTTAGGGATGTGGGGGTTTCATGACCGGGACCTTGTGTTACGGAAAGCTCTCTATACTATGATGAGGAGTGGAGCTGAAAGGGAAGCACTGAAAAGAAGATGGAGATGGCAACAGACTCAGCAGAATAAGGAGGTCTGTATGGCCCAAAGACAGCCTTGTTAATATTATTTAGGGTTACAAGCATTCTTCTGAAGTTTGCTGTGAAAGTTTTAATTGCTATCAAATTCCTTGTGCTGCCATTTTGTTTGGGGAAAGAGATACCTTTATTTGACATTTTCGTACCAGAATACATATGTGTTTGTAGCTTTATGGGTATAAGTATGCAGAGTTTTGTGCCTAAAAGGTCTAAGGTGCATTTGGAATATGTAGAAAAATAAATGTGTTATTTAGCTATCAAAAGCATTTAAAAATGAGTGGATGAAATCCACAAAACAGTGAGAACCCCATTTAGGAAAGATTTCCCAGATTCTTAAATTAGGATTTTTAGAGCTGTGGCCAAATATTGAGTGGAAGTGTTCTAACTAAAATAGTCTTTAAATCTGATTTTATTTTTGATTAAAAGCTGTACCTTCAGCATGTTACTATTTCCTGAAGATGTCTGGCAGTGTCTAGAAAAGCCAGTTTCAGGAGTAATCCTGAGGGCAAACAAGTGAATGTGCTAACTCTACAGTTGGTATTTTAGATCTTTTTAATAAGTTAATGTTCTTTCACCTGAGTAGAAATGTTGAACTATTAATGGCCCAAGATACTGAACTGAGTCATGTGTGAAACTCAGGTGAGTTGTAAACACTGGTACAGAGCTCAGCTTGCACTGTGTGTCAGCAGAGTGGTGACAGCGTTTCCTTGTGCCCCATAGTCAGGTTTGGTATACACGGAGGAGGAGTGGGAGCGCGAGTGGAACGAGCTGCTCAAGCTGGCGTCGAGCGAGCCGCGCACGCACTTCAGCAAGAATGGGGGCACTGGTGGGGGGTAAGTTCACACTGACACAGCCCCAGGCTGGCTCTCGGTAGGAAAACAGCACGGCACAACTGAGGGAAGGTGTTCACAGCACCACCAAACTGCCTTTGCAGCTGTTGTACTCTTTTGGCATGGCAGAATTATCTAAATATCCCATTATAATATTTAGCATTTTGGTCATGCTTTCTTGTACAGTTACCACACTAACTTGAGGTTATGTTGTATCCAAAAGAGTCTGCATGTAATAAATCCTAATTGTTTTTCTTGTGGAACTGTTGTTTTGATGTTTTAAGATTTTTTTTAAACCTTCTGATGTTTACATTCTTGTAACGAACTTTCTCACACGCTTTCTGTAAATAACTTATTGTTTTGTATTCTTTTATAGAAGAAGAGAAATTTGATAGACTGTTAGTTTGTCCAATGTCATTGGAAAGGTGGCACTTTCACCCTCCAATCCACTGTCACTTTTAAAAAACTATAAATATTAAAGTCAGAAAATAAACTTCCCTTTTCTTCACCTTGAAAGCAGCGGTGTGTGCGCTTGTGTTGTTTCATGTCCTACAATGACATGGAACAAGCATGTTGGCAGTATCATTTAGTTTTTTTCGGGAATATATTTGTGAAAAGATTTGGGATGAAACAGTATTTACAACATTTAAATACCCCTGACCCACACAGAATATCTGCTTTAAATAGCCACTGTTATAAACCATCCCTTGCTTTCAGTGCAGTTATTCCCAAAGGACAGGATTATTTACCAGCCTTCAGAATGCAGAAGCTTTAGTTTTTGTGTCGAGTGTTCATCACTAAAAATATTTAGTGTTTGCTCAGTGCATAATTTTCTCTACCTACTGTTGCCCCTGGAGAAAATAATGTGTGGTGATAAATAAATTAACAAAATAAGGGATACAGCACAATGAGAGTAACAAAGTTTGTAGAAAATATTCTTTGGACTTTGAAAGAATATTTTGTTTTCCCTTTAACCTTGTGATATTAAGGATAGGTAATTCTAGGAATTCAGGAGGACTTTGCTTAGAAAATTGTCAGCCACAGTGTGTCTCCTTTTCTTCTATTCTGTAGTGAAAAAAAAAAGATTTTTATTTTAATCTCTAGTTTGTTTCTTATGTTTGTAGATATTTTCCTGTTGATACATTTCAGTTTTCTAAGGCAGTTCAGTTCATATTTCTATTAAATCTGGTCATTCAGCCCCAGTTTTCTCTGACTCGTTCCATTTCATTCTTTATGTTCCATGTATCACATATTTTCAGTAGCTTTTAGTCAGACATGCTCTCAAATGTTATCTTTGCCAGGCAGTCAGCCTTCAGTTCCCAGGTACCTACACGGGGAGTATAGGTAGTACATAAATAATCTTCTCATTATGGTTTGCACTTATCTTTTTTTTTCAATCAAAATAAAGTAAATACAAATAGCCAACAGTTAATTTTTCCTTTGAAATAGTGAAAGATGGATCAGGCAAGAAATCCTTATCCTGTTAAAGATTTGAATGTATACTTCTCTTTGCATTCATTCCAAAGACAGAATGAATGTGGCAGAATGAATTATTTTTTCAGTTTAATGAGCCCATGTTCAAAGTAGGGCCCTTGACAAGGAAAAGGAATATCAAAATAGTATTTTTGAGATGGGGTATATTTTGTCCTCTAGTTAGTTGCTATATTAAGCAAGCTTGCACATCAGTCTTTGAACTGTAGATGAGACGTTTTCCTTTGGTGTCAGAATTAGCTAAAGCATCAGAAGTTGTATTTGCTTCAAAAGAATTCAGTGACAAACCTAAGGCTGGAATTGTGCTGCTTCATTCACCTGCAAACTTCTTTTAGTTATTTTTCAGAGTAAGCTAGGTGCAAAGGAGATCAGCAATTGTTGCTAAATTTCTAAAGATTTCTCCTTTGAGACACTCATTCTGAGGCTGGAAGTTGGAAAAAAAGAAAAAGGAAACACGGAAAAACCTGGTTCTTAAGTTCTTGTTTCCAGCATGTAAAGCAAAGCAAACTTATGAAGCAGATTCTTGTTTTGAAACAGATTTGCACATCTTCCTGTAAATGTAAAAATGAATTCTAGATTAACATAATTGCTTCATTTATCTCTATTTACAAGCAAAAGTAGGGGCACTGAATTGAAGGAACTGCATTGAAAAAAGGAAAACGTCTGGTACCCTGTTTTTTGTTAAGAACCAAACTATTGCCATCCGGATCAAGAGAAAATTCCAACCCCTTCCTTCGCTGTGCAATTGTCAGTCAGAGCCTGTTCTCATGTGAGAGTGAATATCAGTGTTGTTATTCACTGTTGAAAACCCAGGTGCTGTTGTGCTTTAAGCTCATACAGACCCTGGAAGTGGATGGTATTTGTACTTATTGTCACCTCCCAGCTGTATCTGTGCTGTTGGCATCATCTTATTAATATGTTCAAGGGACTTAAAATTGGGAAGAAGGGAGGGAATACTGCTGTAGTCTTCGTGCATGTCATTGGAATTGAGGCAGAAACCCAGAACATTTAAACAGGAAGTACCTCTCAAATGCAAGTGTCCCCTGAGGTTTTGGACTTGGCTTGGTATTCAGAGTGCTTCAACAAACAGCTCTTCATACACAACTCCTGCAGCCATGCAAGACCCTCACCTTGTACATAATGTAGTTTAGACCATTTAACGAGACATTGCTCTAAAATGATTTTATTTGATCTAGCATCTGTTACAGGAGTGCTATTTCTTTTAAACTGTTCAGTATATGCAGCTATTGTAGGGTGCAGATAGAAATGGTTCATTATAACATATTTATTGATTATTAGCTGTAGTTTCTAAAGGCTAGTACCTCTTTTTATCTGGCCAATTTTCAGTTCACATAAAGTACTGAAGCCAAGCACATCCAAATTGCTGTGGTGGTTCAAATATGGAACCCAAAGCATTCACATTCTGTGTTTTTCCTTTAGTCAATTCAATATACCTTTTTTTCCTTGAGGAATGAAAGAGAATGTTCCACTACTGTGCAATTTCCTGTGTTTGAATTAAAGCCCATTGCTGACAAACACGGTAAGGAAATCAAAGGAGAGATTCCTACACCTACAGCTGCAGCTGTGGTTTGTGCTGGATTTCATTTGGGGATTGTTAAGCAGGAAAGGAAAGGTGTCAGAAATGGAATGGAGGCAGAGCCCTGAACTCAGATATCCTTTTGATCTCCTGCTTCTGGCAAATCATGAGGTTGGAGAACTTTATCCCTTTCATGTTATTTCAGTGCATCTCAGCTGTCTGAGGGCATTGGTCTCTTGCTCTGTGTGAATCCCAAAATGAGTCCTAAACTCAGAATAGCTGTTAGAGTCTGTTGGACTGAAAGTCTGGAGCTGTGTGTGGGGAAGGAAAGCAATGTTACCATAGGGAGCTGTTAGAAGGAAATCCAAGGACATGAGAACAGATCTTGCTCAGAATTTACAGGTGAGAGCAGCAGCCAGCCAGGTAGAACAGCAGGGTAGGTGACTTTTCCCTTCCAACTTTTTGAAAGAGTGTTTCTTTCATTCCTGGCTGCAGTACAAGTTGGATTTGCCATAAGAAAGGGAATCTCTTTGGAGTGCTGAGACTGTGTCTCCCATGTTTGGACTGGAGGTGCTAGTGGTCCTGTAGGTCAGACTGAGATTTTTTTATTTGCTTTTCTTTCTATTAGTAATTTGCTCTTAGAATAAACATAATTTATTTAGTCAGAGTGCTCTGGTTGAGCAGGATTCTGCAATGCAGATTTACATACTCTTATATAAGTGGATTTCATTGTTTAAAGTTAGCTTTACATGAATAGAGGAATTAATTTCAGTTTCTTAAATTTTCTTTGGTTCTATGTTTTATTGACAAAATTACTCTGTCCACGATTTTCGTGGTCATGTAGCCAGCATACATAAAAATCTCTGAAGAAAAGTGGAATGATCATTGGATCAAAGGATGTGGCAGGTTGCTATGGATACTTGTTAATGATGATTTTTCATTCTCATTAATCTTTAGGAAAATTCATACTGAATCCTCAGCAAGTGGCACTGAAATAATATAAAACAGGCCATGTGAATTACTGGCAGTGATGGTAGAAAACTGGGCATTGAGGAGGTTTCCCAGAGAGGCTGTGAACTCTCTCTCCTTGGAGGTACCCAAAGGCTGTCTGGACACAGTCCCGGGCTTTGGGTGGCCCTGATGGAGCAGGGGCTGAATAAGGGGTTCCCTAGAGCTCCCTTATGACCCCAGACACTCTGATCCTGTGGCAGTGAGCAGTGGAATGTGTAATAGCAGAGAAGGGTTTGAAATGTGCGAATATGATCAGATACAGTGAATCAAGCAACATGGGGATGTGATACTGAAGAGGAAAAGAGCCCAGTGGAATTTTGGAGTTTGTGCAGTCAGACATGGCATCAGCTGATCCAAGGGATAGAGATCCCTCTGATAACAGCTGTATATGGAATATGCCTTTCACTTCTAGAAACCTCATTTACTAGGAGATGAGGAATAATTAGAGGATTTGAAGGGAAAAATTAGGACTGATAGGCTGGGAATACTAATGTGAGAAGATAGCTGGAAATCTATCTGGCATATTGTCTTGCCAATAACATGATTCCCCTGAGTTGCTTTTGGCTGACAGCTTACTCTGAGGTGACAGAATGGACTGCAAATGCTGAAAAGCTGTTGCAGCCAGCTGTGGAGAAGAGTTCAGTAAGGAACAGAGGAAGAAATTGCAAAACAGGGACTTTGGTTTGAACATCAGGAAACATTTTGTGATGAGTGTGGGTAGCAGGAGGAGGGATCCAGAGAAGGAGACATTCATTGACCAGTGAATGTCCTGCACCAGGATCATTTCCACCCTGCTATGCTCCTAGGCTGGGATGAAGGATTTTCAAGTGATGCTCCAGGGAGGGGCTGGATGCTGTGAGACCTTTGAGAGGTTGCTGTGTTTGTCCCACATACCCTGGAGCAGTGTCCAGGCACTTCTGCTCTGTTACTGTTCTTCACATGCACAGAAAATTAACAGCAGTCAGTTCTGGAGGTTCCCTGCACAGCTGGCAAGAAGAGGACAGGAGCTGCCTCCATTAAAGAGTGTGCCTGTGTCACCTTGCCCACCTTCATTTGTCAGGGCTCACAAAAGCTGGGCTCTGGGTGTATTATATTGTTAAGTTGCACTCAGCAGTGAATTATCATCTTCACTTTTGTCTGCTTCCCACAACCCTCCCATTTTTGTCTTCTTTCATCTAGTTGGTTTTTGTTTTCAAGGCAAAGGCAAAGCTTTGAAATGTGGTACTGACATTAATGACATTAAACTGGGAAAACAGAAAGGGAATAACTGAAACCAAAAATTCATTAAATTGTTTATGTAGTCATAGAAGGGCTTGGTAATGGTCACCTAGAGAAGTGGAGACTTTACCAGATTTATTCTTGCAGTCCAGGTAAAAGAATGACCTCTTTGGTAGAAAATTGACTTTCTAGGTTGGTTTCTAAAGGTGCTGGGCATTTCCATCTCCTGGAAGATTGTGCGGCTGATCTAAAGCATAGTGATACTAGCTGGAATTTTTTTTTAATGCTGCTATTATTTTATTTACAAAAGTGTATTTTCCTTTCCATTTCTTTTTACCTACTTCAATGGCTGAAATATGGGTTTCAGAGGAGTGGGGATATAAGGTACAGTAAAGAAGAAATAGCTGCTGGGGTGTGTTGATCCAGCAAAGTCTCATGGTTGGTTCAAGCTGGTTCATAAAGCCTCAATGCTGTGTCTTCCAGGGTGGACAATGCAGAAGATCCAGTGTATGAGAGCTTGGAAGAGTTCCATGTTTTTGTCTTAGCCCATATCTTGAGAAGACCGATTGTTGTAGTAGCAGACACAATGTTACGAGACTCAGGGGGAGAAGGTAAGAGCTTTAATTAGAGATCCCTGCACCTCTGTAAATTGAATCAATTGTAAACTGATACCAGCAAAGGACCCAGCTGTAACACACCAGTGTTCGTGGCAGAGCTGCTGCCTTTTTCTGAAAGGAAGAAAAAAAAAAGGAAAGCACAGAAGGATACTCAATCCATTTCTATTAGATAAAAGTAAAAAAATACAGGATAATTGTACAACCCTTGCTGAGAATCTCTTTATCCTAGATATTCCCTATTAACTTAAATAACCACCAAATTACAGAACACAATACGTTTCTGACTGGTCTAAGTGAACAAAGCTCTAATTTTGCCATGTTATTTAGGTGCCCCTTAAAACTCTGCAGAAATCAATCTAATCTGATTTTGAACATTTGAATTTTAAATGTGTGTATCTTGGATTTTTGTTTTTAATGACTCCTTTGCAGCTTCTCATTCAAAAGTTTGCACATATGAGCACAGAAATGTTAGATCCATATGTGGAGCCAGCTCAACCCTATCAGAGCAGGACTCAAAGCATTAAATTCAGGTCACTCTCTACCATGAACTAACAGAATTCTAATTCATGATGGGGTGTTACTTAATTTAAGGGGGATGTTTGGCTGATTAAAAGAGGATGTTCAGCAGGTGACGGAGTTTACAGAAATTTACTTCCACAAGAAAATACTGCATAATTTCAGTTTCCATTGCAAATCATGAACTACAAGTAATGGTTGTAGATTATTCTGTAGGCTATTGAGAAACACACCTGAAAGACAGTGCAGAGTGGGGGATTCATGAGGGGAACTCATCTTGCAAATATTTCAGCAATACAGTCTCATATTTTTGTAGCAAAAGGAAAAATAATTGGTTGGAAGCAAAAACAGTGAGAGAGTTTTCCTGGCCAAACTTGCTCTTTCCCATAATTATATGTATAAACAAGTGTAGAATCTTTCAAGGGAAAATTGTGCCCCTCCAGATGGAACATTCTATTAAAATTCTACTTGAAGGATTTTTTGAGTCCTTCCTTTATCATACATACATGTGTACGTGCATTCAGATATATACAACGTCTGGACTATAAACATGTTTGTAATGTTTCTTATGGATATCTGTAAATGGAAGGCACAAGCAGAGTATGTTACCAAAAGACCTGACAGTGTATTTACTGATGATTATTAGAAAATAACTGCCTAGAAGCATTACAGGAAGGTACAACTCTGCTTACAGGCATGAGAGTCATCAAGATTTTTTTATAAAACCATAATACCTTTACCAATAAACAGTTAGAGCAAGAAAAACTATGTAAGAGTGGAAGATCTTCCTTATGGTTCTTTGTTTATTTCCTGACATTTTATAATTAAATTTTACCTGTTGTTGTGACTGTTTTCTGCATTGATTACCCACTTTAAGCTGCTCTCCTGATGATGAGCTCTGATGATATTGCAGCACAATTGTTTATACAACTCATCTGTTCTTTCATATAGTTGTACAAATCTCCTTATTCTCTTTAGCATTTGCACCGATACCATTTGGAGGAATTTATTTGCCACTTGAAGTTCTGCCAAACAGATGCCATTGCTCACCTCTTGTGCTGGCCTATGATCAGGCCCATTTCTCTGCTCTTGTCTCCATGGAACAAAAAGACCAACAGAGAGAACAAGGTATGCTTTAAACACAGCAACACTGGCATATATATTGAATACAGTGCACACAGTACTTTCTTTTACCTGTAGATATATTCATCTGTCAGAAAGGAAACAGTGCTCACTAAATTTTATTGCTGCATGTTTAGGAATCTGAGTGGCTCAATCACAGTCCATTTCTTCCTTTCAAACAGCTGGAATAATATCAGCAGACAGGAGCCTCATTTATCTCAGGCACATCTCTCTGCCTTCAGTACCTCAGGTCCTACAAGAGCAGTAATGTTACAATAATGTTAAATGTCCTTCTTGAGGTTAGCAACTGCTTTTCTGTAGGATCTTCCTATACCTGTACTTCCACAGGAAAGGTGCTGGGAAAGAAACCCCTACCAGATATCCAGCACAGCCTCAGAAACATTAACTACTGACTTTCATGTACAAGTTCATCCAGGTTAATTACAAGGGTCAGTGAATCAAAGTGGTGTTTGTTTTGTGTGACCTGTTTGTACCTCTCTTACTTCAGGGCCTTAAATGCACAGGCTTCAGTTGTGTAGAGCAGCTGAGAGCATTTGGCATTTAATTTGGGATGAAGGGAATGCTGTAGCTGCCAAGCTAGTTGCTGTTGGAGACTGCAGCAGTCCAGCAGCAGTCACAGCATTGCTGTTGTCCTCCATGTGCTGTGACAGGAGGGAAATGGGCACAGGGATGCTCCAGCAATGTCTGGGGCTTGTACCTTGTCAGCAGAGCAGCTCTGGCAGCTTTGGCACATGGCAAGGGACAGCCACAGTTGTCAAGTGTCAGCAGCAATGGCACAGGGGCCTCAGCACATGGGCAGATTTTGAGCTATCAGAATGCAACTTAGAGCTGCACCCTCTTAAAAATAGCATCCTGGAGATCCAGGCCATTCATAACTTGTAGTATTTATGCTCTCACCAAGTGTCAGGAACAGCATCTGAAGGTGTCTGAACTACTGCAGGTACATACACACATATTTAGGCTGCTGAGCTCTCTAGTGGAGGAGACAGTTATGTCTGCATTTGAGAAGTATGTGTGGTCACTTAAATACTGATGTCAATGCTTTAAGTTCTGCTTTGGCATAGAGTCCTGTATCAGAACATTTAAAACACTACTGTAAATAGATATAAAGGGAAAACATGCTAATATCCCCTTGTCTGGAGAGGATTTAAGACACATTTTGACACTTGTTATTACACACAGCCCCTGGCATTCTGATGGTCACCAGGGGCCCTCTTTGAAATCCAGTGTCTGATTAAAAACAGGTAAATACTTTTATATTAATACAGGCTCTACTGATGCAGGTCTTTTGTGTCTTTGTTTATGGAAAACACAGACTAGGTCTCAACTGTCCCTGAGATTGCTCCCTTGGCATTGGAGCTTTTCATGCTGCTGTGCTCAGGCCAAGTAACACTGTGAGAGGTGTGGCAGTGGTCTTGAGCAGCACCATGGCAGTTTCTGTGCCAGCATTTTATTGTACTGGCATGTTCAGAAAGAGTTAAAGTGTTGTTCTTTTTAGATGAATAGTGGCACTTGAAGCATGAGGATGAGAGCTGGGAAGTGCTGTGATTTCCTTCACAGCACAGGAGGCAGCACACCCAGCTAGGGAATGGCAGCAGAGTCCTCACTGTGCGTGTCACACTGCCATGGACCAGCCAGCAGCTGCTGCTTGTCACTTATCCCATCTGTTGGAATTAGGGCTGGTAGGCTGTGCTTGCAGAAGTGCAGTTCCATCTAGAGAGCCACAGCCAAGTGGGGCCAGCACCAACCAAAGCTGCAGACCCTGCTGGGTGTCAGGTAGGTGCTGCAGTCTGTGGGGTTTGCTTTAGAAACGAATGGGGTGGACTCTGCTTGCAGCTGTGACAAAAAAATACTTTTCTATCAGGAACTTGGGGAAATCTTACATTAAACCCCAACTATCAAACAAAATTCCCTGAGAGAGAAAAGCTCTTCCAGTGAAGATATAACTTTCAAAGTCCTTCACTTTAGCAGATTTGTTTTCCATGAAAACAGCAGTGCTTCACACCAGCCTATAAGACTATACCTTAGAACAGGGATACAATCAGCACTCAACTCAGTGAACACATTTCTGACACTCAGAATGCATACAGGAGTTAAGACAACAGTGACATGCTACAGACAATCAGTTCTAAGCTTTGTTTTTTACTTAACTTTGTCTTTTAATAAAATGGAGTATCACTAAGCATTTTTAATAGGTATTTTCAGTATCAGTAGAAATAGCAAGCTTTTAAAAGGATTTTTTAAAAAATTGTTTATAAACCAAAATATTTATTTAACTATGTGAAAATTAGTTAGTTTCAAGCTGTCCATAGAGAAGAAAGTCACATTTACCCTTTGAAGTTTCTATCCCAAGAAGAAAGTGCTTCAACTCTCTGGTGGTTCTTTGCTCCAAGCTTTCCATCATCTGTCCTAGGATTACAGTCACAGTTTTTTACCAGGCTGTACCTGTAAGACCAGGTGCTACCAGAAGGGAACTGCTGTGTTGTAAACTTACAACGTTGCTCTTTCCTAAGTTGCCTTCTTCCTTTAAATGGTTGAGGTCAGATGTCAGTCCAGTCAGTGCCTGCTTGTAACTCAGTTAATTGGCAGAATATGCATTTTCCTTGTGAAACATGTTCAGTTAATTGTATTCTCAGTTATTCCAGCCTCTTGGTTCAAATAATTTCATTGAATGCATTAGGGTAAGACCTTGTATTACACCAGGAAGTGTTAGAAGTGCATTCATCTGTCACACCTGCTGTACATTTGTGCTGTTCCGGTGCCCCAGGCTGCTGCAGTGCAGCGTATTCCGAACGGCAGACTTGGGCTCCCCGCGTGTGCCCGGAGCTGCCCTGGGGAGCTCCTGTCCCTCTGTGTCCGTGCGGAGCCTTCGGGGAGCGGCGCTCCCGGGCCGGCTTTGCGGGGCAGAACGCGGCGGTTCCCGGCGCGGCCGGCAGGGGGCGCCGCCTCGCGGTATTTAGGCCGCTTCGGGCCTTTCTGGGCAGCACCGGGGCCGTGGAGCCGCTGCGGGGGCGAGGGAGCAGCGTGTGCCCGAAATGCTGCGCCTCCGCTCTGACCGCGCGTGTGTGCTGCACCGCAGAAAGGGTTACAAACAGCATAGAACCCCATGTGAAGTCAGGTTTCAATAACTGAGTGCCACGATGTTTGGGTGGCTTCTCTAAGTTTCTTTGCCCTTGGATTGTCTGGAATGAATACTCATGGCAAGTCCTGAAGAGCTCTAGTGCAGAAAAGGTAAATGCCTTGATTAGCTGTCAGAGGTGCAGCAGTGACCTGCACCATGCTGAGGATCCTACCCAGACCCTCAACAACTTTTACTTGTTTTCCTAATCAAATAGAAGTGAATCGGTGGCTTTAATTAAAACTGACATTGTTTTATTTCTTAGTCGCTTGCTGGTGATGAATGATAGACACTCTGTGACATCTGAGTGTGGTCCCTGCATGCTGAATATAAAGAAGAGGCCGAGTCATTAGGACAGAGCCTGAGCAGAGAGGGGAAAGAGCAGAAGAGCAAAACTGCTGGCAGCAGTGCTGGGCTGTAAGAACAATAATGGCCTTTGCACTGCACCCACTCAGAGGCCTCAAACTGACCTCTTAGCCCATATACTTGTTAATCTGTGCTCTTCAATTATGTTAATTCAGTTTGAATCCAAAATCACAGTAGCTTCCTCTTGTTTTCTTTCTTAATGCTGATATCAATATATTTTTATTTCTTTGACAGTACAAAGGTAGTAAACTAAAAAGGCAAAATAACAAACATGCGAATCTCTGATTCTGAGGAATAGGCAGGAATATTGCAACATTTTACTGCTTTCTGCTATTCTAATGGCTCTGTCTCCAGGAAATGTTGATTGTACAGTACAAATGGCCATGTGGTTCTCTCCTGAGGTCTCCCCTCCTCCACAGGTGACTATCATTCACTCCAGGAGCAATCAGTGTATTAACCTCTCCCTCTTTTATTGCACAAACATGAAAACAGGCAAATGGGGCCCAGTATAAATCATTTGTGGTGCTCTGAATGAGGCAGTTCTGCAGCACAAATTCTACTCTTCTTGAAGCAGTGATTCTGCTTTTCACAGCTGAATCTTTTCTTCTTTTTGTAATTTTTGTTTCCCCCACCCCAATCCTTGTTTCTTCTCTGCTTCAGCGGTGATCCCCCTGACTGACTCTGAACACAAGTTACTGCCTTTGCACTTCGCGGTCGATCCTGGCAAAGACTGGGAGTGGGGAAAAGATGACAATGATAACACCAGACTGGCCAAGTAAGACCTTTCTGTAACTTTGGTGTTAAGCAGTAAAATGTCTTGAGCTGTACCTGGTGGTAGTACTGGGAGAACTGCTAACAGTGAGGGCTTGGTTCATGTGCTCTTCTTACATGGTAGGAGACATGGGGGGGGGCGGTTCTTCAGCTGACAGTCACAATCAAATGCTGTTGCATCTCCCCCTGTTACAAAGTATTGCTTTTTCTTTCAAGTTTTTTGACTGCTTGTTCCCTTCTTTTTTTATCTTTAGTTTGATTCTGTCTCTTGAGGCAAAGCTTAATCTTCTGCACAGCTACATGAATGTAACCTGGATCCGCATCCCCTCTGAGACACGGGTAAGGTAAACTTCCCCCTTGCTCCCACAGCATGGGAGATTCAAGGATAGGCTGCCTTGCCTATCCTTGAATGAGCTGCAAACAGCTCAGTGCCCTGGCAGCAGGGACAGCCACTCATGGCTCACTGACACCAATCAGGCTTACAGATTTTTCTGGTTATTTGTTTTAATAGCACTATTGCTTGTATATTTTTTGCTGAAATGTGTCTTCTAGCTTACTTTTTCTGGTATAAATTTCAGTCATTTGTGTAATTTAAAGAAAACTTTTCTTACCATTGTCTTCTCAGAACTTTGTCTTGCTCTCCTGATGCTAGTGTTAGGTCACCAATTTCTTTCTGAGAGTGCATTTGCACTTGTGGACAGCTCCCAGTTTGGAGTGGCTGACAAAAGACCATAGACTGGCACTAAACTGTAGCCTGCCTCTTCCAGAGAGCTGTTTTAGAACTATGCCCAGCTGGCACTGAAATTTCTCTGCAAATTGCATTGAATAGGTGGAGGGGTTGGGCTGGAAGCAAAAGGTTGCTAGGAGAGGATGGAGGTGATTTAGACAGCCTACACAGATGGAGTTTGAACAGAGAAAGAGAACACAAAAGGAGAAAGTATTTGAACAAGATGCAAGAGAGGAAAAATCCATTTTTCTACAGTAGTAGCTACCATATCAGAAAAAGGAGAGTCAAAATGGTCCTGCAGTTGTAAGTGGTGAGCCCTTGTGGAACCTGGGTTACCTCTCCCTGCTCACATTTGCTGCATGATCATGGTCAGGTCACTGCAGCACTTTCCCCTCTGCTCTGTGGGAATAACCTCTGCTCCCAACTGAGTATTGGGGTGCTCAGGGCTTCCTGGGAGAGAGGGCATGGAAGTACCCAGGGACAATGTTGGCAGGTATTTCTAGACCATAAGTATACACATGTACAGAGCGTACCCTCCCCATGTCCTTGTAGCCAGTTGAATATTTCAGATTTATCTCTAGCAGATTTTAGGTTCATGGTGCCTGAAAGCAAGGCTGTTCTGCAGCCGTACATGAACAGAGTCCTGTTTTAAAGTACCCTAGGATCCATGTTATTGCATTTTCAAGGAAGGTGTTTTATCATGTAACCTAAAATATAAAGTGGATCTCAGGATTATGACCAGTTTTATCTGTATTGCCTTTCTAATAAACATGAATACACATCTTTGTATTCCTCAGCCTACTTGCTTGAGTTTAATGTTTGATATTTCATATGAGATGTTTAGCTCCGGTGCATCCTCCCTTTAATTTTCATGCACCAGAGACCTAAATAAATAAAAAGTCAATTTAAATAAGTTGGGTTTTGAACATAATCAATTTTGAAATACTGCTGCACACAGGTTTGTGTGCTGTATGCCCCTCACAGCTTTCAGCAGCAGCTCATTCCCCTTCCATTGCATCTTCCCCAGCTCCTTTCCTGCAGCCTGAGGGACAGCCTACACTGCTGATCCTCCCTGTCCTGGCTCTCTGGGGCAGGAGGGAACTCGCTTTCCCCCATGACTCAGGCACTGACTTTCACAAAGCATCTGAGTGACTGACCTCTATTCTACAAATGTGCCTGAAATGAGCCAAAAGCTACTTAGGAACAAGCAAAATAACATAGTGAGCACAGCTAGAAAAGCTTTATTTAGTGATGGAACCAGTCAAAAATGTCATGCATAAATTAAAAAGTGTATTTAAAATCAGTGTCAAAACCTGTATTGAATTTGGGGTGGGTATTTTTGCACCAACTCCTGTATGAAATGGATTTTGCTGTATCTAATTATAATTTCTTTTCCATAGCAGGCCCCTTTGGCTCAACCAGAATCCCCTACAGCTTCTGCTGGAGAAGACGTGCAGTCTCTGGCTGACTCCATGGACTCAGACCGAGATTCCATCTGTAGTAATTCCAATGGCAATAACGGCAAAAACGGTAAAGAAAAAGAAAAGGACAAACAAAGGAAAGATAAAGACAAAACCAGGACGGATTCAGTTGCCAATAAAATAGGAAGCCTCAGTAAAACCCTGGGAATTAAACTGAAAAAGAACATGGGTGGTCTTGGAGGTCTGGTGCACGGGAAGATGAGCAGAGCCAATTCAGGGAATGGAAAAAATGGTGACACAGTAGAGAAAGTCAAAGAGAAGAAGTCCAAGTCTCGCAAAGGGAGCAAAGAGGAATCTGGACAGTCTGCGAGCACATCTCCGTCTGAGAAGACCACTCCATCTCCGACTGACAGAGCCAGCAGTTCCCCCACTGAAAAAGCGAACACTAAACCCTTCTCTGACAAGCAGTCTGACCCATGGAAGTACAGCACAGACGTGAAACTCAGCCTAAATATTTTGAGAGCTGCCATGCAGGGTGAACGAAAGTTTATTTTTGCTGGCCTTCTTTTGACCAGTCACAGGCATCAGTTCCACGAGGAGATGATCGGCTATTACCTGACCAGTGCCCAGGAGCGCTTCAATGCAGAACAGGAACAGAAAAGAAAGGAAGCTGAGAAAAAGGCTGCGCTGAATGGCTCCTCTAGTAGGAAACTGGAGCCAGAGGCATTTTCAAAAGAAAAATTAGAACCATCTCCTCAGGATAGGGCATCACCCGTCTTACCTCAAAGCCATACGACCCAACTGGTTTTAAAGTTTAAAGACCGCACTAGTCCCACTCCTGGGTCCTTTTCTTCACCCAGCAACGGTGCCAAGAGAAGCGGCCCCATCCCGGTGTCTGCCCACTATAGCCATACCCCCCCTGTTCAAAGGCAAAGTGTCATCCATTTGCATGACGTCAACTCCAAGCCATCGAGCTTCCAGGATGATACCTACAAGCCAGTGGTTGGCACCCTGAAAACCTGTGCCACCTACCCCCAGCAGAACAGGTCGCTGTCCTCGCAGAGCTACAGCCCCGCACGGCTGCCCGGGATGCGCACGGTGAACACGGTGGAGTCGCTGAGCTACGCCAGGCCGGCCGAACACAAGTCCCAGACCTACACCAATGGCTTCAACACCGGGGACATCAGAGACTGCTTGGAGTACGCGGACGAGGATGCTCCTCAGAGCTGGCTGAACAACGACAAAAACCAAGGCAGAAGCACAGTTTGCCCAATATATTCCATCCAGCAGAACCGCTGTAAGAAGGAGAACTGTTCCTTTTATGGTCGTCCTGAGACTGAAAATTACTGTTCCTACTGCTACAAAGAGGAGTTAAAGCGCAGGGAGAGGGACAGCAAGGGACACAGGCATTGAGGATTCTTCCATGACTACTTAGTTTTACCATTTTCTTACTTACAAAGTAAACAGTGTTGGATTGCAGTAAAAGGAATCCTTAAAGAATAAAGGATTGATGAGTAAATAGTGTCTAGCTCTTCGCTTTTCTGGGGCAATGAGGAAATAATAGGAATAATTTATCATAAAAATATTATTTTCCATTTTGTCAGTGTCTTTTTTACATGTACTGGTAAGCTGAAGGGTTGTTTACTCCTTTGTCAGTGCTGTGTATATGTTTGGTCAAAAGTTTACTAATGGTGCCTGAATTTACACTGATATCACTCAGGTAGTAGAATGATAGGGGAATGTCATACTAGTGAAGATGTGGTGTTGTAGTAGGGTAGTATCTGCCTTGCAGACATTTGAAATTATATAGGTATAGAGTATTTTTTCCTTAGTAAAACCTAAATTTTTCATAGCCTTTTTTTTTTAGGAGGGTAGTGATTTTGCATACTGCACATTTTTAACATGGCAGCATATGGCATTGCTACTAATGTTTGTATATTTCAGTCTGAAATTGAATGATTCTGGAAAAATGGGAGTGAAAGGTCTGAATTCATGAGGGCTGTAGGTCATCTTAACTTTCAGTTCTTACCAATTATTTCTAAATTTTCATTGAAAAAAAAAAGTAGATTTGAGCCACTTTTGTTTGCACTGAGTTTTTGAAGAGGTTTTATAAGAAAATTCAATATGACTTTATGTCCCCAAGCCCCCACACCGTATAGTTCTGCACACCTGAACTTTAGACGTATTTCTGTTGATGTTAAAATGCAGAGAAATATTACAATAAAATATTTTTAAAAATTACTAGATATGGAAAATTTCATGACCAGCTAGGAAATTTAGGATCATTTTGGACTCCAACTGCTTGCCAAAACCAATGCAATGCATCAATTTATTGCCTTAGCTAGTGCATGAACCTAATCATTATTTACTTATTGCTTCTGAACATTATTGAGTGATAATTATTGCAAGTGTAACTACTTGAGCCTTTCTTGAAGACTGTTGGCTCCCACTCTTTTCAAGTCTCCTAGAGTGAGTCATCTCCCCCCCAGCAGGCTCCCAGATGGCTGTAAAATGCCTCCAGCAGGAATGGCAGCTCCTAGCACAGATTTGCACAAGTCTGAGATCCAAATATTTACGTAAGTGTTTGCAATACTTCTGAAAATAAAACTTTGCTCACAGAAGCATTTCTGCAAAGCAGACACTGCAGATACTGTTGAAGTAGATGGATGCCATGAGGAAGTTTTCTGGGATACAGCTCTGGGTTTGCACCCCTCCACCATCAGCTGGCAGAATGCAGAACAGGAGCTGTTTGGTGTTGTTACCCTTGTGAACAATGGCTCATTTTAAGAGCCAATTTTGCATAACAGGTGAAGGTACTGCCTTCAGGGCTGCTGACTCTGCCACCTCAAGGTGCAGAACAGGAGTTCTGCCTTCCTCATTAGGGAATAACACTTCTGGCCCACACAGGAAAGATTCTTTGCCAAAGAATCTCCATTTCTGATTATTTGCTTGCTGCAGCCCAATTTTAATTCTTGACAACGGTGGCACCGTTGCATACAGTTAATCCTAATTAACCCTGAAACCAAGTCCCCTGTGAAACAAGATACACAAACTTCTGCTGCTGTGTCCTGGCTTTCAGAAAAAGCATGTGAGCTTTTCCAGTGTCCCAGACTAGTAGAACTGAGAACATACTTAAAACTGACCGTATTTTTAGGTTTTCTGCTGAATGGGAGTTTTCAAAATAAGTTCCTTGGTCCCTTGTATAAAAAGTTAGGGTCTTTGCCATGTTAGCTGTTCCATGAATCCAGACCTGTACTTTGTATTTCTTACTGTATACTAAGCATACACTGAATCTTACTGAACTTGCATTCCTTCATGAAAGGAAAACGTTGGTATTTGTTAAAGCTCCATGTGACTTCTGTCCTTAAGGTAAGCACCTTCCAAATCCCTTGTCTCCTGTTGCATACACCGGTAAGCAGTGTCCTGTTTTGCTTTGCTGTTGTGATTATTACATTTAAGTTCTAATTGTCAAAGAAAACTGGGATTGCAAACTATTCTAAAACAAGCCAGACCATGTTAAAAGAAATTCAGTATTATACCTGATTTGCTGCTGAGACTGAGAAAACTGGCAGGATAAGACTTCAAGAAAAACAGAAATATTTAAGAATTCTTAGGGCATTAGAGTAGCAGAACTGTGTAATACTCTAAGAATCATTTCTGTGTAAAGTTGTCCTTAAGAAATATTACATTAGCAGCAAACCACACCAGCCCAAGTGCTTAAGTGAGTTACATCTGTTCTGAATGAGGAAAAAAGCAGTACATGTGTAAAAATAAGCAATTACCATGAGATTTTGCTGTTTCCCATTTTCACAGGATTCGTTTCTATAGTATGTTTTTAAGATCCTGTCATAAAAGAAAGAGATTTACAACTGGTCAGCATTTAGGTATAATTTACTCTGTTCTGAATTATTTGATACATTGTGCTTGTGTGTTAGATTATTTTGAAAAGTTAGTCAGTCTTGTCTGTGTGGGATACCAAACCTGAGTGTTCATTATCATCCTCAGGACACTCAGATATTTCAATAAATATTTACCTCTACAGGATTGCTCACTTTAAAATATCTGTTGTATGAAATACTGACAGAACCCTTTTTAGTTGTGCCTATTTCCTTAGAATCTTTTTGTTGGGATATCTTTGAATAATTTTCTAATTGGTGTTTTCTTTTAGAATTCTCTTCAAATATTATTTCTGTTTCTGGGTTATTTGTGGCAGCTGTGCCATAGCTGTCATTAAGCAGACCAAACATGCAGAAACTATGCCCTCCTCCTGAAGAAGTGTTGTTCCATTAAAAGAAGACTGTAACTATAGAAGAAAATTTTCTACCTATTTTTGTAGAGGGAATTCCCAATTGCCTTGTGAATTGCATTCACCAGGGCTGAAAGACATTGTGCCATTCCTTAGCTACATGCTAGAGGTAATTATCTTTGGATGTATTTTTCTGTTGTACTATATGCTAACCTCTCAGTGCTCTTTTGCCTTATTTTTCCTGACAATGGGAAGTGTTTGCAGCCCACAGGCCAGCCAGCCCTGTGCCTGATCTGCTCTCCCTACACCCTCCAGAGCTGTAGAGTTCCCACATAGTCCCAGATATGGAGAAATCAGCTTTGCTTTGGAGGGACCCTACTCATTCCTTCTGTTAGCCCGACTGGCTGCAATGCACACATGTATTTTTGCATTTGTATGTGCTTTCCCCCCCTCTCTTCTTGATATTGATTCAACATTTGTCACTGTAGTCCAGACTTCAGAAGTACAGAGTAAATACTGGGTAGGCTACACCTTCCCAGATGGATCACCAGGAAATATTTAGGTTGGAGGAAGCTGGAATTCTTTTAATGTGTGAATGTGCAATTTTTCTAATTTAAAAAAGGCTTAAACCTATTATGCAATTTTTTTTTTTTACTTTGTTCTAAACAATGATGCAAATGTCTGTTTGTAACAGAGGATACCTGTGATACATAATGGGTTTCAGTCATGCTTTATATTAAAGTTTCATTTTAAATTATTTATACAGAGTTAATAAACCACTGTTAGAGTTTACTAATATATTTTCAGAGGTGGGTGTCAGTTGTAGCATATGGCTAACAAGCAGCTCCTTCAGAAGAAGATTTTGTAGATTATCAAAAGTAACTTCAGATTTTGGATTTTAAAACAATTGGTGAAGCTTTTGTTCTGTAAATACAATGGCAATATTGTCCCAGCTTTCTTTAGCAATTAGTTGCTTCTTCCTGAATCAAAGGTGACATGAGGAGCATCAGTAAAAGAAAGGTGCTGTACTTGAAAAGCTTTGTGTTGCTTGTATCCTAGAAGTCTAAGCAGGCCAAGTGGAGCGTTCAGGGTGTTTGTGGGGCTGGGAGCTGAGGTGTGAGCAGTGCAGCGCGGCCCAGAGGGCGCTGAGGACACTGCCCAGGTGCCCAGGACCTGTCACAGCCGGCTGCAGGGCCCGGAGGGCTGCTCCTCATCTGCTGGGGTGGTGAACGTGCAGGTATCAAAACACAGCACAGAGCCGACAAACACTGCCCTCCACCTCCCCTCTCTGACACAGCCACTCTGGTGCTCACCTTCACCAATGGGACTGCTCTCCCTGACAGCAAGCAGACTGCTTCTCTTCAGAAACTCTCAGCAAGTGTTACACAAGAAATGTTTTTGATGGAGGCCTGAGCCTTTGGCAGTGCCTGCTCCCGACAGGCTGCCTACCTTCCTCTTCCAAGGAGACAATGGATGAGAATTCTGCCTGAGAAGTAGAGAGAAGCCTTAGGTCTGTTTGGGCTACCTTTGCTGTCCTCTGCAGTGTGGGGACAGAATCCCATTAGCAGTGGGGGCCTTAAACCAGGTGCTTCGTTGACATGTAAAACATTGCAAACTGGCTAGTAAGGGAGTACGGTCTTCATAGCACTGTGAGTGTTTTGCACAGGTGAAAACCCATATGTTCATAGAAACCACAATGATCTCAGATAAACATAAGTCCAGAGAAGCAAAATAACTGATGCTGATTGTAGATGGCGTTTTAGCTTAGTGTATTTTAAGTCTCTGTCAGTGTTATGAAGAGTATTTGTTTTAGGGAATGGCAGCTTATGTGGAGGATCACCAAACTATAGCATAGAAATGAAATTATTTCAGTAACTGACACTAATATCTATTTTAATTTGCACATGGATTTCCAGTGTATATGACTAAAATATTATATTGTTAAAAATGAGAGGAAAACAACACAAAGGTGTTTGTAAGTATGTTCTATTTCTAGACTTAAGGCTGTATTATGTTGGAATTCTACAAGCCAAGTTTAAATTGTAGTATAGAAATTATTTTTATATTATTTTCAAAATACACTACAGAGCAATATTTTGCGCCTTGATTATAAACAGGGTCATCATTTTAGTGGGTTACTTTCAGAAATGCTGGCAGAAATTAACCATGAAAAGAAAGCTTTGTAAATGT
This sequence comes from Agelaius phoeniceus, assembly GCF_051311805.1. NCBI lineage: Eukaryota > Metazoa > Chordata > Aves > Passeriformes > Icteridae > Agelaius > Agelaius phoeniceus. Next base: position 20,497,267 of record NC_135277.1, read on the forward strand.
ACTTGTTTTTATCTGCTCTGTCTGTTGTGCACATTGTATCTAATATGAGTTGAATATACAATTTTTTATTAATTGAAAAGCTTTAAATTTTTCTTTATGTATTTTGGTACAACACTGTTCCTCTATTTAATTCTCTTCCAGTCCTAGCCAATAGCCACTTTTATAAGCAGCTTCTGAATAACATGCATCTGGAAAATTTCCTTACCAAATGAAACATTTCTGCACAGATATTTATTGACTTGGGACATTCATAATACACCCTGAACCCATTGGAGTAGGATTCATTTGTTTTTTTGGTTTTTTTTAAGAGAATCAGCTATTTATTACTCCTTCAGAATGAAAGTCAAGAATGAATGCAACCATTTAGCATCTGGAATAAAAAAATCACTCTAGATCATGGAAATGTCATCCCTAATTGGCAGGTACATCCTCTTAATATGTATCAAGTAGGGATTAGCTTCTTGCAGATTGAAGTGTTCAGATTCTATTTCTTCATAGTTCTTTGTACTGTACATATTAATTACTGATGAACTGTGCAAAGAAAAAGACTTCACAAACTAATGCCTATGTTAAATTAGAAGTCTGTGTAGTTTTTAAAATTCCCTAACTTTTTTTGGTTTAGTTTGTTGGGATTTGTTTGTTTAAGAATTACTATTAAGGTGTTTACTGCAACCAAAATTTTCAAACCTGGATACCTAATGATTGTGCATCTGGGTTTCTCCTGATCAATAGACTGGTTTTAAGGTGTACTGAGCATCAGTTTGTGTGGGAAGAAAAGCTCCCTCTTGGTTTCAGAAAATCAATTGAGTGTTACTCAAACACATATTCAAGTCTTTTCCTTATTAGCACTCTACACTTCTTTTCAGTCAGTGGAATTTACATTTTATCTTTAGCATTCTTCCATGTGGGAACAAATAATTGGGCTTATTCATAAAGTGATTGTTTGAGTATGGAGAAACTTGCCTTGTACCAAAACACCACATAATTGTTTAACTGTTGCATTCTTAATGGGGCTCTTGTATTCCACTGCCGGGGTGGGGAAATAAGACCTTATTTTTTCCTTGGGTATCGTGATCCTGTTCTTTGTCTGATTGGGTTATTCCTCTGAAGTGAATATGCTGTTGTGATTGCTCTTTTCTGATGGTTTATCTCCCATTACCTGAATCCCTGTACTGTACCAAGAGAATTGAAATGGCTGATGCACATTTGCACTGTGGAACAGGCCATATGGGTTAAAGCCACCGTGTTCCAAACAGCCTTAAAATTATGACTCTCTGGGGACTGAGAGTCACTTAACTGGATGCAGCCTCTGTCCTACTTCCTCATTTAACCATGACTGTAAAACTTTCAAGCCTGCTGTAATCTGTGTGTCTCTAGACATATTCATCTGAATACCCTGTAATCTTAACAGAAAATTTTCTTTAAAATATTGTGCTTCTTTAAAGAGTGTTAATGTGTCAGGAAACCTTAGTCAAAAGAGGAGATGGAGTAAAACCAGAGAAATTATCATGGCTAGTGGAGGAACCAGGGCACCAAAGTACTAAAAAGGGGGAAATTATTAAGATGTATCAAAGCTATTTCCTGTCAACATTGTATGTTTTGTAGATCTTCCTGTATTCTGGGAAAACAGAGAAATGTTTTTGCCATTCCTCTCTGCGTCTAATGGAGCCTCTTACTTTGTTGCAGAGGTTTGCTCTTGGGGAAGAAGGGAGAAAAGGAAGTTCTCTTCCCTTCTTAAAGCAAATTCTAGTGGCAGAATCATCTGAGATTGCAAAAATATGATCCAATGTTGGAACTAAACAGTGCCTAACTCTTATGTGCATTCTGTATTTAATTTCCGTTTTGCCCCTTTCAAACACCATTTCTTTAGAAAAAGAAGGATGGGGAAGTTAAGAGACTAAGCTTGTATGTTAATGATCCAGTTCTTCCTTCTTTCACATGTGGAATCTATATAAACATGAGAAGAGTTACACTAGAGTTGCATTTGCCCTGCTGAGAGGTAAAAGCCACCAAATAGGTAAATTCCATTTACCAAATAGGTAAATTCCATGAAATTGCATTGTCACAGAGTAAAATGGAACCTTTGCCTGATGAAGGCTGACAGCATGTCAGCAGCTTGAGAGCCATGGCTGCCGTAACTGAATCAGCAGCTCTTGATCATTCTTGCCTTTAACACAGGTGCAGTTCACTCTGGCCCAGGGTGTCTGAACAGTATCTTTGTAGTAAAGATGAAGTCGAACACAGCCTTGCTGCCATTTGCTTCCAGGTTTGAGTAACAAAAAGCCTCTTCCCCATGCTTTTGGTTAAAATATGCAGGAGATGCAGCCAGCAGAATGTGGCATCTCAGGCTCAGAGAATGCCCCACATCTCCTTTAAATGGGCTTTGCAATCAGGTATGAATTGAAACACAGCTATGTGGGCATCACAGAAGCACTCTCATCTTTCAACTTTGAAAATTGTGAGCACTTTAAATACTAACAAAAATGGAGCAATGGTTTTATTGTTTACTTGCTCAAGATTCTGAGTACTGTAAATACAGTCTTTGTATAATGCACAGTGTGTGTACAGTACAGAAATGCTTTTCCCTCAGAGCCACCGGAGAGTCTTGCATGCACACGGTGCTCAACTCTGCCCACTCACCCTAACCAAGGGGAACAAACAGGATTTAGGCCTAGACTAAATAATGGATGAAATTAGCCACATAGACCTAAACAGCTGCAAGTTCCCAACCCAAATGTTCTAGGCCAGCTTTGACAGCTTTGTACAAAACTCCATCCCAATGACTGAGATTAGGTTTGTGCTTTTTCCTGGGGAGGAGCAATTACTTCTGTGTCTTTTCCAAGCCCATTGCTTTTAGTCTCTAACTCCTGTGTTTGTAATGGACCAGGCTTAGCATGATTCAGCTAGGAAGCAGTTTTTAAAATCTCCATAGAGCTCTTGTTTTCTTTTTGCAATCTTTTTACTTTGCATTGAATTTTAAGACATAAAATATTATGAACTTTTCATAATGCCTTGAATTTGTCTCTTGTGGGGCTGAAAGACTTTGTTCTCCTTGGGAGGCCTTGTTCTTCTTCATTGAGTCTTGTGACTAACAGTTTTGTATGGAAAAAGTTGAATGAACCATTGAAAGTATCTCCGCTGTTTACATGTACTTCTGCCATTTGGTACACGTTGCGTTGTTAAAACCCAATGCCTCTCAGACATGGGCAAAGCTTGAAGGACAGTCTGAAGTATTAGATGCAAAAGGTATATGTAGTTAATTCATCAGAACTCTACTGTTGCTATTATATAATATGCCCCCCCCCCCATTGTTTGTACATCTTTTTTCCTATTGCTAACTTTTTTTTAATCTTCTGTTTTCTTAGACAAATTCTAAAGCTCTTTGTCCTTATTAAAGCCTGTGATAGATTTTCCAGTAAAGAAGATTTGGTTTTGCAGTTCAAGTTGTATATAGAGTGGCTTGTCTCCCAAACAAGAATTAAGGTAACAGATGTTGCACCCTTGGCTTAAAAAAGTATTTTTACTCATTAACTGAGAGTCTCTGTTCAATTATAACCAAAGCTAATTATATAAAGTTTAAAGTGTCAGGACTGGTAATGTGACTCTATCTAATAACCTGACCAACTCAGCATTTTTAACACATAGAAATGTACAATAAATGTATTTGTATTTGAAGTCTATTTCAAAGAAAGTAGTTGGCTCTCACGGGGGCTTAAGAAAATGTTAATAAAGAATAAAGTAAGTCTCACTGATTTTGGTTGGCTGAGAATTCAACTTCTTCATAGTCTTACCACTCTTCTCATTTTTCAGAGTCTGAGTTTCTTGTTGCCTTCTATAAGTTTATACTCTTTTAGCAATTATTGACTTAGGCTTTCAATAAACTATGTAATAGAAATTACAGAAATTTATTTATAGCTGAAATTACTTTTCAGGTTTTTTGTTTGATCATTTTCATGCAAAAATGAATGAATTTTTCTTTTCCCATTTCCCCTCCATATTTATAATTTCAAAACACACTTGGTTGCAGTCACCTTTCTCTGCAAAAGAAAACAGTTGATGATTTTTAAGCTGACTGCCATATTGTTTGAATCTACTGTTAAAATGAAACAGGAGCATTAATTAACATTCAAGAATAAGAAATATTTCTTGTTGTGAAAAATGTGAGTTCTTGAGAACCTTTTCTACATACAATTTTCATTCAAGTTAAATGTCATTTTTAATCTGATCCATACTTTGACAAAGATGATGAGTAAGAGCTGTTTTTAGCAGTTGGATTGTTACTTTGTAAAGTATTAAAGCACTAAACCAATTTTTGCAATAGGTAGTAAAACTTGCTTTTGTTTTGAAAAACTTCCAGTTATAACTGTTGCACTTTTTATAGCAGAACTGTATTTAATTTCTTTCTTTTATGAAAGATTACTCAAAGTAACTGATAGCTCTGTAATCTGTGTGAATTGGCTTCTCCATTATTTGAATCTGAGAGAAGCTACAATGCCTATTCAATAAAATTAACTTATTTCTAAAGTACCTGTTTGCTTGAATTCTTGTTTGTGCTTTCTCTGTGCTCTCTCAGGGTGATGCTGGAGAGACCCAGGGAAGAAGCAGGGACAAGGGTAAGGGGCTGCTGCAATTTGTGAGGGCAATTGGCTCAGCACAACCTTGTGTGCTGCTGCCATAAAGTGCATTTAAATACCAAATTGAGTCCCTTTCCCAAAACTCCATCTAGCCTGGATACCTTGCTGAAATCAAGCTGTTAATTCTGTTACCTCAGAGGAAACAAAATGAAAGCAGTTCAAGCAGCCTAACATTGGTATAAACCCCAGAGCAGGAGCAAGTACAAGTCCTGTGGGAAAGATTTCATTTCTCTTGCCTGTTGTAGGGGCTAATTCTGTCTTATCTAATTTCAGTGTATGTGGGGGGATAGAATGTAAGAAAATAAAGACAGTGCAGAAGATAATCTCAGCCTGAGGAGTTGCAGCTGTACTAATCACCAAAGATTAGGAACAGGCCTGCCCTTAACAGGCACAGCTGTGTCCAATAAGGATGAGTGCTATACAAGAGTGGGTTAGCTGGGTGAGAAGGGAGCTGGAGTTTGTTGCTGTGCTGTGAGGAAGAAGGAGTCAGTGCTGCAAAGAGCTGCCCATGAGAAATCACCAAGGTTTGGAGCTTTTGCAATAAGATGACAAGTGTACATCAGAAATGGTGACAATGGAATTGCACCATTGAAAAATGTCTGTGTCACAGTTACTCAGGTCAGGGACACACTGGAAATGAAGAGGACACTGCAGAGGCTGCCCCTTGAGGGAAATAAATGAAGAAAAAAGAAAAAGACCAAGGGTAGCTTGAGTGAACAATTTAAAGCAGCAAAAGGATCCTGAAATGGAAGTAGAGGCTGTGGTTGATGTGCCAGCCATGTGCCTCTGATAAGGGATGATGAAGGCCACTTCAAGGACTTAGAGGGCTACACTAGCACCTGATAATAATGGTTTACAGGACTACTAAACAGCTAATCAAAACTCACAAAGTGCTGTGAATTGAAGACAAAAAAAAAAAACAAGTGGCAGTGGCTAGTGAAGAACCCAGCTATTAATACATTTTAATTAGAAGGTAAAAAACCAAGGTGACACATACCTTGTTCTGATAATTTTCCAGAATTTCTGTGTGCTAGCTGGGTTTGAATACAGTAACAAACACTTTCCACAAGGCTGGCTACTGTGTTACCAAGTGTGTTATACATTTGCCATTAGAGCTAAAGAATTTGCGGGGTTGAGAGAACACATGCAAGAAGGAAGATGGCTTTTAGACAGGGCTGTGCTTATCTGCTGTTTCTGCTACAGCATCCAGATCCTTTCTGTGGAGCAGAATGTAGCTGTGGAGGAAAATACCCATGTTTTTCCCAACAATCTCCTATCTCAGGCCATAAAGCCACTTTTCTAGCCTTATAATTGTCCTGTACTTCAGGCAGATTATTTGAAGGACCTGGTGAGGGAGCTGCATAGCTTAGATTTTTCTTTCACTGTGTAACTTTATGTACAGGCCTGGGCACGTTCTCAGGTCCCAGCTGGCCCTCCCAAAGCCAGATCACAACACCCAGAGAAGAGGGAGCCTAAGCACAGCACAGACTTAGCCAAAAACACAGCCACAGCACAGCTGTGATTTAAGGCTGGCCATTCAGCTGTGCCTTTACTCCTATTTAACAGTAGTTAAGTGGTGAAGTGCTGTCTCCTTGAAAAGCTTCCCCTCTCTTAGCAAACATCATATAACATGCAATTTTTACAGTGACTGGCAGCATATTTTTACTCCTGAAATACAGCCCTTCCATTTTAGATCTCCTTAATCACAGTGATTTTGTGGAGAATAACAAATTTCCCATTCCTGGAGTTAAAACTTGACTTTTTTCCTTATTTCCTTCAGCATTAATTATCCCTCCTAAAAATAGACAGGTGTGGTCCAAAAATATCCAGTGGAGCCTTAATGAAAGGTTTCTTGCAGGGAAGCCAACAGCCAGACCTGATTTATTCACCCAGTCTTGTTGTTTTTGCAGACCCACCCTGCACCAGGGTCCTGTTTCCAGGCTTGCCTCTTATTTGCTCACCCGGTTAATCAGTACAGCTGCCTGCGAGGACACGTGAAGGGGAAGCCATCCCCTACACAGTCTTCTGGGGAGGTTGCAAAGGTGGGGAGTGTGGCTGCCTTCAAACCTTCTGCCCCTGAGAGTGGCTCCTCTCATGCAGGGAGGAAGGTGTATGAAGGTCATTTCCTTTGGGGGACCGGCCAAGCTGCTGTGCCTGGGAGCACGGGTGTCTCCATTGGCTGGCCCTGTAAGCTGGCAGCAGAGGAGGGATGGCATTCCTGAACAAAACTTTCTTCTTTCTTCTTCTGTCCAGTCATCCTGTTCCTCCCAGCAGGCTGCAAACACCATTTGTACAGCAACTCCAGAGAGGGAAACCTTGGGATTTGTTACAAGACTTCCGAAGTCAACAAAATGCTTGGAAGTTAAACCAAACCTGCAAGGCCTTGCAACTTCATGGATCATTTCAAAGGGTTTGAGTTGGTTCTCAAACTCAGCTCTGAGGAGTAGTGATTCTGTGTTTTGGTGTAGGAAGTCTTGACACAGCCAGGGTTTGGGGCCAGCCACTTGTGGGTGTGCCCATCTCACTACTCTCCTCTGGGCAGATGGTAGCTGTGATGTTGATTCTTAGACGTATGTGAGCTTCCAAGTGTGGCATTTAGAGAGTCCCAAACTGACATCTTTTTTGCAAAGGGTGGGGCATGAGGCTTGAGGAAAAAAATGCAGGGCCTTTGAAGTGCAAGGCTTTGAAGTTAAAAAAAAGCTAGCAAATTCCTGTTGCAGTTCACTGTCTGTGGAAAATCTGGAAGCTAAGACTTTTGCCCAAAGAGGCTGGGTAACGTTTAAAAGGAACAGACTGGGGAAGTGTGGGTTTAATGTTTTACCTGTTTATGCAGTGGTGGAGAAGGTAAGCTTGATTCAAAGAGTGTGTACCAAAAAGCACTGTCAGTCTCTGCCTTCCTTCTCTTCCACTGTGAGACTGAGTGCATTCAGATCACGGACATAAAATGTGTGTGTGGTGGAAGGGGGAGGGAGGAATTTCTCTCTTGCCGTTGCTATTGTGTTTTGTTATGTTTTGTGTCTGTTCAGTTTGTCTCCAGGATCAGAGAAGTGACTCAGAAAGTTATTTCCACAATAGGAGAGCATGGGAAAACACAAACATTAGTCTCTTAAAGACACACAGCCCTGTTTATCACATACTGACATGCCTCACTTTCTGACTGCTGGAATTGCTACCACAGGAGCTACCTTTCTCCTTTCTTTAGAACCCTGTCAGGATTTTGCACCTTAGGCCTTTCCTTTTGTCTCTAGAAAATTACATCAAACTTCCCTACCCTCTACTCCTTATTTTTCTATACTTATTTTCCCCCTCTTTAACTTACCTTCCCCATTTATTGCATCTCTCATCTGTTCCTCACATAGGCTCACCTCATCCCTCTTTCCATGCTGCCGTACACATGGAAGCCTCCAACCAGCACCATCTCTTCTGTCCTTCAGCTGGGCCTTTTTTCTCAATGGTGTCCTCATATGCACCAACTTGGCAGTACCACACCTTCCCTCGGGGAGATGTCCCAGTCCCACCTGGTATGCCTCTGAACAAGCCATCCTGGGCTCTATGAACCTTTGAGACCCTTTGGAGTATTCCCTGTAGGTCCTAGTGCTGCAGGCCCAGACCTGCTGTGCTCAGCCAAGCACGATCATCCAGTGATGCAGAGAAGAAACATCAGCTCAGCAGAAACCTGGCAGCAACAGCATCCTGGAGCCTCCCTTAGTCCCAGCCCCTGGTGCCAACCCCTCCTTTTTGACTGAATAGTTGTTTCAGCCAGCAGGAGCCAAAGATTAAATCTAACTCCTGCCAGTGCCAGCCAGGTGGGACAAGTTGATCCTTTATTTACAATTATGATGAGGTAGCAATTATACTCTCGGGCTCTTTTCCCTTGATGAGGTAGAGCTATTACTAAGCTCAGTGGTTTGGTTTTGTTAGCACACCTTTGGGGCCTGCTCTTGCCTATAACCCTATAACCCCCCTCAGGTTCTCTTGTGTCTCTTTTCTTCTTTTTTTTTTTTTTTTTTTTTTTTTTTTTTTTTTTTTTTTTTTTTTATGACTTGTTTAAATAATCTTGTTCTCTGAGTTGCCCAAAGCACAGATCTGCCCCATAGCCTGTGTTCAGTCATGCTTCTCTCTTCCTCCTTGATGCTCACACATATGGGCATCCAGACTCCATCCTTTTTCTGCTGCATGCATTGAGAAACCTATTCAGAAAATTCCTCCCTTTCTCTTTATCCTCTTAGCTGTGCCAGCAATGCAGTGTAGCTGGCTAAACATGTGTGCTTGCCTGCTTCAACTCTTGCTTAGCTCCCTTCTCTGCTGCTCTTGGAAAACATGCTGCAGTTTCTGCTCATCTCTGAAGGTGCTCCTTGCTTGCTTGCTTGCTCTGAAATTCTGCAGGAAGCCCCACGTGGATTCTGGTGCTGTACAAACCTCTCAAGTCAGCTGCTACAAACACTTGTCTCATTGTCCTCACCTCATTTTTATTTCAGTCTTCATCTTCTCTCACTTTTCTATCTCTTTCTATTGACCGTGTATTTATATTTATGTCACTTTAATCTCTTGCAGTCAACTAGCAAAGCATGCCATGGGTGTGGTTCCTTGAAAAGCCAGCACGGTGAATCTTAAGGTGGATTACTTTGAAGCCAGAAATTATACACAGGTAAATGGAAATAGGAAAATCCCACCCTAATTCTAGCACTATTCTTGCGTCTCTTCTGAAATGCTGGACTCCTGCCAAGTCTATGAACATTTCATGGCAAACGCTGAGTCACAGGCAAGACAGAAACCCTTGCAAGACAGAAAAAGGAGGCAGGAGAGATGCACACTCCTTGCATTTAGGAACCTGGAGAGGAGAAGCAGGACAGAATGTGTTAATGCACATTTCAGAGCGAGGGTGCCTGAGAAGGGAGGCACATTACAATATCAAGGCAGCAACTCCAGACTATGTACAGGCATCATCCTTTGGAGGGAATTGTTTCCCTTTTCTTCCTTCTAGCAAGTTCAGGAAACAATCTCTGACTGCACTTCTGTTATCAAACACGCAGGGGATCTTTCATTGTAGGAAGACTTCGGGAATGCCACTGTTTAGGGCCTGTTGTAACAAACAGTGCCTAGAAGTGTTGTGTAACCTCTATTCTCTAGAAACTTCAGATTCATTCCTTCACATCTGCCAATGCCTTATGTTTTTGAGAAAGTTGCTCAAATTTGTGTTTCAATTTTCCTATATTTAAAATTAGGAAAGAACATTTCAGGATACTGTGAGGTTACATTGTCACTGTTTTGACATGGTACTGCCACTTGCAGAGATGATATCAGAAATTTGCAAAGAACTGAGCTTTGAAAGAAAGGATGGCTGACTCTCTGAACTTTAGGTCACACGTATCAATCCCTTAACCATCTTGTAAAAATTGCAATATATACCACCTTTGAGAAAGGAATTTCACTATGCAACTACAAAATACCAGCTAAAGCACAGAATACAAAGCAAACATCACAAAAACTTTCAAACATTAAAAGAAATCCCATTTTAAACAATAGCACTGGGTGAAGTTTAAATAAAGACACCAAACAAGATATCAAGTCTCAAATGAACAGCAGAAATATTAACAATTGATGCTTTTTAGGTGATAAATAGAGAAGGAAATTAATAGAAAACAAATATCTCATAGTTATAAGTTTTATTTTGGAAAATGTAAACCTCACTAACCATGCATACAAGTTAAGACAATATTTTACAGTTCTTAATTTTCTTCCTCTTTTAATTTTTTTCCTTTTATAGTTGCATAGGACATTATCACAATATATAACTATGCAATACAAAATACATAAAAAGTTACAGCAGAGCAAGAATAGATGAACATATAACTGTACAACTGTAATACTTCAATGTAGTGATTTAAAGAGTTGAAAGTGAGCCACAGAAGCTTTCATGCGCTGCTGACAAGCCTGTACAAGTGAGGGTGACACTGGCAGCTTTACAGCTCACTGTAGCTGGAAGTTTAGCTGTGAACACGTGCACGCTCCCCCACTCAGGCATGTGCTGCTGGAAAAGCACATGTGCACGCACACACATGCCCCCCACATGCACAATGTACACAAGTAAATGCACCTGTAACCAGAGATGAAACTCAACCACAAATCTCCAACAGGTTCAAAAAGTCCAAATGCAATGGCATGTGGATCTAGGAATTTGGTTCAGGCCCATCACTAGTTATTATGAAATGGATACCTATTTTTGCTCTGTGGACATCCCTTCATTAGTCAGTGTGTAGTATAGACACACTGCTGTGTATTTATGTATACACACATACACTAAACAATATACACATATATATCTATTTATATATATATGTGCATATGCTTATATAAATCCATATATATAAATAAATATATATTTATAAAAACCTATACCAGTGGATGGGCTTTTTGCATTCTATATTCTGGCTTATGGGATAAACAAGAATAATTTGGGTATTTTCTTCTGCCTAAGGCTATAGCTCTTATCCCCGAGAGTTACAAATACAGATGTTCATCATACCATTCACTGACATAGACTAGATGTTAGCACCTAATGCACAAACAGATGGTGTGATGGAGTAAATAAAAGAGCACCTGAAAGTTAGTTTGTAGGCATGACTGATGAAATTAGTAAATCTAATGGCAATTAAAAGGCAAAAACAACACTGCACTTCACAAAGTACAAATCCTGTAACTCATGACAAAACACTGGAGACGAGCAGTTGTGAAACACGTGTGCTCCTCACACAGCCTTTACTGCCCGGCTGTGCGAGACAAGGAGAGTGCTGAATGTCTGGGTAGAGGGTGATGAGGTTTAAAGGTGTGCAGAGGCTTTCATAGCCATAACTTCTTGCAAGGGTTAATGCAGTAAAGAGGGTGGGATACAGACAGGAATTAGGCATTACCATCGAACAGAGGCTTCTGATGACTTGTCATAAATACATACCTTTGCAGTTACGTAAACAGATACTAGGCATGTATTGTAAAAGCAAGGAATAATTAATTTGCAGATACAAAAAATTCTCACAAAATCTAGCTGCCAGGAATTTACCAAGATTGCTTTCTAAGAAGCAGGATGGAAACTGAATTCATGTTGCCATTAGGCCTTTGCACAGGGAGAGGTTAATGGAAGGAGTGAATGAGTTTCTATGAGCATCTTCAGTTTCACCTGGTAGCGAGGTGATGATTTTCACTTGCACCTATTTCCTGTAGAAAGGAACCAACTCAACACTTAGACAAGTTAGAATCATGGCTGGAGAAAAACAAACTTTCCAGGGCTTTCTTAATAATAATAAAGCTGTTGCTATAATCTGAAATGAAAAAAAAAATCACAGCAATGTTGTATTTTGTGAGAACACCTCAACAGATTGCATGGGGAAAGGAGGAGGCAGGAGAGATGCACACTCCCCCAGATGGAGAAACCTGCACTTTGCCAGAGCACTATTTCCTGAGTGTGACATGTTTGTTGCTGTGCCAGAAGACTGATTTAGATTACACTGCTGGGTGAAACAACAGAAAGGTAAGAATCTGAGGTTAGTTTGGATCAGCAAACAGATTTCAAAACATAATTTGAGATGTTCTGACCTCTCATGTCTGCAAAACTCAGGAGGAACCATCACGAGAATGGAGTCCAATGACCTTGCTGATCATCAGACATTTCTAGCAGATGCTAGAAAACCCCATTCTTTTCTCATATGAAAATATTAAGAGAGGTTCTTGTTTATATTCAATTTTGGAAAATATTAGTGATTTGGAATTTATCATTTTATCCTAAAACTATAAAGTTTTAAACCTCTAATGGAAATATTTGAAACTCTATCTGGGATTTTAAAACACAGTACCTTGACTGTCAGCCTAATACATCCTGAGGTATTTACAGCTGAGATGTAAAAACAAAAACGTTTTAATGACCAATTTCAGAGTATTTTCTGAAAGTGTTGTTATGTTGGCTATATATAGCCCCATGGTGTTCTCATTAAATGAACTGACTTAACTGAAAATTTTACTTTGAACCAATTTATTTTCTCCTGCTTAAACTTGAACAATTATTAGTAAAACCTATGAAGTATATGAGTAAAATATTACTTAACTGTTCGAGTTGGAGATTACATAGTTCTCTGTCCCTCAGAATAGGTTGTCCCAAAACCTTTATTTATATCCTATAATCTCAGTACTGATAAAACCTGGTGCAAATATTCCTTCTCCAGGCTAGTAAAACAACTTGTTTGTAATGCATAAACTGATTCATGCTGAATTATTAAGTCCTAAATAAATGAAATTGAGTGGTTCCTCCTTTCCTGAAGATTAAATGATACTCTTGTTTGAACAGGTGATTTTACAGCAAAATGAATTGGGAACATGAAGCCTATAATGTTTGCCAATACTTAGTGCTCCTTTTGATTTTCTTGTTCCCCCGCTTCTCCATATATCTCTCTTAAGGTATAATGATAATGAGAAATGAGTTTGACTTGTTTTGAATTATGTGCACAAGACAGAGCTGACCTGTAGAATTCCTTGAGCTAGATATCTGAAATGCCTCTCTACTAACTCCAGCACAAGAGCACTTCTAGGAGTGACAGAAATTATTGGAATGTGAATTCCTGTTACCTGAATTCTATCAAGTTGTTAAAATTGTGCATCTCAGCACATGACATTAAAAAAAAAAGCAAATAGGAAATCTGTTGAGGCCAACAGATCTGGTTTTCCCCTAACTCCACAGCTTGGGCAACTCATCACATTAACTCTATTTGTCATCTTGCAAAAAACCCTTACTGTGTTCTTTCATTTTCTGTGAAATGAAACAGTAGAATTGTGCCTCTCACAACTTCCAATTCCAAGGGGGAAATTAACAGAGGTGAAATCTGGAGCAAATGAACATGAAAAAAATACTGAAACATCTGCATTTGTTTAGATTTATAGTTGTATTTGTATTGATAAATACTCAGTGTATTTATCTGTACAAATAATAGAAGGTGTAGTATTAGGAATAATGTATATTATGGAAGTACCTATGAAACTACTTGGAAATCTATATTAGCTTCTCACAGTTAACATACAGTACAATAAAACCTTGCAAAACTGGATCAATGCAAAGCAGCAAGTAAGATACAGGTTCAATGGGAATTTGGAGGCATTCACTTAATATCAAATGACAGGTTTGGCATAGAGAGTTTCTTTTCACCATGCTACACTTAACTGCATTTATACCCTACAGAAAAAAAACAAAAAAAAACAAAAAAAAAAACAAACAAACAGCAAAAATCCCAAAATTCCAGAATCAAAAGGACCTGAATTGATAATATGCACCATCAGACCCAGACAAACCAAGGAATGTGTATTTGCTGCCAGTGAGGTTTTCAGTACATCACTATGTTTCTGGTCTGTTACTATATTTTCTACCATATAAAACATAAAAACCCTTGTGCTCTATCTGGTGTTAGATATTTGAAAGTTATTGAAAACTAGCCAATATTCCCTTTCTATTATTAAGCAGAAATAAGAGCACCTTGGTTTATGCTGGTATGTGTATTTTTGAGAAACTTGAAGTAGTGCTGAGCTATAATGTAATTTTATTTTAAACTTAAAAATGCATATTTTATTATTCCAGTCAGAAGATACCTTATGATTTTCACTTCCTTCTATCAACGACCACAATTTTGATGCAACAGAATACAGAAACTATGTCTTGGCCAATTTTTCTTTCTAAGATACAGCTGTACAGTAGGTAAGTACCTTGATAACAGTTTTGGTGGGCATTGGTTCAGTAATGCTATTTCCATAGTTAATTAAAAAACAAGACAAAACAAAGGAAGAAGAAATAAAGAAAATTGTTCAAGTCAGTGTGGTTTGATTGAATATTCTGTTGGTCCCATACTGAACAGGCAGTGCAGACAGCTTAACAGCTTGGAGAGAGTTGACAATAGAATGCCTCCAAGACTCCAGGCCACCTTGCCATAAAATGTTACCCAGTGTAAATTTGTTTCTTTGTGATTTAGGTTACTCATTTAAGGCATCTTGTTGAGAAATTTTCCTCAGAATTTTATCTAGCAGGAAACAAACCAACAAACAAGTTTATCAACGTCACAGAGATTTTTGCAGTTGGAAGTTGGCTTTGGAGCATCTTCAGCAGATGTGAGAAGACAACTTGCTACCATAGGCAGAGGGCAGCTTGAAGAAAGACAAGGTTCCTGTTTGGAGGCTCCCCAACACAGGTATATAATCAGGAAAATGAGCAATGGAAGAGTCCAGTACTACATTCCAGTATTAGGCTGGTTTCTGTATTGTTTGCTTGTTTTTTATTTTTTCCCCAGTGTGTGAAAGAACCTAACAAAAAGCTTCTGAGTGCAATTATATTTACAGAGTAAGGCTGTGGTTAGGGTGTGTCTTCATTGTAATTATTGTGTAACATAAATATCCATCCCTGAGAAAGGAGAAGGGGGACATAAATCCAACAGAGTTGATTTTTAAGTGTATGTATGCTTATATTGTGCAATCTGGTTTTACAAACTACTTCAACACCTGAGGTGAATTAAGCAGATTTTTTCCTTTTTTTTAGATTTTTTTCCTTTTCTTATAAAGAATAATGAAGAGGATCCATATATGGTTGCAAAATATATGAAATATGGAGACAGCAGGAGTCGCTAAGTGTAACATGTAAGTTTGTCTGTCCATGAGGTTAGAATAGCCACTTGTGTGGTTGGGTAAAGAAAATCTGACTAAAAATTGCAGTGGGAGGCAGCTATTTACTGATTTTTAAAAAAGAGAGGGTGGGAACTGAAGGAGGGGAAGCAACAGAGCTTTTTAACTGTGTGCAACACAAACAAAACTCCACGTTAGGCATTAGAGGCAAAGTGCTGACATCCAGTGCAGGTAGTCTATGGGGAGCTGGCGGGGCTGATCGTGGGGCTGGAGGCGTCCGAGCGGCTGTAGTCACTGACAGAGCCTGTCCTGGAGCCGCTGCCGCTCCGCCTCTTCAGCATGCTGGGGTGGAAGTTGGCGTGGCGCCGGGCGTGCTTGGTCAGGTGGTCGCTGCGCATGAAGCGTTTCTCACACAGCGGGCAGCTGAACTTCTTCTCTCCGGTGTGAGTGCGGTAGTGCCGGGCCAGCTCATCCGAGCGAGCAAACTTCTTGTTACAGCCCTGCCAGTTGCATTCAAAAGGCCGCTCACCTGCAGGGAGCAAACACGGCACGATTAGACGGGAGAGCAGTGTCTTCCATGGGCTATTTTTTTGTATGCAGAATATAGAATAAAAAGGTTGGAAGCAGGGTGAATGCCACTTGGCACTAAGTGGATGGAGGTGTTACCCTCTGCCAGAGCAGGCTGCTGTGGTATTCCAACCCATTTAAAAATGCTGTCAGACTAGTCATATACCTTGTTTGATAACTGGGTCTTCAGGGATGCTGGGCTCCTGATCCTTTCAGGGATATCTCATATCTCTTGGGGTTTCTTGAACTTTATGACTTAATAATAGCTGTACTGAGCTTTATAGTATATTCACTTATTCCTCCAAGCTGTCCCTATGTGTCTGACCAAGTGCTGAAGTTAAGAAGGCATGATGAGGTCTTCTCCAGCTATTTTAAAAGTTATGGTAAAAACACAAAATGGCAATTTTGAGGCAGTGGATGTGATGTATTCTCCACAGCTGTGCCTGTGTTTTCTGCATTTACTACAAAGTACTGCAGTTTCCCTTGTTCACTGCCTTGGGTCTCACTCAGAAGTGAGGCGGGGGTGCTGTATTCCAGTAGGGGACAGGTACTGTCTTGTACCTTGAGGGTACCAGCCTTTTTTGAATAGCTAACATAAACCTCATAAGCTGTGGCACTTAACCTTGGAGCAAAGAGCAGTGAGCTCACAGAAGGAGCCATCTGGTGACCTGGTACAGCTCGGAACAGATCTCAGCCATGGGACAGAGGCCTGGTGCTGCTTTAGGGCCATGCACTGTGGTAGATGTGCAGTCTAGGAAGCTCTGCAGAGGCTGCAGACAGAATTAGCATTGTTGTTGGGTAGATGGGTATCTGGAATCTATTCCCAGCTTCATCACTGATGTACAGCATATGAGGAAGCACCTCATGCTTCCATCCTTAGTTTCTCCATTTCATAAAAATGAAAACGTTGAATCATGAAATTTGCTGTCTACTACTTCTGCTTATTGGTTTGGTTCTTACTGTCACTGAATCTGAACATCACATGTTCTTTCATTGTTATTAATTGAGAACATCTTATTCTTTTGTGAATACCTAAATACATAGACTTAGCATTTTTGTTAGTTGTAATTTTAGTAACTTCCTACTTGCACTAATCCTAATGTTTCTAATTCTGAATAGCCTGTTCAAGAGTCCCAGAGAGCCACATAAATTCTAGACCAAAATAAGAAATAGAAGTTCTTTCCACAGTACACTGAATAGGAAATAAAGAAAGAAATTAGCCTCCTGGAGAAACTCAATACACCTCAATTAAAACTGTCTGAGATAAAAATTGACCTCAGCAAATCTTCAATCTAAACAGCCGATAATCTGCTTAAAATTCACAGATCTGGCAATAATATTTATCTTCAGAATCTGCTCAGGAGGCTCCTGCTCAGAAAAACAGTTCTGTAGGTTCCTTTTCTCTCTGTTCATGAGGCCTCCAAGATACTTCAGACAAATCTCAAACAGTGTCTCAATGAACAGACAAGCAAGTCCTTTTAAAATAGGATTTTGTTCAATAATCTGGAGAAAACAAGTTTCCCTGATGTTTCCTTGATTATTTAGGAGAAAGACCATAGCTCATTAAAACAAATTGCTCTTAAGCACATTTGGTGGATTTCATTACACCTACAACCACAATGCATAATGCAGTGGTTGCATCTGTGCAGTACACACAGATATTGTTGTATGGAGAACTGTGACCACCCTGCCTAGGACTGCATAAGGCACCAAAGATGAACAGAACTGTGGCTTCCCTTGACGTAGAGCCTAAAAATCTCAGGGTTACACAGATGAATTTAAGAACAAAACCGCAACCAACCAGATTTAAAGGATATAATCTTGTTGCATGAAATAACCAATGCAAATCCATTCAGTGTCTTCCTTAGCCTTATTCTGCCTGCAAACTGTCAGGGACTGAACTCTCCATCTGCTGCTAGAAACAGGAAACAAAAGTATTCTGGCTGTTTGTCATATATCCAGTTGTGTTCTTAGATATATTCCTCCCTGTGGTGGGAGATGCCTGGGGTGTGACAGCCCTGTTGTGTGACCACATTCACTGGTCTTGTCCCTATGTTTTGGTCATAGCAGAGATACACATCTAAGAGGGCTTTAGAGCCCTTGGGAAGAAGGGCAGTGAGGCATGGTCTTGGGGTAGATGTGGCCTGCAGAATTAGAGTTCCTCATCCCTGAGCTATGGCATCAGTTTTTGCTAAGACAATGGTCTTTGGAGGTTTCTATTGTCTGAGTTAACATTTCTGTTTATTTTCATTACAAATGGTATCAGCAAATGTTCTTCACTTGAAGAACTGTCCCATGAAGTGAGTGCTTTCAGACAAGGAAAGCAAAAGTTTTCATGCAATGTTTTGCATTGCTGTTGACACCACCATGAAGCAGAGGGAAAATGGCACCTTCTGTTCTGATCAGTTTAATGGCACCAGCTGCTCCTGTCCATGATTCTAGCATTTGGGAGCCAGCAGTAGGCACAACATTCCAGTTCCTAAAGAGAGACGTGCTACTGAAGCAGGATTGTGTAAGCTCGGTGTTATCCAGCACTAGCAGGTGATGAAGGTATTGCACAACTTATCTCCCCTTCTCCTCACTGCACATCAGGTCCGGATGAGAACATTCAGGTTCCCACTCATCTGTCTGATTTGATGTTGATGGTGGTGAGGATCTGGGTGCTGAGCCAAAAAATGTGGTATTTCTTCCACTATATTTCTACAATTCCTGTACTTCTCCTTCCTAGGGACTATTTTCCCCCTCAGTCCTCTCTAGTCTTCATTTTATATCTTCTTGGCACTTGGTTTTAAGTTTCTTGGCCAAGTGATTTTCCACTGACAGCTGGCATCACTCTAGTAGTGGTAACAGTTCTTTAGAGTACTTCCCAGCTTTGTTGAGGTTTAGCAATTCCTCTTCAAAGAAAAACTGTATTGTGAGGAAATGCTGGGTGCCTTGTGTGAAGATATAAGAGTCATTTTTATTGTTCATAAAAAATTAGTACACAGTCTGGAACAAAGTTGCTGGGGGGTATTAATTAAGGCAAGACCCAGCTGCTGCTCCAAAACCACACATGGAAATTCACAGTCTGTCATCATTCTCATCTCTCAAGCAGAAGGGATGTGGTTTTCTGTGCAGGTAGGTTATATAAATGTCCTTTTACCAGCAGTAAAGCAACCAACAGAATGAGAGATTATATGAATTGATTGCTTAATCTCATTAGGGAACATGCAGCCACAGTACAATGTTCCTACATAAGCAATAACCCATGGACATATTGTACTCAACAGAGAGCTTTCACCATTAAAATGGCTGTAACATGACACAATAAGGACTCTTTCAGCTCCATTTCAGGCAATGTTGAAGTCAGAATTTTACCACTATACACTCAGTGAAGAATTTGATCTTATAGATAATTGTAGAAGTGTTTTCAAGTATCTTAGATATGGGAGGAAACACATCAAGCATGTGAATGTGCTCACTGAGAGTCTTAATGCTGTGCCTTGGCAGCAGCAGTATCTTAGTGCATTATGAGCCTTACGAACAGGTCTCCAAGAGTCCTAAGTTTCCAAAAGATAAAGGTCCTTGAAAATAAATTAATCAAAATGCAACTCTGCCTTCTTTATCTTTGGAGAGGCAGGCAAAAGATGCATTTAAATATAAGGAATACAGTAATTTTTTTTTTTTTACCATTTAAAATAGGTTTGAATATTCATGTTCCAAATTCTACTAAATGGTAACCCTCCTAGCTCTTTTGCCAGGGCACATGGCATCTAACTTGTGTTTAAGTTACACAAACTGATGGAAAAACATCACATTAGAGAATTAGATTCAGCTGATCTCAACTGAAAATTACACAAGCAATAACATTTTTGGCTTTTTCCTGACCTTCATCCAGTAAAAAAAAAAAACGAAGGTAGTGTAAAGGCACACTAAGGAACTTGCAGTGCTCACCAAGTGAAAGTACGTGAGCTCTGCAGGTGCACGGAGTTCTGAATTCCTTTCAGGGGCACAGGCCTTGCTGCTCATTGTCTGGCAGAGCAGCCTGCCAAAGGAAACCCAGAGTTGCCTGGGCTATAGAAACGGCATTAAAAAAATGCACCTCTATCCTCTCTTGCTGGAAAGGATTCGGAAGTAACTAGAGCCAGCCTGTTCCTATGATATTACAGAAAGGTCTTTTGTATTATTCTGTACTTTTCAACCATTGTATAGTGAGGCAACTGTATGTAGTTATGGGAAACAAAATCTAAAGAGATGGTGGCACCAGATCTGATGTCTACTGAGCTTGATTTGTACAATCCTTTTAGTGCACATATAGTTTTAAAGACTCTTTTCCTATATAGTGAGCCTCCTGTACAGACCCTGGAGTAATCTGCTTCCTGCTTCACCAATTCATCTGTCTGATATCCAGCATCTGAATATCAATTTAAAAAGATAGTAAGTACTGCCTAAGCATACTTTAAAAATAACCTACTACTGACTGAAATGCCCAAACAGTTTGAGACAATTGTGAACCTAACCATTTTCCAACTTATAATGCAAAGATTAGGCAATTGTATGTGAAGAATTTGAAGTGTCCTATCCACTGCCCTACAGATTAGAGTATCATCAAGTCAAACCACATACTGGGGGCTATTTTTTTCAATTTACCTCATGTAATAGCTCTGCACATTATGTTAGCATGTTCAAGCACATGTCAAGGCCATGCAGTAACAAAGAAATTTGTATCCTGGGAATTCAATGAGTGTCTGCAAAACCAGAAACAGTAAACCAGAAACAATTTTCTGTGATCTTTAATCTGTTCTGCTGCTTCCCAGAACAGGGTTGAATGTTGTTATAAAAACAGACTAGCAGCCTGAACATGCTGCTGGATGCTATTCTTATTATTTCTACATTTTCATATACATAATTAGGAGTATATTTAGGAACACAGATCAGCAGGCTGGGTGGGGAAGATGAGGGGCAGACAGTTAAGAGATGTGACTGAAGAGGCTTTCCTCCAGGAGAGGAAATGCTATCTTGGGAAAAACATTCAGCCAAGCAGACTATGTTCCTTGAGATGGGGCTATTACTTGGGAAAAAAAACCAACAAAAAACGAGGAAAGATCATTCTTCAATAGTACTGACATGTATTTATGGCTATTTTAATTTCTGATATTCTCTTGTTTATAAAAAAGTTCTTTTGCATGGTCAAAAAAAAAAAGCCATAATCTCAGTGCGAGAGAGAATAAGGCTTTGATGTTAGGCAAATGGTGGTTTCTTTATCAAGTATTTAAAAAGAGATCAAAAATTTCCAAAGCCTCAGGTTTTCAGATTCCTATAAGATGAAACCACTTAGTTTTAAATTAATGATTTTAGGGGTGATATTTCATAACCAAATAAGCCAAATGCAATTGGGTTTTTTTACATCTGCTCTTTGTGTCTGTCCAACAGCTTTGGAGTATCTCAGCCACCTTCACACACATCTAACAGTGGTAGCAAATTCAGCAATATTAAGCTTCACTAGTTCCAGGAAAATGAGGATGTTTTAGTAATGTTCTCAGTGAAAAGAGGAGTTATAGAGTGAATTAGACTGTCACTAGACACCGGAAACCTACTGTGGGAGTATAATGTGAATGTCCAAATCCAAGAAAAGCTCCTGTTAGAGTACCCATGTTACCGAACACTGGCACATAGGACACACAGCAACAGCAGCTAGGTTGCATTAGGACCTGCAGACACAAGCATGCAGTCCTGCTAATTCCATTATCTGTCATGTGACCTTTTTTCAGGAACTGGAGTTCTCAGAATTCCTGCAGGCACAAACCCAGGCATCTACAAAGTTCATTCACTTTAAAATGTGCACGTCTTTATTTCGACCTTAACAAATCCAGTCACTACATTTATAAATTACTGGATCTTATGTCTCCTGTGTGCTCAGGAAACTACTACTGAACAGGAGTGCAACAGCTACCATAACATCCATGATTGAAATCCTTGGTTTATTTTCTGTACCTCAACGTTTTCATTAAGTTATTTAGACATGAATGTTTCTTGAAAGGGGAATTTCCAAGTGGCAAGTTTATATTTGAAGTCCATATGTGTTACTGTTTGCTGTGGAAGTGTTTGTGTTACTCCATCTGGGAGCACAGATTACACCCTGTGATTTATCTGTTACAGCCACAGTAACTAGAACAACTCAAATAGCAAATGACGAGCATGCATGGTCAGAGACTATAATGATAACCGCTACAATGCCAGAGAAATATAAGTAGTGAAAAATTCCTGCCCTAGCCTTAACCACAGACAGATGTGTCTGAGAACCAAAATAGCTCATTTGGTGTGTTCCATGGAGATATCTGGTCCTCTAAAAAAATTAACACTCGCACCAAAATGGAAACAATTTTTTTAAAGCAGATTGCATTCTATCAGTTGTATTCTCAGCTTTAATTTCAAACTTGTTTGATAATGTCTTAAAAACACCATTTATAATAATTTCAACTACTTAACTGGATTTTTATCAGCCACATTTGCTTCTCTTTTGTCAAAGCAGAATCATTCAAGCCTATTCCATCTTTTTTTTCCCCCTCAGGATCCTCCATCACATAATCTTTCTATTGTCTAAAATACGCATTCCATCATATTTACTGAATCTTTTTTCAAGCAGGGGTGCCCAAGTTGAACTGCTCCAAGTATCTATAGCTTACCATTTTTAAAATAACCATGTTTTTTATCCTGTATTTTTGCACAGTGAATTAAGAATCTGAAATTTGAACCTGCTTTACCAAGTCATTTTCTGCCTGCCATTTTAACTCCTGATTGACTCCTGTTTAGTTCTTGCTTCATCTCTGCTGCACACCACTGTGTGTACAGTAAATTAAGTTCTGTGTTCCACTCCCAGCTGAAACCTAGTCCCAGACCATTTCACACAAGCAGCAAGTAGTTAGAAGTTATGTTTCAGGATCTGGAAAATAATTCTTACAGCAAATTTGCTTTAAAATGAAGTGGCCACAAATCTAATAAAAGGAACTACTGCTATATTCTTATCTAAGATTTTGAATAGAAAAGGGAAATAAAGGCTAAAACTATGTGGGTAACATTTTTCCTGCTCAATTGAAAAATTAAAAAAAAACATTGAATTGCAGAATTTTGCAAACAAAGAAACCCATAGTAATTTTATTTTTAGTTGACCAAAATGTTTTACTTCTTTCAGTATGGATTTTGTAACACTATTTAAATTCCTTTAGCTCTGGGGACAGTTTTCAAGACAGTGAGTATGTTAATCTGAAATTAATTAATAAAATACACTAACACACAATTTTTCTGAAACAAAAAAACAATTTAAACAATTTTCTGATTACTTGTCAGTGAAAAACTCTTCACCAAAAAATATAGTTCCTGTAGTTCTTGCTAGTAAAGAAATACAAACTTTCTAATATTCTTCATTAACATTTCTTGGCAGCTTTCTATCCATGAATACATTTTTATTAAGTGACTAACTGGAGATCTGATCTTTGAAGGGAACAGCTTCATTTGTGCTTTCTACTTCCACTAAACTCCCTGTGTTTATAAGCACAAGGGAATTCCAAAGACAGCCAAGGGTAACAACCATGAAAGTTTATCCTTCACAGAGAAATCTTGGAATAGATTTTAGATCTATGCTGAAAATGTGGCTGAGAATATGCCCTGTGGCATTGCAGTATGACCCAAAAAGCCTCGGGTGATTCTCTACAGCATGTTAAGTACAAGAAACATTTTCCGGAGTTGCGCTGAGTATCTTTCACTTCCTTCTACTTTTGTCCTCTGGAGTCATTTTGCAAACTGGTGGTAAAGTGATGCAGCCTTCAAAACACTGGGTCTGTTTTGAGTTCTCCCTTCAAAGAGCATAAAGGTGCACTAATGTGCCATACACTGCCATGACATAGAAACAACCAACCCAAAGCTCATGCTAGAAAGACCCAGCATATTTTCCAAATATGTATTTTTATGATCTTCTCTGCACTGCTACAGTATAATTCCATAGATATATAGTGAATTTTGTTTGGTTTTCTCCTCTCTAGCTATGTTCACACTGCTATGTTTGGTTTTCTCCTCTCTAGCTATGTTCCTCTCTGCAAGAGAGTACTCCAAAACACAGGTAAACTTGCTGGGGAATTGAGAAATTCAATCCTTTCCTATCAACTGAAGATCATGGAAAAGCCCTTCAGGGTTTCCAATTTGAAATTCATATCTGTAGACCTGATCAATGAGATGCTACTTGTTTTACTGCATCCTTGTACTAAGACACAAAATGCCAATATTGGCTTTCTCCTGTGCAGTTTGTCACTTCCTGGTTTCAGAAGAGTTCATGCTCTATCTCCTCCTTACACAACCCTTCCCAGACTTGTGTGTTCCTTTCTCTTTTGAAACTACAAAAAGTCACCTGCACTAGGCCAGGGCTTTGTGAAGCTCTGTAACACTACATCAAAGTAGTGGGGTGGATGGGGGTGTGGGTGTATTAAATATGTTAAAGAGTTTTTCTCTTGAAACACAACCAGAGACAAAATCATTAAGGTGAGTTTAGCATTCAAGATTACTTCTTTTTATTGCGGGGCCCAGATATATCGATACAAATTTTGAAATCATCCTCTCTAGAAGTAACTGGAGTCTTAAAAGCTATTTCAGCAAAGAAGCTGAATTAGCTGAATAATTGCATGCATTGAAACAACAGCACTTCCATAACTTTCTGAATAATTAATTCACCTGGTCATCCACTCATGACTTAGGTATAAATGTGTGCATCTGATGACTTGATTTGATGCATCAGAAGAATGCCGTGGAATAGAAAATCCAGCAGAAAGGCAACTCTGAAAGTGAAGGCTCAGAAAGGGGGTGTGAGGGAACAGACATGCAATGTCTAAAACACCCCTACGGCTTAGGGATTCCTCATCATTCTTTTAAGCAAGGGTCACAAATCTGCAATTACTAGCAAAATGATGGGAGTTCATTTAGTAAAAGTTGATGAGGGCATCTTTGGTTTTGCTCCCCTCCCCAGCTTCCCATCACAAAACTGCTAGGAGCCACAACAAAGAAGGCAAGAATCAATGTTCTTGTTGGTATCTAAAGCACTGAAATTTAGCAAAACAGCTCCAAACCCTTAGCAAGGTGTTTCTGGAGCACTTAGGGTTGATCATATACAAACATAGTAAGAGACGGTCCTCTCAGATGTAAACTTGCTCATTGATACTCTAGGTATTCTGGTTAGTCATGTTAGGTAAGGAGGAGATGCACACATGTGTCTTCTCCTCACAGAAGTATGAGTATGAAGGATGGTCCCCACATCTCACAGGGCAGGTAGTTTTCTTTTCAGGGCTATAAAAAACTTTGTGGCAGCAACTGCATTACTGCTGGATCTTCCAGGAAGCCTTGTCAAAGTCTACATAAATATTACCTCTCTTGACCCTTTTCTGTTGTATTTGCTGTCGTTTTGCTATGTGACTGTACTGATAGCATGGGCACTCACTACCAGTAGAGGAATACCTGTTAGTCTGTAAAGTTGTGGGCAATCAAAACTCTAGCCATCTCCTACTGGTAGGAATCCATCATGGTATGGTAATTTAGACAATTGTATGACATGGTGTTTACAATGCATACAATTTCAAAAATAAGTTATTGATCTCCTTATAGTCCTATATGGATTTATCATTGTTACCTAATGCTCTTTGTGGATTCCATTTTAACACTGAAACATGAAGTTCACTATTTCACTCTCTTTTTCAAAGGTTTGGACACATGACCAAAATGGAGACCTCTCATCTACAAAAAGGGAGACATCTGAGCCATTAGGACACCCATGAGGCTGGAAATGTACCCAACTAACAGGGACAACTTCCATATCTAGGAGAGTGCAGACTGGAATGGACCCTGCCTGCCCCACAGGAATAACTCCTATTGATCGTGCTTCCATTAAGTGCAATGCCTTTGTTTACATGGACTTTGGCCACATCCAGTTATAAAAGCAGCATTTTTTTACCTTCTTGCTGGAATATATGGGTAAATAAAGCTCTTACACTGAATACTAATGACAAGCCTAACTTAAAAAATGAAAGGCAACAGCCTCAGCGACAGAGAGGTTATGTTCTAAGATAATGCAAACTAAATATTGGAGTTTCTAACAAAGTGAAGTACCAGCAATCACTGCATATAATTTCTGTTCACTAAGCCTAAAACTCTTACTAGGGCTCCTTATCTCTGAGGCATTAAATCCTAGACCAGTGCTCAGTAAAACAGCTGAAATCCACTAATTTAAAAGAGTAGCAACTTCCACTTGATTTTCTCTCTCCTGTGGCTTGTTCCAAGAATGGAGATCAATAGCTGACCCTTTGACTTTGCATTTAAATGCCAGATAATTAAATTGTGTTATGCTGAAATGATGAAGTGATGAATTCTGGGGAGAGGAAGATGTATCTCAGCTATGTATCATTTGCAAACCACACTGAAGTAGGACACTCAGCAAAGAAGAGAACTCTGTAGTATAGTAGCCCTTTAATTACAGTATTTTTCTAATTTTTTCTACTCAGCTGTAGTAGATGTAATAAAGAAGGATGTAATATGTAATATTATGTAATATTAATGTAATTTTTAAATTATGTAATATTTATGTAATTTATGCAATGTAATAAAGAAGGATGATTATTTAAACATCTACTGTGAGTAGAAAATAAAAAAAACATCTGTAAAAGAGCCTCAAAACACATCTAGGTATTACTGAATGACAAAAAACTAAATGATGGTGATTTTTTTTTTTCCTTTTCCATTGGTCAATTAAACTTTTAAATAAATATACTTGAAAAGAATACTAAAAATCCAAAAAATCTATGTGCTAATCAGCAAATCTGACCTATTGCATCACCCCAGCAAAGGAATTTCAGCCTAGAGTTCTTGCCTTGAGCCAAAAATTTGTTGTTTAAGGGACTTTCTTCATTCCTTTCATACAAAGACTGTGGCTTCAGCATAGGTCAGAAAAGTCTGGTCTCTTAAAACAGACTAACATTGATGAAGGTATGTGGGATTTTGTTCTTTTTCTGTCTTGTTGATGAGCCAATTCAAACCTTTTAAAGGGACTGCAGTAGGGCTCTCCAAATGCACGTAATAATAAAGCACTGTTTTTATTGAACAAGTCCAGTTAAAAGTTGAAAGTAATAATGTGGCCCTTGATGAGTACATATGCTGGACTGAGGCCTTGTTCAGTCACCTGAGGTCTCATGTTACTTCTGTTGCAGCACCCTAGCAATGCTGATTTGTTGTCCGCTACAAGCTTTTTAGCTGCACCACTCACCCTTTGTTAGAGCAAACAAGTTGATTAATGGCAATGTTATGCACACAGCAACTGAAGCCCAGAAAACAAACTCCCCAGACTTGATTCTTTCTTCTCCAGGAGGGAAAAATGTCTATCTGGTAGTGGAAACAACAGATCCAAGTGCATCTACAGGGAAGGTGCAATTAAGGTACCAACAGAAGCACAAGTTTTCCATTATAGACTCCTGTCTGGATCCTTCCTGTGCTACCTCAGAACTGCTCAGTCTGTTACCCAGCCCACTCTGCAAACCCAGAACAGCTCCAGATCAGACATTTGACTGATAGCAGCTCCATGGGAGTTCTGTACTATGACACTCCTTGGCATCCCATCCTTCTTTGGCCCACTCTTTACAGTGGACAAAAACACTACAGTCTAACTATAGGACACTTGCACCTCTCTTTCCAATCTGAGAATTTCTCTTTGTGAAGCCCAGGATTATGTGCCAACAGAGCTCACAGGCTCTCAAGCCATTCATTCTCAGTGGTGTGGTCATTGCATAGAGAAATTATGTATGTAGCAGAATTAACCAATAGGTTAATATTAGATTAAACTCATAGATCAAATGGCAGGAACCAAAAATGGCATACAGTGACTTCTTAATGTGATAACTTTTTTCACAAGATTCTTTCACAAACATATCTCCATGGATAAAAACTTGAACCTGAAGATACTCACAGTGCAAGAATGTTTGAAATCAAACTGAAACTTCATAAACCATCCCTGTCTGTACAGTGACCACAGGAACGACCTCTGCAGTGGTTTAGACTGCTTTCAGTGAAAATCTACCTCACAAATTTTTACTTGTGGTGGCTTTCAAAAAAATTTGCACAGTAATGTTCATGATCTGTGGTTAGACAATGGAAATATTTTAAGTGGGAGAGCAATTAAATAGGTAATGACCAATTATATTAATCTGGTGTGAACTGTGAGTGAATTCATGCTGAAATTGGGAAACTTTGGCTCCATGAGCTCTGCCCAGCAGTTGCATGACTAGCTGCAAAGAAGGACTCATATGACCTCATGAATCAGTCTTTTCTCTGTTGACATATCAATGACTTTTTTATTATTCTATTCTATTAAAAACAGGATAATGCTTGTAAAAGCAAAGATTATCAAATTAATGAAAGGCTGTCCTGCTATGCAAAATAACAGACTAAAGGATTATTCATCTAATCTGAGACCTGCACTTTATTTATCTGAGTTCTGGAAGACGATGAATGTCATTTGCCTCCAACTGAAGTGCACATACTTTGGCACAAACAGACCTTGCGGGTAAGTTATGACATTTCATGTGCACAGCAGCTCCCAGGATTTGGGGACAGGATGAGATTTCATTTTGCTAGAAGCCAAGCAAACAGAAGTTAGTGAAGTTGTCTTTGGCTGTAATTGTGAAATGTCTCCTTGTGAACTTTTGACCGGTTCAATCAACAACATCACAGTAACACAGCATGCCTGAAACATGGGGCTTCAGCATCTATAAGCACAGCTAAAGCTGTAAAGCTAAGTGAAAAACCTGATATTAAGAGTTTATTGCAACTGTGTGGAAGAAAGAGGGAGTGGGATTTCCTGTTATTTTATTCTCATTATGGCTGGATTCTTTGCCAGAAAGCAAGGTGGTGTTGAAGTAGTTTATGAGCAGCATCTGCCAATGGCCATATTGAGCATCCAGCTTCAGTGAACAGGCAGCTCTGGAAAGTAGTTTTATGGGCTGATAATCAAAAACTAGATCTGTTGCTTGACACAAGGCAGCTACCATTCAAGGTATACATAAAACTATTGCATACACACTAAAATCTTCTGCTCAGGTTGTTAAACCACCCTCCCTGTTTAAACAAAGCTTCAGGTTTTTTGTATACCATAGAGGAATTAGATTATATTGTAACAGTTCTAAACTGCCCACTTTTAAAACAGGTAAACTTTTTAGAAAAAACAATTTTCAATTCAACATTCAACTCTTGCAAGTCTCATTTACATGTTCTATTTTGTAAATGCTTTCCCTGTTTATTTTGCATCTCCTTGCAGCCCCCTCAACCACAGCTGTATGAAAAGGAAAAAAGAGCACAAGTTACCTGCTCCTTTCTAGTTCCAGCTTTTTTCAGTCTTTTCTATGTGTCTCTACAAATGTTTTAAGCACATACCCATGCAGGCCTCATTCTCATATCAAATCAGAAAATAAGTACGAGAAGGTTTTCAGCACTTCTCTCGTTAACACCCAGGGTGTGACACAGCCTAAGCGCAGCTCAGCTGCTGTGACCACCCCGCCCTCCTGCCCGTTTGATGTCGGTTTTGAGGAGAGCGGGCGCAGCTCTGAGGGAGGCGGCCCCACCAGCTGCGCCTGACGTGTCAGGTCACAGCGTAGGAGAGAGGCCACGGCCAGGGCTGGGACTCCATGAATGGAGCATTTGCTGCATTGTGGAGGATCCAAGTCACGAGCCAACTGTCTGAGTATGACTCTGGATGTGAGACGTAACTAAAAAGCTGAGATCTTACGTAGAACGCAGACATATTTCAAAGACAACTTTGCCAAGGGCATCTTGATATATATAACATACCTTTCAAAAATAGAGAGGTGTTTTCAAAAAACTATCTTACTACGGACTCACAGAGAGTAATCAACTGGATTCCCTTTTTCATGAGCAAATACTTCTTTTCCTACTTTTCCATCTCAAAAGTAGTATTGAAGGACACATCTATACTATTTTAAAATTTCTAAAATATGCCATGGCCCCTTTAGCAGCTCTGTCTTCCTTTGCCTACTGCACCCATGTCTTCATTGCTTGCCTTTACAGAGCACTCTGTAAAGTGTTAAAACTCTGTTAAACCCAGTTACGTGTCATTGCAGAATATGGTTTATTTGTATGAATGATGCCACAAGGGCTGCCCAACAGCCACCATTTTCTCTGTAAGGATTTAAAAACCTTATTCACATGTAAACCATTTCACCTTGTGAGAGATCAATGATTCTTTAGCAGAAATTCTCAATTCTATGAGTCCATATATGTCAGGTAAAAATTCAGTAGCTGTAAATGTAGGCAAGCTGTAGTAGAAAGGTCCCTATTACTTCCCAAAATATAAATTCCTAGTGCTCCAGCACATTTATTGCTGCTCTTCTACACTTGTTTGATTAAGTGTGCAGATCTATTCTCTAACAGACCTGCTCTTCTGGGTGAGGAGAGGAAATCCACTGGTCTTTCTGGATTTCTGAGGTGGAGCACCCATTTCCTGTTTGCAGGAAATTAGTTGACCACATTTAACACGCCTGACGCACAGGGGCTAATGAAGTACTCTAAAATACAGGATCTCATTGTGGCCAGATTTTTTCAGGAGAAGATTCCTGGGATAGGGGACTTCTATGAAATATAATAGGAATTGCACCATTACAATGGAATTCTAGAAGACATCAGTGTCATGTAAGTCTGCAGGCTAGTTCCAAAACCCTAGGCACAGGATATAATTTTTACTTTGAAAAAGATCACAGATTCCCTGCTGTTCTTACTTCCATTTGGACTCCTGCTTAATCTAAATCTAAAGTCCTAAATCTGAGGACCACAAAATTATTTGAACCTTATTTCCTGTCCATATTCCTAGCTCTTGCTGAGCACAATTCTGGCAACCTTGGGTCTTGGGCTGAGATTCAAGAATTGCAATATGCAGAACAGCGAGGTTCATAAACTTGAGTAATTGGGAGGTTCTGTTACAACAGACAGACTGTGAATAAACCCAAAGAAAACAGGAATTGCAGCTTCATGAGTTGTGGTGTTGTACCCTGACTTAGCTTTGAGGGATTGAGATGATCCAATCATTGCTGTTGCAGCTTGACAGTGCCAAATGGGACAGCTTATTATTCATCCCAAAAGATGTGATGCACAAGTACTTTGAACTTGATTTTCAGCCAATTTGTTGGAACTTGCTTCTGCTTTCTTTTTAAAATTAGTTTTTAGAGCTCAATTTTAGAATTTGTGAGTAATGGACAAATAAGAGAAAAACTTAGATCTTAGAAAAAATGACTCATCATTACACTGCACAAAAGCAGGTATGTGTTTAGCATTTTTTTCAGAAGAGAAATACCTCAGCACTGTGAAGTTAGCTGTCTGCATGCTCATCAAGGTGTGTTTTATAATTAGAAGAGTCAAGCACAAGACTGACCTAGGAACGTAGGACTCTTTTTACATATTAAAAAAAATAGATATTAAAAAACCAAAGGTGGTCTGATTTCCAAGTGAGAAACATCTGTGCAGTGAAAATTACTGTTGCTCTTACTGTGTTAGTCTGTGAAACCACAATATATGTACTCAAATGAAAAAAGTACCAGCACAGTCACTTCTTCATAAAGGGAATACACCTTACAGACCTTACACGGCACTGATGAATGGTACAGCCTCCTTAGAACTATTTGATTAAGGAAACAGTCATGTGATAATGTGGATTTCTTTGCAAATGAGACTGGAACTCAGTTCCTCTACAGCATTCAAAGAAGAAAAACTATCAAGCACACCAATCACATCAGCTCCATCAGTGTTTCTGTAACAAATTTGTGTAAACCTCTAAGAAAGCAATTTGCATGTCAGCACTAGAAAGACAGCTTATACCGAATGAGTTTGAGTCTCCTGCAAACAACAGTGGTCATATCCAAGTGACAGTGTATATTATCATCTTTCCAAGGATACTCCACACACAGAACCAGAGCTGGCTCTTGGAAAGAAGCTTTCAGCAAACATTTGGACAGAAGTTCAGCAGAGGTATGGAATGTTTTTCCAAACTAATTAGTCTGTAATTCACCTGCAAATGCTAACCTTAGGACCACAAGCTGATGACATAACCTCAGAAACTACAGCTGCTTTTTCAAGAATTCATTACAAAAGCAAAGCACCAGCCAGATAACATTCTCTCAGAATATTTTTGTAACTTATTATATTCTTGATGACAAAAAATAAATTTTAGTAATTTTTGCCTTAAAGACAAAACTTAATCTAGTGATTTGTACAATCAAGGGGAACTAGTCTCTTGCATGTAGAAATTAAATTATGTTCCTGTAAACAATCTGTAAGAACACCAGTCAGGATTCTTTTTTTCACTGAGAAGTTTGATGTTAGACTGAGAGGAGGGAAGTACTCAAATCCTTATGAATCTATCAAACATGGTGAAAAGATGAGCTAGGATTTTTTCATTTTACAGAGTCCTAAAGCTTCAAGGAATGAACACCAGCCTATTAAATAATCTCATTTGAAATTATAAGGAAGAGAAAAGGAAGTATCAAGTAAAAGACATGGGTTTAAAACAGCCTATTATCACAGAGGTGATTTTGTTTTGATAAGGTCACTGATATTGGTTTCTCCAGAGGCCATACTGCTCAGAAAAATCACATTCAGAAATGCAGATAAAACAGACGAGTTCTACATGACTTTTTACCAGTAAGCAGTGTTAGCAAAAAGTCTCTAAAATGTGTAGCCCTTCACCATGCAAGCCCTTTTGGTATGAGTAGGGTGAGAGTTTATCCTTGGAGAGGAAAGCTGCATTTGCTTAGTCCACATTGCTTACTGGAAACTTCAGCCAATTACTGCAGTAGGGTAACAAGCAGAATCACAAAATGTTCTGTTCTTTTTGTTGTCCTTTTTTTTTTTTTTTTTTAAAGAACACCCCTTTGGGGACTGACTGAAACTTTTCTTAGAAGATACTGGTGCTGAACATCTGTACTTTGACAAGCAGTGTTTAAAAGCTGTTTCTCATTACACTTTTGTCTCTGCACTATATAGTTAGAGCTTTGTAAATTATCACTTTAGTATAAGGTATCTGACAGTCATGTTCCTAAACACATTTCATCTGCACGTCCCAGTTGTAGAAGTCTGGGACAAGGTTCATGGTAAGACGTTTGTGCCAGTTGTTGTACAATATTTGCTTACATCTGTGAGCGCAGCAAAAGTAACACTGTCATCTGCCTGACCACTTCATTCTCTGAAAGTGACCAATGACACTTTTTAATTAAAATGGCTCCCCAGAAGTTACACTGCTACATTTGCACTCCAAGCTCCACCGGATGTTGGCTTAAATCATATCTGATTTGGTCAGTGAGGTGGTGCCCTTAATGATATTATCCTGCAAACTGAAAGGAGATGCCAACACAACAAAACTCACTCAAGCTGAAGGAAAATGTGGAAAACTGGTGTAAATCTTTCAGCATGGTAATTACCTCGATCTTGTGTTGTATCTGAACTCGTTTGCAGATGAGATGTTAAGAAAGCTGTGGAGTTCCTAAAGTTTGAATGACGAGTAACATTGTTCTCACAACTTTCAGCTATGCTCCTCATAAGGTTACTGTTCCAGACCCCCCCCCCCCCACAAACTCTGGCAGTCATTTGAAAACCTCCAGCTCTTACCTGAGCTGCAGAATCCCTTGCAACAGTGCAAGGGATTCGGCAGTGCAGGTAAGAGCTAGAGGTTTTGGGCACAGGGAGAATTCTCCCTCCAGGTTCCACTATTTGAGCAATGCTGAGTTAATCTACCAAGTTGTGACAGCCTATTCCCCTTTCAAAGTCTCAGCAGCGCATGGAGGAGCAGCAGAATCAGAGTCAGGGTTCACTAAAAGTTATATTTAACTGTGCAAACCCACTTTTATGTGTATTATTAATGCAATGCTATATATATGCATATTACATTTGCAGGTGGTGGGTTAGGAAGAGGTTTCTTTCCCAATGAAACACAAGATTCTGTGCTTAAAAAACCCCATGTGTGTTTCCTTGTTAGGGACACTGAGAGTTGTTTTTTTTTAAGACAAGTGGTAGGTGATTAGCTAGAGATAGTCTTACCTCATATCATACAGCTTGAAGTAAAACTGATTCTATTAAATTCACACCTAGCATCTACTAAAATTAGTAATCAGTAATTAGAATTACTTTACCTCATGATCAAATTCTACATCTTCTTCGTCATTTGAAAAAAAAAAAAAAGAGCTTTTTTGATACATTTCTTATAGACCTGTTTATGCTAGTAACATGTAGGGTACCTCCTACTTATGTAGGGGTACCTATAAATTCCAAAGTATTTGCTTTTCTGGTTGCCCACATATTTGCTAATACATTTCTATTTAAGCTAGAATTTGGTTCCAAATGTTGCCAGTCTGAGTAATTCTTAAATGCCAGTGAGAAGAATTCAGTAGTTTTCAGTGATGAAAGCTGGGGGAAATAGATGGTGTAAATATGGTACATCTTTGCATAAAGGGCAAAATATATATCAATGAGAATCCAATCTGAAAGTAATCCTTTGGGGTATTTAAGAAATTCAGTTTTGTTTTGGCCATGTTAGGAGAATTCAGAAGACATATTTACAAATACATCCTGAATTTATTATACAGTCATGCTAAAAATTCTATTGGCACTGCTTGTATAGATATATATATACAGCAAATGGAAGTTTCCATTGACTTTGAGGGGCTTTCAGTGCTCTGAAAGCATAAGAAAGCTGCACACAATTTACATAGGGCTTGGAAAATATATCAATCACCAGAACAATCAAAAATTGCCATGGCCCCCATGTATTAATGCTCATCTGCAGTCCTTCTGCTGGCATTTAAAAGAGATTGCAAATTAAAATTCAGTAAGCCCCTACATATAAATAACAAAAATTAGTCCATGGTTCTGTGAGGTTTTAGCAGCATCTCTGTTCTATTTGTTATACCAGAATAAGGCCTAAATTACTAGATTAAAAATGTAGGAAAGCACTATATTCAACTGGGAGTTTTGCAAGAATGTAAAATAGTCTCTGAAGTCCCAGTCTAGTATGTAAATTTGTACCAATGTAATTTCATTTGTTTACCCTGAAAATGCAAAATAAATATTTTCCTGATCTATCAACAAACAGCTCATAATTTCACCAAAAATTTGCAGGAAACATCTGAAAATGTACTAATCTTTCTCAGCTGCCTCCATTCTAAGTTCCTGTAGTGGAAATACTGACGGTTGTTTACTTTAAAAAAGCTCAATACATCACTTCTGACTGCTTTACCTCACCTGATCTTACTCTGGAAGAATTAGCATTTCTGCTGCTCTCCTTCACCAGCTTTAAAAGCTACTGTTGAAGGTAGTAAGGCCATAACTAGCATGCCCATTCTGCTTGGGTATTTATTGTCAAGGGATATTCTAGCTAGCTGCAGGACCGAGGCAGATGGAAAGATGCAAAACATGCAGCAGCAATACTGTTCTTTCATATGACTTTTTCAAGGTCCTCTATTCCAAAAACTCATATAACTTATAACCAAATAATAGAGAGTGGTCTGGTAGGAATATAGTGTGCAATAAATCTAAGATAGCTTATTGGTCCATTGACTGTAACATCAGCAGATACCCAGTCACCAGTATTTTGCCTATATTTCCTGAGAGCACTACAAAAGGACTGTAAGTGATTACAGCAAATCTTTTCCTTGCACTAGAGGTCATTTCAGGATATGCTTACTTTAGTACCATTTGACTTGTGCCAAGTTCGTGGTTAGTAAATGCTTTTTATGTTTAGGCTGCAAAAAAGCTTCTGAGGTCGTTTTTCTAAAAGTAACCACAACGGTGGCAATCTGAACTTTTAAAATTTTTCTTTTATATTAAGTGGAGGCCCTGTAAGATCTGCTGAATCTGCAAGACCTGAAAAATACAGGATATGTGTGTCTGACTTCAGTGCCTGCACTTAAATAACCCACATTGTCTAGCTATTGTTAAACTGAAAACAGCAAGATAATGATCTCACTGCCCATGCAAATCTACCTCATAAAAGCCAAGTGGGTAACAAAGGGAAAAAAGTATACCTATAGAAATTCTACAGAAAGGACCCTTCAAAAGTTGTCCTGCATTTGAACAGCAGAGTATTTTTTTGGCTCTGTCAGCACCAACTACTAGACAGCTGATCCAAGATTTGAAGGGGGTGGGCGGAAGTTGGAACATGCTTAAACTTAAAAAACAGAACTAGAAACCACATGTCCAATATAAACAAGTTCCAGGTTTCTGGTCTTGGATGTGCCATAAGCATGTTCAGCCAGACAATAACACAATGGAACAGTTGTTTTAAATGTTTAAAGGTGCTTTCTTTTCAGATGAAATCCAATTGTGAGTTTGTTTCATAAGGAATTTCAGTTTACCAAAAGGTTTGTTTATGCAAAACTTCTGTCAGATACACTTTCCAGTGTCTTGCAGAGAAATGCTACTGCAGGAAAGTCTTCTGCAGATCATTCTGAACACTCTTGTCCATAGGGCTGTGATTAATTTCTAATACAAACATAGCAATCAATTGCAACTGTCCATTCATTAAAAACCTTGCCTGCCAGTTTATTCCCGACTGTTTGTAAGACCTAGGTCTTGCCGCTGAGAAGGAAAGTGCTACAACCAGTGCCTAGGTTGAGGAAAACAACTGGAGAGTCATCCCTCTTCACTACTTCCAATAGTAATAGGTTTCATTACGCTGGCCCTATGTCCCACTTCCATGCTAAATGAAAAATGGTTTGTGGAAAGAGAAGTCTGTGATGTTTCTGATTTTTCATTAGACACATACTTGTAACAATGATAAGTACAGTTTTAGACACATAGTTGTAACAATGATAAGTACAGTTTTACTTTAAGTGATTTTTACCTACAATATCTAAATTCTGTTGTTACCAGAAACTTTATTTCTGTGTCTTCTGCATGATTAATACCTCCACAAAGACTGAGGAGAAAGACGGGGAAAAGGAAATAAAGGGAAGCCTTTCACAGAGAAACCTGTATAACCATCAGCACAGGTAGTTCCCCGTAACAGCTAATATTAATCAAGTGCGTGGTAAATACAGATGTCATCCAGCTGGATTCTCCATGCAACTAATTTAGCCCTAACTCTTTTGCAGCTGAATCTTACTATTCAGTCTTGAAGCGGCCACGGAAAAGGAGTGAGTAGGAATTGTTCTACTTTTCTTCCTGACTTCAGGTTCTTTTGAAACATGTTTTAAAATTTGCTTACTCTTTAAGAAGTTTATGCCCTGTGTTTATTTCAAAGACTTTTATATTAAAAAACTTATAGCATATATATTTTTTTTGTTCTCTTCAATGAACACAGATTTTTTGATCCAGGTTTAAAATCAATACTTTTAAATAAGAATTTTAGTCTTGAGAATTGCATTGTAGGGGGAGGACTCAGGCAGGACTTTGAGGGAAATTGTTCTATGTTTTCTACTGACTTTTTTTATATGTTGAAATTTTCTTAGAGGAAGTAAGAAAGGAGTTGCAGAGCACTTTCAGAGGAAACACAAACAATGCATTGAAAATCTGTATTGTTTTAAAAAATACAGGCTTATTAAGAGTTAAGATTATCAGTTTTCAGAAAAAAAGTAGCAGGCTGCTGAAGTTCCTAACACTGAAAAAGAAGGCTGTTGCCTTAGGCTGGAAAGACAAATGTTTTGTGAGGCTGATATTTGAATCTGCCAGAAGCCATCATTTGGGCCCATCTCAGAAAAAAACCCAAAAAACTTATAGAAAATGTTTTGATGCACTCAGCAAAGTAAGGAGTGGAAGGCACTTAAGGGACACAGCAGCCTAGAGGCACCTTGCAGCTTTTGGATAATCTGGGTGTATGCTAATGAGACTGAAGGAAGCATTCAGAGCCTACGAGTTGTTTCTAACTTTTAACACAAGAAATCAAACCCAGGAGGCCCAACAAGCAGAGGGACAAATTCATTTAGTCTGTCTTTTTGCCTTTGGGAAATCTGTGCTAGGGAAAGGCCTTTTCAATTTCCTCTGGCATCCTGTCCAGAGGGAGTGCAGCTCTCCGTAAGTCCCGGTATGCAGAGCAGCCAAACTGGCAGCTCAGGAGGAAGGATTGAAGCACCAGCACCACTCATTTCATCCTGCTGTAGACAAGAGCTGTCTGCAGTCCTCCTTTACACTCCTCTTGAGTAGCACAGAAGGCCCTAGGTTGAGTTTCTTCTCTTGTAATCTTTTCCTTCAAAGCCTTGGGTCTTCACCAACTCTGCCTACCTGCTACACACATACACATATATGCCTTCAAGAGTCACTGTGTGCCTAGAGACAAGTTAAACCTCAGCCAGGTCTAGTCCATGGGTTTTTATTTAACTACCTATGGTTCTGGTAATCAGCAGGTGCTAAAACGGAAGATAAAGTTTATTTTTATGATAGAAAAACTTGCTTCTTACATTGGTTAATTAGTTTCTACACACAGGGATGGCATCTTTATTCACAACTTAAGGGAAGCTGTGCTTTACTGTTTTGTTTTGAATTAACATAGTGTGACCAAATCAGACTTACTAGAACTGAAAGTGAAATCCAAACCTCTATTTAAAACAGGTAATTTGTACTTTACATAAAGGCCTCTTTACCAGCCTGAACACAGACCATATACTCCTCCTGTTTGTCCAGCCTGTTATGCTCTTGTCATACTTGTCACAGCAAGGTCTGATTGCTTTATTCTCAGATTGTTTTCAAATACCAATTACTAAGACTCCAGGCTGAGACTGGTGCCCAGTTCTCCTTAACTTCTGCTGATTTGTGCAGACTCATTTAATTCTGATGACTGACTGAAAAGCTGTTTCTGTGTTATGATGTGCTGCTTAGTGCTTAGAACTAGTAAGTTTAGAAGGACAGTTTAAAGAAGTTAAATTAAGGTTTATTTTGTGTTTTCTCTGCATTCCTGATGGTGATGGAGATGGCTAAAATCTTGAGAGGTCACAATGATTTGGTGGGGAGCTGCAATGCATAGGATTCTTGTGATTCCTGCTCAAAATGCCATTGTTTTTTTCTCTATGTATAGATGTGTAATACAATGCAATAAACTGGGACTCTCTACAGTCTCTCAGAACACAGTGGACCTGGACAAGGCTCTGTAAGATTGTAGCCTGTAGATTGCTATTAGGCTCTGTACTGTCTCCCTTCTACCACTGGTGCATCAAGAGACTAACTGGTTTCCAGTAACTCCAGAAAATGTGCTGAAAACCTTTGTGCTGAAAACCTGCTTAGATGAAGGGGAATTCTGTCATGTGAATTATTTATCTGATTTTTTGTAAGTCCTTTGTGTTTAGGAATTTTCTCAGTGGAGAGGATTTTTAAAATCCGTGCATCAATGAAACTTTTCTTTATCAGTGGGGTCAGTATAGCTTAGGATAAATGGGGGTGCTGCCTCTGTGGACCACAACAGAGCTTCCGAGATCCACAGGAAAAGTATTTGGACTTGACAACTACCCACTGACACTAAATATAACCTTCTGGTAAACATTAAAACTTCAAGGGCTTTGTGGCTGATGATCATGTTGAACTCCAGGACATTCAGTGAGAGACTAGAGTGGAAAACAAACATGAAAAGAAACATAGGGGGATGGGAACTTTGAAAGCTTGTGGAGAGAACAGAGAAGATTTTGGTGGTTTTTTTTTTTTTGCCTGGTTCAAGGGTTTCCAGTGTAATAAAGCTGAAGTATTCATAAGGCTGAGACAGGTTAACCAGTAATGTACAAAAAAAGCTCACAAGAAACTGTGAATTGCTCCAGCACATTTTGTCCTAACAGGAGTACTAAAAAACACTGTACACTGAGTAATGAACAAAAAGCAGATGCTCTTGGCATTTCCATCTTGGTTCTTCTGCTTTAAATAGGACAATTAGCATCCTCTGCACTATGGTTTTTACGTCATGTATATAAGCTCTGATATCTGGCTATAATTATCAGAAGGATTTCACACAGAGCACCAAACAGCTGGAAAATAGTATCAGCTCTCAGTCCCTATCAATGTGGGCTGGATTTGATACAATAATACTTGGAAGGTTCTTTATCTCTTTGACATAAGCTCAAGGATCTGGTCTATCCTTCCTAACACCATGAAGACCAAAACCTTTACTTTCTCAGCAAAGTAACAGACAAGGACAAGCAAGTTTCTAAAGCAGATCATAAACTGTTTTTTCAAGTATCTCTTGCATGATCATCCATTATCTTCTAGCCTGCAATGCTGTCCTCAGCCTTCAGGTCACCCCTAAATACCAGCTCATCTAGTCTTACAGCACATGGAAGAAGTTCTGCTCCATAGCAGAAGTTTTGACCACTCTTAGCAAACATGGTTGGGACTTAGTTGGATAGGTGTTTAAAGCAGCTTCCATGTGTAGCTGGGGCACTTTCACCACTGCTCTGTGAGGTGGATAGCCATCACCCTGTCTATCTGACAGCTGGGCAGACTGATGTGTTACTTGACTAGTTCAGGATG
The DNA here is from genome assembly GCF_051311805.1 of Agelaius phoeniceus. Taxonomy (NCBI): domain Eukaryota; kingdom Metazoa; phylum Chordata; class Aves; order Passeriformes; family Icteridae; genus Agelaius; species Agelaius phoeniceus. The sequence continues at coordinate 20,537,613 of NC_135277.1, forward strand.
ACTAGAAAGCAGAGAAGACCCAAAGCCCTCGTTCTAAAGCAGTAAAACACCAATGTGTTTGTAAGAACAATCATTTACCAGTGCTGGAAGTGATCACTTTCTCTGTTAGTTTAACTCTTCTTGTCTTACAAACTTTTTTCAAGGCTGTAACAACTTCTTTTAAAGATAGAAAAAAAAATGCAAACATCTTAGAAAATATTCTGCAAGGAGAGTAAGAGACATTTAAGCCTGTTTAAAACTCAATCTAAACAGAGACAGACCTGTTGCCAGTGAGGAGGGAAACTTGGCAGCTTTGCTTAAAGCTTCCCACACAGACACTGGAGACGAAAGAAAACAAAGAAGCTGTAGTCCCTGAGGGTCCTGCCACTCCCTGGGCAAAAACAGTCCCTTCCCTGCTTTTCCTTTAGCTCTCAGACACACATGTGCTCTCTTAGTGCCATTAGTACAGCAATAACCAGTTGAGCCCTACAGTCGTGGAAAAAATACAGGAAATGAAGAGTTAAAAAAAAAAAAGGGAAAAGAGAAAAAAAAAAAGAGAGAACTTGGAGGCGAGCCAGCGTCCCCGAATGACTCCGCTCTGCCGGCAGCCTGGAGCGACACTCCCCGCCGGCCCTGCCCTCCCTCCTCTCCCCGCAGGGCGGGCATGCCAAGCCCTCCTCTCTTTATCAGGGCTGGAGTTCCCCTTCTTGGTCTCTGGTTGGAAACCCAGAAACGTTTCTAAATTTATCTTTCCCTTTCAGGACAATGGCAAATGCCAGCAATAAGAGAGCAAAAGAACTGAAAATTAATGGAGACAATTCCCTGCAAGCCGAGTGGAAACACCTTTTCTGTATAACTCCCAAGGCGGCAAAAAGCAGTTACACAGTGCAAAGCAGGACAGGCTGCCTGGGGTGCCAGGAACACACTGTTCCTTTGGCTGTGTGCCACAGGGAATTGTCCATCCATATGCTCAAATTTGATGGGGCTTTCTTCTCTCCCACAGAGAGCAAAGCATACCATCAAACTAGACTGGCTCTTACTTTATCTCAGGAAGGCAACAGGAAAAGCTGAAGGCATGCTGAAAGTAAGGCCAGCATGGGTGAGGCTGACACCTCAGAGCTAAAACTGCTCAGGAGTTGTGTCATGTTTAATTCTGAGGATCTCTTTCTTACTGCTCTTTTTGAGAGAATTGACCATACATCTTAGCAAACTAATTTGCCATCTGAAATTACTCAGTGGAACGTCTTGCACAAGTCTGCTCTAGTCGGTGTGGTGCCTCCACACATGTGCTATGATTGGTGCCTTCAGCAGAGACTGGACTCCTCAATTTTTGGTGTCCACTTTCTGACTGGAAGCCATCCTGTTTCCCAGCACCAGGCAGAGGCGTGAGGTGTGGCAAGTCATGGGGCCTATTTCAAGATGGCCCTCCTAATACTTTCAGTGCAACTTTCTCAAGGCTTGCAAGACTTCCATTTTTTCTGTGGGTGCATCTCATAAATTACAGTAGCAACAAAAAAGTGCTCAGCCTTCACCAAGAAGTAAGCACTGAACACTGATGAGTACAAGTTATGGGTTGCATTCAAATGTTTTTTTCTTTTGAATTTGGTTCTACCCAGCTGCCGAAAGCATTTTAGACACTGCCCATATCCCCCTCTCTCCTCACTCATGGTGTCTCCTTGCAACTCGTGTTCAGCCTCTCATCTACCTTCTGCTTACTCCAGCTTTCACAAAGTGTCTGCTGAAAAAAACAGATACACAGCCATGTAGGTGCCTCTAGAACATTTAATTTAAAAATATCAAGAGTACTGATACTTGCATGGGAAGTGATAAGCTGGTATAAAGAGAGGGACTGGAGCAGGGAGTAGGGAAAATGGGGAGGTAAGAAGTACTGGAAAGGGAAGTAGAAGACACACAGAACAAGAAGGCCAGCAGCTAAAAATTACAGCTTGGTACAATCCACACAGGTGACCCGCATGCCATTCCCTATGACATTAATAAAAAAGGGCAACATTAGCTTTGAATCTATGCCCAGTAAGGGTTTATTCCCAGAGGGGTTTTTTTTGTTGTTGCTGTTTGGTTTTCCCAAGCTTGAGTTCCGAGAGGTGAAACCATAACAGTGGCCAAATAAAAGTTTGTTTGGTTTTGTTTTTCATTTTAATTACCAAGCTGTAACAAATAAATCTCTGGCTGGATTGTAACTAACCTGTATGGGTCCTTAGATGAGCTTTAAGATGGGAAGATTTGCCATAAACTTTTTCACACCCCACATAGTGGCATTTGTGCTTTTTCTGGGGTGATCCAGGGTCAGTCCAGCTTCTTATGCGTTTGTTCTTTTGTCTGGGGCTTGGTTCATTTACTGCAGCCAGGCTAGTAGGTGTGGCTGCTCTTTCTCCTCCGCTCTTACCAGCTGAAGACAGACTTTCTTCCCCAAACTCCTTAGGAGCAATAGAAATGTGTATTTGTTCTGTTATATCAAGCGTCTCTGTTTTTTCCGTCCTTAGAGCAGGTGAGTTTGGGACATGCTGGTTCAGATCTGCTAAAATGCTAGCCACCACAAGTAATGATGATCCATTGTCTTTCCCGGTTTCTCTGACTTCCCGTCTATCTTCTCCATTGGATGAAGGAAGTATTGCTGCATCAGGTTGGGGATCAGGCTCCCCTTTAGGACTATGGATAACAGCACGACTTGACATAGAAACAAGGCACTCTGCTGCAAAATGATCCACATATGCTGCTGTTGCCATTTTTCATAAGTTTAAAAAGAAATCCAAACAGACGAAGACAAAAAAAAACAAACCCAACACAACAGCGCTCTTTCCCTTTTTAAAAAGATTACTCAAGCACACTTTTCCCTCCCTTATTTCTTAGGATCGGTTTGTAGGAGTAAAGGCTGATATCGCAGCCATCAAACCCACACTTTGTTCGTGACGATCACACCCAGCTTCTCACTAAATCGAAAAAGCGTTGGCGGTCCAATGGAAGAGAAAAAGAACAGCAGATAGATCCTGGCACTGGCAGCTTGTTGCTCGGAGAATGGACTAGTGCCGTTTTCTCAAGAAGGCAACGAGCTGGCGATGCGGTCTCGCAGCCCTCCCATCGCGCTGTGACAGCGGACCCGGCGCTCCCCGTTATCGCTGCCCGGAGCCGCCCGGACCCCGCGGGGCGTGGCCTGGGGAACATCTGGGCGTGACGTCAGCGCGGGGCCGCAGCCCGCGCCAGCAGGTGGGCGGCGCGCGCGGGGGGCAGCGCCCGCCGGCGGGAGCAGGCGCGCGATTGGCTGGCGGCGCGCGCGGCCGGCACCCTCCGCCCCCGCCGCGGCCGCAGCGCGCAGGGCGGCGCGCGCGGACCCCTCCGCCAGCCCTGGGCGCGGCCGGGGAGCTCCCGCGCCTTTGGCTGCCTCCCGTGCGCACTCTGACGTACGCGAGCGATTCGGTAACACCCGTGTTAGAGCTGCACTGCGAGGGACAATTTAACAGGCGCTGAACTTTACAAGATGAAAACGTGGTGAAGTTGGAACTGGCACAAGTGACAGGAAGGAGCGAGGCTGCACGGTTTGGTCCGCAGCTCCACAGATGGAGCTCGCGTGTGGATTTTAATGGGTTGTGACATGTTTAACCAACTGCCAGGGAACACACTTGGAATCACCTTCCTGTCACAACTCTAGCACTCCGCAGCCTCGGAATTATTTAAAAGTACAAACGCAAATTCCTTGGGTTTCATTATTATTCTCTGCTTGTAAAAAATACAGCTCGACCAGTTTTATAGAGATTAATGCCTGAATCAAGGAGTTGTATGTGTAATTTATCGAGTAGAAGAAATGCATCTGAATGGAAATCTGAAAGCACTTGTGACACCTATTACCTTTTGCTGGAACATGTTTCTCCAGAGTAATTCCTATGAAATTCATGTCTTTAGCAAAGACTTTTTTTTTTTTTCTCTGAGACAGAGATGATCAGAGGAGGGGTGCATTGGAAGTCCTTCTTTCTGGAGGAAAAGTTTTGTGGAGTTTGAGACAGTGTGAGTGGAAGTGAACATCTGTTCCAGAAACCCAAACAGTTTTGCTGCTAGGTTGAGCAAAAAGTTGGTTTCATACATGTGAAAATACCACATTCAGGAGTAAAGACTGCTTATGCTACCAGTGTGCTTTGTGAAAAAATGGAATTTATGTCCCCAGGCAGCACTGCCCCTCAGGGCCAGGTTCATGGGGTAACCAGCCACAGTGCCCCCATGTCTGCTCAGAACAGGGCAGCTTGTGGTGCAGTCTCTGTAGCAAAGAGAGAAATAAGGTACACCCAGTGCAGGAGGATGTGGTTTAATGCTGAATTGAGACAGAACATTTTGATGCAACTATACTGTACTATACCATTTGTTCTGAGCAGATCTACAGGAAATGTTAATACATTCCCAAATAAAAAGGTTGAGTTTGGGACTTACATATTAGATGAAAAAGGAATTCTGTGGAAAACATCTTTAAAAGAAATATTAGTTGTGCTTAAGCTCAGACTCCTTCTTGAGAGAGAATTGCTTAAGCAGACCTACCTGGCGGTTCTTTAGTAGTAGATTCTGAGAAGAAACCCTGCAGCTCTTTCAGCGTGAGAAGAAACAGGGGAGATTTTCAGGTAAATAAGGAAAGGGCAATACTTAAGCACAAGTTCTCAGACTTAACTCTGGGATCAAGGACATCGATCAGAAAATGTACAGTGAAAGGGAGATCTGGACTATTCTGGTTGCCAGCCACAGCAGGCTCTGATGGGGATTCTAGAGGCTCCCTGTTATTCTCTGTACCCTCAGCGCCGCTGGGCCCCTCTCCTACCGCCTCTCCTCGACGCTCTCTCACCCCGTCACGCGTTGTTCTGGTCGAGATCTTTCCCGCTGTGTAGCAGTAGCTTTCCCGGGGTCGGAAGGGCCGGTGTGGCCGGTCCCCGGCCGGACAGAAGTGCTGCCACAGCCGACAGGGATTTCGCAGACCTCGGGCGTTCCCGCCCTCAGCGCGGCCCTGCCCGCCGGGCGGGGAGAACCCCTTGGCAGAGACGAGAGCTGTGATTGGCTGCCCCGGCCCCCTCGGAGCGGTCCGGCCAATGGGGAAGGCGCTTATAGTGTGCGAGGCTGCCCTCGTCCAGGTGTTCGCGCGCGCCGGGCGGGCGGCGGTCACGTCCCTGCGGCCAGGGGCTCTGTGCGAGACAATCGGCTGCTGTGCGTGGTTTGTGTTCTTGGCGTGGGCGGGCAGAACACGGCTCACCCCATTCCTGCCAGCGGAGAGCGGCGCAGCGTCGTGTGCACGGCCAGGCCCGATGGCAGAGGCGGCTGTGAGCGGGCCATGGCTGGTACAGCTGGTGGCCGGGAGAGGGGCGGGCCTTCTTTTTCAGGTGATCTGTTGGATTCAGGCCTTGTCCTCATAGCAGCTGCAGTGCCTTTGAAGTAAAACCAGCGGCCGTACCAAGTTCCCCATGGTCCATGGCCTCTCCCGTTGTTCTGCCGGTGTGTGCTGGGGTTAGTACCGGGCTGGGAACGTGGCACAGCGGCGTTCGGGGCGGGGGCTTAGGGGAGGTTTGCTTGGGTGAGAACTTGCTCCTTCTTTGGTTGGGTGAGCCCTGTGAGCTGCCTTCTTCATTTGGGAAAGAGTAATGTTATAAAGATTACTTTTAATAGAAAAGCTTTTATATACAAAAGAAAAGTTAATGGTATTCAGTAGATGGGGTTCATATATTGCTCTCTCTTAAATCATAGCTATGAACAAAAGTGCACTTCTGACTTTCTAATAGCTCACTAGAAGTAAAAAAAAAAAAAGTAATGTCTTGCACGCAGTTAGTGTGAAAGTCACTATTGCTGCATGTGTAAGAGCAGGGTGTGCAGTAAGTGTATTTGTCACCTAGACGTATTTCCAGCTGCCCAGTGGGACCAGCTTTGGCTTCAGTGCAGGACAGCAAATCTCAAATGCAGCTGTGGGAACCAACAGTAATAAATAACCTCCCTGTAAGTAGCAGGGGTAGGGGGTCTGTCTGCTTTGCAGGGAACTTCAGTCATTACATGAGATCCCTAGAACAAAAACAATTTATGGAAAATCACTAGACAAAATACTGTGCCCATTGATCAACTCCTTCTTATAATGATACATATTTACCTGCCTATAAGTTCATGGATAATTTTTGCATGTTATTTTTTCTGATTAACTAGAAAAGTGAATTCTGTAAGTACACAGTAAATCTTGAATTCACCTGTGGTGAACATCTTATACCTGACTTGTTCTTACCAAAGGAGGTGAATTTTGAAACCGAGATTACAAAAAAAGTAATAAAAATAGATCCTACCTTCTTATTTTATTTTCTTACTTGAGTATATTGTTGATGTGTTCTTAACACAGACTAAGGTGAGAATTTTTCCCTCTGTTATGGCACTATTTTTCTATCCGCTCAAGAAATACAGCCTGTTTTTTGGCAGAGGTTTTTAATATTTATTGCTTTCTTATTACATCAGTTAGAGTTTTGTTCAGCTACAAGTGCATAGCAGCAGAATAATTTTACATGAATCCACCCTGGTTTGCCCTTCCCAAAATAGCTTATTGTTTTAATTTACAGGAATAAGGAACTCTTAAGTGCTTTGTGAAATGGAAATAGTTTTATGGACTTTGTTAACAGGAACTTTAAACAGAATAAAACAAAGTCCTTCTACAAATGCCAAACTGATGGCATGGCCAAAATAAAGAAATAATTGAGCTCTAGCAACATTTTTTATAACTGGTGCAAAAACTGTTATTCCAATTAAAAGTTTGCTGTAAACCAAATAATAGTGGAAGACTGCAACATGCAAAATTGGGCTATCTGAAGGAAGAATTTTATGAGTGGGAAATATGAGGAATTTTATCTGAGAGAAATTAGTTTACTATTTGGAAGAACATGATAAGATCTAAACATGCCGTTTATTTATATTTATTTATAGTGGTAGATATTTCATCAGCACTTTGCATGAGTTTGCTCAGTAATTTTTTCTCTTTTCATACACTTCTGTTTTAGATCCAGTGAGTGAGATGCAAGAAGTGTTAGCTACCTGAGTTCTGTGGACTTCAGGGAAATGACATTATTTTATATCATCTCAGGAAGCTCTGTTTGAGAACAGGGAAAGGAAAAGGCCACATAGCTGCTCTTCCTGTTTCAGTTCCTACAAAGCATCTGTAAGATGAAAAGATGTAGTTTCATTTTATTTTGTGTATGTAAACAGTTCCTTTTCCAATAAAACAGAAGAAACAAGGAAAAAGGAAACAGAAAATAGCAGATATCTCTGCCTGTGTTCTTGCAGTACTTGTAGCCACAATCCTATACTTTGACAGAATCCATCAGTCTGTACTGAGGCTTTCCTTAGTGGTTTCATGGCTTGAGGGGGGGCTCTGGAAAGAAAAGGGAATAAAAGGGGATGGAATTATAAAGCCTATGGCCTGCAGCTTTCTCAAAGATAAGCTTGCCTAACACTCTGTTTTGTTGGTATCAGGTTAGTAATAATTCGGAAGGGCAGAAGATAGGAAGAGAAGGAGGCAATGAACAGGTAGGTTCTTGCCAGAAGTGAGCCACACTCTCCCCTGAATGCTTGCACGGAGTTGTTTTTACCAGGGGTCCTGCTGTCTCAATAAAAGAGTGAGTATCAGATATTCATCTTCAGAATCCCTTTAGCTCATTTGAATTTGGACACATCACTGTGTTACATCAAGTAATTGCTTGAATGTCTGTCAACATTAATAAGTCTCCAGTTGTTAAAGTCTTGGTAAAATAATAAAAATGCTCTAGTGGCTTACATTTGGCAGTCCTTTTGCAGAAGGTGGAGGTAAGGCTTAAATATTTAAAAAGTCAGGAAGCCATTTTTACCTGTGAGTCAGCAACTTTGGCATTTCAGAAACTCAGTAAGAAGCTTTGGAGGGCTGAGAATGCACTGTAAGCTCTAGTGAAAGCAGTGTGCTCTGTCACTGAGCTCCCTGGACTGGCTGTGACAGGAATCCAAAATGCCAGAGTATTGCCCATTGTGCTGTTGTAAGTAATGATTGCACACAAAATAGGAGAATGTATTGGCATGGCAGTGATAATAGTATAATTTGGAAAGTAAACTCTGAAATAAAAAAAACTGATATTTAAGAAGTATTTTGATACTTTCAGAACATAAAAGAGATTGTGTTCTCTGTTATTTTCTCTGATTGTGTTCACAATAGTTTGTGCTATTGTGTGTGCTGTGGAAAAGTGAGTTTAATAGAAATGTAAGTACAGTCTTGCATTGAGCAGTGATTGAAAGGTGTATTTTTTTTTTTTAGCTGTTCATTTCTGCAGTAGGAAACTGAAGTGACCAGTATGGCAATGTAAGGGGCAGGGAAATTGAGAGTCCCAACTGGGCTCCCTTCCACGGGTCTGAGGAAATTGGTATTCACTGGGTAATATTGTATCTTTGTGGAAAATGCTGAAACCTGAGAAACAAAAGGAAGTGCATTTGTTGTTCAGTGCTTAGTCCTTTTCTGTCACAAAGCATGAAATGATAGCTTAGATCTTAGACATGAGCAATGACATTGTATGCAAACTGAATCAATTTTAATGGATTTTTTGAGAGAACACAATGACACTATCCACAGAATCATCAAAGTCACTGTGTGTGTAAATAATGCATGTGAATTTCTAAGTGGCAACATTGATTGGGGTCTGTGGGGTGCCTTACATGCTCATAAGGTTCTGTGGCTTCTGGGCATTACCCCTTCCATACTGGAAAGCCCAGAGGCAGAAGTCAAGCACTCCTTTGTGAGTAGCAAACTGAAATTTTGTTAGCTGAAATTCAGTTTCTGCTTCAGCTGTCAGACATTGCACTGATCTCAGCAGATCACAGGAGACACCTGCAATTGCTATGCTCATAGCATTCTTTCTTACAGGCAACCTCTGAGACAGCTGTGATCAAAAAAAAATCTTGTATGAGGCTGAAAAAGACTATTTCTCTAGTTTCTTTCAGCCAGGAAGCAGGAGAAGAGGACTTCAAGGTGCTAGTGCTGTTTCTTGCAACAACGATGAGCTGGTTATCATCAAATCTGACAGTGATCAACATCACTAAATACACCAAGCAGGCCTGCTCCACGGTGTGCCTGACCTCTGCAGCTGGGGCACAAGATTCTTGGTTCATTTCCAGATCCAGACCTGCTTTTCTGCTGTGGTGAGACCTCTGAAGTGGTGACCCACAACTAAACATTCAGGATTTTTGCTGTTGATTTCCTTTTTTATCTTCCTTTTACCTTTCTATCTTCTAATTTCCATAAGGTTGCTGTTCATCCTACCTTACAGAAGAGCAATTCATTGGGAGCCAAGCTGTAGGTAAGTGGTCTGTAACACACTGTGAAAAAACTTCCAAGTGAAGGAGTTATGTTTGGTGGCCAGTGGTTCTGAGATATCTAATCATAAATCAGCAACTGCACCAGTAAAGGACCTTCTAACTGTTGATGTAAAATCTTAAGAATATTAGGAATTGCAAATTTCCTGCCATAAGAAAATCACAGAACTTGAAAGTATGACATGAAGTTGTGTCTGTTATGTGGTGATGAATATGGTCAGAAGAAGACAAGAACTTATTTTAAATGCAACATCAAGTTGAATAAGGCTTACCGAAGAAAAGGAGAATATTCAAGTTAAGGTACAGCAAATATGGGAAGGTAAAACATAAAATAATTACTACTTCTATTTTCACTCTGTAACCAGACTTCTGTCAGGTTTTGCCAGCTATGAAGCAGAAATGATGAAGTTAGAAGCCACAATTAATCTGTGGATTAAATCCAGTGGAAGTGACTATGCTCAATACATAGTCACTTTCACTGGATTTAATCCACAGAATCATTACTTTGAGCTCAGTTTAACTTGTTTCAGTGTTGGTTTTGGTCTTTTATTATTTGCCCATTTATTATTTCTGTTTCTTAACTCCTCTGTGCTTTTTGCAATGTGTGAATATTATGTGTTGTCACTTCTGCTAAGCTTCTTTTCATTCAAAAGCACAGAAAACACCAGCATGTCATCAGGAAGTGCTCAGATGAGTGAATTGATCCAGTAGCTTAGCTTATTCAGTAGAAGTTGCATAACGTTCATTCATGTTCGTGCTTGCAAGTCAGCAGTGACTCACAGGTGAAAACACCACTGCAAAATATTGCAAAAAATGCTGGATATTTTTGCAATATGCTTTCTGAAGCAGATATTATAATGTCAGGTGAATAATATGTTAAGCCTACTGGAGTAGTCAATGCTCAAAAATCAGCATTTTATATTTGCAGAATCATTACAAAAAGATAGGATGTTTGGGTACAGTTGATGAATAATGCTTGCTATTGGGTAGTTGGTATGTTTGTGTGAGACTGCAAACTGAATTTGGAATTGGGAGTTCTGTCAGTTTTTCTTCTGCCTCTCAGCTAAGCCACTGCAAAGAACGAAAGAAAGTCTTTCAGACAGCATTATGAGGTGGTGAAATCCTGTGTATTTCTGGGTGGCTGTGCATTCCAGTGGAGCCTCTGTGAGTAAGAAAATGGCTGCTTTCCATGGCAAAACATTATTTATAATCTGAATCTGGACATAAAGGTGAGAGTGTAATGGAGATTCAAGAGCACTGATGACGTGATGAGGCTGATGAGAGCTTAGCAAAGTAGCTACAAATTATACATAAAAGCACCTCTGCTTAGCCATTTTCTTTTAAGGAGACCCTACAGATGCCTAAAATCCAGATACTTTGGTGGAGATAGAATGATTTACCCCATAATAATTCATAGATGCCCAAACTTAATGCATGTGGGAAGGTAATCTAAACTAGAAAAAGACACTCTTAAGTCCAACCAAGCAATTTTCTTCTTGTAGAATGAGAACTGGGATACCTTTGGGTTTTGAGAATCTGATCCTTGCATTTTCAGAAATGCCCAGGCACAGGTTCTTCTGACACCCTAAAAGCAAATACTTTTTACCAGCATAGTTTATGCCAATAAATGGACTAAGTGGTAGACACTCAGTTTAGATATGAAGTCTGTCATATGCAGACAGACTTCAGAGAGTTCTCTTGGGGTTTTTTTCAGGAACGCTAGGTGACAGTGACATCATTTAACATGACTGTTCTCCTCTCCTGAGTCAGTTCCTGATGTAGAAGATAGATCATATCTCTATAGCAGAGGACAGTTGCAAAAAAAGTCATCAAACTACATAAAAGGCTCAGTTTGCAAAGTGAAGTACAGAAATGATCACACACATGACTAAGTGCTGTGCAGAAACTTAGTTATTTCCAGGAAAGCCAGGCAAACAGGGAAAGCTGTGCATGTCATTTGGCACAGAAGCAGGAGCTGTACCAGCTGATGCTCTGGGAGCTGGCCCACAAGTGTCCCCATTGTCCAGTATGTCCCTGCAAAGCCATATCAATGCTCTCCATTTCTGAGAGCACTGGGCTCAAAGACATTTTGAAAATTGGGCTCCTTTAGTGTAGTTTTGGAGACCTTTTGACATCAATTTTGTAAATTCTGGCTGTGGTTTCTTCTTTTTGAGCTAAGAGTAGTTTAGTTTACTACCTGAAAATTTGTTCTGAAGCAGGCTATGTGCTCCATTGAGCTATGTAATTCCCTTTGAGCTCTAGAAATATGTCTTCCCAGAAAGCATTACCTGAGTTCAGTGTGCAGTGCCCTTCACTCAGCACTGGTGAGGCTGCACTGCTGCACCTCCAATATTGTATCCAGTTTTTGGGCCCCTTGCTACAGGAAGAACCTTGAGGTGCTGGAGTGAGTCCAGAGAATGGCAACAGAGCTGGGGAAGGGTCTGGAGCACAAGTCTGATGAGGAGCAGCTGAGGGAGCTGGGGGTGTTTAGTTTTCCATGTGGGGAGAAAGAGGCTTGGGGTGACCTTACTGCCCTCTACAACTCCCTGAAAGGAGGGTGTAGGCAGGTGTCAGCCTCCCAAATAACAAGTGAAAGGACAAGAGAAAATGGCCTCAAGTTGCAGTAGGGGAGGTTCAGACTGGATATTAGGAAAAATTTCCTCACTGAAAGGGTTATTAGACATTGGAACAGGCTGCGCAGGGAGTTAAGTCACCAACTCTAGAGGAATTTAAAAGATGTGTTGATGTGACGCTTCAGGAAATGATTAAATGGTGGGCTTGACAGTGCTGGGTTAAAGACTGGACTGGATGATCTTAAAGGTCTTTTCCAGCCTAGATGATTCTATGACTTGCACACTGACCCACATGCTGTAGACATCTGAAATCATCTAATATCCTTCATGAAAGGCTTACCATATTAGTAATTATCTCACTAGCTCAGACTTAAATAGGCTTTTTCAGGATCAGGAGTTATTTTTCATGGTAATGGTTTTCCCTACAAGTTACCCTAAATCTCCAGCATTTGTCATTCAAGCTGATCATCCCCCATTTGAGGAAGAGAACAGGCCATCTTTCTGCAATGTCATATTTACCAAATAGCTTCTTGGTGCAGATGGCCATGTACAGTAAAGGTGAGCTCTAAAACTTCTTCCTCTTATTGCTTAAATGACTGGTGAGATTGTTACTGTAGTTTTTGTAAATCTTCCGAGTCCTTAGAATACAATCCTGGATTTTATATGACTGAAATCAAAGGTACCTGGATTGAAACACTTCAGACTTAGCATCAACTATTAAAGCAAATATATTTGAATTAAAGGAAAGAAAATCTGGACCTCATTAGACTACTGAGGAACCAGTGCAGTCACCACATAATTTTTGTTAAAGGAAAAACATAAAAATCCAGAGCCAAATTCTGGAGTCTCCTTTGTGTGATCCTACTTTGACTTAGTTAGTTGGTTATTGTAGGTTTTTTGTTATGGAAGCCAGGCTCACTCAATTCCATGTCTGTTTTCTACTTAATACATTTTCATCTTGTTGTGTGAGTTAAAATGATTAAAACAAGTAATGTTGTAGATGTCCTTTGAAAAGAAGTGGCTAGAGGATAGGTCCCTGTCTGTGATGGGAAGCTGCAGCCTTTGGGGTATAGGTTATTCCATGCTGATTAGCCTAGGAAATAGTTTTTCTTAAATTTGTCTGCCTACAGAACTATTTGCTTATTGTTGAACTGCCTGTGGTTTTATCACAAACATGGTTTGCTGTTTAGCACAGTTCACACATTGTGCTGGGGAATTCTAGCTATGCAGGTGGTTTGCAGACAGGTGACTGAAAATTTGCCATTTGTCTTATCGGATAGTTTTCCAATTCATGCAGTAGTTCCATTTTCTGAATATAACTGCCATAGGAGAGCACTGGCAACATGGATTTCCAATGCATCTTTTTATACTGCTTCACAGTAATTATGTAATAAAAATTTACTTCAAGTAAACATTGAAAAAATAAGTGTGGACTTACTTAGCTCTTCAGAGGACTTAACATTCACCGGAATCAAATGCATTCACTCAGATTCAAAGAAAACAATTATAGAAGGGCTCAAATAGCACTAACAGGAATGTGTTAAGAATACAGACTGATAGTTTTCCAAGTGCATTGGTTGAATTACTCTTAGCCCAGATTATTTACTTGGGGAATGAAACTGACTTGTGCATTCAGCTGTTTTCAAAATAAAAATGTAGTGGAAAATGTGGTCTGGCTAGGTCTGCTAGGCAATGGGCTTGTGTTCTGAGCAATTAAGTGGTTCAATACAGTGGGAATATTCATTGCCTACCTAAGAAGATTAATTTCCTTTTTGGTGGTTTGTGTATTTAAAAAAAGAAAAAAAGCCTTGTTCAGTAAGAAGATGATCTCAGTGACATTTAGCAGTGTACATAACATGCTGGTAGTCACTGGGATTTAGGAAAAGCCTTACCTGTGTACTTTAAGTGGACAATGAATTTAGGATTCACTGCTGGGGCTGGAAGGAATTAAAGGTTTAGTGGTCTCCTGTGAGCACTCACAGGATTTCACAAAAGATTTCAAAATTTCCTAAATGTGTTCTGTGAGTGTGTCCTAGGTTACAATATAAAAATGTATTCTGTTCCCATCCTCAAGAGCTGCTGAAACCGGGAGGGGCATCGTTTTTTCCTTATCTCCTGTTAACGGGGCCATCCATGTCTTGCCACATGATTCAGAGATGACTCCCTCCAGGAGCCATTTCTGTTCAACGGGTAATCAAGGAACCACCACATGACTCAGAACGATTTCAGCCCATTGCAAGATGCTCTGCCCAGGGCAGGAGGAGCTAAGCATCCCCAGCTGGATATAATCTGGGTTTTGGGACACCACAAGCAGTCTTTCCACTTGATTCCCACAGGAATGGCCACCCTTACCCACTGGTCTTCCAGAGGACAAGAGCTACCAGATGGTTTCTACAGGATCACCACTTCAACAAGACCATTTCATCCGGACTGCTGCCACCACCCTAACTAGCAGGGTGTCAGGTTGTATTCTGACTCTGTCAGTGGTTTTTCTTTTGTATTTTTGCATGTATTTGTTTTTTTTTTTTTTTTTCCTTTTCCTAATAAATTGTATTTCTGACTTAGAATCTCTCACTGGTTTTGCGTTCAAACCAGAACAGAGTGGTAATAAGAGATGGGGGAGAAGGATACAAATACTTTATACAATTAATTCAGTGTTACACAGTCAGACCCATGCATCTGAACATCTGATTCAATTACAGACTTGAAACTGTGAATGTGAAACCTATTTAGCTTGTCTTGTATCCCTCCTTAGGTACTTGCTACTTACTGCTACCTGCTCCGGGGACAGGAGGAAAAAGGACAGATCATACATACATCCATTAAATGGATGTATGATCCGCAATACTCAAACAATAATCTCCCAAATCCTTCACTTTGAGTGCCATTTTCTGCTCCTTAGCTCTTGGCTCTGCTCTGTTACAGGTACTCTCAGATCTTCATTTACTTTTTTACTCTTTCCCTTGCTGAAGTGCACTCCTGCTGGCTTGTCTGCACTCATCCATCTGCCCGTCATACCTGCTCCTGGTGAAGCAGGAGCTCCTTGTCACAGATGACAAGAGAACAACTCTTCATGACCAAGTGGCCTGAAATGCATTGCACAAAGCTGCTGTCCTGACTGGCAGCCCCTCTCATAATGTTTTATCCTCCTCTCTCTTCTCACTGCATGTGCCATTTGTCAGAACCTGCTAAGAATTGCCTGCTCTCACTTGCAGTACAAGGAACAAAATGCATCACAACCCATAGGTACAAAGTTGATCAGAAATCTCAATTCTTGTTTTTGTTTCTCTTTCGTCTATGAATCCTACAAAGAATGTGTAAAAATAAGAATCATTCCCTGTAACCCTCTATTGCGGGTTTTCAGGGTCCTAGCTGAGGGAGACCCCGAAACTGGGTGGGTGCGGGCGGACCTCTCCCAGGCGTGTTTCGCCACGGAGCGCTCCAGCCGCGATCAAACGCACGCGCAGTCCCAGATGGTTCAAGACAGCACAGCCAGACAGAGAGGGCTCGGAGACTCCAGTGTGTTCCAACAGGCTTTTATGTCGGGTAGTCTGAGGGCACAGGTGGGGAGGGAAAGCGGGGTGCAGCTCTGTTGAAGGGTGCCAAGCCCCGAGCCTGGGCGGGAATGGGGTTTTTAAGGGGGAAGGAGGAGGTGGGCTCAGAGGTGCCCTTTGACCACTAAGAAGGGGGTACAGAGGTGGGCTTAGGTTGATGTGATTGGGGTACGCCAATAAGGAAATGGGGAGAGGGTGTTTAGGGAGAGATCCAATTGAAAGGTGGGGAGCAGGGAACTTTCTGGAACAAAAGGTGTGGTTTACATATGATTGATTGCTTCATCCCAGGGTGTCCCAAATGCAAAATCTTTGTCCCCTCCCCCCACACTCTATTAGTCTAGAATATAAACTATTTCTGAAAATAATTGACAACTTGAGGGTTTAATCTCAGTGGAAATCCCAAGATACTATGTCAAAAGGGAAGGTAAATAATTACTGTGGTTTTTAAATTTTTATCCTATATACAAAAAAGAAAGAAAGGCCAAATTATGTAGCCCTTGTGCTCCCAGCCTTCCTAAAGGGCAATGAATGGAGGACCACAGACTCAAAGGCTCTGCATTCACATATGTCTTACTACAGAACCAAGGACTCAAAAGGCTGTCAATTTCTGGCAAACATATTCAAAACCAGCACAAGACTAGCTAGTAATGCACATAATACAGAAATGCAGCAAGATAGCAAGTTTTGCCCCACACCACTCACTTCTTTATTCATTTCAACATTTTAATGTTGGTTTCCTAAAATACTTCTGGGGATTGTCATGGCAACCAGCAAAACAAATGATTCCTCTTCTGCTCCCCTGAGAAATTATCCTTTTCCCCTCACTGATGGCTACCAGCTAAATTAAGTAACGGGCAGAAGGCTGATAAAAATCAAAGACATTTGTTCCACCTTTCCAAGCCCTTTACTCACCTTCTCCTCTCGCTGCAGGTAAGCCAAGCACCAGATGCTCTCCCTTTTCTCTTAGCCAAGAGGCCTGCTCTGAAAGGAGCAAGCCTTCTTCCACTCCAGCACTTACACAACCAGCCTTCTTCACTTGCCTCCTTGGAAAACTAAACTTCCTGTGTTCCACACCCAGGTCTTTAGGAGACAAATGTTTTCCACTACCTTCTCTCCTATCTGTCTCTCAGCCTCACTTAGCACCTGCTGAATGGGGACACAGCTGAGTCTCCTGCTTTTTTTAATGGCAAGATCTGTAGCAGATGGGACTTTCCCCCAGACAACAACTACCACCAGCACTGCACTGGTCCGAACACCAGAAGTCCCAGGCTTCCTGGAAGACAAGAGCCCTTGAAGAACTTTTCTGAAGAGCCTGAAATCTGTTATCAGAGAATTATACAGGTAGTCTTAGTTGATGGGTTACTTGTGGATAATCTATATAACAGATGCAACAGAATGCTGAAACTCCACTGTGCTAATTGTTCCTCTTCTGTCTCTGACCCACAGCCCTGGGGTTTCCACCTGGGTTTTCTTGCTGGAAAGATGCACTTCTGCAAATACTTAATTAGATCTAAATTAAATTGAGTTATGGCAGAAGGGCAAGAGGGGTGTTAAAAAGAAATTGGAGAATTAAAGAAAGATGAGCCTGTTCTAGCAGGAAATGAGAGAGATGAGATTCTTCTAGCAGTTTCCCCCCTGAACACAAAACTGCAGGACTTCCCTATTCTTAATACTGCATAAAGCATTCACACAAGGAAATATTCCCACAAGGTAAGTGCAGTCTTTGCTTAAGCAAAATTTACAGTCAAGCTTTCACAGCCTTCTCTCTCTTGCTCTCTTGGTTATCGGAGGATCTTTATTTACTACATGGAACATACTAATTAAGAGCGTGATGTTTTATTGCTCAAATCCTCTCCAAGACATCCTCCATAGGCTTTGTCTGTAATTGTGCCATTTACTTCCTACAATGTATTACATCCCTAGAAATGTGCAGGAACAGTGTGTGTGCAGAATACAATGGACACTTTGTACAGCACAGCTAATTCTTTGGGTTACAAGCAATGACCTCCAGGGTTGGGAAGGGCCCCCTTGGAACCCTGTATCCTTGCCCCACGGTTCACTCAGATTAAGAATGCTTTTTGTATTTTTAATTATGTCATTCACTACTTACATGAAGTCCTTCTAGTAATCTTGACAAAAGATGGTGCATAGTCCATAACATATATGATGTATCTCCTGAAGACAGCTTTGAGAAATTCAGAGAGGGTTTCCAAACCTAGGATAGTGTTTGGACTAAGTATCTCAAAGTGACTCTTTGCTGCTGCTATTGTCCTTTATATACTAAGCCTTCTCCTCCCCCTCCCTCTTTGTTTTCTCCCTATTTGAATTTATTTGCCTTAGTTTTTATTATTAAACATTTCTTTTCTCTGGATGCTCTTTATTTGAGCTGCACCCATGCAGTGAGTGCAGCATCACCAGCTCTACTCCCTGCCTGTGTGAGGACTCTAAGGTCCTGCTTCAGAAAAATGCTGTTGATTTTGGTGGACCTTAAGGACAGAATTAGGCAGCCCTTACTGAATACAGCTCTTTCCAATACAGGGATGCTGTCTGGAGCACAGCTTCAAGGACAAAAGCCAGACCTGAGAGGTAAAAAGGCCTCACTGGTGGCTGGCAGAAGACTGGAAAAGCAGAACCCCAATTAAGGTGAGCACCTGGTGGACTCCTTCCTGCCCAAATGAAACCACAACTCACCTGCCCTTTCACTAAGGGTCAGCTGCTGTTAGCTGCCTCATTGTGTTTATTGCTTCCTCATTTGCAGGTTTCTCACCTGGGCAATCCCCTAGCCCAGAGAAAATCTGTTGTTTAGAGATGAGCTGTAGAGTCAACACTGTCTTTGTGCAGCTACTTCGAAATACACTGGCATCTTCCTCACTTCTGTGGGTTTTGTGAGCTCCAGCTAGAAGGTGAGTGCTCTGACTCACAGCACTGTAATGTACACATTAAAACTTTTCACCCAAACAATGGCATCAAGTGTATTATTTAATATTTTCACTATATAATCAGTAAAGCATTTCCATATGTTGTTAAGTATAGTCATATTCTAATCTGAACTGCCTGTATGGGATTATTTCTGAAAGGTATTGCAAGTTACAACATTGAAACACAAAGAATGAAAATAAAATTTACCTTACTTATTAAATGAATGTTTATAATTTACAAACAAGTGCTGTCATGGCATTATACTAATTACTGCAAGAAGTAATTAAGCCTGCATCCTTACTTTGTCTGCACAAGATTTCTGTTGCAAGGCCTCAGCCTTCATAGTACACCTGAAAAATGAGACAGTTATGGGAGAAGGACACAAACATGTCCAAAGTCACTGAATGAGATTATATCATGATGTTATTTCTCTTATTCTGAGATACAGCATGGCAGTTCTGCACTATGGAATAAATACACTGTTATCAGAAAGGCCCAGTTGGTTCCCCTAAAAGCATCCTACTCAGTGAGGGCCTTTATTATGAATTTTTTAATATCTAGGTTTCTTGGAAAATGCATGACATCATGTCCCTCACCCACTGTGCTTTGTTCAGCACTTATGCTATGCAAAATCATGAAAAACTGTTAAACAGTCAGCCTTACCCCATGGTGTTTTGCTGTCACCACTGTGGAACAAGCAGTCCCTTGTTCTGGGCTGTTGTTGACCACAATCATGGCTGAGATGAGCCCTGGCGTGCTCAGCTGGACAGAGCAGCACTGGCAGCTGTGGCACAAACACACACAATTAGGCAGCACCTGCCATGCACAGCACTCACAAGCCTCATTCCGAACTCGAACCTGCCCCCTGATAGTTAAGGAGGCTGCTAAAAGCAGAGTAACTATGCTGGAGAGAGCACTACAAATTAGACAAGCAACTGTTGCATTGCCTGGATATTATTAGTGAAGCACAGGATACCCCAGAAATTAAATGTCATGTTACTAAGGGGAAATCTCCTATTCCTCCCAGGTACAGGCAGGACTCACTGCAGAGATGCTGTGGCTTCTGCTGCAGGTGTTCAGCAGCAGGAAGACAAGAGGGGGTTTGAGAAGTGCTACTCACAGATTGCACCAAACAAGCTAAGGTGGTTACTTTTATACTGTTATCTTTTATAGCATGTGCTATTGAGAGTGTGATACCTGAAGCTGAGGGCTTGTTTAAGGAGGAGCTAAAAACTTTGGCCAAAGTCCCAGCATTTTGATAAAACAGGAGTCCTCAGCTGGCAGTGCTGTGACAGGAAGGGCAGCAAGTGGCCCGGTTGCAGAGGCCCAGGATGGCTGCTGGAGGCATATGAGGGGTATTGCTGGAAAGGGAAAACTGCCTAAAAATCCCCATCAGTACCTGGAGGAAGGCCAGTGTCTACTGAAATTGGTGAATAAATAGGCAGTCACAATTGCAGTCGAGCCTGGATGAAGACTGTACTTGCCAAGGCCTTAAATTCAGAAATCTTCTTTGGCCACCCCTGCCCCAAAGCCCATCAAAGGGCGTGTGGAATGTGTTTTCCCTGTGTTTACTACTCCATGCAGTTTAGTCTAATGCTGGCATTGAAGAACTGTAGCAGGCATTCCAGGTGGTTTGAAGTAAGTGGTATCCATGCCTTGGGAAAGGAGTGCATTTCAATCTCAGTCAGGTTTCTTTGTTTCTCATGGATCAACACTAATGGTGCTACAGTTCATCCTCATGCAAGTGTGGGTTCTCCAAGACTACTAATCTATACATCCCCACCACTTCTGACTCAGTGCAGTGAAACTACACCAAACCCATTGTCTAATTGTTTATCTACTCCTGGTTTCTAAAGCTGAGACACTGAATAGAGGCAATTCTTCTAGCTCTGGCTTCATGCTTCATAGCAAACATGTAACTCCTGCCATTTACTTCAGTTTTACTCTTGGCTGAAATTTGAATGTACAGCACAGGGTTATTTCACATTTCTTTTTCTCCCACAGGCTGGTGTCATTATGGAGGATCATCCTCACCAATTGGATAATTTTTGTGTGCTGAGTGGTGGAAGTGTGCAAGTTGGTTGCATGCATGATGCTCACATTTCATCTATGAATGAGCTGTGGGCAGTGAGAATTGTTCCCTCCTAGTAAAGGCTGAACTGGTGCTGTTTTGGGGAGTAGAGGGGCACTATGTTCTGTGTGTCTTCCATTCCAGACACTATAATACAATGGTGGGTTTAGTGAATCTGACCCTTGAAAGCCTGGGAGTGATTGCATGTCCAGAGACTTTTGTTTGGCCAGAAGGTGCTTGGGATTAAAACTGTTCGAGGATTTGGAATGTGATCCTTCTCTGCAATCTGAAATATAGAATCACAAATGAAAGAAGAGCTGCTCAACCCATGCCATGTTTTCTTTTTTACTGCCAAGAACTAGATGTGCTGCTGAATCTCAGGTTTACCATCTCACTCTATGGTTTGAAGGTAAGCAGCTCTTAACCTCTGAAGAGCTTGCATAATACTCAGGTAGAAAGGAATTTCTGGGAGTCTCCCTTGTTACATTTGCTGTTTATTTCTAGCTGGGAGTATCAAGCAGAAATGTTCTGAGGCCATGTTGCACATTTGCCCCATGTCCAGTACATATCACCACGTGTGGTTCACTGATCGATCCTTCATCTACATATGGCATGTGTTCCTTTCCAGATGCCTCGCACTGAAGTGTTCTCTTTCTAAGGAGGATGATTCTCAAGATTATTCAGCATATCAAAGTGACAAGACAAGCTCATCTCAACCCTTGAAAAAGAACTAGGGCAAAGAGATTTTGTTGATTTCTGGCCCTCTCTATTCCCCTCAAGCCAAACCATTTATCCTCCAGCATAACATCTTAATGGTAAAGGATACTAACTAGTATGACACTTGGTGGTTTCCTCTGAGAAAAGGTTTCAAAATTCCATGATCTTAGTCAGAATTTTCCAAATAGATTCTAGCTGCTGTCCATTTTGGGCCTGTAGGGGGATAAAATATAAGAAAATAAAGGTAGTATAGAAAGTAATCTTACCCCTAAGGAGTTGCAGCTGGGCCAATTATCAAAGATTAGGAACAGGCCTGACTTTAACAGGCCACAGCTGAACCAGTGAGAAGAAGAGTGCTATAAAAGAGCGGGGTGGCTGCTTGAGAAGGAAACTGGAGTCAGTTGGCTACATTGTGAAGGGGAAAGAGTCAGTGCTCTGAGGAGGTGCCCACAAGAAACACCAAGAAGGTTTGGAATTTTTGTGATAAGGAAATAACAGTATGGAAGCCCTGCAATAAGATGCAACAGGGCCACATGTTTGTGTCTACCAGGCTCGTGAATCCAAACATTAGAATAAGCAGTTATTTCTGCTTGACTCAAAGATCATACCCATATTACTTGTAAATACACCTAGTAGAAAGTTTTTGAGAGACAGTGTATTTTTAGACAATGTATTTGCTAGTAGCCAGAGTTTCTGGAGTGGAGAGTAATGAGGTGGAAGTGGTTACCAGACTTTTGAACTGCAGACTATACAGATATAAGAAAGTTATATCAATATCAGTTATTTCCTCAGAGGACTTCCAGTCTTTTTATTTAAGTAGTCAGGGATCAGTGCTGTGGGAGGCAGACACTAGCTGCCAGTACCACTTGTTTTTCTGTTCTTGTGGTTACTCTTTAGGGTTAGGCAATGTTTATTTCCCAGCATAATTGCTCAACAGCCTTCCTTTCAGAACTGTCAACACATGCTAATAGGTGTTTGAGGAACTGCTGCTATAGTATGTGCTGGTTACACTGTTGGTTTCTTAAGTTCAGTTACTTGTATGTTGTAGGTTAAAAAACCTCAAGAATGTCACTGTAAAATGTATACAAACTCAGCTCTGTAGTCTTGCTGTTTAAGCATGCACTGTACTTACTACTTGGAACAGTCTGCTGCACTGTTGCATTAAAGCTAAAGATTTGTGAATTAATAACTTTCATCGTTTCAAACCCAGTGAGGCTTCTTCCAGCCTTGCTTTTCCTTAAAAACACAAGGCTGGGGGGATGACTGGATGGGGTAGTGTGTTATATCCCTGCAGAACAAAAGCATATCTTGTTCTAATACTTTCATGTAAAGGCTATTAGACTTGCTTGCATAAAGGCAGACTTGAAGCCAATCTTTGTCTTTCAAGGGCCACCGGACTCTGCACTCCACATAAACAGTGAAATGTTTGTCTATCACTGTCTCCTGCTACACTAGTGGTTTTTCATTCACTTCATGATCAAATCCAAGTTTTCTCTCTCTGCATGAAGTGCTGCCTCAGTAAACAGCACTGGCAAACCCACACTGACTTAGATGAGGCAAAAAATTTCAAGTTTTGTGGTTTTTTTTTCAAGGCCCTCATATGCTTGTTGCAGCCTGTATCAAAGACCTCTTCCTGTATCTTTGGCTCCTGGATTCCTCATCTATTTTTAAATCTTATGTTCTTTCTTGCATCTATTTTAACTCTGTTACTGTACTATTTAACCCCTGTGGGATGTGGAGCTTGTGGGAAAGAAATGGCATATTACAAAAAAATTACATTGATTAATCTACGTACTCCTCCAAGGGTTTCATGGCACAGGACATGCAGAAACCCTGATTAGGTATTATGCATTTGTTAGTCAGGAGCTGTAATATGAGCTGATGAAGAAATACTTAGTAAGGGTGTCATACTGTGTCTGTCTGATCTCTCTGCCTGGATTAATGCCTAAGCAAAATATGTAGTTTAATGCCTATGATTCAGGGTTTACCCACAACTCTGAAATGTTTTCCTAATAGGACATGCACTGGTTTGGACTTGTTATGGGAATTCTTTTCCCTCAGGAGTATCAGTCTGTGCAGTGTCCCTGTGCTGTGAAAAGTAAATAATATTCAAGCCTTGGATCTCTTAAATGTATTTTGTACTACAGATCCCCCAGGGATTCCCATGAACTTGTGTTACCTAAACTGCTTGAACTTGTGTTACCTTCTATTTCTCCTTGATTCACTTTGTCCCAAGTCCCAAACAAGGCTGGAGAAGTATTTAATAAGACTTAATTCAGACTTTGGAGGAACAAGACTGGAAACAAAAAGTTGCATTTAAAGCAATTCAATTCTATTTTAAATTTAGCAACTAGATAGCTCTCTAGTGGCTTAACCTCTACTATGCATAGATGGCATGCATAAGATGACATATCTCATCTTTGGGAGCTGGGAATTAGCATTCATGGCAAAAAAGTCTTCCAAGTGTTTACAATAGCTCCAAGGGACATTTAACTTTTCTTCAGGATTAAGTTTTGGGGCACAAGTATGAATTATGTTGATGTGGGGTTTCCTGTATTGCAAACAGTGATTCCTTCCTAGCCCATGCCTATTTAGCCAGGCAGTGTGTTAACACAGCCAGAGTTGTTCTGCCCAGCTGCTTCCATGGGGGTGTGTTCCAGTGCCAGGAGGTAGCTGCTGGAGGTTGTTGTGCCCATCCTCACTGCAGGCTCTATCACTAATGCTTTGGTGCAGTTCAGGAAAGTGCAGCCAGCCCTCCTGCACTGGGTGAAAGCCATTCCAATTATAATTTAGATATTCGATTTCCATTATAAATTACCTTAACGTTGGAAGACTAACAGGCTGCTTTGGTCCAAACCTGCAGAAGTTAAATTTTCAACAACTCTTGCATTCAGCAACACCTTACAGTGTCTCAGGGGTTGTTTTCAGAATGGTCAAAATTATTTCCTTCTTAAGGAACATTTTTAAAAGCATATAAGTTTGCTTATAGACGTATCTTGTCTGTTATGTTACTTGAGTCTAGGAAATGTGCCACTGAGGTAATAAAGCCCCAGTGAAGTTCATACGTGCCATGTTTGCTTTTCTGAGTAAAGCCAGTAAGATGCCAGATCTCCCGTGTGGCCTTTGGCAAGCCTTTAATCTCAACTATATCAAAACTTTCCAGTCCTTTTGGACTTTTAATTTTGGATGCTGAGTTAGAGGCTGCTAAATCAAGTACAAAACTTTCTGGACTTCCAG
Organism: Agelaius phoeniceus; assembly: GCF_051311805.1. Taxonomy (NCBI): domain Eukaryota; kingdom Metazoa; phylum Chordata; class Aves; order Passeriformes; family Icteridae; genus Agelaius; species Agelaius phoeniceus. The sequence goes on from NC_135277.1 coordinate 20,562,005, forward strand.
CTGGACCTGAGGTGGTCTGCAAATCCAGTGCTTAGCCTATCCAAAACTGCACAATCTAAAACTAAAGAACATTCTGGGGAATGCTGGGTTTTTCAGCCTGACCTCCACAGCCTCACTTAGAACAGCAGGGTCGCACCACCACTTCTAATCCTGCTGCCACAGGATCCCAGGCCATAATGAGAGCTGAGCTCTGTTAGGCGGAGAGACTTTTGAGCTTGGTATTACTGCGGTACAAGCTGCTGCTTATAGATGCCAAAAAGCTGAAGAACAAAGAATGTTATGCACATTCCTTAATACTATATGGAATTAAATTTTCTGCTATATTTTAGTTCAATGTCAGCCATTTCCAATCAATTTAGCAGACTCCAAATAGCTCATGCAGCTCATTTATTTAAATATGTGATATACACATCTTTTTTTTTTTCCTCACTAAATTGCCTCAGTAACATTCCTGTTGACCTCCCATTCAAAGTTTTCTTCCATGGTTCCTATTAACTTTAGTATTGTCTGTCTGTTGAAAAATATTCCTTTTCTTCTAGAAATGCTGAATGCTTTTTGCCAATCATAACACCTCCTCTCTATCCTGTTTTTTTTTTTGTTTTCCTTCTCTTTTAAAGATTTTTCACCTCTTTTTCTGTTACCATTGCATGTTCATACACATGTGACTGAAGTTTAGTAATCAAAATACCACGTTATCCCCAAGTAGGAAGGTTAGTTTATCTCTGTATTTGTTTGGGCCAAGTAGATTGTTTTGGTTTTTGACTTGATTGAGACTTCCTTTCTCAGCAGTATGTCTGTTTGCTGTTGGGTTCACCATGAATATGTAATTTAACTGCATATAAATCTCTACTCTGGGAACTGTGGTGCATTATTTTCAGCACGCTGGAGCTTAAGCTTTGGTGATGCCTCTGAAAAGTACGTATGTAATTTCAAAACCAAAAGAATCACATTAGTTGAATTAGATGTTACTCGTGAAACATCCCTATGAAAACAAGAGTAATCTGTGGCTGGAAAGAATACCAGCATAATCTTTATGGCAAATGTTTACATGCTTTGCACAATACTATGTTTTGATGAAGCATTGTTCATAACTTGGCAAAGACCTCTTAAAGACTGTTGGCCAGAACAAGCTGTTTTTTACAAGAAAAACAACAGTTTTGAAAACTTCCAAATTAAATGTGTATTAATAAAGACAGACCCAACTATAATTCTCTTCTAGTTTGTAGAGGCTTAAATAAACTAGCTCCTGTACATCCACCATCCCAACCCTGTGGGATTTCACTTCACATTGGTGCAAAGGTGCAGATTCATTAAAGAAATGGTAACAGAGCATTCCAGCTCATGTGTACATGGCTGTATGGCATAGAAAAGTGGAAAATCAAAGGTATTAATTCCAGGTTTGGTTGACTAAATTTACCACATCTTACCAGAAAATCACATGCACTAACTAAACTTACCAAAATATATTGTCTGCCATAAGGGTATCCTGGCATGTGGGGGTAGGGGGTAGAACATGATGTTTGCCTCTAATTCTGAAGTGTGTTTTAACACTTGGTGGATGAAGAGTTTGGTTTGTAGAAAAATCATTGTATTGGTAAATCTCCTGTGATTGTGCCACCATGCAGTGTAGCTGGTCAGCTAAACACTTAAAAGGCTGTGAGATGGCAATAATTACAGTAGCAGTTGTAAACTGTGTATCTGTGTGCATCTTTATTTGTAACCACATGATGTAAACACAAAGGGCAGCATGATTTAACTGTAATATGATTATTTGTTTTCTTCCTGCATAGAAATTTCAATGTGAGAAATAATCCCAAACCCATAAAAAGTGAGAGTATGTATGTATCTCTGTGTGGCCAAGGAGGTGGAGATACAGAAAAAGAGCTGTCGGTATAGAATTGGGTCTACTCCTTTCAGATGGATCAAAACAGGCAAGTTCAGATTTCTGTCTGTGACAAGCATGGTGATAGCAACGAGAAAATGGAGCAAAAGGTAGCATAATTACTACAGAAAAATTAGGATGAGAGTTTTATTGCTGTTGTGATTAAGTTAATTTCTCAGAATGTTAGCAACAATCCTGCTAGTAGTAAAATAGCCAAGCAATCCTGATGCAAGAGACAGATTTCCAGCTGGTTGGCACATGGAGTTCATTCTGTTCTTATTTTGGCTTCTACATGTGATTGGGCTTGAGTGAGTAGAAGGAAGAAGAGCAGTCAGCAGCTTATGTCAAAGTGCTGTGTGCAGGCCACAAAGTGAGGACTTAAAGAAACACAAATGTTGCTGACTACAATATAAATTTAGTCATCTTGCAAAGTTCAAGGTTGACTTAATTCAGGAAGGCAAAGGGCCAAGCCAGTAATTTCTGTTTAAGCCCTAAAGAGTGAATGTAGTGTACCAAGTTTTGTGGCCTGTTGAGAGTGAGGGAGAGGTGGAAATCAGCGATTAATGTTGTTTCCTAGTAAGTGAGTTGCACAGCCAAGTATAACTCTGTAGTCCCTTTCATGGAATATGGATTTCAGCCCTCAGCAACCTTCTGGTGAAATTATTGCTGAAATGCAGATTCAGACATTAGGAGTGTGCTAGATGCTTGCTGTTTTGCAGGTAGGGCCTGATAAGATCAAAGTCCTGCCTGGTAAGGTTTTTGCCTTGGTTAGAGCATGTGTTTTGTGTTCAGAAGATACAGGGTAATGTCTTTCTGATCTTAGCAGAAGTTGAGGCTTTGAAGGTCATTGTTTGGGTTATCCCAACATTTTAAATTACCTTACGTGAGGATCACATAAGAGGGGCAGGCTCTCTCTTCAGCCACTTTCTTCCCGACAAAACTGTCACCCTGTGAAATGGAAATTTCCATTCCTGAGGTACGTACTTACTGCAAGTGGTATTCTGTCATTAGGACCAACTCTAGGCAAGTTTAGGCAGAAGTACTGGTGTAGGAAAGGTTAAACCTCAGAAACCTTTGCTTCTTGGTCTTCAGATACGTTTTCTTCTACATTTCCTGCTGCTAAAAATTGGGGAGTATGCGAAACGTGGATGATTTTGATATCTGGCATATCCTTGTTTACTAGGCTCAATCTCAAGGATTGCCTGGAATTTGACGTTAAAGCCACAGAGCGGGAGGACCCAGAGGAGCAGTCAGGGGCAGGGGGGCCGCGAGGGGAGGTGAGGCCACGCTGGTACCGAGGGGCGGCGGCACAGCGGGGCCCGGCCGGCCTTGCCCGTTTAAGCGGCGGCACAGGAGGGCCTGGCCGACCTTGCCCGTTTAAGCGGCGGCCGCCGCTGTCCTCGCCTGCCCCAGCGGGCTCCGCCCGCGCCGCGCTATTTATAGAGAGCGGGGGCGGGGCTGCCGCGACACGCGAGAGAGAGGCCGGCCGGGGGCGGCGTGTGTGTCCCTTCCTTATTCCTGCGGGGAGCAGAGTGTGTGCCCCTTCTCCCTGCCGGGGAATGCTGTGTGTGCCCCTTTTCCCTGCGGGGGAACAGCGTGTGTGCCCCTTTGTCCCCTGGGGGAGCGCTGTGTGTGCCCTTTCTCGCTAGGGGGAACCCGTGGCTGGGGAACAGCGTGGGTATGCCCCTTACCCCTGTGTGGGCGCGCTGTCTCTGCCTTTCCCCGGGGGGAACAGCGTGTGTGCCCTTTCCTTCTGCCTGCGGGGGAACAGTGTGTGTGCCCCTTCTCCCTGCCGGGGAGCGCTGTATGTGCGCCTTTCCCGGGGGAAAACAGCGTGGGTGCCCATTCCTTCTCCCTGCGGGGGAACAGCGTGGGTGCCCATTCCTTCTCCCTGCGGGGGAATAGCGCTGTGTGTGCGCCTTTCCCGGGGGGAGAGCAGCGTGGGTACCCCTTCTCCCTGTGTGTGCCCCTTGTCCGTGCGGGGAACAGGCGGCGCGTCCTCTCCGCTGCGCAGCCCCGAGGCTTGTGGCGGCTCCCGCTGAGCAGGGGAAAGAGAGCGAACAGCACTGCTCCACAGGCCAGGTAGCCAAGGCTTCTGACCTGTCCCTTGTCCCCTGAGGACAGAGCACTGTCTTCTTCCCTTCCGCCGCGTTTCTTTCTCCCGGGGGTTTGGCACAGGAATCTCCACCTGTTCTAACTGCAAATGCTGGATTTTCCCCTTCTTTCTGGTCAGTGGGAAACATATAAGAAAAAGGCCGACGTGTGCTCACTGAGCAGTCCTCCCACGCTCTGAGCTGTGGAGAAAGGAATGGAATGCTTCCCTTTTCCAGAGAGATATCATTTAGTACACACAAACTGTACTTTGTAAAACCAGTGAAGAGTCTTTGTCTCACTGTAGAGGCTGTGCAACCATGTAATGTATTTGTATATCCCCTGTAATCAAAGAGAAAAAGAGGCTGTGCTGAATGAGACATAGGAATTGCCATACTGGATTAGAGCCATCTGCTTCAGTATCCTGTGTGAATGCAGCCAGAAAAAAAAAAGCACTGTTGAGGAAGGGAATGTGCATCTCCTTTTTTTTTTTTTTTTAACTCCAAAAATACTGCACTATGTTGCTGCATATTACAAAAATTACTTTGATAGTTTACATGCACCTTGGAACCTTAATTTCTATTTGCTTTTTATTTCTATACAGTGATAAATACTCCTGTTAGTAATTTAAAAATGGCATTATTTCACTCTAAATCCACTAGAGTATGGCAACAGTTTCCCTTCCCGCGTGTTATTTTTGTATTGCCGCTGTTTTTAACAAAGGATAAATCTAGCCAGAAACACTCTCTCACTAGTAGAGACGGAGGAGCAGGCATCCACATATGATGCTTTCAATTTTGCACCTTATCTACAAGTCTTAATCTAAAAAGCAGCACGTTGTTACCACTTTATGGAACAGCTTCCCTCCTCCTTTACCCTGGAGCACAACTGGATGCACCCAGCCCTTTGGCAGGAGTGGTATCTCGCTGATCAGCAACTGCCCGAGTGTCACGGGCATTGAAAATGAGGCCAATTGCTTTAATGCCTCTGCCAGCAAAGCCGTGTGAGAGCAAATGAGCATGAGTCACTGAGTTGGAGTGGGTTAGGAGAATCTGAGACACTAATTTTACAGCTTTCCCTGGGTATTAGGGGATTTGCTCGCTTTTCAGGACAAATGTTGTGTTCCTTCCCATTCCCTTTGCTAACACTTCCTTTAATATAAAACAAATCAACCAGTGGCAGAGAGAGAGTTTACCTTGTAGGTATCTAGGGTGAAGAGGGCAGAAGTAATCTCTTAAGTGCCGGAATGCCCTCAGCACTTTAAACCTCAGCATTAGAACACGAGTCTCAAGTGTGCATTTGTAATGCTTTTGCCCTTTGCTCTTCAGAGGATTGATTTGCTCCGCAAATACTTTATGAATCTCTTGAGACTGTGGCACCATGTTATTCTTCAAAAGTGTCCACTAGTTAATTCCCACTGGATTAGAGCATGGGCTTCTGTCACAACATGTTAAATAACCATAAGCAAATGCTGTCTTCATAAATACAGGTCTGTGTGATGGTAGAATCACACAAAAACAGTTGAGACAGGAAAAAAAGATCAATCTTCTATGAAAATAGTGAGAGGGTTGAGTGCCCTGTGCATTCTGAAATGGACAAACAAAATTAGTAAGTCATTCAAGGGTAGCCTTGTTTGTATACTATGTGTGCTGGGGTGTCATCTTTTCTTTGAATAGTTGACAAATTGAGCACAGCTGAATCAAATAAACCGAGGGCTATGTATCCACAGACCTTTATTTTGCTGGGTAGTAGAAGTCACTGCATTGAGGCTGGTCATCTCACTATGTTTTCAGAGGGGATTTTCCTGATAAAGTTTGTACCGTGGGGAATTTTGGTTTGGAGTTTATAGTCTGTCTGTTGTAAAGCTGAAATACAAATTGCATTTCTGAACATAAAAATAATTGCTTAGTGCAGCTTCATGTGTCAATAAGAATACCTGTCCTGCAGGCCTGATTCATCTGCTAGACCTCAGCTCTTTGCATACCCATGTTCTGCCTTCGGCTTTGGCAGAGTAACAACTTTCTTTCATGTAGCCTTGCTGAAAATCATTCTATTGGGGGCTTCAAAAGATGAGGCTTGGCTAACCTTGGCTTTTGCTTACTATCTCTTCAGCATGTTCCTCATTTTGGCAGGGAGACAGGATGTTTGGCATTTGGTAGATTTGGGCTGCTGAGGCTTTGTGGTGCCAGAGCTTCTCACAGAGCTTGGCATGTTAGTGCAGGCAGCTCTGTGTGGATCATCAGCCAGGTACAGGCTTGATGTCATCCTGCCATCGCTCCAAAACACCAAAGAGAGTTATCAGTGAACCTAACAGAGGAAACAGTAAACCAAATCATAATTCTTCAAAGGACAGCAATCTTCTGGTGCTTTCAGAACTCAGTTTCAGCAGCTTACACTCTCACTTTTTGCTCTTGAACTAATTTTTTAATCTTTGCTTTTGGACTATTTGGCTGATTATTATTATTTTTGTACTATGAAAAATACTTTAGATGTCACTTAGTTCTGCTCCTTGTATAACAGATGATCCAGAGACATCATTGCACAATTTTTTTTGTGTCATAATGGTAAGTCTTTAGTCAAGCAATCCCACCGAATTTGATGGGAGTCATTTGGTAAGTTCCTTTGTGTTGATCAAACTTTGATGCATATTTCACTGCAAATAATTGCCCTTTATAATGTATTGCATTTGAAATTTACAATCTGAAGCTTTAGGAACTGAAGAAGTTTTTCAGAGTCATAGCTGAAAATATCTAATGGGAAAAACAAAAGAGAAGATTATAGTTAGGAAAAAGGAGTAAGAGGTCAGAAGTTCACAGCTGATGGTAAAATGGGCCATATGTCCTTTTAATCCCCATCCAGAAGATAAGTAAAGATCTGTGTCAGACTCCTTTTCAAATGTGTTTTGAACCACAGAAGGAAGGCATACATTTAACATTGTCTGTTAGTATTATATAGGTAAGAGAGAAATGGGGAAGAATTTTTTTTTAAGCTGGTTATACCAGTTAGGAAAGGTTGACTTCAAACTGTAGAATTGCTTTTGTTTTAGTATGTCTGAAACTGCAATAGGATTTGGACAGTTTCGTGAACAAATGGCTTTTAAAATATCATATTTGTTCAAGAAAAATATAAGTGATTTTGTTGAGACCCTTAGGAAAAAAAACCCCAAAACATCTGATGGAAGTGAATATGTGGACTGTTTTGCTTATTAAATGAGGCATAATATTGTGACAGTGTTCACAGGGGTTTTCAGGTGAGGGAAGAGACGAGAATGTTGACTCCATGTTCAGAAGGCTTGATTTATTATTTTATGATATATATATATATTACATTAGAACTATACTAAAAAGAATAGAAGGAAAAGTTTCATCTCAGAAGGCTAGCTAAGCTAAGAATAGAATAGAAAGAATGAAAAACAAAGGTCTGTGGCTCAGACAGAGAGAGAGAGAGCCAGCTGTGCCGTGACTGGTCACTAAATCCAAACATCCACACGAGACCAATTACAGATCCACCTGTTGCATTCCACAGCAGCAGATAACCATTGTTTACATTTTGTTTCTGAGGCCTCTCAGCTTCTCAGAAGGAAATATCCTAAGAAAAGGATTTTCACAAAAAGATGTCTGCGACATAATATGAATTTATTCAGGTCTAAAGTGACTTAGCAGTACTGTTTTGTTAGTGGGCATGTCTTGGATAATTGACTGTATTGTCCTTTTTAACATTTAAATCTTATTCTCTTCCTGGCTGTTTTTTTAAGGTCTGGATGGAAACACAGCCATAGTCTTCCAAAGAAGCAAGTTGATTTTTCTCCCTGATGGGCTGAAGAAACACAGGTTTGTCCTGGTCAATGAAGTCAGAACTGTTAAATATTAACTTTCAAATACGTGGGTAGGCCTGTGACTCAGGCACTGTTCTGCTAACTAAAGCAGTATTAGGTCTGAGGAATCCTATATATCCCTAGGCTGACTGGAGTTAGGCCTCCAGAAAAGAATTCATTCTGATTTGATTTCTGTATTCAGAAAGTAAGAGTAAACATGCTCAGAATGCTAAGAATTTTATCTTCTGGATCTTTTCTAACAGTAATTTAACCATAGTTGTGCAGAGGATAGATTATTTTTAGCCTAGATTCCTAAATCAGGGAGAGACTCAGTGCAACCTTGCTGTTTGTCTGAGTAATGTGGAATTCTCTGGCTAACTTTGTCTGGCTTTGACAGCAAAACAGTGTCTGAAACTAGGCTGAATAGCATCTCAGGCTGGAAGAGACCAAATAATTCTGTGACAAGGAGACTGTATCATGAGCTATGCAGCAGTGAAGTCCACAGAAAACTGACTTTGTCAGTGTCTGTGCTCATGGAGTTTATTGATTGATGTTATTTGGTGACAGTCATGTGGAGCACAGTGCTGTCTTGAACATGCTCAATGCCGTCCAACCCAAGAAGTTCTTCTGCCATTGGAAAATAGATTTTCGAATGGAATTTGGACTGTACTTGAACTACTCTTAGAAAAACAGTGTTTATTACTTATGAGTTAAATTTTAAACTCATCTGTTGGCCTAATTGCTATCAGTGAGTCCAACAGAAACTTCAGGTAGTGACTAAGGACTCATTCCAACCAGTGATAAGAGACATGGGCAGGACTCTGTGTCACCAGCCCTTGCTAAGTGGACCTTGCTTAAGGTCTCTGAGAAGTTCCCATGCAAGGGGAATCTCTTCAGGCACTGTGGGGCTTCCGGGAACATAATATTTGACAGTGTCATGAGGAGGAGCTGCTGTTTGTTGTGTACAGCCTGTACTGTGAGCTGTTCTATTCATGTCACATACAGAAGTTATACTCTGTGATCTGAGTTTTAGCTCTAATTGAGAGCATGGCACGTGTAACTTCAAAGAGAGTAATCAGGATGAGATTCATTGCTCAGTACATCACAAGGCCTCCATATTTCTTAGCTCTCAACAAAGATGGCAAAATCCTCTTCTGGCCCCAGCACAGGGTGAATTTCATGCAGGAATGCATTTCTTCAAAGCTATTTAAGCGCCTAGAAGTTCAGATAATATTTAGTGGGATTTTCAGTGTTGCACATCTCAAACATCTACAGCAAAGCAAATGGCATTAATGTATACAGTGATATGTTTTTAAAGTATTGTCTGCATCATGAGGCATCTATTGAGAAAAAAATATTGGAACAAATCTGGCTCCAAGTGTCCATTTGTAATTGTCTTAGAAATTTGCCTCTGACTTGAGTGGGAAAGGATTGTAAAAAGACTTAAGTAATTGGCATCTGATTTCATTATCCCACAGTGTGGTTTTATGATTTATTGAATACTTGCCTACAATGACTGGCTGACTGATCTGTATAGTTTGTTTATTTGGTATTAGGAAAAACATGTATATAATTCTGTTATGAACTCTCCCCTTCTGAAGGGATGTGTTTGTCCCCTCTACAGGCCTGCCTTCTCTGTGATGTTCAGGCATTTTCTGGGAAATTGCCATGGCAAGAAAAATTGCATCTCTCCTCTCCTCCTCCTTTTCTATCCCTGTAAAGAATATCCTATTGTTTGTGAAAGGTAAGTGCTTTGGGTAGCAGCTGCAATCAACAGTGTGATAGATGGTTAGTTTTAACAGCGGTGGTTTAGTGCATAAGCCAAGTTCTAGCTCTGAAAGTGAAATTATTGCTGTCAGGCCTCACGCTGTCCCATTGCTGACCACTGAAGATTTGCTAAGCCTTTGTTGATAGTGGTTTTGAGAAGCTTTTGGTGAAGGCAGCAGACTGAAGCTCAAGATGATTCTATATGTCAACTTCCTCCTAGTCCCAGCATGGTCTTCCAGATGGTCTCACTCCTGGGTGAAACAACTTCTATTTCAGCCAAGATACCAGGATGAGGAGGGCTGCTTTGGGTGTCACTGTGTTTATGTACACAGATTACTGAGAAACCAAGTAAGAATGCAGCTGTAAGCCTTTAAAGCAGCATGCCATGGAAAAATAAAACACATGTGTATATGCATGGGGGAATGTACCCATGTTTTGCACATTCCAGCAGAGGCCTCAGTAAAGACTGGAATTTTAATTCTCATCTGACAATATTCCACAAAGACAATTTACATTCCCTTCCTGTTTCCCCCTCCCAGGAGATTAATATAAAAAAAAATTGGCTGATTATTTATTCTGCCTTGGCTATCAAATAACTATGGGAGTGCCAGCACTCAGAGTAGCTAGAGTACTTTTGGTTAGTTCCTGATTTGGCTTTTCTGGGTTTTGTTAGTGTTAGCTGTTTTTCTTCCTTTATATTGCCATTGAAAATCGAGATTAGTAATGTCTCCAACTACACTTGAATCTCTGCAGGGACTCTTCAAGTTTTTTCTTAACTACACACATGGTCCAACCCCCACATGCCTGTTGATGTAGTATGAGGCAGGAAAGGGGTGAGGCAATGACTCATGTAAACTTCTTAACAGCACAATTAAAGTACAAAATCCCACCTATCCCAGTAGGAACAAAGATCTTGAGCTGCACAACACCTGCTGTACAGTATTCTTATATTTGTTCAAATTTTTTTTTGTTCTGAATACAAATATGGAAAGTAGGCCCGTGTTCAAGGAATTTGAATGAAGGAAATGTTGATTTTGGAACTGACATCAGTGTGAGATCAGGAGAACCAGACTTTGCACACAGTTGCCTGTTAATTTCTGGATTACAAAATATATACCCAGAGGTGCAGAAGTCTGTTTCCTCTGTATAAGTAGGCCTGGCAGAAGGGTTATTTCAGCCATAGCTCATGACTAAAATAGTCAGTTAGTTAGTTGTATAGCTGAATTCATAAAACAATGAATTCATAAAACACTTCAAATGAGGATGCTTTTTTTCCCTCTTCTAATTCTAGTACTAGTCACAATAAAACAACTTCATTGCAGAAACTTATGTTTTGCACTGTTAAAAAAATGTGTCATCTTAGGAAAAAAAAACACTGTCAGCAAGAGAATCCCTTCTCTATTCTCTTTGTCTTTTAATTGATAGTCATGGTTTTTAGAATGTCGCCCTTTTCCCTGGCAAACAAAACTCACCAGTCCAGGTTCCTGATGGCAGATTGCAGGAGCCACTTGGCACTGTCAAAGCAACAAGAGTTTTATTTTGCTGCAGCTTTGGTCTGGGAGATATGGGGTTGCCCTCTCCTAACCTTTACCTCCTCCCCTCAGCCCTCTTCTCTAATGTCTCCTTCTTGGCCTTCCCCCCTACTGGGACTTCCAGCCTGGCCTGGCCCCATCCCTAACTCTAACCCTTCAACCCTCCCCATCCTGCCCCTGCCCCTCCCTGTCTTCCCCCACAGCCCGTCTGTGCCTCTCTACAGCAGCACGTGGGAGCCTGAACACAGGGACAGTGCAGCCCTTGCAGCAGGACAAGACCCAAATAAGACAGGCAGGGACAACCTCTGTGGGCTGAGGGTGTCACCAGGGGCTGGGGGCTGAGGGGAGGGGGCTGCAGGGTGACAGAGAGCATGGGGGCAGCTGAGAGGGGGAGGGGGGATTTAGGAGCAAAGGGTGCCTCCAGGGTGTCACAGAGACACTGAGAGGCTGCAGTGGGGAACTTGAGGGTGACACAAAGAGGCTGAGGGGCAGGGGGTGCCTTGAGAGGCAAAGTGGGGAGTGCCTGAGGTGAACCAGTCCTCACACCACCCCTACCAGGGTGGAGAGTGCACAAGGGTCGTTAGGGGGCCAAGGGACAGTGCTGGGGGCTTGGGGTGACACGCAGACATTGTGGGCTGAGAGGCAAAGACGGGGGGCCTTGACAGCTGGAGAGCTGACACTGAGGGTTAGGGGTGAAAAGGACACAGGGTATCAGGTAGGGTTAGGGTACAGGTGCAACCCTAATGGTGGGACAGCCCCCAGAACCCTCCCAGCAGCTGCAGGCAATTACCCTAATGGTGGGACTGCTCAGAATCCTTCTAGCAGGTGCAGGCAGTTACCCCAATTAATGGGTAGAGATGATGTTTGGAGACAGAGTTACAGGTAGGGGTTGAACAGTTTTTTAGGGTTTTTAATTTTTTTTCAGGGATTTTTAAGGATATTTTAGGGGTTTTTTTTTTGCAGGAGTTTTTTAGGAATTCTCTGGGAATGTTTAGGATACATTTAGGGCTTTTTCAGGGCTTTTAAAAGAATTTTTAGGGTGTTTTAAGGGCTGTGTTCCTACTAATTGGAATTGTTAGGGGTGTTTTTGGGTATTCTTGGGGCTTTTTAGGACTACTTAAAAGTTTTTAGGGCTTTTTGAAGAATATTGAGGGTATAGGGAGAACTTTCTTATGACTAGGTTATTTCTAGGGTTTTTGAGGGAATTTTTTAGGCTTTTTTAGGGTCTTATCAGGAGGGCATTTTTCAGATTTTAGGGGTATTCTCAGAGGTCTTTTGGGACTATTTAGAGATTTTTTTAAAGGTTCCTTGGGGATTTATAGGAGTGTTTTAGGGGCTTTTAAAAAGTAGGGTATTTTTAGTGTATTCTGAGGCTATTTTTAGGTTTTTGTGGGGTGTTTAGGACACTTTGAAAACTAGGGCTTTTTTAGGGAATTGATAGGGTTTTTTTAGGGTCCTTTCAGGGCATGACAGAGGCTGACGGGCAGCTTGAGGGGCACTGTGGGGGCTTGAGGGTGGCAGAGGCTGGGAGCTGAGGGAGGAGCAGGGAGAGGAGATGGTGGGTGACACACAGAAATGCTGAGGGTGGCAGGGGCAGCTGGAGGGTGACACTGAGAAGCTGGGGACTGAGGAGCAGAGAGAGGGATTAAGGGTGACACACAGGAGCTGAGGGGGGCAACTGAGAAGAGGCTTGAAGGGCATAGGGGGGCTTGAGAGTGAGAGAGCCTGAGGGCTGGGGGGCAGAGGGAGGGGTTGAGAGGTAAAGGGAGAGGGCTTGAGGGCTGGACAGTGCACTGGAGATCAGGGCTACAGGGTACAGCTAAGGAGGCAAGTTAGGGTACAGGTGCACCACCCCTCAGCCCAGCCCTAACCTCAGCCTAACCAGCCCCACTAACAACAGCCTTTTCCCCCAACAGCAGCACAATACAGCAACCCTGACAGCGAGACTAGACCGGGTCCCACTCGGTGGGACAAGAGAGCAGCCCTTGCACCAGGACAATGAAAGAACTCTTAGAGGACAACAAGATCAACTGCAAAAAGGCAGGGAAAGACACCTGGGGGTTAGAGAGGAACAGGTGGGGCTTGGAGGCTGAGCAGGTTTTTCTCAGGACTTTTCCAACAATTCTAAGGATATATAGGGGATTCAGGAAGGTTTCTTAGGACATTTTTGGCTTAGCATTAGACAAAGTGTTTAGTGCCTAGGGTTAGGGTTACACCTAGGGTTCCAGCTAGGGTTAGGGTTTTGAAACCACAAAGCCCACAGCTCCAGGCACACTGCAGCTGCAAAAGGCATCCCAAGGGGAACACAAAACTTCCACAACATGGCTTCCACCACAGGTTTTTCCTTGGAAGCAGTCTCAGGGTTAGGGTTAGGGTTCCAGCTAGGGTTAGGGTTTTGAAACCAGCAAGCCTAGAGCTCCAGGCACTCTGCAGCTGCAAAAGGCATCCCAAGAGGAACACAATACTGCCACAACGTGGCTTCCACTACAGATTCTTCCTAGGATCCAGCCACAGTCTAAGGTACTGTTTACTGCCTAGATTTAGGGTCACAGCTAGGGTTTGGTTTTGAAACCAGCAAGCCTAGAGCTCCAGGCACACTGCAGCTGTAAAAGGCATCCCAAGGGCAACAAAAAACTGCCACAACATGGCTTCAACCACATCTTTTTCCTTGGAACCAGCCTTAGCCCAAGGCTGTGTTTAAAGCCTAGGGTTAGGTTTTGATACCAAAAAGCTCAGAGCTCCTGGCACACTGCAACTGCAAAAGGAGTCCCAAGGGGAGCACAAAATTGACACAGCATGGTTTATACAACGGCTTTCCCTTGGAACAAGCCGTAGCCAAAGGCTATGTTTAAAGCCTAGGGTTAGGGTTTTGAAACCACAAGGGCCCGAGCTCCAGGTACTCTGCAACTGCAAAAGACATCTCAAGGGGAGCAAAAAAATGCAACGACATGGCTTCCACTACAAATTTTTCCTTGGATCCAGCCACAGCCTAATGCATTCTTTACTGCCTAGGGTTAGGGTTCCAGCTAGGGTTAGGATTTTGAAACCACAAAGCCTGGAGCTCCAGGCACAATGCAGCTGCAAAAGGCATCCCTAGAGGAACTGCCACAACATGGCTTCCACCACATCTTTTTCCTTGGAACCAGCCTTAGCCCAAGACTGCGTTTAAAGCCTAGGGTTAGAGTTAGGGTTACAGCTAACGTTAGGGTTTTGAAACCAATAAGCTCAGAGGTCCAGGCACACTGCAGCTGCAAAGGACGTCCCAAGAGGAAAGCAAAACTGCCACAACATGGCTTCCACCACAGCTTTTTCCTTGGAACAAGCCCTAGTCCAAAGCTGCATTGAGTGCCTAGGTCTCGGGTCAGCTGTTGATGTTCTCTGCCCCGAGATGCGTGGGATGGTTCTGCTGCAGCCCATGCTTTTGAAGAGTGAGTCTGGACTCTTCACTTTTCGGTCTTGAGGTTGTTTATTAATTCTTATCTATAAAATTTTCTTTCTGCCCCGCTGAGAGCTGCTCAGCAAGGCAGCCACAAGCACTCTGACCGCCCGCAAGGCGGTGTCGTCTTTTTATACTACAAACTACGTATATCATATTTACTTTTAATTCCCAATACCTATCACCTATGTTAGACAGTGCACTTCTATTCTAAACCAATCCCAAAGTGCCAATATCACAGCAGAAAATGGAGAACAAGAAGAAGAAAGAAGAAGGACGCCCTGATTCCTCCATCTTGTCCCCATAACCCCTATACCAAAAATCCTAAAATCTACATTTTCACCCTGTGCATATCTTATTATTACACCATTCAAACCTGTGTGACATTCACATCCCCATACAAAGCTAGCAATTCACTGCAAGGATCAAAATCAAGCCACCAGGGGTTCCGGGCAGCATGCCAGTGTCTCCAAGCCCCCCGATGGGGTTCTCGGCACCTCTGGACATCCGAAGGGATGTGCTGAGTTCCCACACCTAGGGTTAGGTTCAGGGGTCCAGCTAGGGTTAGGTTTTTGAAACCACAATGCCCAGAGGTCCAGGCACACTGCAACTGCAAAAGGCATCCCAAGAGGAGCACACAACTGCCACTAGATGGCTTCCACCACTGATTTTCATTGGATCCAGCCATAGACTAAGGCACTGTTTACTGGCTAGGGTTAGGGTTCCAGCTAGGGTTAGGGTTTTGAAACCACAAAGCCTAGAGCTCCAGAAACACTGCAGCTGCAAAAGGCATCCCAAAGGGAACACCATAGTGCCAAAGCATGGCTTCCACCACAGCTTTTTCCTTGGAACCATATTGGAATATGATCCCAATATTACTGGATGGAACCTGCCTGGGCTCATCTGGCCCTTGCTGCTTGACCAGAGGTGGCAACTGTGGTGTTTTCACCTCAAAGACACCCCTGGCTGGCTGTATGTTGCAGCTGGCACTTGGAACAAGTCCAGGCAAGCAAGAACTCAGGTTTACCTCTGGTGGAAAGGCCTTAGGAGATGGTGAAGGAGAAAAGGAGACAGATTCTGCTGGAGGGTTTAATCCAGAGTTTTATTCCAGGGTCACAGACATCTGAATCTTTTAACGGCTCCAACAGAATTCATGACTGCGTGGTCCCAGTGTCCTTTTAAGCCCGGGGAAAGGGGGAGGGGAAGGGGCAGGTGTGCCACCCACCAGGTAGGAGGGGGGGAAGGCTCAGGGGACAAATGACACTTGGCTAGGCCAATGACCCCAGGGCTGAGGGGCATCTTTTGAACTTCGCCAATCAGACTACGCCCTTGCTGGAATGTTAAAATTGACGGACAGCACTTAGCAAGGGGGCAAAGGCAGGGGGAAGGGAGAAGGTATTGGCACACCTGGGAAACTGGGATAGCTGAAACAGGATATTGCTTCACACTGCAACAGAACCAGTCTTAGCTCAAGGCTGTGTTTAAAGCCTAGGGTGAGGGTTAGGGTTCTAGCTAGGGTTAGGGTTTTGAAACCACAAAGCCCACAGCTCCAGGCACACTGCAGGTGCAAAAGGCAGCCCAAGGGTAACACGCAACTGCCACAACATGGCTTCCACAACTGATATTCCTTGGATCCAGCCATAGCCTAAGGCACTGTTTACTCCCTTGAGTTAGGGTTCCAGCTAGGGTTAGGGTTTTTAAACCACAAGGGCCACAGCTCCAGGCACACTGCAGCTCCAAAAGGCATCCCAAGGGCAACAAAAAACTGCCACAACATGGCTTCCACCACACCTTTTTCCTTGAAACCAGCCTTAGCCTAAGGCACTGTTTACTGGCTAGGGTTAGGGTTCCAGCTAGGGTTAGGGTTTTGTCTTGGTTTTGAAAGACAGGACTGTGCTAAGGAAGGCAGGAGTCTCCCCTGAGATGGACAATGTAAACCCTCCTCACTTCTCCAGAAATATTAAATTTAGGGGCTGTCAGGCAAAAAAATGGGAGCAGGAAATAACAGTTCTTTAATAGGGAAGAAAAAAAAAAGAATAAAAGGATAAAACAAACATTGCAGAACACTAGAATAACACTGACAGAGTCAGAACCCAGCCTGACACCCTATGTGTCAGGGTGTTGGTAGCAGTCCAAATGGAAATGTGGCTGCAGTCCTCCTGAAGTGTCAGGTGTGATTCTGTTGGAGCAAGGGGGTCCTGTAGAGAAGGATGTATTCTTCCTCCGAAGATCCAGTGGAAGAAGAGACAGCTGCTGTTCCTCTGGGGAATCCAGTGGAGAAAGCTGTGTTGGTGTCTCAAAACCTCTGGATTATATCTGGCTTACAATGCTTGGCTCCTCCCTCTGGGCAGTCTCGTCCCGCGGCCAGTGGAGCTGACGGGTGCCGGATAGCCACTCCCGTAGTGAACGGTGGAGCCCACGAATCCCGCCACTCCCAGGTTCTCTGCAAGAACCCCGAGTAGTGGCTCTATCTGCAGCGTGATGACACAGGCGAGAGCAGGACTGCAAAGCACTGAGGTGAAGGAAGGAAGGAAGGGACACACGTATGGATGCCAAGGCGCTTTATTGACCCAGGCGGGGCCAGTGACGGTGTCAGAGAAATAACCATTGGGGAGGCACTGATAAAGGGGATGGGCATGATGGGAGGAGACACGAGGGAACCAATGAACGAAGCCCAGGGGAGGAGCGAGGGACACAACTGAACCAATAAGAATGGCACAGGGGAGGGAAAAGGCTCAGGAGACAAATCATATCTTAAGTAAGGGATGATTGACATAGAAAATTCTCGAAATAAATGGGAGTGGTTACAATGATGGACAGGTCACTGGCGGGAAAACAAGGGACAAACAACTCAGGAACAAACCATTATGAGGGAGAACATGGGGGGAACCGAGGGTCAAACTATAATCTTAACTTATAAAAAATAACCAACTTTACAATAAAACCCGTATAGAACACACAATGCTACATCGCCCCCTTTTTTGTTTTAAAAAGTAGAGGGGGCACTGTACAAAGGACAAAGTCCAGTCCATGGAGAGGGCGCTATAAAAGGTGTAAAGTCCAGTCTTTTACACTTCGGTGCTCTCTACCTTTTGGTTTTCCCACCATCTGTCATTCTTTGTTACAGTGGCAGCAAAGGCGGTCTTGGGCGATGAGGAAGGCTTTGAGGTGCAGGCGGTGATGATTAGCCTTAGGATCCTGAAGCTCAAGGACAACAGGAATAGGAGGACAATGAAGTAGTCTTTGATGAGGGACAGCATCCACCTGGAGAGACCTGAGTTCTTAAACAGACTTTTGAACCAGTCTTCACCCTCTTGTTGTACGCTGCCCACCATGCCTTTAATCTCCTGGATGGACGCATGGATTGACTGGCTTTTGGATGATAAATTAAAGCAGCACAGCCCCTCGAACTCCTGGCACCCATGCCCATGTGCCAGCAGCAGAAAGTCAATGGCCGCCCTGTTTTGCAGGGTGGCCCATCTGGTTATTTCCTCGTCTTCTAGGAGGTCACTTAAGGCCCTAGATGTCAAATTCACCTGACGTGTCACCCAACACTCAGGATTTCCAAGCTCTCCAAGAGCTTTTGCGGCCACTACCCACGGTAGGAAAACAGACACAGTGACACGCTTAGACTTGGCCCAATGGTAAATTTCGCTACCACAATGTTAATCGAATTGTGCTGCACCCCTTTTGACAATTTTTGAGGTTAATTTGGCCCTTCCAATTGGAATTTGGGACATGTGTTGGGTGAATTCAGGGACAGGTGCCCCAGGGTGCACGGACCTCCGAGAAGGTGAGAGAGGATTCCAGGGTATGCTCTGTCACCGCAAATGAGAAATGTTCCTTTGTCTAATTTCCAAGCACAGCCGTCATCGGTGGATGGGGATTTGATTTTCGCAACGCCCCCACACCACGCGCTAGCTCAGAATTCCATCTTAAACTGCTTAATGTCTTCGAATTTATCACTTTGTGAATTGGGTGTAAAATCGAAGTGCACACAGTAATCGGCCTTTGCAGATCCCAGCAACTCAAATTCCTGAGGCTCTGACTCAGTGTGGGGCATATTGTAAACCCACCTGCACCACAGGACCAGGGGGTTGGTCACTGGGGCACGAGCGTAAGTTGGCTTTCCCCAGTACCTGAAAATTTCTGCTAAGGTCTTCGGTGGATTATCTTTGTTAAATTGGTCCTGCACGCTCCGGAGCAGACTCGGGTATTCTGCTTCCTTCAAGGGAATCCCCACCAGACAGGTAGACATTGGGTCATCTGCTACCGCGCTCGAAAGGCACAGGTGACTGATTTAGGGCATGGGCCAGGGTCATCCAAATGTTTTTCCAGGGCTGTGGAACAATCCATGCGTCCACCAAGGACTGGTTTAATACTGTGATCTGGAGCTGAAGCACACTGATGGTAAATGTAAGGAGCATTGTGGATGCCTGAAATGAAATGAAAACAGAACATGGAATGAATACTGAGACAACCATAACAACTGAATTTCTTTGAAGAAGAGGCAAACGAGTAGGAGAGGCCGAGCAGGAGGGGCCGAGTAGGAGAGGCCATGTCAAGGCTCTCTTCTCCACCTGTGGCATTTTCGATTTTGCACAAACACGCGGCCATTGGGGTCTTCCTGGCCGTGGGGGGTTACAGCATGAGGTATGTTAGCAGACTCCATTGGTGTATAGGGCTTGACTGACTTCTTAGGGACCCATTTGACACCTGAGGGCATGGACACGCAGGCATATCCACGACCCCAAGTGATGAGCTGGACTGGACCCTGGATTTCTCCAGAGTCGGGGTCCCTAATAAGGACAGGTGGCTTTTCTTTGAACCCAGTGTGCTGTTGCTAGTGGAAGTGTCTCAGGACTGGCAGCTCCGGTCTGTCAAAAGAACAATTCAAGAAATTGATAGTAAAGAGCACTTTACAAAGCCTGAGATGTTGGGACAGAGCTTGGACATCTCCCTGTTGGCGGGCGAGGACTTGCTTTAACGTCTGGTGAGTGCGTTCTATTACAGCCTGACCAGTGAGGGAGTGTGGAATTCCCGTCCAATGTTGTACCCCCCATTCCTGCAAAAACTCACTGAACGCCTTGGAGGTATAAGCTGGGTCATTATCTGTTTTGATGGTGGATGGGATCCCCAAAACTGCAAAGGCATGAATCAGATGTTTTTGTGCTTCTGCCGCTTTTTCCCCAGTGTGGGCTGAGGCAAAGACTGCCCCTGAGAAGGTGTGCACAGATACGTGGACATATTTGAACCGCCCAAATTTGGACACGTGGGTGACATCAGTTTGCCAGACTTCGCAGCTGTGGAGAACTCTAGGGTTCACCCCAGAACCCAATGACGGTAGAGCGGTCTTCTAACAATTTGGGCATGTGGCCACAATCTCATTGGCTTGGTCTCGCCGCAGGTGAAATTGGCGGACCAGCCCTGGGGCATTCTGATGAAACTGCTGATGGCATAATTTGGCCTGCTGGTAGAGTCTTGGTAGGCCAGCCAGCTGCAGGGGTGTGGCTAGGGCGTCTGCCCTGTGGTTTCCCTCGGCAATAAACCCAGGGAGGTCGGTGTGTGATCTTACATGCTTTACAAAGAAGGGTTGCTCCTGATAGGAAACCAGGTGTATTAAATGCAAGAGCAAGCGAGAGATGGCAGGATTGGTGACTTCTTTGAGCACTGCATGTTCTGTCTGGGACACTATGCCTGCTACATAGACCGAATCAGTTACTAGATTAAAAGGCTGTGGAAACTTCTCAAAGGTCCTGACAACTGCATCTAACTCAGAAACTTGTGGAGAACCCTCCACAATCTGCACATTGGATTCCCACTGCTGAGTCTGAGGGTTCTTCCAAGTAATGACTGACTTGTGGGATTCTCCAGATGCGTCTGCAAAAGCTGTCAGAGCTTTGAGTGGACAGCGACTTTGAACCTCTTTTGGAATCAAATTGAATTCAACACTAAACAATTTGTGGCCTGGATGGTTGATTGAAATTTGGCCAGTGTAGCTGTCTAGGGTGAATTGCAAATTCTCATTTGACCGGTATAAATTTTCCACAGTGTCCAAAGATATCCTCCCCGTGGATGTTTGGATAGGGAGGTGAATGCATGCAAAATCACACCCCGCCAACACACACAGGTGAGCCCTAGCCCTCATGATCAGCTGGGCCATCAGCTCTTGTGGCTTGGTGATGCTCTTGGACAGCTGGTGACCAAGGAACACCCACTCTATAATTAAGAGGGGGTCCTTTTGGTCCATGTCCCATTGAAAAATCAACCCGTAAAGATGCAGTAGTCCACCCAGGATTATGAAGCTGAAGGGCAGATCCTCACGACACCGGTGGGCGTGTCGACTTGCAATGATGGACTGGACCTTTTCGAGTGCTGCCCTGGCCTCTGGAGTCAGGCCCTTGGGGAATCCAGGGTCTCCCCAATTTTAACAAGTTGAAGAGATGGGATAAATCTCTTGTGGTGAGCCCTAACCAGGACCTGATCCAGTTTAGGGATCCACAGAGCTGGTGTAGGTCTCTTAGGGTTTAGGGTTAGTGTGAATTAAGATTTTTTGGGGTGTAATGGTACGGTGGGTGATTTCAAGGCCCAGATACTTCCAAGGCAGCAGGCGTTGGACTTTCTCTGTTTGCAACTCAAATCCTGACACCGACAAGGCTGTAATAGTGTCCTCTAAGGTGCATGCAAGCATGTCGTCGTCAGGGGCACAAATAAGGATATCGTCCATGTAATGGTATATTATGCATTTTTTCTCCCTTGTGCGCACAGGGGACAGAACCCTAGCAACATACCACTGGCAGATAGTAGGGCTGTTTTTCTTTCCCTGAGGAAGAATGCACCAGTGGTAGCACTTCATGGGAGCACCTCTGTTGATTGAGGGCACAGAGAAAGCAAACTGAGATGCATCATCTGGGTGAAGGGGAATATGAAAGAAACAGTCTTTGATGTCAATAACTGCCAATTTCCAATTTTGTGGCAGCATAGATGGGACAGGCATCCCTAGTTGGAGGGAACCCATGTCTTCAATGACATTATTAATTCTCCTCAGATCGTGGAGAAGATGCCACCTGTCACCTTCACACTTCCTGATAACAAAAACAGGAGAGTTCCAGGGGCTGTTGGTTTCCACTATGTGGCCTTTGGCCAGTTCCTCTTCCACAATCTGAGTGAGCACGTTTAATTTTTGTTTGTTCAGTGGCCACTGTTCTACCTGGACTGGTTTATTTGTAAGCCAATTCAGTTTTAGGTTAGGGCGCTCCCCAGTGCCCATGCCTAAAAATGCTGAGGAGCAGGCAAGTCCAATTTTGCCCCCTACTGTGACATGGCATCTCTCCCCCACAGGGTAAACTTAGAATTCAAAACGAATGGGCGTACAGATGCCAATTGCCCATCTGGCCCCGTAATTTGCACTATGCTCTTTGATCTGTGTGCCAATTGGAAACCCCCAACTCCCAGTACTGAGCTACTCACATTTTGCAGCTCCCATTGTGACAGCCATTTGTATGGAGGAATGACTGTCACGTCTGCTCCCGTGTCCATCATCCCCTGAAGCTGAGTAGATTGGCCCCTGCTCTTAAGGCCACACCACACGAGAGGCTTTTCCTCTCCTAGCACCTCAGTGTAAAAGACAGAAAGGTCCAGGTCATTGCACATAAAACGTGGTATAGGAATAGCTTGCGCAATGATCTGGCCTTCCGGCGGGGGGGGGGGGGGGGGGGTGGGGGTGGACACAGCACATCATGAGAGTGTGAAGCGCTCTGGATGGAGTGTGAGGACTGCTGGAAAGACTTCAACCCCCAAGGAGTGTACTTAGTGTCCCCGACAACGAGATACTTGCAATTGAGGGATGGAATGCACCTGTAGGTCTCCGCCTGTTGAATGTGTGGGAGTAGTCCAGGCTCTGTGCCAATCTCGTGCCAGTCATGATTGGAATAAAAGAGTGAGTTAGTCTGAGTCTGTATGGTTCACGACAGTCTGATGTGGTTAATTGACAAAGGTTATTATGATTAGCTGACCCCCCGCAGACTACCCTATTTATATCATCGCGTGGGGCTTGGACACGCTGCACGTTCAGTTTTTTTGCCTGTGGTGACTAGAAAGTTAGTCCCCTTGTCATCCCCATCTATCTCTCCCTGCACTCGGGGGAGCCCTCCCAAGGAAAGGGCAGCGGTGAATCAGGTGGTTGTGCCAGCTGCAGTGGAAGCAACAATGCTGCGGCGAGATCGGCGTGCTTGGAGCTCGTGGAGTAAAGCTGGGTCTTGCTGGGGCTGAGAAGGCTGTGGCCATCGCTCTTTCGGGTGGTAGATTGGCTCTAATGACATAATAAATGACGAGCATGGCTTTCCACGTGCACTCCTGGATAACTTGAGCGAGGGTGGGTGGAGGTGACGTGGGAAGAGTGAGGATGACCCTCCTGCAGGCATCATTGGCATTGGTGGTTACAATGTCAAGAATGAGCTGCTTTTGTAGCTGAGGGCTGTCTACCCTTTTCTCAACTACAGTTCTTACTCTGTCAACAAAATCTATGAAGGTTCAGAAAGAGTTTGTTTAATAGCAATATAAGGCACTGCCTGTTCTTTGGAAGGCATCCCAAAGAAAGCTCGTTCGGCCGTAGCCCTCACCAAATCCAGGACTTCCCAGGGAATTATTGCCACTTGCTTTTGTGCAAAACTCCACTCCCCCTCACACATAAGGTGTGGTCCATTGTAATTGGGTGGCCCTCAATATCCGCAGCACATTCCTCGCTTTTCTGTATCTCTGGGAGGAGGTCCCCTGTTAATCTCCTCCAAGTCCTTTCCCATAATTGATATTTTGATGGAGGGAGCAGACAACTAAAGAGACATTTAATATCATCAGAGACTAATTTCTTGAAAATGTTGTCTTTAAAATGCTCCATAAAAATTCGCTTTTTGGGCCAAATTCGCGTTTGGACTTGCAGAGATCCCGGATACTATCATAAGACAAAGGCTCATACCACGGGTGCATCCCATTTCTATTGTAAGTAACTGGAGCTAGGAACAAAGGCTCTTCAGTACTTAAAGCATCCTGCTTTCCAGGCCCCCCCACCCCCGGCTTCTGTATCACCGTGGGAACCGGAAGGCGGGGCATGGGAAACAGGAACTGAGGGGGCAGCATCCTGAGGGCAAGGGGTGGAACTCTGGGCGGAGGCTGTGTGGAGCAAGGGCAGAGCAGATGGAAATGCCGTGTGGAGCAGATGGTAATGCCGTGGAAGAAGGGGAGGGGTCAGGTGACGTGGGAGAAGGCGTTACGTAATTATACTTGGGAGGAGACAATGCAAACGCCGCAGAGGAAGAGGAGGGGGAAGAGGCAGGGTTAGGAGGCAGGGCAGGACGGAAGGGATTGTGGGAAGGAGAAGAACACCCAGCCACGTGGTGGCAGCCATTTTGTAGCATGGGAGCGGCTGCCACGAGGTGGCAACCATCTTTTGGCATGTCTCGGGATTGTGCGAGGAAGGGGTTTTGGGCACTAAAGCAACCTTGAACTTTTTCGGGCTCAGAAACTGGGAAAAAGGGATTGGAAGGAGGGTTAGGAGCAGGTTCCCCGACAGTGTGGCCACCACTGTCGGGGCAAGGGTACCGAGGGGACTGGGGAAAGCCAGGGAGACGGTAGCAGCCCTGTATTTGCTCTGGACAGGTTGCTTCCCCCTGTCCACCCGGTGTCGGGGAAGCGGGAGTAGGGAAAGAAGGCAGGGATGGGGATTGAGAGAGAACTGGGGAGCTTGCCGCAGGACATTTTCTACTTTCCGTTCGCGATTCTCAGCATTATTTTCTGCAACTTTGATAATTAAAAGAAACAGCCGCATATACCCTTCCCTGACAGTAGGATTGCTTTTCTTGGTACTTTCGGTTAACTCGCAACCTACTGCCTTCCAAGAAATTCTCATCTTTAACCTCTTTAGCGGTCAATTGCAGGAACTTAGAAAATATCCATGAAACAAAGCTTTTAACCAAACGCTTAGAAAACCGTTCACCCCTCTCCTGCAGGAATCCTACAACTTGGAAATATACCTTCTTCTGCTGAGTTGACAGCCTATTACCCATGCTGCCAACTCTGAACACTTCCACCCACTTGCTGCTGGAAATGGAAAACTTAAAGCTTTGAAAAGGGTCCCAGAAGCTGTGGCGGCGACTGCTCACGCTGTGCATGGCATGTCCCCTCCCCCTGGGATTAACAATCGCCTAAAGGGAGCCCCCCCAGCCAGGTCTGCCCCAACCGCACCAGTGGAAAACTCACCAGACTGCTGACTTCAGGAAAAAAAACAGCAGGAGCAGTCCCCAGTCCAGGAAGGTGTCCTTTTATCCGCACGCTGCAAGAAAGGGGTGCGCCCTCGCTCCCCCAGGAGCACCGCTGAACAAAATTTGGTGTGCTCAACTGGAGGTGTTGGTGCTGCCAGAAACCAGTAATTCCACAAGGGCTGATGCCCACAGGACAGGTCCAGCACCCTCGGGCGGCTCCCTCCGAGCCGCGATGCCTTCTAAGCCGCGTCATGCCAGCGACATCTTCAAAGCCGCGTCGCGTTTGGCGCCGAAGATGATGGGTTCGGCCGAAGCTGCCCCATGGTGGAGCGCCAACTGCAGTCTTGTCCCGTGGCCAGTGGAGCTGACGGGTGCCGGATAGCCACTCCCGTAGTGAACGGTGGAGCCCACGAATCCCGCCACTCCCAGGTTCTCTGCAAGAACCCCGAGTAGTGGCTCTATCTGCAGCGTGATGACACAGGCGAGAGCAGGACTGCAAAGCACTGAGGTGAAGGAAGGAAGGAAGGGACACACGTATGGATGCCAAGGCGCTTTATTGACCCAGGCGGGGCCAGTGACGGTGTCAGAGAAATAACCATTGGGGAGGCACTGATAAAGGGGATGGGCATGATGGGAGGAGACACGAGGGAACCAATGAACGAAGCCCAGGGGAGGAGCGAGGGACACAACTGAACCAATAAGAATGGCACAGGGGAGGGAAAAGGCTCAGGAGACAAATCATATCTTAAGTAAGGGATGATTGACATAGAAAATTCTCGAAATAAATGGGAGTGGTTACAATGATGGACAGGTCACTGGCGGGAAAACAAGGGACAAACAACTCAGGAACAAACCATTATGAGGGAGAACATGGGGGGAACCGAGGGTCAAACTATAATCTTAACTTATAAAAAATAACCAACTTTACAATAAAACCCGTATAGAACACACAATGCTACAGCATCTCACAATGGGATGGTGTAGTTCTTATCAGTCATGCAGTGACATTCAATAGCCTGTTATCAACAGATTTCCACTCCCGAGGGAGGAGTGATTGTTGTCACTCAAAGAGAGAGATAAGGCAAACAGCCCACTTGACAAAAGATAATCTGCCATAAAGATGGTAATAGAAAGCATCTTGCATTGCAATATGGAACATTATCCACCCCTTATTCTATTTCCATCTGCATCACAAAGAAACCTTACACACAGCTCTCACTTAAGACTAGGTTTCCCTGTGGTACACAATGGCTTTATCCATCTTCCTGCATTACTCACCAAGTGTAACCAGGTCCTTGAGCAAAAGCAATTCCACGGATGGGTTTGTCTTTGCTTGAGGTGGGAGTAATCCAAACAGTCTTTCCTAAAATACCTTTCATGTGTGCAACATGGGACTTCATCTCCATCCAATGTGTGCAGGGGTTCAGACTGGGCAAGACCAGCCTGATTTATGGACCCTCTGGTGTTGACCATCCAGGTGGCTTTTGCTAAATTCATTTCCCAATTTCTAAAAGTCCCCCCCCCAGTGCCTTAGGGATAGTTTTAAGTAGTCCATTTCACTGTTCAACTTTCCTGGCAGCTGGTGCATCATAGGGAATATTATATATTCATTCAATACCATGTTCCTGGCCCAGGTGTTGATAAGGCCATTCTTAAAATGAGTCCCATTGTCTGACTCAATTCTCTCAGGGGTGCCATGTCTCCACAGGATTTGCTTTTCAAGGCCCAGGATGGTGTTCCAGGCAGTGGTGTGAGGCACAGGGTAGGTTTCCAACCATCCAGTGGTGGCTTCCACCATGGTCAGCACGTAGCGCTTGGCTTGGCGTGTCTGGGGCAGTGTGATGTAGTCAATCTGCCAGGCCTCCCCATACTTGTACTTGGACCACCACCCACCATACCAGAGGGGCTTCACCTGCTTGGCCTGCTTGATGGCAGCACACATCTCACAGTCATGGATGACCTGAGAAATACTGTCCATGGTTAAATTCACCCCTTGGTCTCGTGCCCATTTATAGGTGGCATCTCTACCCCGATGACCTGAGGCATCATGGGCCCATCGAGCTAGGAATAACTCCCCCTTATGTTGCCAATCTAAATCTATCTTTGACACCTCTATCTTTGCAGCCTGATCTACCTGCTCATTGTTTTGGTGTTCCTCATTAGCCCGATTCTTGGGAACATGGGCATCTACATGGCGGACTTTCACAGGTAGCTTCTCCAACCGAGCGGCAATGTCTTTCCATTCATCAGCAGCCCAGATTGGTTTTCCCCTACGGTGCCAGTTGGCCTTTTTCCACCTTTCCAGCCAGCCCCAAAGAGCATTGGCTACCATCCATGAATCAATGTAAAGGTAGAGCTTTGGCCATTTCTCTCTCTCAGCAATGTCCAGGGCCAGCTGAACAGCTTTGAGTTCTGCAAGTTGACTTGATCCACCTTCTCCTTCAGTAGCTTGTGCAACCTGTCTTGTGGGGCTCTATATGGCTGCTTTCCACTTCTGGTTCATCCCTATGACGCGACAGGAACCATCAGTGAAAAGAGCATAGCGTGTTTCCTCTGGTGGCAGTTATATGGAAGAGCTTCTTCAGCCTGTGTCACTGGTTCTTATTCCTCTTCATCAGTGAGACCAAACTTCTCACCTTCCAGACAGTTTGTAATTATCTCCAGAATCCCAGGGCGATTCAGGTTTCCAGTACGGGCGCGCTGTGTGATAAGAGCAATCCATTTACTCCATGTAGCATCAGTGGCATGGTGGGTAGAGGGAACCCTTCCTTTAAACATCCACCCCAGCACTGGTAGTCGGGGTGCCAAGAGAAGTTGTGCTTCCTTGAGGCAGCCTGGACTCCTTCACAGGCAGCCAAGATTTCCTTCTCTGTGGGAGTGTAGTTGGCTTTGCACCCTCTGTAGCTTTGACTCCAAAATCCCAGTGGTCAGCCTCGAGTCTCCCCAGGCACCTTCTGCCAAAGGCTCCGGGACAAGCCATTGTTCCTGGCTGCAGAGTAGAGCACGTTCTTTACCTCTGGTCCCATCCTGACTGGGCCAAGGGTAACCACATGAGTGATCTCCTGCTTCATCTGGGCAAAGGCTTGTTGCTGCTCAGGGCCCCAGTGGAAATTGTTCTTCTTGCGGGTGACCAGGTAAAGAGGGCTCACAATTTGACTCTAATCAGGAATGTGCATCCTCCAAAAACCTATGGCACCCAGGAAAGCTTGTGTTTCCTTCTTGCTAGTTGGTGGAGACATTGTGGTGATTTTGTTGATGACCTCAGTGGGAATCTGATGCTGTCCATCTTGCCCCTTCACTCCCAGGAACTGGATCTCTCAGGCAGGTCCCTTGACTTTACTCTTCTTGATAGCGAAGCTGGCTTCTAGCAGAATCTTGATGATCCTTTCTCCTTTCTCAAATACTTCCATTGCCATGTTCCCCCACACAATGATCATTGCAGTCATCAATGATGTACTGCAAGTGCTCTGGAGTCTCACCCTTTTCCAGTGCAGCCTGGATCAGTCCATGGCAGATGGTGGGGCTGTGCTTCCACCCCTGGGGGAGTCGGTTCCAGGTATACTGCATGCCCCTCCAGGTGAAAGCAAACTAAGACCTGCATCCTGCTGCCAGAGGAATGGAGAAAAATGCTTTAGCAATGTCAATGGTGGCGTACCACTTCACTGCCTTGGACTTCAGCTCCTACCGGAGTTCTAGCATGTCTGGCACAGCAGCGCTCAGTGGTGGAGTCACTTCATTCAAGCCACGATAGTCCAAAGTCAATCTCCATTCTTTGTCTGACTTGCACACAGGCCAGATGGGACTGTTGAAGGGTGAGTGGGTTTTGCTGACCACCCCTTGGCTCTCCAGCTCACAGATCATTTTGTGGATGGGTATGACGGCATCTCGATTTGTCTGATACTGCTGGTGGTGCACTGTCAAGGTGGCAATCGGCACTTGTTGCTCTTCTACGTTCAGGAGACCTGCTGCAGATGGGCTTTCTGATAGTCCAGGCAAAGTGTTTAACTGCTTGATGTTTCCTGCCTCCACAGCAGCTATGCCAAAAGCCCATCTGAGTCCCTTTGGGTCTTTGTAACAGCCATTCCAGAGGAAATCTATGCCCGGAATACACGGAGCCTCTGGGCCAGTCACAATAGGATGTTTTTTCCACTCCTTCCCAGTCAGGCTCACCTCGGCTTCCGACAGGGTCAATTGCTGTGATCCCCCTGTCACCTCGGCAATGAAAACAGGTTCCACCCCCACGTCCTGATGCTATTAGGGTACACTGCGCACCAGTATCAACTAAGGTATCATACTTTTGTGGTTCTGATGTGCCAGGCCATTGGATCCACACCATCCAGAAAATCCAGTTTTCCCGTGCCTCTCCCTGGCTAGAGGCAGGGCCCCTTTAACCCTGGTTATTATTTCTTTCCTGGGCATACATGGTAGAGGTACCTTCCAGGGGATCTGACAGATCATACTCAGCAGCTCGGTCATGGGAGGTTGAAGCTACCTTCACTTTACTGGAATTCCCTCAGTTAGTGTTTCCCTCCTTGAGTTGATGCACCCGTGCTGCCAGGACGGAAGTGGGTTTTCCATCCCACCTTCCCATGTCTTCCCCATGGTCACGCAGAAAAAACCACAGGTCAGCCCGTGGGCTGTACCCTCTCTCTCTAGCTGGGGGACGTTGGGCTCTGACTTTGGGGCTTGTGACTTGCACTGGTGCAATGTGGGAACTGTTCCTCCTCACCTCCTCCCTCATCTCCCTCATCTCCTCTCTGGGTTCTTGGACCACGGCAGAGACATGAGCCTGCATCGGGCCATTGATCATACTTTCATCATTTCTAAGCTTGTTGGCAACAGAACCCACTGTCTCTCAGTTGGTGTCAGCATTAATCATTGCAACAAAGGTGGTGTATTGAGATGGCCCCAGATTTGCCAGGCTCCACAACATTTGTCCTGTGCACCTGACCTTGTCGGGGTCATTATCATGCTGTCCATCCCTCCCAAAGAGTACCTCCAATACTGCCACTTCTTTCAGCTGTTGGATCCCTTCCTCAAGAGTCTTGCAGCACATTCTATGGTGCTGGTCCTGCATTCTTTCCCTGTGGACAAACCTCTCTCTGACACTTATTAAAAACCGCTCCCAGAGGGAAGGGGACCCTGGCTCCCTTACAAAAATCTGATTGATACCTGAATCCTGGGTCAAGAGTCCCAAATTCCTTGCCTCACCACCATCCAGCTGGTTGCCTGTACCCATAAGATCCCAGACCCAAAGTAGCCAGGTTGTATAAGCCTCACGTCCCTGTTGTACAATGTCTTTGTGCAGATTACAGAGACTTTTGTACATCAGGGGCTCGGTGATGATTGCAACCTCTGGCTCCCCTGTGGGTTGTGAGGGCCCTCCCTTATCTGGGTGCTCTGCTTTCATCCTAGATCTCCTTTTTTCTACAGGGGCAACTGCTGCTGGCTGTGATTGCCTTTGCAATTCAACTGGAACCTGGACAGTTGTAACATCTGTGGGTTCCGCTGCTGCACTATTAGACTCTTCCTCTTGAAGGTGGGGGGAGGGCTTCTCACCAGCTGGGGAAGTGTATTCCTTCAGCACCTGGCCCATCTCACGAATCTCCTTCACCAGACCCCCCATCCAATCTGGGTAGTTCACATCTGGGCTGGGCTGTGGGGCAGGGTCAGGCTCTGGGGCAGCAGCATCCCTAGACTCTGGTGGCATATTAGGTTCTGGGGTAGGTGTCAGGGTAGTTATCCAGATTAGTCTCCCCTTCTCTCTAAATGCTAAATAGAACAGGCCTATCAGCAACACCAGCCACTGTATGATATCATTAATACTTAGAGTGGATCTGAACCCTTCAAAAACTGGTGGGGCAGACCCAAAGAGATGGTTAAAGGGTTGGGAGAAGATTTTGCCCGGTGTCATTTCCTTACAGCAGGTGCTATTATTAAAGTAACCCCAAAAACATATAGTTAGTGTGTGATAGCTATGAATCCATGTGCATGCTTTCCAGAGGAAGTTAAAAATCCATGAATTCCTCACCTTATTCACCCATAAAACAAACCAGATAACAGACACAGTAGCCTTGGTTATAGGACCCATGTTTAGATAAGGGCCTACAAATGGGAGAAATAAAGCCATGATCACATGGCACCCAGACCAGGGCAAGCTGGACCACATGGTGTTGCTTAATGAGGTTTCTATAGCCGCACACAAAAAATTAGATTACTCAAGAACTGTTATTCCCTTTTTGTTTCTGTGCCCTTGAGCCCCACATTGGGCGCCAAAATCTGTCTTGGTTTGGAAAGACAGGAGTCTGCTAAGGAAGGCAGGAGCCTCCCCTGAGATGGACAATGTAAACCCTCCCTACTCCTCCGAATTGCTATAAATTTTAAATTAAGGGGCTGTTAGGCAAAAAAATGGGAGCAGGAAATAACAGTTCTTTAATAGGGAAGAGAAAAAAATATAAAAGGATAAAACAAACAAGGCAGTACACTAGAACAACACTGACAGAGTCAGAACCCAACCTGACACCCAGTGTGTCAGGGTGCTGGTAGCAGTCCAAATGGAAATGTGGCTGCAGTCCTCCTGAAGTGTCAGGTGTGGTTCTGTTGGAGCAAGGGGGTCCTGTAGAGAAGGATGTATTCTTCCTCCGAAGATCCAGTGGAAGAAGAGACAGCCATACAGATGGTAATAGAAAACATCTTGCATTGCAATCTGGAACAGGTTTTGAAACCACAAAGCCCACAGCTCCAGGCACACTTCAGCTGCAAAAGGCATCTCAAGGGGAACACAAAACTACCACAACATGGCTTCCACCACAGCTTTTACCTTGAATCCAGCCTTACCCTAAGGCACTGTTTACGACCTAGGATTCCAGCTAGGGTTAGGGTTTTGAAACCACAAAGCCCACAGCTCCAGGCACACTGCAACTGCAAAAGGCATCCCAAGGGCAACAAAAAACTGCCACAACATGGCTTCCACCACACCTTTTTCCTTGGAACCAGCCTTAGCCTAAGGCTGCGTTTACTGCTTAGGGTTTGCGTTCCAGCTAGGGTTAGGGTTTTGAAATCACAAAGCCCAGAGCTCCAGGCACACTGCAGCTGCAAAAGGCATCCAAGGGGAACACAAAAGTGATCAGGTGGAGAGCTCACTATGCAAAACCTGAATATGATGTCAAGAATGTTTTGTTGTGGATTACCATTGTTTGGGATCATGTATCACTTACCCTCCCATGTAGGTATAGGAAAAAATTAAGTAGCCACAAGGCTTTTACAGATGTTCTTTTATTTTGGGACAGTAAGGACTTAGGGTAGTAAACAAAACTGTGGTGAGTTATACTATTCTCTTTATCGCTGTTTCAGTTTGAATTAACTGCTTTGCATTGCAGCTTACCCATCAGTATAATGAGAAGAAGAATATCTTCCTTCCTGCCCAAAAGATGTTGAATTATGCCTGTGATGTCACGGACTTAAAGACGAAAACCATTGTGACTGAAAGGAAGTATTGGCATGCCACAAGGTAACTGGAGTGAGCTGTGTTTCCTCCTCAGCTTCACTGGGATCGTAGAATTTTAATTAGCAGTTCCAAAACTTTGTCTTAGCACAGTCTGGTGACATATCTCAGTAGAGCAGTGTCCTAGGGTGACTTTATGATGCTTGTATCCCCAGCCATCTGTTCTGCTAATGCTGGATATCATATTCTCTGCCTTCAAGACTGGTTCTGAGAGCAAAGGTGGGGAGAAGAAGAAGCACCAGAGTTTGCTATCAGAGGCTGCACTCACTCTTCTAAAAGCAACACTGCTCCACATTCTGTGCTGCACTGTGTTGTCCGGGCACTGATGGAGCAGAACAGAGTGTTGTTTGCTTTTCAGTTGGTTTAGCTGGCTGAGGCAGAGTTTTCCCTGGACTGTCTTTTTTTCTTTCCCTTTTCTTGGAACTGCTCAAACCTGCTCCACACTGGGACCTGGAGAGCACTGAGAGCTTGCACTTTGTGGCCTATGGGGGCCTACTCTGGGCAGCAGCCTTTCCCAGTGCCGGAGGGATTGATAACAGAGCAAGCATCCACAGGAGAGACTTTCTAGATTTGTTGTCTCTTCAGAGCGGCGGTTGAGTTTTGTCATCTGGTATTGTTCATTTTTTGTGCTGGGGAGTCGTTTGCCTGTTAAATAAACAGGTTTTTTCCACTTATCTCAGAGGAAATTTTTCCCAAAGCAGTTGAGGGGAGGGGCCGTGTGAGTGGGCTTTCTAGGGGGGGACAGGGGTGGGGGGGCCCTGAGGCATAAACTTTAAGGAATTTAGGGATTTTAGAGGAGCTGAGGTTTTAGTTAGAGATAAGCCTTATTAGAGTTTATGAAAACAAATAGCTAGGCCTTGATGAAGTTAAGAGTTAGTAGTTAACTAGTAATTGATTGCTGTCAACATAATGTTTGGTTAGCTATAATGTTTCTTTATCATGAAGAATATAGAAACTGATAAATAGCTTTTAGGAACATAAGACAATTGTAGGCCTCCTCTGTTCTGAAACCAATTGAAGATGGGGAACGGGTGTTCTACCAATGGGTTCATTTGTCATATTTGCATTGAAAAATGTAGAAAGTTCAGAACCAGGAAGACTTCATTTATTTCCTCATTTTGGGACCCCTCCCCATGAAAGGGACCACCGACTCATTTTGAGGAACAAACTACGCGTGCTTAATAGCTTTTGAACTAATTACCATACGAAGTGAGGAATGATGGGATGTACCTAAATTATGAATATGTATTTGTCTTTTGGGTATTCAATTCTTGTATAGATAAAAAGACTCTGTTATCACCTCTAAATCACAGTGTGTATTTGGGAGCTATCCCACACGCTGCCCAGCGTTGCAATAAACATACACTTTCTAACTTTAAACTGTTAGGGAGTCTTTGTCTGTCACAGTTGGATATCAGTACTAGATCAATATTTTTAATAAATCATCCCTGCTTGAGGTTTTCTGCCAAATTTGCCCTAAACCAGGACAAGCAGGATCTGCGACTTCGAGAAAGATGGAATCACTTTGGTTGGAAAAGACCTTTAAGAACACTGAGTCTAAATGTAATTAGCAAACACAACCATCAAGAAATGTTTTGCTGTCTGAAGAGAACATGGTTTATCTGGTAAGCTTTGCAAGTATTTGTGTCATCACAAGCATGCATGTCCAATGCATTAGATGGGTATATAATAAGAAACCTGTGCAAATCAACAGAATGATTCTCAGGGTAGGATATTGGCATGTTTCATCCTTCTTCCCGACTTCTTCCAATGAATTATTTTTACAAAGTAATGATTGGAATTGTTACTCTTTTGACAGTTCTTGTTGTATTACTGACATTTTTGGTATAGGAATGCCAAATGGGTTAGTTCACCTAGTTTTTCAGATAAAGACCAAGATTTAGTGTTGCTTAAGCTGGAGGCAGAAATATTTAAATCCTCCAGCCTCCTTCTTAGTACCTAATTTCTATTACAATATCAGTGCACAATCTTGTCCCTTAAGGTCCAACTAGCTCAGTTTATACCAACAGGGTGACATTAGTACGGCTCACGTGATGCTGCACACAGAAGCCCTCAGGGTGCACCTCTAGCAGACAGTAATTCCATGCAGTTGGACCATCCCAGTGCTGACTCTGGATCACCAGAAGAGCAGAACTAGAGAGATTTGATGAAGAGCTCTCTGGAGGAAGTGGCCTGAAGAAGACAGCAGAAATCACATCTGTGTGTTTGTACAAATAGCGTGAATACCATTTACAGAAAAAGATCTTCAAATGGATCTAGCTTTTTCTGCAGATTATTTGTCAACTATATGCATTACATGGACAGTTTCACTGAGCATCTGAAATACAGCTGCGTTTAAGTGGATTGATTCAGGGTTGGGAAGCAGTGAAATAAAGCTTTTCAGGAATAGCTGACATCCAAGTCCCGCAGAAATTTACCTATTTTTAATGTCCAGATGCTTTTTAAAATAATGGGTGACCATTTAGCTACTTAATAGTTTTAATCAGAAATACAAAGAAAATTTTAAACTCCCATCTTTTATAGCTTGAATATTTTTCTTTGTTTATTTCCTGGTTTCCAATTCAGTTATACAAATCATACGATTATGTAATGAGAACTCATGCTGTATAAAAATATTTCATGCTATACTTCCAAGTCAAGGCCATGTTTGTCCTGGAACTGTTTAAAAAAAAATTCTATCTGGATTCTCTCTTCCCCACACTCATCATTACATGAAAACCGTTTAAATCTTATATTTTGACTTTACATGGTGCAATTATATTCAGAAATTCAAGGCTCTATTGTTAGATTGTTGACATGGTTTTCTGGCACTTCTAACTTCCCACAACCACTCTTGGCAGCTATATATTTTTGCAGCAAGGCATCACAGGGGTCTGTGAGAAGTTTTAATGTGAAGCAGAACTAACATGCAAAATACACATGACATACTCAACATATTTCACTTCAGAAAGTTACAGTTTGCTTAGACGGAATGAAATATGAAATAAATAAACTTAACACAACATTTCTAAATCTTGGAAATCTATTACCTGAACTTTGAGTCAGTTTGCAGGACAGGACTCTGTAGAAATGCAAACGTGAAGTCCAAGGAATAGAGCAGAAGGTGTGTTGGGCAGGGGTACAGAAGATTGCTCTGAAGGGTGATGTAAGCAAGATTGCATCCTATAAAGATAGCAGCTGCTTCTGCTGGTGCCAACATAGAGAATTTGTGCCACCAGCCTAGTTTTCTGGGGACATTTGACCTGTACACTCTTGAGGGCTTGCAGATGTGAATGAATCTGTCCTTTGATCTTTTTTTCTTTTAAATGTCTATGACCTGATTTGCTATTGTGTACTGTACCGTATCGTTTTATAAACAGGCATGTTTCAACTGTTTGAAAGCTGTAGTTGAAAGTGAGCTTGCAATTATGAGT
Organism: Agelaius phoeniceus; assembly: GCF_051311805.1. Lineage (NCBI taxonomy): Eukaryota > Metazoa > Chordata > Aves > Passeriformes > Icteridae > Agelaius > Agelaius phoeniceus. Next base: position 20,597,721 of record NC_135277.1, read on the forward strand.
TGGCTGTCAAAAGAATTTTCTGCTTTAAGCAAAATATCAATAGAAACATTCCATCCACTCCTATGATACAGATTCCTTTTGAATTTACAGGGTAATTTGCATTAGTGGTTGTACTGCATGTGCAATATATACAACTTCCTTGGTGTGACTGTGGTCACAAGGGTTTTCAGGATGAAGAAGAGACGAGAATGTTGACTCCATGATCAGAAGGCTTGATTTATTATTTTATGATATATGTTACATTAGACTATACTAAAAAGCAATAGAAAGGAAAAGGTTTCTTCAGCAGCTAGCTAAGCTAAGAATAGAAAAGAATGAATAACAAAGATCTGTGTCTCAGACAGAGCAAGAGCCAGCTCTGCCATGAGTGGTCAAGAAATCCAAACACCCACAAGAGACCAATCACAGGGTCTACCTGTTGCATTCCACAGCAGCAGATAACCATTGTTTACTTTGGTTGCTGTAACTGCAGCTTCTCACAAGGAAAAATCCTAAGAAAGGATTTTTCATGAAAGATGTCTGCGACACCTTGGTTTCTAATGATGATAACAGTCCTCTTTGTATTACTCTAAGGATTGAACTCACCATCATTATTTTCCCATTCTTATTGTGCTGTAAAGGAAAAATAGTTTTGCATTAACCAAGGAGTAAAATGCATGGATTTAGCATCATTCTTGCAGGTAGTACTCAATTCTGAAAATACCTCTCAGAAGCTGCATCAAATGGGAAAGCTAGACAGATGGCAGAATGCAGAACCTGCCATTTAGGATCAGGTACAAAATAACACCCAAGAAATACTTCATGGATGCTGCATAAGTACAAAGACGCCATTATTTAAAGGTGAAAAATAGTCAATGTGAAATGTGTTTGATGAATAAAAAACTATGCTAATCAAGAGACTACAGTGCCAAGTGTGCTACAAGGCACACTTTTGTAATTAACATCATTCCCAGCATGAAAAAATACTATTTTTATTGTAGATTGCTTAAGAGTGCACAACAGTTTGGAAAAAAGTGCTTTTCTTTTTCTATTAATAAGAACTGTGTATCATTCTAAGAGATACACAGTTCTTATTAATAGAGAAAAATTAGTAAACAGGCTTTTGAAAACAATGTCATTTTGAAGGTTCATTCTATTAATAAATACTTCACATGAAAAAATGTGATCTGCTCTTCATCCTGAAGACTCTTAAAGGAAAATGTCTTTGTTGCATTCTCTTCTCACTAGTTCAGGAGCTCAGTCTTACCTGCATTCTAGTGCTTTTTTATGTTCCTGATGGCACAGCTTAGACATCCTTGTCTCCATTACCATCATGATTTCCGTATCAAGTGATGAGAATTTTTCTTCAGGATTGGTGAAGTTAAGTGTCATAACATTTTTGTCAAGTCAATTTGAAGGGGTTTTTTTTTGCCAAAGGAATCTCTTCCTTCCTAATGAAAACCATTGGCAATAGCAAACCTACTCAGTTTTTCAGGAAGTCAAATAATACATCCCCACTGTACAATGTCCTCCGTGGTTTTTTTCACCAGAAGAAAACTGCTGTTTTCTTCTTCTTCTATCACCTTAGACTTACTTTCTTCCAAAATCTTTTTAAACCTTTAGATTTCTATTTATAGCTAATTACTTTCACAGTGGGCTATAGCATATGTATTTGAAAAGGCGATTTGTACATATTCAAATGGCTTACTTCTATTCTCTTAAGAAATGGCTGTACTTCTATTAAGGAAACAAAGGTGCAGTAATATTTTATCATATACAAAATTTAAAAAACCCCAACTATGATACCAGCAAATGATGTCTGTAAGACTGTGGCAGGAGGCTTTTTCCAGAACAATGTGCAGTTCTTCCCAATTCTATTTTTCCCTCCCATTATTTTGTACACAAATATTTTTACACAGACTTCTAATAGTGGCCTGTTAATACTGGGGTAGAGTATTGCCCTGCCAGCATTGGAATTGACTCGACTGTAGTTGTGTTCAAATCTGCTGATGAGACAAGGTTTTTTTGCTGAACACAGTTTAGCAAGCAAGAGAGCTTCTTCGTCTTTAGACGCTATGAGTCCCAGAAGAAGATGAATGAGGGGATGACAGGCCTTGTGTTCTGAAGAGAGATCAAAACTTATTTCTGGGGTCACCCCCCCCTCTTGGTACAGAAAGCGCACAGAGGGCTTTGAAGCAGCACTTTCACCCTCTTTGCATTCACTAGTAAATCGGAGACAGAGCTTGCCCCAAGGTTTGTGCAAAAATACTCTTTTGATGCAACTCTTAACCAGACAATATCTCTGGGAAAATTTGCAGTGGCAGAAAGCAAGCCCTTCCTGGGAAATCTACTGAAACGGTTCAGAAGTTATTCCCATTCCCTGTTGCTAACCTCTGCTGACTAGCTGTCCGATATGTTTGGGACTATGTTGAAATCATTCTAAACAATGTACTGATGCTGCACTGTTGAGTAAACATAGGTCTTTTCCATAGGTGTCAGGGAAAAATATTTCTGTTGGTAAAAATGATAGAAAACAATACCAGCATGGCAGAAAAACAATTACATCAATCGAATGAAGATGCCCAGAATTCTTCTTTTGAAGTTACACACAGTCAATATTTTCTAAAGAAGGTTGTGAAACTTAATAAGGAGTACATTCCACCTGACTGGTGCACAAGTTCATGTTTCCAACTTACAAAATACATATTATTAAAAGAAAAATGTTCTGCCTTGTAGAAAAGTAACCCATTAGGAATTTGATCAAAGATAGGATTAGATCAAGTATTCCTACAAGACAGTAGTAGTACTAGGAAAAGCCTTTTGGCGTCTATTTAACTACAGGAAACTTGAGAAAGCAGAAGAGTGTTTTTCCCTGCTGCAAGCTGTACTTCCTAGTTGCTAGTGCTGCTTCAACATTGTCTAAAGAAAACTTGTCAAAATAAGACTATTGTATACAAGCAACTGTAACTATCCATTCCGTTCCAGCTAATTTTAACTAGCAAGTATGAGTCACACACTCTAGTTGAATATTCTAATGCATAGATGGAGTATACCATCGCTAATAAATGGGGACCCTGGACAAAGGAGCAAATGCAGATGAATTTCAGGGAAGGAAATTATTGGAGTGCTAACTGCAGTCCCTTGACTTCACAAGAAATGATGTCCGGTAATCCCAACCAGAAACCTATAGAAATTCATTTTCAAATGGGTTGCATCTATGGTCCTCTGTTCTTCCTATATGAAGAAACTGTGTTTTGAATCAATCTTCAAAATGGTATGCCTAAAGACCTTAAATGCCTCCAATTTTTATTTTTTTTTCTAGAAGCAACTGTCTCAAAACCTCTTTAAAGCTGACTTTTTCCCTTAAGATGCCATATTTTAAAACAGCACCTTGTCATTTAATAGGGTGTTCCAGACATCATTTAGAAATTTAGACTAAAAGTAACACTCTTCCTAGTAATCTTTCATTTTTTGCAGCTCAGTGCTAACATAGGCAGCAAAGAAGAGAACAGACCACAGCTCTTTCTGGAGCATCTTGAACAAATGCCCTTGCTTATGTTCTAATCATTCACTTCACCAAAAGACCTAATGATGAAGAAAAGGTTGTGAAAGCATTACTAGTAGTGTTACATGGCAAGTATGAATGTGATTTCTCAAGTAGAATTTGTATCACATAGATGATACTTAGCAAACAGCAAATGAAGGGGTTTTCTTCAGCTCTCAGACTGATGTTACATGTCAGTAATTTAATAAAAAGATAACAAGAAGGATATTTTTTTAACATGTGAATTTAATTACACCCCTACCATGGACATCTGAATCTTATGAATAGACAGGGTCTGATTTAGAAAAAAATAAAGAATAAAAAAAAAAATTAAAAAAAAATATCACAGTTTAAAGAAACACAGGATCATAAACCCTTTGCTGATGGAATGTAGCCTATTCACAGGTTGAAATAAAGCAGTTAGACAGAACATATGGTGATATGATCCACATGGTTTTGTGGATCCAACATTTATTTTCTAAAGTGATGCTGACAGATAGTGAACTCAACAACTTAGATATTGCACAGTAGACAAGGTTACATAACTTGCTCCATCAAGTTATCCCTTGGAATCATCGTCCAAGGAGATTTTCCCGTGCATCTGTGAAAATATGCCTACCTTTTTCACAATACTTCTGCAGCAGCATTGTTAGGCCTGATCAGCTGGTATGGAGAGTGAATTATCGGCAGCAAGGTGACTGGCCAGGGGAATTTGCTTCAATGGATTTTGATCTCCCGGATATTTTGAAGATCTGCTTCAGCCCTGCTTGTCAAACACAGCCTTTAAAGGCTGCTAAACAATTGTTCAGGCTGTGGATCACATGAAGAAGTACTTTCTGGTGTCTGTACTGGGCCATATGCTCTTTATTCTCTCCCTCAACTTCTCCATCACCTCTCATCTGTTTCACATGTGCTATGTTCAAGGCCCACAGGCTACTTTTCACAGAATCTTCAGGCCTGATGCAGTAAGAATGATGACTAGAACACAGCTGGGATCAATTTTCCAGTTTGCATAAAATGCATTCTGCACACAAATCCAATGAGAAGGTGCTCCCCCTATGCCCAGAAAAACCTTCACTAGTACTAGTGTTCTACGTAAACTGCAACTTAGTCTGAAAGAAAAGCTTTTCTCTGAGAGTGTCTGAGACGTTTGTATGAAGCACAGATATTTGACATACGCAATTTTGACTATCAGAGGAAAAAGAAAATGGCAAGAAGTTTTTAATGTTATTGGTTTTAATTTTAAATTCCATGCACTTTTTCAAAAAGTGTCAGCTCAAATGCCCATCAACATATTTTAGTCATCTGTAAGTCAGCATTCATATAAAATGTGATTCAAATCAAAAGAATTTCAAACCTTTCCTCAAAGTGTATATGCCTAGATTTAATATTTCCGACACATATCAGATGAAAGGAAGACATTTTTTACTGTGGGGGTGCTGGAACACTGGAACAGGTTGCCCAGAGAAGTTGTGGATATCCCATCCCTGAAGGTATCCAAGGTCAGGTTTGATGGGGCTTTGAGCAGCAACAAAGGAGACTCTTGATGGTAGAGAAACAAAGTTTGAATCTAGAAGAAACTCAGATTGAAGTATAGGAGCAAGTTTTCTCTCAGCTCTTGTGGTAAATTCAAAGTTGTACAAAATTACCTTTATCTGTGATTTTCACTACTGTAACAGAAAGGTTCATGAAAACTATGCAGAAGATAGCAAACTTTAAAAGAGATAAAAATTACAGCATAAAATACATGGGATGGGTTTCAACATGGGACACTCTCTAAGAGAAAATCTCTGTATTTCAACACTTCATCACGTTAGGATTTCATGAAGTGCCAAAGAAGGTGGCAAAATATCATTCAGGACATTATTTACTGGAGTTCAGCCTGGCCTTTAGTAGGAATTGGGTTTGAACATAATGTAGATATACCACACACTTTCCCTTCACTGAAAAATTACTGTTTACAATGAATAAGCAATGAGGACCAAAACTGATTGAAAGCATCTAAAAAATGTGAAGTATTTCGTTGTAAATGATCTGTGATCCAAATACTTGTTCCACCTTAGTGAGGGACAAAAAAAATTCTTTCATAGCATGATGGTCTAAAATTGTATAAACCAATGTTTTCTTCTGAAAAGATATTATCTATTTTTTCTATTTTTAGAAGAAAATATTCCTAGACATACAACACATGAGAACGAAGTTATTTTAAAGAAACAAATGATATGAAAATATTCCCTACATATAATTAAATGAAAAGCTGTGTTTTAAATAGGAGGTAGATATTAAACAGAATTTTTGTACCAGATATTTGAATTGTTGCACCAGCTATTTTGCCCCCAAAGAGAGGTATTTAGCATTTCGGTCTTTTCCAAGGTGTTCTTGATCTGCTATGCTGACCTCTGTGTGGGCCTAGGTGTGTATGGAAGGGGGGCATGTGAAGGGGAGTGTGTATCTTTGCTTAACACTTGTTGTGGCAGATTCATGCCTCAGCTCCATCATTTCTTATAGAAACTTCACAGAGAGTGGATATGAAGTTTAATATCAACAAGAGATCAATTCCCAAATCATCCGTTTTACCCTACCTTATAAATCATATGCTTTGTTGCATATTTTATCAAATAGACTTTCAAGCCACATGGAGAAATGAGAATGTGGAGAATCCCTCCAATGTCTTGCAACTTTTATGCAAATAGAGTTTCAAGAAAGCATAATTTCTTTTTAAATACATCTGGGACAGGCATGATGGTGGTGTCAAGCTGTTAGAGTTTTTGTTGCTGGGAGAAGTTGTACAAAAGGATTGGTTTTTACATTGACCAGTTACTGAATCAAGTGCATGAATACATTGGAAATTCAACTGGGGGCTCCTTTTTCCAGCAGATTACTTCTAGAACGAGCTTGCAGACTGAAGCTGACTCTTTTGCTCTCTTTTTGTTTCTTACCTATTTTCTTGGCTTCTTTACCACTATCTACACAATTCTGGAACTTTTTTCCCAACTATAATTGTTTCATAGTCTGATAACTATGACACATTTTTTACGAGGAATTTTAAAATCTTTGTTAGAGTTAAGAAAGTTAAGGTCTTAGGTCTTCACTTCCCTTATCAATGTTGCAATGAAATTAATAAACAAAGACAAACTCTTTATTTTTATTTTTGTTTTTGTTTTTAACCCAAGTAGATAATTCCCATACATTAATACATTTTGTGGACCAAAATTTGCCATTCTGATGTAAGTTGTCCCTTCTTAACAATATACATTCTGTGACTATGTTGACAACACTATTGATGAAGATCCTAACTGGTCTTAAACACACATAGGGAGAAATTTGCTCAGCCAGTGTCAGTCTTAAGCATGCCTATCAGAAGATCTTTCTATAGCTGGGGAATTTTCCCATGAAAGGGATTCAGTTATGGAAGACACACTTATCCCAGAGTTTTACATTCTTCTTGAACACTACTTAAGGAACTTAGATCCCATGTCCATTTGGATCTCTCTCTGCACAGATCTTTGTCATGCCAGTGCTTGAAATGCATCTCTAAGAGAATTCACTAGCACAGAATGAACGAGAGCAGAAGGGGTCAGTGGGGCTCACCAGGTCCAACCCCCGTGCTTAAACCAGGATTCCTAGAGCCTCTTGCCCAGGATTATATCTGGGTGTACTTTTAATGTCTTCAAAGATCCAGGCTCCACCATCTTTCTGGGCAGTCTGTGCCGTGGTTCAGCCACCCTCACAGTAAAAAAACATTTTGTGATGTTCAGAGGCAATCTCCTGTATTTCAGTGTATGCCCACTGCCTCTTGTCTTTTCACTGAGCATCATTGAAAAGACACTGGTTCCCTCCTCTTTTGCACGATTCCTTCCAGTATGTATGTGTGCTGCCATGTAGATAAATGTCAAAAACCTTCCTGAAGCCAAGGCAGACAATATTCCCTTCATCTACCAGGCAGGTTGATTCATCAGGGGAGTTAAAAAAGTTGTCCAGCATGAAGTTCCCCTGATAAATCCATGCTGACTACATTATTTTGTCCTCCTTCATGTGCCTGGCAATGCTTTCTAGGAATAGCTGCTCCATCAACTTCCTGGGGATAAAAATGAGGCTGGCTGGCTTGTACTTTTCCAAGTCCTCCTAGTTGCCTTTTTCCAAGATGGGTGACATTTGCTTTCATCCAGTCTTTGGGCACTCTCCTCAGTCACTGTGATCCATCAAACATCATTAGGAGTGGCCCCAGAATATGTTAACATCTGCTAACACCCTTGAGACCTGTGGCTCCATCTCAATAGGGCCTGTGGACTTCATGGAATACGTACCAATTCAGTGACTATGCCCATAAAAGTTTGCATGGGATAACAGGACCTGAAGAGTGAGTGAAACAGGTACCTGAAGAGTGAGTGAAAAGCTATGGAAGCAATCCAAAAGGACAAAGACTAGAGTTCCCTTTTCAGACAAAGCATCCTATCATGGAGCTGAGCAGCTTTAGATCTAGGGAAGCTTCCCCTCTGAAAGGATGCAGAAGACATTCTTTTACCTTATCCAGTAATAAAATGTATTGACCATTCACTTGCAATACAAAAAATTAAATTATTTCCAAAATTGTTGCCGCCTAACTAGACAATCATGTACTGGCTGGGTATTCCTCTAACAGATGACAGCACCTGCTTGATGTCTCTTATGCGTACAGACTATTTGAATTAGGTCATCTGAGTGGGGATTACTGGTCTGGGAACTTTCTTTCTGATGAATTTGGAAGATTTACTGAAGCAAGGAGCTGAAGATGAAAACTTAATTTCCCATCAGCGCACTTTAGCATCCACGGCTGTAATGCCATTGTTTCTCACCAACTGAGTCAAGAATTTATGACTACAAAGTGGATCAGCTCCAAAAGGAAAGATAAAGGCTGGATAATATTCTCTCTTGGTAAAGCTATTTACCTCAAATGAAGTGACCAAATTCTAATCACTCACTGGCCTAAAGCTTCAAGGAAGGGGAGATGGACCAGGTTTCCTTCCACTGCCATTCTCTTTGTCACCTCAGTTTTTAATAGGGGTATGCAGACATTCAAAAAGATAACTTTGCTGAATTCATAAAATTCAGTCTTAAAAAATAACTTTTTAGCAGTTGAAATGAAAAGAACAAATAAAATGCAATTAATTCCACAGAAGATTGAAATGATTATTTCTTCATTTTGCATTTGAGGATGTATATTTGTAAGTTTGTCTTGTGTTGTTCTACAGGTTTTCTAACTGGCACACCTTTCTTTATGAATGGACTGTCTTTTTAAAATTGAAATGTCTTACTATTGTTCCCACAGGATAAGCCACAGACTCTTCCGGTCAGAGCTGTCACTAGTCAGCTATTCTCCTATCTGCCTTTAAGTAGTTGAATGTTCTGGTCTAAAAGTAGCACCTTCTATGTAGCCATGCTCTTAGCTGCCAGTGTCATCTTGAATCCAAACACCCTCCCGCAAGGGACCGCTGGTTCTGTAGTCAACTAAGGGGAAAAAACGGTCCATCCATGCTTCCTGATTTAAAATATAAAGGTATATAAAGGTATGGTGTCCCTAAACGATTCTCTGCAGTTGAACACTACTTATCTTTGCCGTGTTTCTTCAACTCACTTGCAAGTCATTCATGCGCTACGTTGTTGTGAGAATTGCCTGGTTTGAAGATGATTTAAAAGGGTATGAGAATACTTTTGTGCCTCTCCGATAAGGATACTTTTCAAATCCATACAAACTTCCTGCAAATGCAAAAGCATTCATCCTGTATTGTCCTAGGCTGCAATATAAAAATGTATTCTGCTCCCAACCTCAAGAGCTGCTGAAACCGGGAGGGGCATCGTTTTTTCCTTATCTCCTTATCTCTTAACGGGGCCATCCCTGTCTTGCCACATGATTCAGAGATGACTCCCTCTAGGAGCCATTTCTGTTTAAAGGGTAATCAAGGAACCACCACATGACTCAGAACAATTTGAGCCCATTGCAAGATGCTCTGCCCAGGGGGCAGGAGCTAAGCATCCCCAGCTGGATATAATCTGGGTTTTGGGACACCACAAGCAGTCTTTCCACTTGATTCCCACAGGAATGGCCACCCTTACCCACTCTTCCAGAGGACAAGAGCTACCAGATGGTTTCTACAGGATCACCACTTCAACAAGACCATTTCATCCGGACTGCTGCCACCACCCTAACTAGCAGGGTGTCAGGTTGTATTCTGTCAGTGGTTTTTCTTTTGTATTATTGCATGTATTTGGGTTTTTCGTCTCTTCCTAAGGAAATTGTATTTCTGACTTGGAGTTTTGCTGCCGTGCTGGATTTCTTCAGACCGACTAGCTCCTGACACCAACAGCCAGAGTGGGCTGCCCCAAGAAAGCTGTCGAATCCACGGTGCAGCTGTAGGGCACAGCTGCTCTATGGCACAGGTGGACTGCATTGGGGATAGGACTGCACCGAGGGCAGGGACAAGGAACAGGGAGAGGTCTTCTGTACGTTTTCCAAAGGAGTTTCTTCCCTGGAGGGTCAGGGACAGAAAGACACTGACTCAAATGCATACATCAACTTAGAAATGGGGAGAGGTCCCAGAGGAGGATACAATCTTTAACACACTGGGAGCAACTGGGGGTGGACCACAAGGCGGGGAATACAATGTTTAAACCAATAGGGGACTACAGGGGAGGAGAATAACTTAAACAAACCAATGGGGTTTTGAAGGATATAAAATTGATAGGGAGGTTTCTAGAGAAAGGGGCAGGCTTGGGGAGGGATTGACATTCAGTGGGAGGAGGAAAAGGGAAGAAAAGGGCAGGTCTTTGGGGACATGGACAACTAGGGCAAAAACTAACAACACGGGGGGAAAGGAACAATCCATTAATAATAAAATATGCTAAAACAGCACAAAACAGGAAGTATTATAAAACTGACTACTAGAACTGCGTTACAATCAAAAACACACACTGCAACAGCATCCCTTGCTGGTTTTGCTTTCAAACCAGAAGACGTGCCAACCAAAAAATTAGCAAACTTAAAAGTTAACTGGCTGCAGCTTTGATTTCCTTCTTATATATATCCCCGAGGGGCTACCTGCTTGTCTAATTGGCTTAGCAGCATGTCTGTTCTTAGTGCCAAGCAGGGATTCACTTTGCCAGGCATGGAGGAAGCTTCTAGGAGCTTTTCATAAAATATTCACTTCTGTGGCTGGCTTCTTCCCTCCCCACCAAAAACCAAGCCATGCAAAACCAACACCTTAACTAATCAGTAGTACTTAGTATGCATCCAATAATTCCTTTTAAACTATACTTTACATTTTTTACCAAATGCCCTGAAAAGAAATGGATCCATAATATTGATCAAAATAGTTCCAGTTCAATAGAAATATTGGGTCATGCAACTCTGGTTTACATAACTATTTTTTGTACAATCAACAGAAGCTTTTTTCACCTCTAAAGAAATGTTTCCTGATGGTTTGGATCAGAAGATCCAGTATTGCCATCGTGAGATTTTTGTTTTGAAGGCCATAAGCTGTGCTCAGTGTTTTCGGTATATTCTTTGTTGTGCCTTGCATATATTTTGGATAGAAAGCCAGTAGAGATGATGTCCTTGCTGCAGTAGCCATGCTAAATAAGGCAGAGTGTCTGGCTGATGTACTGGGGCTGTAGGCTATCCACCAGTCGCCCAGGGCAGTGAGGATCTCTAAAGGAATATAATATTGGCTATGCTCTGGGAGTTTTACAGAGAGAAAGAGCCTCATAGCTCTAATGATTTGTCTCCTGGAGTTCTGAAGAATATGTTGTAAAGAAGAAGGCTGCTGTCTTTTGCAACAATCTTCCGTGCATTGGAGAGGATCATTTAACTTTTTGTCTGGGAATGAAAGAAATATTAGTAGTAATTAGTCCTTTTTCTCTCTCTGTGCATCACTGATTGAGTTTGGGTAGGTTACATTATATTTCTTTTTTTTCTTTAAATATTACATAGTAAGGTGTTCCAAATTCCCAAATTCTGCTTCACTTTATTTTGTAGGCCAGACTGGTTCCTCTTCTCTCTGCTGTATTGTTGCAGACCATATCTGAATGGATTTTTTTTTTTCATTTTGAACATTATTACATTTAAGCTGTATGAACAGAACACTTTATTTATCATTATTTTACCAGTTTGGAAGGAAATACAGAATTTTGAAGACAGGTGACGCGACTCCACTGGTGGTTTTCAATGGAAGAGTAGAATTACAATGTCCTACATTCACAGCATTGTTTGCAGTCATATTGCAGCTAGTTTCCAGCAACTAGGTCAGGTTCTGGAAGCAGGCGCCCATGATAGTATAGAAGTCAAAAAAGTTTCAGTTTGGCGGCTTTTCTTGAAAAATAGCTAATATGTCTCAACGTTGTGCTGAATCTTGTTGTACAGACACGTCTTTAGACGTCTGAACTCCTTGCTGGACTTCTGTATCTCAGAATCAGCTACAATAAACATGTGTTTCCTTATAGCTTTAAGAATTTGGTTCTAGTTTATAAAAGCAAGAAAAGGTTGCCATATTAATACAAGATAAAGAATATGTCAAGAAAGCAGTTAATGGACTGCTTTTTTTCTACAAATTGGAGCAGAGATTTAGTTGTTTGATGGGGGTTTTTTTGCTTCTCAATGGAATTTTAGAAGTGGTGGGGTAAGAAAGTGTGGATTTTTACAGGTTTGCCTTAAAAGAATAATTACAGGAGAAACTGTGGAAAAGAATTAATCCAGAACTCTATGCCTTTCATACAGAGTTTCAGAAGTGAAAAGCAAGAGGAGAGAGTGACACGGATGCTTCTCATGCCAGTAACAAACCCATTGCAGTATCAGCTTCTAGACAACACCCTACCCATGCAAAGTCTTTCCTCTTCAACCATTCTTTACTTGTTTAATTCGTGCAAAGATTAATACATAAAGCAAGAAATCGCTGTGCTATTGAAATGTGCCCTGTCAATACCATTTCCTTCTCTCCAAGGAGCTATAAATATGTGGGAAAGGCAAAGTTATTCCAAAAAGGGAATAAATTCCCCCTGTGAAGATTAATATTCTAATAAGAGGCCACTCTTTGCCTAATCACAACCGTTCTGCAGGAAATTTTCCTTTCTTTATGTGTCTCTGCCTTACTGTCCAAACACTTGACTGAGGAATACTTTTTCTTCTTAGTTTTGGTTGGGGGTTGCTGTTACATTGCCCTGCATCAGGGGTCCCAGACTCTGTTCCGTGCCATTGGAGTTCCTGGCTTGATAGCCAGGGACCTGCAGGGACCTCTCACCTCCTAGCCTGGGCTGCAGGTATCTCATTAGTCAGGAGCTGGGCTGTGTGAGGATCAGACCAAAGGAGCTGTCTAGACCCGGTAATTTTGAACTCCCTATAAGAGTAAGCTCTGAACTATAAAACAGGCTGTTTGTCACAAGGACCTTTGGAATGTGTATCATCTCTGACTGCAAGCCACAGCCCTCACCATAATACCGCTCTGCTCTCACTGCATGTGTGTGTGAGCACACGCATTTCATTGACAACACACAAAGCTCTGTCTACATGTTCCAGAGCTGGGACATTTGATTTTTCCTTAGACAGGCAGTGTTTGCATGATCTAGCCAGAAAAAGTCCACTTATGAAGACACTGAAAAACACTCCAGTTGGAATTTCCTGAGAGAATTGGAGGAGGTGTGGGAATCACAAAGACAGAAATGTCACAGACTCAAGAGGGTTTGATTTACAGCCTTAGAAGAAGCCTAGATTGGTGTGAAAGCAAGGTACACAGACACTGAACAGAGAAGTCATCAACTTATGTTTCTATAGTTATAAGTAAGAATAGCCTTAAGTAAGTAAGAAACTGTATTAGAGAAGGAAGGGTTTTATAGTATACTAATGTAGTCATGTGATTGTACTAGAATAAACTGAGAGTTGAGCTACTATAATAGAGACATATATGTGTACATGTAATCAGGCCTTATTGGGCAGAAGTAGCCACATTGCAGTAGAAAGAAGTAAAGGTGACAGCTTAGAAAAGCAAGACATATTCTCTGGTGACTGTCCATTGGATTAGAAAGTTCTATGGTTAGAAGTGTATTCTCACCTGACTGTGAACGAGCTCTGTCTGGACTTCTGCAATGAAGTACACTGTGCACAACATCCCGGTACTCCGCTACTTCATTCTGTAATCAGCATAGAACTCAAGCTCAGTGAAGGCATTCAGCTTTGCCACTTTTCAGCATCTGTGCTGCACGAATGCACTGTGACATCCCTCCGGATCTTTAGTCCTTGCGAGGCTGTAACGTGCGCATCAGTACTTCAAGGTAAGAAGGAGCGGGCAGAGGGCACTGCGAACTGACAGCGGTTCGCAGGTTGTATAGGAAAGAGGACTGCCCCTTGAATGTGGTGCAAATACAAATTTCCACCAGTTTCAGAGGTACGCTCCAGCCAAGCTTGTTGTCCTGGCACATTTTCTCTCTGTGAAATGTTTTGCGGTATGATCTGGACGACAAGAGATGCAGAATATGGGGCTATGTAGCGCTGAGAATGTAAGTGCCTGGCCCAAGCATCTTTTGGCAGAAGCAGTGCGCTAGAACACCTGGCTGCTGCCACAATGATCTGTGTGGGAAATAGATGCCTAATCCCCTCTGGGAGAGTAAAAGCAGGACTGGTTACAAGAGTCAAAGAGCACTGGGCTGGTGGATGCAGCACACCGGCTGTTAAAGGAGCATGACTCTTACTGGCCTACCAACCAAACTCACGGTGGCAGTGGTAAGGACTAAAGTTCAGCAAGAGCTATTTGTGCTGTTACCTACACCTCTTCCAACCCTTTTGTGGAAACAAATGTGCCTACCTTTAGGTTCCGAGATCCAGAGAACACAATGGTGGTTGCAGTGGAGAAGGGGAGGACAGAGCGCACTGGTGAGCTTGATGTGGCTTACACAGGGCAGGCAGAAGGTGCAGCCCAAGTCTCACTTTTATTTCTATAGCCTTTTTCTACACAAACAACTGCTGGACGTTTGCAACAAAGATGTGAGAGTGAAAAAGTGAGGGCAGGTCTATCTGGGAAAGAAGATACAAAGCATTGTGCGCAGTTTAAAAGCTGTTTAGAAAAAAAAGGAGTTACTTTGAGAACATTTTCTCTCTTGACACTTCCACCTGTGTGACCTCTAGCTGCTTGGACACAGCCACAATGAAAGAATGTGAAAATATTTGCGCTGCCAACGTCACTTTGCACAGGAAAGAGGGTAGGTTGGCAAATGCCTTCTGTCCTGGCACATCTATCAGTCAGAAGTGTGGCTGAAAATGCTTGGCTGTAACGATAGTCTCTCTGCCACTTTGACAGAATGTGCTGATGCGTGTATATATATCTGTGAGAAAGAACGTGTGACTTGCTGGTATGTTTCGTTTGGTTGACAGACTGCAAAGGGACCGTTATGGCCAGCACTGCCTTTCTGTTGTAGGACTTTTTCTTTGAGAGCAGCCGCTGGACATTTTGAAGCAGTTTGGGATCTTCAAGCGTTAGAGTGCAAGATGGTACCTAGATCTTGAGGGAAAGTGCATATCTCCAGGAAGCTGAATGCAGTTCAGTGGGTGCAAGTTACATGTTGAGCAGCTGATGGCCCAGAAAACTTTCTAAAATGAAGAGGCCATGCTGCAATTGCCTTTTATTTTGAAGCTTCTAAACTGTGCAGCCAACAATGAAATGATTCTTCTTCCTTCTCTGCTACATGCAGGATCCCATTCTGTCAATGCCCAAGAGCCAGGATCCACAGCGGAGCTCTTGCCCCTGCACTGCTCCCACACAAACGGGGCTGGGCTAGAAAAGTGCTTG
Source organism: Agelaius phoeniceus (assembly GCF_051311805.1). Lineage (NCBI taxonomy): Eukaryota > Metazoa > Chordata > Aves > Passeriformes > Icteridae > Agelaius > Agelaius phoeniceus. The sequence continues at coordinate 20,613,051 of NC_135277.1, forward strand.
TCTTTTTCCTGGGCACTGTCAGCGCTCTTCTAAATAACCACACCACAGCATTGTCAACTCACAAAACCAGGACACGCACCGAGCCCAGCTCACAACCACCCCCAGGACCCAGCCAAGTCAGAAATGTCCCTGCTCTCCAATCAACTGTGTCAGGGCAAAAAGATTTCACCGATCTTCCCCTTCCAAGTGGATACTCTTCTTTGCCCCACACTCAAAGGCCAACACAAGCTCTTCTGCCCTAACAAACTTTTTCTCTCTCATAGAGTCTCGTAACAAACTTGAAAACGTCGGCCGAACTCGCAACAGAGCTCGCAAAACTGTTGGTGGAGAAAGCTCTTTGCTGCCTGCAATTTCAATTGCACCCATCCAACTATAAACGCACACCCTGCTATCGCCACTTTCCTTCTCAGCTCTAGGTACCACCGTAAGCCTTCAATCTCTCAGAGTCAGGATCCAAATGGGATGGCACCAGGGAATGCTCACAGAGTCCCTAAAGCTACAAGGGACAAAAACCTGTCCTGCCGAGCCTTGCCTGGCCTCTGCATTGCCACTGACAGTTCAACAACTCTAACCCAGAGAACTGCCTATTGGGAAAAGCCTTTCAATTCACTGAGACCACCCAAAGTGGCCACCCAAACTTTGCCAAAGGGAGGAGGAACTAGAAGCCCATCTCAAAAGAAATGGCATCCCCTCCTCCAAAATCCAAAGCATCCAGGGCCTGATCCTCTACAAAGGTGTCAGACCACTGTTATTGGGCATTACCTGTGTGGGGCACTAGCTAGGCTGCACACCAAGACCCAGCGCAGCTCTTTACCTTGTCCAAAAGAAGTGTGCTGGCAGAATTTCAAGAAGGCTGCCTTGAGAAAGTGGAAAACACATGCCAAATGGATTCTTTCAGGAAGGAGACTGCCTTCCAAAGATGGATACCGACTCCATGATTGTACAAATTGAGTCAGTGCTTCCAAACCACAATGTGCCAGGATAGAAAGTTGCTGCTGCCCTTAAGCTGCACGACACAGCTTCTTATCTGCACCTCCAACACTGGGGCTAAGTTGTTTTTTTTTTTCCTTCCTATGAGAAAGCATTGCTGTTCTCCTTCAGGAACTTACCGAGCAAAAGTTGCATACCACGTCCGGTACTGACTCTGTCCAACAATGGCACCTACACAGAAAGGGCCAGGACAGAAATGTCTTGCTGTACTATACCTCCCCACAATACCTTATCATCAGCCCTACCAACATTGCCACCATATCTTTTACTTCCCAAGCAAGGAAAGGCACTCCAAGTCACTTGGCTTTGCCTTGCCTCCAGTACCATGCCTAGTTTTCCTAGCCTAGCCTACCCTAGCTTTGCTTGCTTGCCTATGTCTGCCTTGCCTAGCCCAACAAATAACTTCCTGGCTTTGCTTTGCCTTGTCTATCACTCTTTGCCTTGCCTTCCATGAAGGTAAGGCAATGCAAAGCAAGTGTAGGCAATTGTAGGCAAGTCAAGGGACAGGTTGGCAAGACTGAAGATGTGAGGGAAAGCCAATGGAATGGTAGGTGAGACAAGTGCCAGAAGTTAGAGGCAAGGCTGGGCATAGGAGGTAAAGGTAACCGGAAGGGCTAGGCAAGGCCAAGCCCTGTAGGAAAACTGCAGGCAGGTCAAATGTGAGGCATGGGTATGCAAGGGAATGCAAAGCAAGGGAGAATTAGCAGGGCAAGGCAAGGAAACTGTTGGGTTGCCCAAGCAAGGCAAGTGGCAGGTCCATTCAAAGATTGCTGGTACACAAAGGCGGCCCGGACCGACCGCTCTGTCCAGCATTGATCTTGCATGGGCCATCTCTAATCTGCACCTAAGACACTTGGGTTGCCTGCTTTCCTTTGTGTGCAAAAGAACTGTCATTCTGCCCCTGAAGCCCAAGGGTGAAAGAGGAATTTTGTGTCCAAAATTCAAGACATGTAAGGATAGATGTCAGAAGAAAGCTGTCAGGACAGATAGGTGTGCTTGCACATGACCTCCTCCAGGCTTCCTCTCACATGCTCCTGAAACACTGGGGCCTTGAGAAAAAAAAGCCAGTGGAAGCCTGGAGAATCCTAGGAGAAGCAGGCAGGGCAATGCAAGTTGAAGAAATTCCACCAAAAAAGAGAGGTGGTGAATTCCAGGTGGGGGACTGGTGAGCAAGGTAATGCAAGGCAAGGAAGGGGTTCAAGGACAAGGCCAGACAAGTGGTGGCTTTGCCAGGCAACACAAAAGAGAGGGAGGCAAGGCAATAAGAGTCCTAGAAGGAGAAGGAAATGAAAGATTGGAGCTGGACAACTGGGAAGGAAAAGAAGGATAGGTGAGCAAGTCAATGCAAGGCACTGGGTTGGTATGAAGGGCAAGGGAAGGACATGCATGGGTCAGGAAGGCAAAGGAAAAGAAAGGAATGGTCATCAATGACAAGGAAATGCAAGATTGTGTAGGAAAGGCAAGGCAATGTGGAGGAGGGATAGGCAACACAATGGGTATCTTAACAGGAAATGTCCATGCACAGCAAGGCCAAGAGAAAAGTGGTAGAGAGGTCAAGATGGGAAATAGGTGAGTGCAGCTAAGAAAAAAAGAAAGAAATTGCATAGCTCTCATGTGTGTGTCTGTGTGTGTGAAGTTTGCAGGATGTAAAGCAAAGAAAGGTGTCTCTTGATTGTGGAGTGAATGGATGTTTCCGAATGTAAGTGGCAAGGTCCAAGCAACCTTTCCATCCTGGTACAACTGTGTGTGTGAGACATAGCCAGAAACTTCTCCATTTAGATTCAGACTGCAAGCAGGACATAGAATGTGACTGTGTGAATAGCTGAGCAGGAAAGCACATCACATCAGCATTTTTCAACAGAAGCAGTTTGTGCGAGAAGGAGATGGATGTGTGGGACTCCAGCAATATGGCAATGCACTCACCTGAGAAGCAAAGTGCAATGCCTCAGTGTGTGCTCTGAAAATAAAAGGCTGCAAGGGAAAGGCAAGGGGACAGGCCAGTGAAATCTTTCTGTCCTGGCACACTGAGCTGTTTGAAGGTGAACCGCTGTTTGGTTTCACTAAGGACTCGGAGAGATGGAGAGGATGTGCTTGTCCATGTAGCTGAGAAGGAAAGTGAGAAGCACCGGTACGTTTGGCAGAGTTTGTAGGCTGTGAGAAGAAGGTGACGGCCAGGCCTGGCTTTTGGCTGTGGCACTTGTTGCAAGGAAGAAGCTGCTGGATGGTTTAAGCTTTTGGGGATCTGTGAGAGTGCAAGTCTACGCTGGTACCTCATAAAACTAATGATTGTTGATCATCTGGCTGAATCTATGACATAAACCAGAAGTGAAATTTCCCCCCATTCACCTCAGTCTTTTCACTTTTTCATCCAATAGCCCAAGCCTTTTTGAGGCCGCTGTCAAACGCCCTGCCTTGAAAGCTAGAAGTGTCTCAGTTCACCCACTATGAAACATGGAAAACAGCTCAAGTCAATTTCAGAATTGCCCTGAGCAGAGCTGGTGTTTTGGTACCTGAAATTTCCATTGCGAATATGTGGAAGAATCACCATTTTATTAGGCAAACATTTATGCTAACAGCTTCATCTTCTTGTCGTTGCAGTCCTTAGAAGTTTTGCTATTTACTGAAGCAGGAAACAGATCAAACACGAGAAGCTTAAGAATCCAAGCTCACTGGCCATTGTGCAAATAGCACTTGATGAATTCAAGGTACCATTGTAACATACAGAATGGCTCTATTCAAGAAAATGGATGTGTCGTCCTTCACAGGGGCAGAAAACCTTTCTACCACGTGAACTCTGGGAGTAATCCATCATGCCTCAGGGTGCTGTGGCTGGTCAGAGAGCTACACGATGGGTCTCTTTGCCTATGGCACTCTCAGGGCTCAAAGCTGTACATAAACTCCCCTCCTTACCGACACGCTAGTAAAGCCCACCGAAAATGCCGTTCTTCAGACAGCTTACTGAAACCAGCTAGGAGTTCCCAGCATCACGCTGGGCACTTCTGTCCACAGATGGCTTTGCTTTTAATGAACCAGAACAGAGCTGCGTTTTTCTAGTTTTTAGCTCTACTAAGGTTTTTGATGTAACATGGCGAGAAAAAAATTGTTTCGACAATGATAAATAACAGAGGGGATAATGTACCTTTTGCTGCTATCTTCTTTTGCTGCTCCATTTTGCTTGCTTTGTTATTGCTTTCTGTCAAAGAAACGCCAGCAAAATCCCTCATCAAGTCCTGCTGTGAAGACAGACTGCCAGAAAGGTAGAGAAACTTTGAACCTTTCCAAGACCCTTGTAGCACGTGTCTTGGTCAATTGGTATGCAGATCCTTTCTTCCAGCAGGACTTTTTTGTACCGTTAGCGCACATTGAACTGAATCCAGTACAAAAGCAGTGAATAGAGGAACTTTTCTTTTCATTGGAATGGTGATAAGAATGCATATCCAATAAAAGCATTTTAGAGCAGCAGGAAGATTTTCTATATAGCTAGCAAATCATAAAAAGATGCATATTTACCGGTTGGGTTCCTCTCGGAATTTCAAAGAATTCCAGACAGAAAGCACAGCTTAGTAAACTGCACATCTAAATCACAGTATCTAGAAAGGTGACATGAAAAAGAGCAAGAGGAAGAAAACCAAAAAGAAAACCAAAGGAAGCCAGAAATAAGGCACAGCCTCTCCTCCTTCTCCGCTTACAGTACCTTAGAAGTACCTGCGAGTGTCCTAACAGTCACATAAGTAGAAAACTGTGCCAAGAACAATTGTGGAAACTGGAAAACCGTGCTATCCCAACAGAAACATAGGGTTTGCTTTCACGACAATTAAATCTGCATGCAATGCGTACGGTAAGGGTTTTGTATATTCAAAAACAATTCAAAAATATTTCCAAATTGAAGGGGCTGCTTTATTGTTTGTTTTGAATTACTTGGCTAAATATGGTGCACGTTAAAATACTGCAGAGATGTGGTTCCTTTTACAGATGCCAACTGCAAAGGAGGGAAGCATTTTGTGTACTTAAGAAAGTAAAGTATTAGAGAGTGCTTTTGTTACTTCTTCAGGAGGTTAGAATGTGTGTAAAAGATGCTAGCTGGGGACTTACAATTAATGAATTATTTACTGTCACTAGGTCAAATGACATTAGCTTTCAAAAAGGAAAAGTAGTCTTATTCCACGTGCCAATTCTAAAGTAGATTAATAACCCTTAGCAGAATATAGATATGAAGAGAGACATGACAGGAAAGATTAAGCAACACTGGTGACAGCAAAAGGCTTACCTGCTTCACACAAATACAGGAGATAAAATACTATTTTTACACAAACCTTGCTATTCAGAGCTTTCCTTGAAAAGTTTCAATCGCCAATCATGACAGTAAAATTCAGAGAGACAGTAAAATTCACATAATCGTGAATAAAATTTACTCAATCATGACAGTAACATTTGCTCACTGATGAGTAAAATTCTTAGTGTGATTTAAGTACTTTAAGCAAAGGGTAGCTCAAGCATAACCGGCATTAGATGTCAGAAAAGGCAATTTAGTCTGCTTTTGTCACATCTACTCCATTAAAAAGCTTACTCTGTCTCAGATTCCTTTTGAGGGACACCAACGCAAGCTGTGAAACTGCATGAAAATGATGATTTAAAGAAGTATATATTAGAAGAATGGAATAATGAGTTTTCCTTCCAACTGCTTTGTTTGCCCTTTTAAATTTTTTAAGTCCTTCCTGGTTTCACTATGGTAGCAATGCAGCAAGTGTTCGGTTGTAAGCTGTCCATATTGCCAGCTTCTGGACTGCCTTCAGAAAACTTCCCACTGGTTTTGTATAGAAATCACAAGCAGTAGAGATGACAAAGACTGCAGAAACCTTCTCATCTCCTTCTAGAGCAGGAGCGTGTCTTTGACCCACTCTTAACTAGACAACTTTCATCAGTCATGAGAGAGTCTCATGTTCAAGAGCTAAGCAATGACAGCTGTAAAGGACAAAAAGCACACTGATATTCTCTTGGGACTCCAGCACAGAGCAGTGAAGGAGCTTGAATTCACCTTCTTGGAAAGTTTTAAAATGCACATGAAGTTTAGGAGAGGAGCTAAGCCATGGTAACTTCTATTGAGTATGTCTGCGTAGACAGAGTTTCCATCACTACAGAAGGAATGTCATTTAACCCACGTTATCATCTCTAGCTGCTAAGCTACACTTATTGCAGAGTATCTGCAATATTTTTTACAGGGTGGGCTTTTATATGTAATCCCTGAGTAACATTCCACAGAGAAATATTTTTGGGGGGGTGACGGAAATGGGGCGACACCCCTAACTTTTAACTATTTCAAATAATGGTTACATTTGAAAGTAAAAAAAGATGTAAACCAGTTCTTTCCTAGATGTATTACCAGCACAAACTGTACCAGAATTTGCGACACTTTTGATATGGCAGCATAACTCTACCATGGACGCTCATGCTCTGGGCTATTCCTTAAGAACAAAGTCCTTGCTAGAAATAAAACAAAATTAGCCAAAAATATTGGGCTGGATGATTTCAAAGGCTATGTACTAAAGGCCAAACACTTGTAATAATAGTAATGAGTGGACTAAAAGTTAAAGCATTACTCAGTTCAAAGATATCTTGTTCTCACAGAAGACCGTAGAAAAACTCTATCTTTGTGGGTTTGTTTTATCCATTTAGATGTACCTTCTACTTCTTGCCACTGTATGAGACTGTTTATGACAAGGTTGGAAGACCTCATGTAACTTTCTATAAGTAACGAAACAGAAGCCAGTAAAGAAAGGCAAAATTGTTAATGGCAGGTGGGAGGGAGGCCAAGAAAAGAAAACAAAAGAACAATAATAATTAAACACCCCTCTGTCTTCTGTGAAAAGAAAAGGCACAGACAAGAAAGAACAACTGCAAAATTCTCACTAGAAAAATGCACTTTATCTGGCCCGAGTATTTTGTGCTACATTTTTTGCTGTTTTCGCATGCCAAAAATCCTAATCATTGAAGGTGTCTCTTTTCTCTTTCTGGAATACAGCTAGGAAGATGGCTGTGTCATTGCTGTCAAGCTGCTATTCTCAGAGTTGTCCAGTTGAAAGTCCTAGATTAATAATAACTGATTTGCTCTGTCACTTTAATACGGCATGACTTAACCACTTTCAGTTTCAGCACTTGAACTTGCCCAGCCCTACAATTCTTTGCCTTTTGAACGGGTATATAAGCCCCTTGGCAACTGGCCTTTGTAAGTACGTGAAATTATGCAGAAATTCACTATGAGATGAAGCCAAATGAGTCACGCCTGTAGATTAACTAGGGCATGCAAAGCAGAGAGGGGAAATGAGAGCAACAGAGAGAGTACACAAGAAGAGAGTAATTGCTCCTTTTTTTCTGCAACAGGGCTAACATCATAGAAATCAAAATGAACACAAATCCTCCTAGGGCTGGTTCTGGCAAAAGACAAAGACTTCTTTTTGTGTCCACAGGCCTGGAATATTTAGCTTTGGATCATAGCAAAATGCTGATGACAAAACGAGGCCATTAAGTCACATACAGTATGAAGCAGTATGAACGAGGAAAGCAGCTGAGAGCATCAACCCTAGTAGGTAGTCTCAGTATTCTTCTTGACATTAGCAGAAATTTGAAATGAGTCTCTGAAAATTACAAAGGAGGCAGAAGAAAAGGGAGCAATGACTCCTCTGGCATAGTGTTTCCTAACAGGGATCTTCAAAATGTAAAGATTGTATCATTCTTTCAACTGAAGGAAGGTATTAAAACAACAGGAAGGAAATGGCATCACATGCTAGAAAGACTCCAGGCAGTGTACTTCTAGACAGAAAGGCCACTGATGGAAAACTGACTAAACTGGCACCAATGCAGCAGCATTGTATTAAAGCCCAGAAATGTTCACCGCTTCACTCTCTGCCATTCCGTTCATATGGACACAGCAGCTCTGCAACATTCCTACTGATCATCTCCTTGGCAAACTGGGAGTGAGGGTCCTTAGTGACGCAGAGTCCCCAGGCAGGTGCAGAGGAGAGCTGCTTTTTTGCAAAAAACCAGGCTTTTGAAGCACTCAGGCCTTTATCAGTTCCATAGCTTTAAGCCATAACAAAATTCATTCAACCAACCATCATACGCCACGCTGTGAACAGGCGACGATTCCAGAACTTGTTGCTCTACCTCTAATTCAGCAGCCTCACCCTCGCATAGTTTTTTTCTACTTAGCCAAAGTAACAGGCCTCAGCCCAAGGCCTTCCTTTTGTAAGCTTCTGCCTATATGCAGCAGCAAATCACTACTTTCTTCCGTGCCAAGAGTTTAGGTAGATGATTTGCATCTGTCCTTCCGGTGAAACATAATGGGGAGAGAAAATCCTGTCGGAAATGTTCAGTCACTCAGTTTTCTAGACAGGCCAAATCAAAAGAAAAGCAAGCTATAGGATTGTGTACTTGCTCTGACAAAACACCTGTTGCCCTCTCACAATGAACTAGCAGAAAACCAGCAAAAATGAAACTTGAGGCAAACAACCCTTTGAAGGGAATTATGACATGATCAATAAGAACACATTTCCAGCTTGTCGAGATACTTGAAATGTCAGCAAAGGCTTGAAGGCAAAGGCTGAACGAATGGGGAAAGGTTACAAGAATCCCAAGAAAAACATGACCAAAAATTAAAAGAATCCCAAGAAAAACATGGGCAACTGACCTGTTGAACTCTTCAGTAGCTGCTGATTTAGATAGGCCATTCAAGTTAATTTACCCGTGCACCTTCCACTCCTTTTTCACCTGTCACCATCACAGGGTGAATTGTGACCATGGAATCACAATTCTTTGGATTCCGTTCTTAGCTTTAGGAGACAACTACAGTAGCTGATGTACCTGTTACTGATGTGATACCCAGGAACACAGAGTTGACACATTTCATTCATATCCAATCACAACTAGCAATACTAAGAGGATAGGATTGGCCTCTTTTCATGATGCTTTTCTTATTTTACAGCCTGCTCTGATTCTGGTGAAACTTTTTCATTAGCTTCTCTCCAAAAAAAAAGAAAGTCCAATGTCCCTCCTTACTGGTGCAGGTTTACCATTCGGTTTGACTAGTCTAAAAATGGAATTGGAACTAGCAGGAATTACTGTTTTAAGTGTCCGGTCCGTTCAATCTCAGGTTGATAAAAGCCTAGATACTATTGGCGAAATACTCTGTTTCCCCCAAGAGCGGATGCATGCTATTTAATCCAACTTTTTATAACAAACTCCAATAATACAGAATCCAGTCATACAAAAGAGTCACAAAGAAGCAGGAAGAATTATCGGACCATTTAGGGAAGCAAACTTCTCACCTTTTGGAGTGAGCATAATCTGCTAGCTGAAGTAACAAACTTGTGGGCAGAAATGTCCCTACTACTGAGAAGTTGCTGAAAAGGGAACTACCTAAGCTGTGTGACTTTCCCCTTTCTATTCATTGGTCAAGCATAGTAGCCTAAAATTAATGGGGTCAATCAAAGACAAACGCTAATCTAGTCAGAGGTCTATGAAAAGTCCAAAACAAATCGGAGTTCTTCTTAGACAATGGAAATGGAAGCAGAGCTACCAATCTATTTCCTTGCAACAGATCTTTAAAACTCATTCCCTTTTAGTCATAACTAATGTATAGCCACCAGTACAATCAGGAAAAGATGAGACATACAGATGTCAGTAAGTGAAGGATTTGAAAGAATTATTCCCATTATTCATCGTCTAGACTGTAACTCTATCATGAAAATTGGAACACTTTTAGTAAGTATCCCTTGTGGGAAATTCAGGACTCCTGGACAACGGAGCAAGAGAATTAAACAGAAGCCATTGATTGTTGACATGATGCACTTGCACATTCTAAATCTCTGCATTCTAAATCTCCAGGCCCGCATTTCTTATTGGTGCCTTTGTCTTGTTCATGCATTCTGCGTACACTTCTCAGAAGACGTGTTTGGTTACAGTCCAGGTGCTTTGCTGCCCCTCGTTATCCAGTTCTTGTGGTCTTTGAATTTGGTTTCTCAGCTTCTCTTTCTTATTTTGCATGGCTTATGTCTTAGTAACCTTGATGAATTCCAGAGGGCCCGGAGAAAATTTTGATAAGAACGGTTCCAAGTTGGATGGCTTGTGCACCCTGTAGTCTAAGTGGTTCAGATGCATTGCTACAATTCCCCCTTTTTCTTCTTTCACCAGCCAGACCATTTCCACCGTATTTTCTTCCAAGAGGCTCTCCAGTTTTGTTATGTATGGAATAACACAAAGCAATATAATAATGACTCCTAGTAATAATAAAGCTTCCTTTACGAGATCTTTCAAAAATTCAATTCTTTACCATTACTCAAACCATTCATGCATACCCCACCCATTCCCAATCAATTTCTTCATGTTATCTTCTCGTTGTTTGAGTTTCCTGTGAATGACTGCAGAATGGTGAAACATGTTCATTCAACACATTCCTTCAAAATCCTCACACTCGTGCCCATGTGCTAACAATGATAAATCGATAGGAGTTTTCTTTTGCAGTTTGCCATGTCTAATGATATCTACGTCACTGAGCAACTGATTTAAAACTGCTGAACTTACCTTTAGTTGTTTGACCATCCAGCATCCCAACTTATTAGGCGTAGTCAAAGCTTGCCCAGCAGCAACAACTGCTGTAACAAATGGCACTATTAACCTGGCTGAAACGCCGAAACCACTAAACAATTGAGACAATTGAGGTTTAAGCTTGTCCTTCTTTTTTCAGTTACGCGGAGGCAAAGAAGGGACTTCTGTCTGCACAGAGCATTGTGCCGGTCGTGGGGCACTCCGGACCGCGGCTTCTGCCGAGAGACACCCGGGACCGGGCCTTAGATAAGGAGAGCTCTGTATCCCCGTCTTCGGCGTCTCTGGTGGCCTGTATCTTAGCAAAAAGCTTTTCCACTATGTCTCGCAAGGACAAACTCTGCCAGTAGAGCAAACATTCCCGATTGTGTTCTTGAAATGGCAGGAAGGTCTGCAGAGTGTTTAAAAAGAAGGAAAAGAAAGTTGTCCAAAACTCCCTCCATTCGAATGGTAATGTGATAGGAAAAGGCGGATTTGTGGTAAGGTACTTTTTTCTCTCAGTTGGAAAAGTGCGCAAACAATCCTAGTGTTGTGTGGCTTGGATCTTCGCCTTTCGGAAGCTGCCGCTCTCTCCATCTCCCAGAGGCGAAGAAGCGGCTTCTTTGTGCCCAGAGCATGGTGCTGGTCGTGTTGAGCTCCGGAACGTGGATTCTTCCGAAAGATGCCCGGGACCGGCAGTAAGCTACCGAGAGCTCCTTATCTCCGTCTTCTGTGTCTCTTGCCACCTACATCTTAGCAGAAAGCTTTTCCTCTATATCTCAAAAGGACAAAATGTGCCAGTACATAAAACATCTCCGAACTTGTTCTGGAAGTTGCACGGATACCTGCAGAGTTTTCAGCACGAAGGAAAAGAAAGTTGTCCTCTTACCTCCTCCCAAATTCGAACAGACAGAAGCACATTTCCTTCCCGTAAAAAATCCTGGTAATAGCTCCCAGAAGAATACCCTTTGACTGTGAGAACCAAGACCTATGTAAGAAAAAATAGTCAATTTTTTGAGACCCAATATCACACATCTGTGTGCAGGAGGAAGAGGGGTATCTGCATGCGTGAATGGGAAGTGTAATCGCCAAAAAACTAGAGCCAATATTTAGTAACCAACATGTAACAAGTGTGGACGTATATAATTTCCTGCTCTTTTTGGATCTTTTTTCTTAAAGGTTATTTTGCTTTTAAAGATTTTCTAGTAATTTAAAAGATTCTTCTGTGTTTGTGAGAATAGAAATCGCCATAAAGCTTAATATGTAAAAGCAGGGTAATCTTTTGGACTTGATGATGACTATTTGGAAGATGATATTTTCATCTGCATAAATCAATTTCCTTGTTTTGGAAATATTTTTGTGACGGAAAGTAGTAAGTTTCAAGAAGTGTTTTTAGAAGGTGTAAAAATTGAGATCCTCATTTGTATCACAGCAATACAAAGAATATCCCTTAAAACCATCCATTCCATCATTTCTTTTTTGTATTTTTGTATTTTTGACTTTTCAATAGCTAATTCTCACTTTCAAATTATTTTTAAATGTACTGTTTTGACACAATTTTGTTATTTCTTCATTTCTAAGCTTCAAAATTATATTTAAAGAAGAGTGTTTTCCTGTAACTACTTGACAGTTTGCAAATTCACATCAAAGTGGAGGGAGAGAGGGAAGGAAGTAGAGCGGGTTGCAAGAAGCAAAAGAAAGTTGTCCAAAACCCGTTCTTTTCGACTATTTATGGTAATGGAAAAGGCAAGGTACGATTTTCTTTAGGTTTGAAAGCTGCCCTCACTATACAGCGCTTGTTTAGGCTTCCTTCTTCGCTTTTAAAGAAGCTGCCGCTCTCTCCGTCTCTAGGATGACGAAGAAGCGGATTCTTTGCGCATAACGCATTGTGCCGGTCGCGGTGAGCTCTGGAGAGCGGCTTATGCCAAAAGATGCCCGGGACCAGCGCTTAGCTTTGGAGAGCTCCTTATCTCTGTCTTCTGCGAGTCTTGTCGTTTAACACTTAGCAAAAATCTTTTCCACTATGTCTTGCAAGGAGAAACCATGCCAGTAAAGAAAACATCCCAGATCTTGTTCTAGAAGTTGCATGGAGGTCTGCAGACTGTTTTGAAAGAAGGAAAAGATAGTTGTCCAAAACCCCTTCTATTCGAATATAATGTGAATGGAAATGGCAAGAGAGTGGTAAAGTACTGTTTTCTATAAATGTGAAAGCTTCGGACAGAATGCCGGTACTTGGCAGCTTTGTTCTTCCACCTTCAGAAGCAGCCGGTCTCTCCATCTCCCGGAGGTGAAGAAGCAACTTCTTCCTGCACAGAACATTGTGCCGAGCGCAGGGAGCTCTGGAGAGCGGTTTGTGCCGAAAGATGCCCGGGACCGGCACGTAGCTTCGGAGAGCTCCGTATCTCCGTCTTCTGCATTGCTTGTCTCCTAGATCATAGCAAAAAGCTTTTCCACTAAGTCTCACAAGGAGAAACTGTGCCAGTAAAGAAAACATCCCGGATCTTGTTCTAGAAGTTGCACAGAGGTCTGCAGAGTGTTTTGAAAGAAGCAAAAGATAGTTGTCCAAAATTCCTTGTATTCGAATATTAATGTGAATGAAAATGGCAAGAGAGTGGTAAGGTAGTGTTTTCTATTGGTTGAAAGCTGCACACAAAATCCCCGTGTTGTGCGGCATGAATCTTCGCCTTTTGGAAGCTGCCACTCTCTCCGTCTCCCAGAGTCAAAGAAGTGGCTTCTTCGCTTACAGAGCATTGTGTCGGTCCTGGTGCATTCCGGAGAGCGGCTTGTGCTGAAAGATGCCCGGGACAGGCACTTAGTTCGGAGAGCTCTCTGTGTCCATCTTCTTTGGCTTTTTTTGCCTAACACTTAGCAAAAAGCTTTTCCACCATATCTTGCAAAGAGAAACTATGCCAGAAGAGAAAATATCCCTGATTTTCTTCTAGATGTTGCACAGAGGTCGGCAGAGTGTTTAGCAACAAGCAAAAGATAGTTGTCCAAGACCACTTCTTTTCGAATATAATGTGTATGGAAAAGGCAAAACATTCGTAAATTACTGTTTTCTCTCAGTTTGAAAGCTGTCACACTATGCTGGTGTTTTGTGGCTTGGTTTCTTGCCTTTCAGAAGCTGCTGCTCTCTTTGTCTCTGGGAGGCAATGAAGCGGCTTCCTTGTGCACAGAGCATTGTGCCGGTCCCGGTGAGGTCCGGAGTGCAGATTGTGCCTAAAGACGCCTGGGACTGGCACTTAGCCTTGGAGAGCTCCATATCTCTGTCTTCTTCAGCTCTTGTTGCCTAACACATACCAAAAAGATTTTCCAACATATCTTGCAGGGAGAAACACTGCAAGTAAAGAAAAGATCCCTGTTCTTGTTCCAGAATTTACACGGAGGTCTGCAGAGTGTTTAGCAAGAAGCAAAAGATAGTTGTCTAAAACTCCTATTCGAATATAATGTGAATGGAAAGGCCAGGAGAGTGGTAAAGTACTTCTTTCTATAAATCTGAAAGCTGCGGAAAGAATGCCGGTGTTGTGCATCTTCGTTCTTTGCCTTTCGGACGCTGCCGCTCTCTCTGTCTCCCGGAGGTGAAGAAGCGGCTCCTTCGCGCAGAGAGAGCATTGTGCCGGTAGCGGTGAGCTCTGAAGAGTGGTTTGTGTTGAAAGACGCCCGGGACCGGCGCTTGGCTTCGGAGAGCTCCTTATCTCCGTCTTCTGCCTCACTTGTCACCTACATCTTAGTAAAAAGCTTTTTCACTATGTCTTGCAAGGAGAAAGTGTGCAACTACAGAAAACATGCCCGATCTTGTTCTAGAAGTGGCACATAGGTCTGCAGAGTGTTTAGTAAGAATCAAAAGATAGTTTTTCAAAACTCCTTCTATTCGAATATAATGTGAGTGGAAAAGGCAGGAGAGTGGTAAGGTACTGTTTTCTCTCTGTTTCAAAGCTGCCCACACCTTGCCGTTGTGGTGGGGCTTGGTTCTTCATCTTTCGGAAGCTGCCGCTCTCTCTGTCTCCCAGAGACGGAGAACCAGCTTCTTTGCGCATAGAGCATTGTCCTGGTCGCGGTGTACTCCGGAGCGGGGCTTCTGCTGGAAGACACCTGGGACGATCTCTTAGCTTCGGAGAGCTCCGTATTTCCCTCTTCTGCGTCTCTGGTGGCCTGTATCTTAGCAAAAATCTTTTCCACTATCTCGGAAGGAGAAACTATGCCAGTACAGATAACATCCCGGTTGTTGTTCTAGAAGTTGCCCGAGCGTCTGTAGATTTTTTAGTTAGAAGCAAAAGAAAGTTGTCCAAAACCCCTCCTTTTCCAAAAGTAACTTGAATAGAAAAAGCAGGAGAGTGGCAAAGTACTGTTTTCTTTATGTTTGAAAGCTGCCCACAACATGCCGTTGTGGTGCGACTTGGTTCTTCACCTTTCAGAAGCAGCCGCTCTCTCCGTCTCCTGGAGGTGAAGTAGTGGCTTCTCCGTACAGTGAGCATTGTGCCGGTCGCAGTGAGCTCCGCAGAGTGGCTTGTGATGAAAGACGCTCGGGACCAGCGCTTAACTTTTGAGAGCCCCTAATCTCCATCTCATTCGTCTCTTGTGGCCTAACACATAGATAAAACTTATGCACTTTGTCTTGCAAAGACAAACTGTGGAAGTACAGAAAACATCTCCGATCTTGTTCTAGATGTTGTACGGAGGTCTGCAGAGTTTTAATAAGAAGCAAAAGATAATTTTCCAGAACTCCTTCTATTCGAATATAATGTGAATGGAAAAGGCAAGAGAGTGCTAAGGTACTGTTTTCTATTAGTTTGATATGTGTGCACAGAATCCCAGTGTTGTGCGGCTTGGTTCTTTTCCTTTTGGAAACTGCCACTCTTTTCGTGTGCTGAAGGCGAAGAAGCGGCTTCTTCGCGCACAGAGCATTGTCCTGGTCGCAGTGTGCCCCGGAGCGGGGCTTCTGCCGGAAGACACCCAGGACCGTCACTTAGCTTCAGAGAGCTCCATATCTCCTTCTTCTGCATCTCTGGTGGCTTGCATCTTAGCAAAAATCTTTTCCACTATCTCGGAAGGACAAACTATGCCAGTAGAGATAACATCTGGATGTTGTTCTAGATGTTGCCTGGGGGTCTTTAGATTGTTTAGTAAGAAGCGAAAGAAAGTTGTCCAAAACTCCTCCTTTTCCAAAATTAAGGTGAATTGAAATGGCAGGAGAGTGGTAAGGCACTATTTTCTATAACTTTGAAAGCTGCGCACACAATCCAAGAGTTGTGCAACTTCTGTCTTTGACTTTCGGAAGCTGTGGCTCTCTCTGTCTCCCTGAGGTTTAGAAGAAGCTTCTCTCCGCACAGAGCATTGTGCTGGTCGCGGTGCGCTCTGGAGCGTGGCTTCCGCTGAAGGATGCCCGGGACCGGTGCTTAGCTTCGGAGAGCTCCATATCTCCGTCTTCTGCCTCTCTTGTCGCCTATATTTTAGGAAAATTCTTTTCCAGTATAACTTGCAAGGAGTAATTTTGCCAGTACAGAAAACATCTCCGGATCTTGGTCTAGAATTTCCACAGAGTGCTGCATGTTGTTTAGCAAGAAGGAATAGAAAATTGTCGGAAACTCCTTCTATTTGAATGTTACTGTGAATGGTAGTTTAAGGGCAGGAATTGTATAAGGTACTGTCCTGTCTCAGTTTGAAAGCTTTCACAAGGACGAACTCCATCAGCACCTCAAGCTTTCCCCAATTTTGTCCCTGAGCTTTCATTTGCTGCACATTCAAGAATCAGCCCTCTTTCTTATTTAAGCTGTAAGTTGCTTTCAAATTGCCGTGCTCACTCTCCTCTCCTCCCCATTTAAAATAATCTCGAGCACATTACCTTTCAGCAAAAAAATCCAGGTAATAGATTCAGGAAGAATATGCTTTGACTTTTAGAACAAAAGCCTATCTAATAGAAAAAAGATGGTCCATTCTTTGAGACCCTATATCACACATCTCTGTGCAGGAGGAAGAGGGGTATCTGTGTGTGTGAATGGGAATTGTACTCGCCCACAAACCAGGACTTAGGCTTAGTAACTAACATGTAGCAAGTGTGGATGTATATAATTTGCTGCTTTTTTTGGATCTTTTTTCTCAAAGATTAATTTGCTTTTAAAGATTTTCTAGTCATTTGAAAAATTCTTCTGTGTTTGTTTGAGAATAGAAATCTCCATAAATCTTACTGTGTAAAGACAGGGTAATCCTTTGGACTTGATGACGACTATTTGGAAGTTGATATTTCATCTGATAAAACAATTTCCTTGTTTTGGAAATATTTTTGTCACGGAAAGTAGTAAGTTTCAAGATGTGTTTTTAGAAGGTGTAAAAATTGAGATCCTCATTTGTATCACGGAAATACAAAGAATATTCCTTAAAAGCATCCATTCTATCATTTCAATTATGTATTTTTGAATTTTCAATAGCTAATTCTTTCCTTAAAATCAATTGTAAATGCACTGTTTTGACACAATTTTGTTATTTCTTCATTTCTAAGTTTCAAAATGATATTTCAAGAAAAGTAATTTCCTGTAATTACTTGACAGTTTGTAAATAAACATCCAAGTGGAGGGAAGGAGGGAGGGAAGAAAGAGAAAAAGAGAAAAAGAAAGAAATAAAGAAAAGGAAGGAAGGAAGGAAGGAAGGAAGGAAGGAAGGAAGGAAGGAAGGAAGGAAGGAAGGAAGGAAGGAAGGAAGGAAGGAAGGAAGGAAGGAAGGAAGGAAGGAAGGAAGGAAGGAAGGAAGGAAGGAAGGAAGGAAGGAAGGGAGGGAGGGAGGGAGGGAGGGAGTGGGCTACTCCTGGATGACAAACTTGTAGTGGCTAGTATGTTATTTGCGTACATTTCTGATGCTGGTTGTTAACTATTGTGCAGAAAGATCTCTCAACTATTGGAATTGACTAGATTGTAGTTGTGTTCAAATTTGCTGATGAGAGAAGGTTTTTTGCTGAACACAGTTTAGCAAGCAAGAGAGCTTAGTCTTAAGATGCTATGAGTCCCAGAAGAAGATGAATGAGGTGATGACATGCCTTGTGTTCTGAAGAGAGATCAAAACTTATTTCTGGGGTCACCCCCCCTCTTGGTACAGAAAGCGCACAGAGGGCTTTGCCCCAAGGTTTGTGCAAAAATACTCTTTTGATGCAACTCTTAACCAGACAAAATCTCTGGGAAAATTTGCATGCTCTTCCTGGGAAATCTACTGAAACGGTTCAGAAGTTATTCCCATTCCCTGTTGCTAACCTCTGCTGTCTAGCTGTCCGATATGTTTGGGACCATGTTGAAATCATTCTAAACAATGGACTGATGCTGCACTGTTGAGTAAACATAGGTCTTTTCCAAAGGTGTGAGGGAAAAGTATTTCTATTGGTAAAAATGATAGAAAACAATACCAGCATGGCAGAAAAAATTACATCAATAGAATGAAGATGCCCAGAATTCTTATTTTGAAGTAACACAGAGTCAATATTTTTTAAAGAAGGTTGTGAAACTTATTAAGAAGTAGGAGTACATTCCACGGGACTGGTGCACAAGTTCATGTTTCCAACTTACAAAATACATATTATTAAAAGAAAAACGTTCTGCCTTGTAGAAAAGTAACCCATTAGTTGCAGAAATCTGTGGCTCTCAGGGCTTTATATTAGTCCGATCTGGCTATCTTGAACTCTTAGCCCTACCGGACTGCAAAGAAGAAGTAGGAGATGAGAAGTGCAAACAACTAAATAAACTATTTAGTGCAATACAACAATTAGTAATTTTATCAAAGGTAGGATTAGATCAAGTATTCCTACAAGACAGTAGTAGTACTAGGAAAAGCCTTTTGGCCTCTACTTAACTATAGGAAACTTGAGAAAGCAGAAGAGTGTTTTTCCCTGCTGCAAGCTGTACTTCCTAGTTGCTAGTGGTGCTTCAACATTGTCTAAAGAAAACTTGCCAAAATAAGACTATTGTATACAAGCAACTGTATCTATCTATTGTGTTCCAGCTAATTTCAACTAACAAGTATGAGACACACTCTAGTTGAATATTCTAATGCATAGATGGAGTATACCATCAGTAATAAATGGGGACTCTGGAAAAAGGAGCAAATGCAGATGAATTTCAGGGAAGGAAATTATTGGAGTGCTAACTGCAGTCCCTCGACTTTACAAGAAATTCTGTCCAGTAATCCCAACCAGAAACCTATAGAAATTCATTTTCAAATGGGTTGCATCTATGGTCCTCTGTTCTTCCTATATGAAGAAACTGGTTTTTAATCTGCAAAGAGTATGATTTCTCTCACCGAAGCAAATATATTTAATCTTTAGGATCCCTTTCTATTAAATTGACAGAAAAGGAATTGATTGATTCCACCTAACATTGAGTCTTTTGGTAAAGGTCAGTTTGAGAAAACTTTTTTCTGCTAGGATTCAACTCAAGGATTGGAAGAATTGAGAAGACTGCTAGGCACTGGAGCATGGAGAGACACTCAGCCTCTGTGGATATATACCTCAGAATAAAATTGTCAACTCTCTAAACTTTACTGACTCTACTGAGCAGAATTCTGACTAGAATCTCTTTCACACATAGATACCCCTTTTCAAGACACATGGTAAGATGAATCTCACCTCCTGTTCTGTATTTGTATTTCTATTGACTATTTAGGATACATAGATTAATTTCAGATGTCTAAAGTTATGTGAGATTACGGCCTGGAAACCTCTCCCTATAAGCTCAAAACACAGAATGCTGCAGTTCTGTAAAATTTGCCAGAGAAATGACTATAGCAATTGAGTGCATAATACCTTTTAACTCCTCAGTGAATAAAACGCCCAAACTATATTTGTTTTTTGAATTTAGCACTCTTCTTGCTACAAAGTTATTTAAATTTATTTAACTTCACATGGCTGATTTAAAAAGCATCTAATTCAGAGAAAGATTGGTAAAGCCAGATAGGAAAGAAAATTAGAAATTGGTTACTCACAGTGTGAGCAGGAAGACAGGGAATGATTCAGAAGAGCAAGGAATCTAAACAGAAGCAGTGACAATGAGAGACATCCAGCAAGTTTCCTACGAGGATTATGAACTATTTAATCTGTGAAAAAATTAGAAGAGCCTGCACATGTGATGTCTCACCATGGCAGCACAGTAGCCATTGTGTGTGCACATAACTGCCAAAGTAACATGATAAAGAGAAGGAAATATAGAGAATAATAGAACTGAGTAAGAAGACTTTTTCAATCATTGAAATTCAGGTGGTGAATTATTCAAATTACCAGTTTTATACTGTAAAAGAGCAGATATAGACAGGCTGGTAAACTGCAGATATGTATCGTTTGTAGTCAGAAAATGTAGTGGTCTCAGAAAACCGCAAGTTCTAGTTTGGACCAAAAGTTTCTGAAAGTCACATAAGAAAGTATAAACATGCAAATCAGAACACTTGGGAAAAGTACCAGGATCCAGAGATCAAGATCTGGATGAAGATCAAAGGCACTGGTGAGTTTTTCAAAAAGCAAAATCATATGCAGCTGACTGCGCTTGTGCATGAGCAGCTGCTAGATTTTTGCATTTCCTTTCACTCAGCACAAAAACTCGATGCTCTGCTGCTCCATTCTTCCCCTTCTGTGATCTGTACAGGACTGAAGCTGAGTGAGGTTATTCAGTTTTGCCCCTTCTCAGCCTCTGTGCTACACTGCACTGCGATATCACTTGGGATGTTTTTCATTCATCTATGCTTATTTCAAACATCAATAAATTCATCGGTTGGGTTAGGTTAGGTTATTCATCAGTTAGGTTACGCATTGTCATATTGCTCGGGATCTTTTGGCTTATTTCAAACATCAATAAATTCTTTAGTTGCCTCCAATAGTTCTGATGAGGCTGCACGTAATGTTCCTCCTCAGCGCTTTGTTGTCTCTCCGGAGCTGGTGTGGACAGGGCAACAGATGAGGGAATTGTGTCCACAACAGCCTATTTTTCCCTCTGATTTTGTCTTGCTGTCCATTTTTCTGTCTTCTGAGGAACTTGTGCATGAGGGTCGAGGGGAAGTTGATGCTGATCTGGCTGGGAGAGTCCCTGCTACTCCTTTCCCTATGGTAAGGAGGAGAAATATGTATGTACTAGGGATGGGGTAGTCTGTACTATTTTACTTGGGGCCATGAAGACTTTTCTTGGGAAAATTCTATGGTCAAGGGGAGCAGAGGAGACAATTGCCTTTTTGGTAGATCCCTGCAATTCCTTGCTTGGCAAAGTTATGACGATGTTTCTCTCAGCAGGTGAAGTATTCTGTCATTGCTGAAATAAGGACTCCAAGAAAGCAGCTGCCCCTGTGGGATGGAGGACAACCCTTCAGTCCCTAATTTACTCTGTCCAGCACAGTACCACAATGGTCAGACCTTAATTACTGTCTGATGGGGTCTTCTCCTTGTTTCCAGTATATTCATTCCCACCTTACACACTTCCACTCTCCACATCTCATGTTCCTTCATCATTTTGAAATCTTCACACACTGCCGGAGCAAGGCTTTCCATCTGGAAAGACTTCCAGGGCTATGAGTCCATGGGAGCATCTGGAGTAAGAGGATGCATGGTGTCCCAAGACCCCATGTCCCAGTGACCTTCACCTCAGAGGAGAGGGCGACGTTGCTTTCAGCAGCCCTGGACAGGGGTAGCTGAGAGCCCTTGGCTTGGAGAGCTGAAAGTGGGGCCAGGATGGAGGCAGCAGGTGAGTTCACAGCTGGGCACTGTTCTTTTGGCTTTTCTTCTGTACTAAAACATCAAGTAACCTCGGGAAGAAGAGTTAAACACAACATAGCAGGTGCTCAAGTGCTGATCATCCCACTGGACTGCTGCTGAACAAGGCACCAATACCAGAGCTTCCCCACAGTTATCCTTCAGCTGCTGGTGGCATAACCAAGGAGCATCACAGAAAGGTTGAAGTGCTGCTCCCACTGGCTTTGTGCCAGACCAGCAATCTCAGTTGAAATTCTAGTGCAAGAAATCACAGCTTTTCAAAGCATTCCCCTCTTCTACCCTTTTTGCACAGTTTTGCTTTCCAGAGGTGTGTCAAGCATGGTTCCCCTGTGCTGGGAAATGAGAGTATCCAGCTGCAAAGATTCATTAGCACAACACCTTCTACCATTACAAATGCACTATTGAGAAGGACAGGGCTCGGTGAACTCTGGAGAGCACTGCCATGCAGCAGGCACAGGGACTGTAAAGGCCCCGTGGAGAGCAGAGGTATAAAGATAGAAATGCCAACTCATAGTGAATAGCAGGAAGCCCATGTCTTCTGCCTTTCGGACTCATGCTTACCTCTCTGTAAGCTCATAGGTGACGGCTCCTTAATCCCTGCTATTGGACAATTTCGGATCCCCCTATCTCGTATATAAGGGGCTGTTTTAGCCCGGTTCGGCAGAGGAGCTGTCGCTGGAACCCTTTGCAGACCACACAATAAGACATCACTGAAGAATGCCATAATAGCCTTTTCCTCTCTCATTTTGTGTCTGCTGGCCTACCTGAGGAACTTTAGCAAGCCAAATACCAGAATCAAAAGGAGCTGAAAATCAGTAAAGACCTGATATCCCTTGTGATTGCTAATGTTGCCAGTAACTGAGAGGTATTTGGGTTCAATGGTTAGGGTTAGGATATAAATATGAAAAAAAAAAAAAATTTTACAAATTTAAATACAGTCAAAATTAAAGGGGTTCTTTTTGGCTTTTATACGGGTAGAGGCAGTGGAATTATTTTAAATAATGTAAGCATTACAGAAGCAAAAATCCTAACAAATATATACTTACTATGTAAAAATATGTATAAAAATATAGAAATAAATTCAAGTAGATGTAATATAGAATATAAATTTATTTATAAATAGAAATGTATAAATATACATCAATATACATTATAAATAGAAAGGTGAATATTAATATGAAAAAATATTTTAAAAATATTTAAATATTTTTAAAATAAATTGTTGGGTTTGGGGTTGGTTTTTTTTTTTTTATCCTATTAGTTAGAGGCAGGCGGGTTTTTTTCTTCTTCCTGGTTGTTTTGGGGCATTTATTTCAGAGCAGTTTTGGGGGGAGATCGCCCATGTTCTTTTTTGCCGCCTTCCCTGCCCGCAGCCCCAAGGCGCGCGGCGCCCCCGGCTGGGGTGGGAGGCAGTGCTGCCGCCTTGTGGGCAGAGCGCGGTACTGCAGCCCGCCGCCGACAGGCAGCCGAGAGGCCGCCCTCTTGGGAGCGGCGCGTGGCGGACTTTGTTTGACCTTCTCAAAAGGGCGGCCAAAAGGGCGGGAAAATGGAGGACCCCCGGCGGTCTATCCGGAATGCCTGCACGGAAACCGACGCCGGCGAGGCCCCGACGAGATTTTCTGTGGCGTTTCAATTGCGGTGATGGCATTCCGGTTCGCCTGCAGGGTTAGGCGTCGCGGGAAATCGTTTCTAGAGCTCGAGGTGGGTGTCGGCATTTTGATCAGGCAGCTGGCAAAACGGCTACGCCTTGGGGTCTTTCCAAGGAACGCTGGGGGCGTGGCCGGGGCGGGGCGCCGTGTCGACGAGGTGACGTCATTAGGCGGCACTCTGCCTGCAGTTCGCCGGTGCAGACGGCAGGGGGCGCTGTATAAATAAACTATATAGAAGAAGAAATAAAAGCTCTATGTCACCTGCAGCTGTAGAAAATTTCAGGCTCCCATAGAGGAAATAGTTTTCCTAAAATCATTACCGTTTTGGGGTTTTTTGCACTCCCAGGTAGCCTGAACGTTTCTACTGCTGCTGTTTTATTCTAAAGCTAGAATGGAAAGCCAAGATTAGAAATACAGGGAAAGGAAGAAAGAGAGAAAGATAGAGAGAGAAAGAAAGCGAGAGAGAGAGAAAGAGAGAGAGAAAGAGAGAGAAAGAGAGAGAGAGAAAGAAAGAGAGAGAGAGAAAGAAAGAGAGAGAGAAAGAAAGAGAGAGAAAGAGAGAGAGAGAAAGAAAATAAGGAAGAGAAAGGAAGAAAGAAAAGTGAAAAAGGAAAAGGGTGAGAGTGAAAAAGGAAGAGTTAGAGTGGAAAAGGGGGTGAAAAACAGAGTGAAAAAAGGAAAAAAAGAGTTGGAGTGGAAAAGAAAGGACATTCGGGAGGGGCGGTGCTGCCTAAGGTCCTCCCCCGCCCAGGAGCGAAGGAGCCGTTTGATCCCCTGGCGGGACCGCAGCTCCCGGTGGCGGAAAACGGAGCGGTAGCTGTCAGTCCGAGACTACAACTCCCGTCAGGCCCTGCGGCCGTAAAGCGCGGCGTCTGACGCAACGGCCGACGCGCCATATGAGTGGCTGGCGGGCCAAGGCAGCCGCGCGCCGGCGGAGGGGGCTGTGCGCGGGGAGCTCCCGGCGCCTGTCCCACGCGGGACGGAGCCGCGGCAGCGACGCTGGAGGGGCGAAGCCTCCGTCCGGCCCCCCGCACGGAGCCGAGCGGCGCGGAAGGGGCGTCCGCCCGGTTCCTCGACCTCGCTCAGCGGTCCCGGTGGCGGGGGCTCAGCTCGGGCGGGGCGCGCTGCCGCCCGCCGATGGCGGAGCGCCAGGCGGTGCTTTGCTGCCGCGGGCCGGGAGCTGCAGGAGCCGCCCCGGGCGAGCGGCGCCGGGCGCTGCCGCGGTCACTGTGCGGCGGCTGCCCTCGGGCTGGCGGAGGCGCGGGAGCCGCCGAGCTGCAGCCGTCTCCCTCGGGCTGCTGCCGCTGCTGCGGGCGGGGGCGGACGAGCGGCTGCGGAGGCGGCTCCGCGGCGTGCTCAGCCTTGCGAGCAGAGGGCGCTCGATATCGCTGGAATGACACGGCTGCTGAGTGCCTCAGTGCTCGTGGCTCTTTCTTCCACGCAAACAGATGGAGCGGCATCGCTGAGCAGTAAAACACAGCGATGGCCCGGAGAATGGCGAGCGCAAGGAGCGCCGGGCTGGATCCTTCTGATGGCACAGGTGCGATCGGCAAACTCAGCCCCTTGTGCCCCTACCCTCCCGACCCCCAGGGGAAATGCTCTCCCGCCTCGAGCTTCTGAAAGACAAAACGTGTGATTTGACACTAGGATCCAGAAAAAGTTTCCGTTTAGATTAGCAAATGCCTCAATTATTCTTGGTTGCATCCTAGGATCGGTTTTAGGCAGTGACTTTATACTGCTTGTCGGATTTTCTTGTGCAATGGTAAGAAAACAGGCAGGTCTGATACTGGTTTCGCTTTTTTTCTACTTCATGTTCCACGAGCTGCTTTTATCCAAGCAATTGTTTTAAAGTACTACTGTAGGCGTTTATGGTTCACTTTTTTTTTCTTTGCAGCACCCGTGACTTTTTTTTTTTCTCTAAATCGGCAGTAAATATAGCTGAGTAAAATTACCTTGGTTTTCTTCCTTCTTTTTTTACTGAAATGTTTTTATTGATAATCCTGTTTGAATATGCAGGACAAGTGGGTATGTCCTGTAATATATCCTAGCTTTTCTTGTTTACAGGGCACTCACAAAATCTGTCTCCCTTAGAGTCCCACAAAACCATTCTCAGTGCAATCTCTGTTAAGGTATGGATTGTCAAATAAGCCATCAGTTTAGATATTTGCCTGTGTACCTTTTCCTGTAATTCAGAGCTTGTGTTCTGTGTTTTTTATGATAAATCTATAAAACACGTAAAAATGGTTTTGCAAGTCTTAATCGTTGAAGGCAGCAAGAAGTGGTTTTAAAGCCTGTTCTTGAGCAGACAAAGGGAAAAAGTGTGAATTTGATGCTGAACTTGTCATTTCTCATTTGACTTGCCTTGAATTATTTAGGAAGAGAGAGAACTAGAAAAAGACAAATAGAATTGGTTATTGAGCCCTCCTAAAATGCTCCCGGTGATTCTGTGTGGAGCCAAAGGTGAAGGGTGATGGAACAGAGCCCTGTGCTTTAGAAGGAAATCAATTTAAACCTGATCTCCACCCAGAGTCTCCCTAACTTCTGTTTTTAAAATGCAAACTAAGTTTAGGAAGTGTTGGAAATTAGTATTTTGGGAAAGAAATGGCAGTTGCACAAACCATTCCATTTCCCAGAGGCTCTGGGAATGATTCATTTTGTAAGCACTGCAACTGCAATCGGTTGGTGGTCGGGGTTGAAATGTGCACTTGCCCTCCTATAAAGCACTCGTTCATTTGCATTTCAGTGCTATGAGTCTTGATAAATTGGAGAAGAGCCCAAGAGAAATTTTTCATCCTGAGATACAAAAGGTAGGAAGTGACTTTTTTTTGTTTGGTTCTTTTTCTTTATTATTTTTGGGAAATAGAAGTAATTAAGTATAGATACTACTAGTTTGTCTCTTCCAGTAGCAGATAATAATAATAATGAGGATAATAATAATAATAATGTAATACTACTTAAACTGTCTTTATCCATTGAACTGGCCATTTCAAATCCAAACTTCTAAACGGAAATAAAACCATCATCCTTGCAGAATCTTTAATAGGAGGGGGCTAAAGATACTGGTTTTGTTGACAGGATTTATTGGTTCTGGAAGAGCAAGAGGTAAATATAAGCCTAACTACTTCTAGCTCACAGACCCGTCCAGTGAATACAGCTTTGTATTTTGATGGGCTTATGATTACTTGGAAATCAATTGCTCGTTACAGTAAAAATAAGTAATGTTTTTTTGAACATGACAGCAAAAATAACTTTAAGCACCAACTTAACAATAATAGAGCAACGATTTAAGTTAATGATTTGATGCTATACTATCAAAGTTTAAAGGTAAATTGTTATGTATTGGGAAATGGTATAAAATGTACATTCTAATGCGTAGAATGTATACAAAGATACATACATACGTGAAAGTCCTTGGAGGAAACAAATTCTTACGTCTTCTGTTTGACTGTTTATCATACAATATCTGGTTTTATTTCCCAGGGAGCGGTGAATTTTAAATTTGGAGTCCTCTATGCTAAGGATGGTCAGCTTACAGATGATGAAATGTTCAGTCATGGTGAGTTTTTCACCTTCTCCTTAATTGTTTTGCTCATCCGAAAAGAAAAAAAAAAAGCAATATTTAAAAAAAAAAAAAAGTAGGTTTATAATTTGTTACCCTGTTGCGTCCGTTTCCTCAGTATTTGCTGGAGCTTTGCTTACCCAAGCTTTGGGTAAAACAAGCTTTGGGTTCCTTCTGTCCCACTGGGAGTTGCCCAATTTGGTTGCATCTGGTGAAATTCACCCTGAGACCTTACAGAACCAGCTCAAACTACGTGAGAGCCATTCACAGCTCTCTCAAGACACCCGGAGAATGGGTGACATTTCTGAGCATCTGGCAAGTGTACTTATATCAAAACTCAGCCTGTGAAATTTCTGGGGAAAACCCTTCTGTATCCTGAAGGGTTCCTCAAACTCTGTTGAGGATCCAGTTATCAGTTGCTCACCTGGATGGTTCCAGCTCCTCAAGTTAACACTTGTACTCTTGCCCTGTAGTTTATATCTATTGTAGTTTTGTTATTTTGCAAGATTTTATGTCTTTGGAAAATAATGTGCATTTCACTCTTTGGAACCTCTGGGATCATTCTTTGGTGCAGCACCACCTAATGGGACACTTGGCTGCTGTGCTGAAGGGCTTGGTTACTAGAATTGTAAAACCTGGAGAGTTTGTAAGTCTTCTGTCCCCAGGGAGGTATCATGCTTTGTTCACTGTTGCTCTGTTTGTTAGGTGCTGCTTCTCATCGGAAGTATTAACTTCAAACTGCCGTGTTCTTTTTTTAACTTTTCTTCCTGGTTCTCTCCATAGGGCAGGGAAAGACTCTCGTATCCTGGTCGTCAGACTCAGTGCTGTCCGAGAAGATACAGAGACTGTAAAAATCATAAGAAGCAAATATGACTGCAGAGGAAACAAACTGGAGAGAACAAAAGGTGATATTGTTATCCTTACTCTGTATTAGAAACATCCGCTATGCTTTGATGCCAGTGGCTGCCAGGGGCTCATTAGGTCTTTTTAGGCAGGTGTAGGTGTTCACTTGTAGGTTTTCTGTCTGGACGAGTCAATTCAAACTTTGCTAAGCTTATATTTGAAAATTACTCTCTAGTTCAGTCCAGCATGACATTTTTGAATGTTGTAAAAAAACCATGTTACTTGGAAATCACTAATGATGAGAAGCTTTAGGAAAAAATAAGATTTTGGGGTCGGGAGATCCGGGAAGAATTTTGTGGAGATGTTACACTGGTGTAAAGCCCACTTTAAGCTGGACTGGCACACTTGCAGATCCCCTAACAAACAGTAGTGCTTAGATTAGCCTGGGTGTTGCCCATTGTTTCTGTAGAAATAAATGTTTCCTGGTCTTCAGAAGTAAGCTGCTTTGAAAACCTGGAAGTTGCAGTACAGTGACAATCCACATGCTTTGGATTAAAAGGAGATTTCAGAAGGGTGATAGGCTTTTGTCTTTTCCTACAAGTCCATGTAATCCTATGGAGGAGTTTTTAATTGCGTGTTGCCGAGTCATCCATCAGAGCCCTGTTGTACCGATCATCATACAAATACAAAAGAAAAAAATCAGACCCTGTTGCATGTGGGAAAATATCGCGAGGTCACGCAGAACACCTCCCCTTTTACTGTTACTGACCGTTACCCCCTGTTATAAAAGACCCTGCATAACCGTTAATAAAGGCCAGTTACTGTCCACCACATTGGTGTATGCATGTGCTTGGCCCATGTGGCAGAGGCGCCACCACTGAACTGTCCTCGACCCAGGACGCCACGCCCCAAGCGGCAGCAACAAGTGGTGCTGAAACCCGGGAACAATCCGGGAAGCGGGAATCGCCTGGGCGAGTGGACGGCAGCCGGAGCAGCAGGACTGTCTCCGGCAGGGAGGATGCTCCCAGAGGACTGGCAAGAGGGAAGGGTCTCCCACTGGCATTCGGCGAAGGAGGAGGGCTCGCGCCTAGGACCGACGAAGGAGGAAGGCTCGCGCCTAGGACCGACGAAGGAGGAAGGCTCGCACCTAGGACCGATGAAGGAGGAAGGCTCACGCCGGAGTGGCGAAGGAGGAAGGCTCGCACCTAGGACCGATGAAGGAGGAAGGCTCACGCCGGAGTGGCGAAGGAGGAAGTCTTGCACCAGAAAATTGGCGAAGGAGGAGGGCTTGTGTTGCAGCCGGCGGAAGAGGAGGTCTCATGTCGTGATTCAGCAAAGGAGGAAGTCTCGCCCCAGGACCTGGTGAAGGAGGAAGTCCAGTGTCAGTAGCCAGCGGTGGAGAGGATGGAGCCCCTTGCTAAGGTAATTTTTAAAATTCAGAGATTGGGGCATAGATTGTGAGCCAGGAGATTTTGTCCTCACAGTGTCGAGGCTCCTGCGCGCTGGGGTAATCAGGCATCTGGAGGATATCTTCTGCCCGGAAGTATGGGATAATTGTACTGGGGCCCTAGCGGAGGAGGCTATGTCCTCAGGCTTGGGGCGGAGTCTAAAATCATGGGTCATGCGGGCTCTGAAAAAGGCTCAGCCGGTCCAGCAGGAGTGGGGGAAGTGGAAGGCCACCCAGGACTGCTTGTGGAAGGGTCCCTGGCAGGGTGCGGATGATCGTGGGTCCGCTGAGTGTGGGGATTCGCAGCTGCGGGAGCACTCTTCGCAGCTCCCGAGCCCAGGCACCCCATCTACCGGGAAAAAGCTGTCATTTTGGGACGGGCTGCTAAAGGAAGCATGGAACGTGGCCGTTAACTCAGAGGCGCAGAGCGCGGTTGTTGGTTCAGAGGCACAGGGCGCGGCCGTTAGCTCAGAGGTGCAGAGCCCTGCCATTAACTCGGAGGTGTGAGGCACCTCCGAAGGGAGGTTGAAGGGAGCCTGGGCGGGGCCTCCGCCTTACGCGCCGCAGGGTGACAAGCCCCAGAGGGGCGGTGTCACCATGGGGGCCCGCAGCCGGCGTGGCTGGTGAAGTGGCGTGCCGGGGGTTGAGCCGCCGGCCTCCCAACCAGCCGCGGCCAACAGACGCTGCCTCCAGGGGCCGCGCCTACGCAGGGCCGGCGGGCAGCCTGGGTGGCACGGGGCGGCTGGACCCTTCCGTGGGCTGGTGGCGAGCGGAGCGGGGCAGTGCGGTACCGACGTCGGGGCGATGCATCGCACCGGAGAGAAGAGCCGTGCGGGGCGGCGGGAGTCCTGCCCCGCCGCCCTCCACAGCAGCGGCGGCTGGGCCGTGCTGGGGGTGCTGACGGAGAACAGGCAGCAGTGGCCCGGTGGCCAGGGTGCTGCTGTTATCAATTGCTTTTCTGGCTTTGAAAACACTATCACTTCATGTAGAAAAAATGAAGTGCCTAACTGCATCATCAGTGCTGCATCAAAGCAAGGTTTTGCTATCTACATAGATGATTCAGAAGATAAAGAAAACTACAGCTGCCAAGTGTCTGAAGAGCTGGAATTAAGCCACTGTGAACTGGATACCAGTGCACTGATATCCAGTATTCATCGGCAGCTGGATCTGAGTTCAGGCTCTCCTACGGTAGTGGAAGATGTTGTAACTCTGGCTGTGGGAGAGTATGCAGAAGACATTTAGTACCTCTCAGTACCTCTGAGAGGCAGAAGTAAGATTTAGGCCCAAGCCCTACTACATGAAGAAGCAGCCAGATATCACAACAGGAATGCATGCTATCCTGGTAGACTGGCTGGAGGAAGTAGGGGAAGAGTATAAACTTTGGACAGAGACTTTGTATTTGGCAGTGAACTTCCTGGAGAGGTTTCTTTCCTGCATGTCTGCTCTCAGAGGGAAGTTACAGCTTGTGGCAACAGCAGCAATTCTTCTGGCTGCAAAGTATGAAGAGATCTACCCACCAGATGTGGATGAATTTGTCTATATAACAGAGGATACCTACACAAAGAAGCAGCTGCTAAGAACGGAACACTTGCTTCTCAAAGTGCTGGGTTTTGACCTAACAGCCCCAACTGTCAACCAGTTCCTCCTTCAGTATATTCAGAGACATGGAATCTGTATGAGGACAGAGAACTTTGCAAGGTATCTTGCAGAGCTGAGTCTCCTTCAAGTTGATCCTCTTCTGGAGTACCTTCCTTCACAAATTGCTGCAGCAGCCTACTGTTTAGCAAACTATACAGTGAACAGATCTTTCTGGCCAGAAGAACACCTTAACATTGTGACACTGGGCCACCCAAGCACTTGAGGAAGGCTCACAGGTCATAATTAAAAATGAACTAGGGGAATGAGAACAGGGTTGGAGGCTGGTACTCACAGGGTGAGGGTACGAAGCCATCAAGAAAAATAGTAAAATCAAATGGTGCCCGCTTAAGTCGATAAAACCATACCTTCAGGGCAAAAACTAATGAACTTTGTAAAGTTTGTTTTGCAGGACTGAATCCTCAGACACCCCCGCGGCCCGTATACCCGGCTTCCTAAAGGCTACGACGAATCATCAAGCAGCCTGATGGCAGACCATACCAGGGTCGTGAATGAACTCAGTGACCGAACTAAAGGAGTGGCTGGCACAGAGAAGGACAGGGGGGAAAAACAGCTAAGCAAAAATGTTAAGAGGTATCCATCAAGTAGAGTTCGAGCTCTGGCCAGGTTCTGGCTCTACTTGGATGGAATGCCAAGTAACCCAGAGTTCTTCCCTGCGTCAAAGGATCAAAGGGCGATTTGGAGGGAACATAAGTCCGGACATGGACTCTCCAAATCCTCTCTAGTTTAAGATCAAACAGGTTGCAGACTCTGGGAAAATAATTCAGTCCTAGGAGGTCAACTAAAAAAAAAAAAAAAAAAAAGCTGAGGAGGTCCTACAAAGATATTCAAAGACAGGGTTCAGTCAGCCCCCATGACTGATTGCCTTACATGTGAAAAAAGTTTGTGTTGTTTTTTTTTCTTAGAAAAAAACAGTTAGAGATAGTTAGCTTTTCGTTTGTTAAACATTTGCAGTTGCAAGTTTATTGCAGTTGTGTTATGTTGTTCAAGTTAATTGCATTTTGCCAGTTACACATGTTTCCTACTTGTCAGTTTTGCTTTATGTTTTTAACTGGTCATAAAAGGGGGGGGAAATGTGGGGAGATATCACGAGGTCACGCAGAACCCCTCCCCTTTTACTGTTACTGACCGTTACCCCCTGTTATAAAAGACCCTGCATAACCAATAATAAATGCCAGTTACTGTCCACCACATTGGTATATGCATGTGCTTGGCCCATGTGGCAGAGGCGCCGCCACTGAACCGTCCTCGACCCGGGACACCACACCCCAAGTGGTGGCAACAGTCCCAGCCACTTAGAGCCTAGACCATTATTTCCTCAGGCTGCCATCTGTATGCCATTAATACTCACCATGGGAGCGAGCTGAGGATTGTTGCAGCTGTTAGAAACAAGCTACTTCTCATCACACAGAAATAGAATTGGGACAACGCCTCGGCCAGCGCCTCTCTGCTCTCGTCTCCTGAATCTCCAGCAGCGGAGTTCCGGTCCATCTGGGTGTGTGTAACCCAGTTCCCGATTATCTGAACACGCTGAGCAGCGCTCAACTGGTGTGGGGGGGTTCAGGGAAGGTAGAGTATGCACTATCATCTTCCTGAACCTACAGACAAATCCAACAGAGAAGGTATAGGGTGGAAATCAGTTGCATACATGCTAAATAAAACTGGCAGATTTTTTTAAGGATTGTTTCAGATTGTTCCTTGTTGTGCTTCTCTGCTTAGAAAGCGTCGGGCTCTAAGGACTTGCAGGGTCCTAGTTTCTGGCAGCTTTTGTTTTGGAAGGATCCAGCACAGTTTGTAGATTCCTCGCTTGGCACTGCCCTGCCTGCCAGACCAAGTGGCCACAAATGAAGGCCATTTTCCATGGGAAAAATGTCCTATACCCAGGGTCTCAGTAATATGTTCAAGGTAGCCTTTGAGGCTCTAAGTACTTACAGGGTCCTAGTTGCTGCCAGCTTTACTTTTGGAAAAATCCAGCAAAGATTTGGTAATTCTACCTTGTCTCCCCTCTTTCTGCCAGGGTGAGTGGCTGCAAACGGAGGCCATTTCCCATGGGAAAAAGAAGTCCTTTCCCCAGGGTCTGCGTATCAGATGAAAGGTAGCCTTTGGGGCTCTAAGGACTTCCAGGGTCCTCGTTACCAGCAGCTTTACTTTTGGAGAAAATCAGCCATGTTTGCAAATTTCCCACCGGGAATGATGCAGATGGCCAGGGCGAGTGGCCTCAAACTGATCCGATTTTCCATGGGGAAAATGAAGTCATGTCTCCAGGGTCTGCCTATCAATGAAAGGTGGCCTTTGGGGCTCTAAGGGCTTCCGGGGTCCTCGTTCTGCCAGGGTGAGTGGCTGCAAACGGAGGCCATTTCCCATGGGAAAAGAAGTCCTTTCCCCCGGGTCTGGGTGTCAGATGAAAGGTGGCCTTTGGGGCTCTAAGGACTTGCAGGGTCCTAGTTGCTGGCAGCTTTTGTTTTGGAAGGATCCAGAACAGTTTACAGATTTCTCACTTAGCACTGCCCTGCCTGCCAGGCCAAGTGGTCACAAATGAAGGCCATTTTCCATGGGAAAAATATCCTTTACCCAGGGTCTCAGTAATATGTTCAAGGTGGCCTTTGAGGCTCTAAGTACTTCCAGGGTCCTAGTTGCTACCAGCTTTTTTTTTCGAAAAATCCAGGAAAGATTTGGTAATTCTGCCTTGTCTCCCCTCTTTCTGCCAGGGTGAGTGGCTGCAAACGGAGGCCATTTCCCATGGGAAAAAGAAGTCCTTTCCCCAGGGTCTGCGTATAAGACGAAAGGTAGCCTTTGGGGCTCTAAGGACTTCCAGGGTCCTCGTTCCCAGCAGCTTTCCTTTTGGAGAAAATCGGCCAAGTTTACAAATTTCCTACCGGGAACGATGCAGATGGCCAGGGCTAGTAGCCTCAAACTGACCCCATTTTCCATGGGGAAAATGAAGTCATTGGCCCAGGGTTTGGGTGTCAGATGAAAGGTGGCCTTTGGGGCTCTTAGGACTTGCAAGCTCCTAGTTGCCAACAGCGTTAGTTCAGCAAGAATCCAGCAAAGTGTGAAAATTTCTCACTGGGCACTGCCCTTTTGGCCAGGGCAAATGGCTACAAATAGAGGGGATTTTGCATGGGAAAAAGAAGTCCTTTCCCCAGGGTCTTGGTGTCAGATGAAAGGAGGCCTTTGGGGCTCTAAGGACTTGCAAGCTCCTTGTTGCCAACAGCGTTAGTTCTGCAGGAATCCAGTAATGTTAAGAAATTTCTCACTGGGGAATGCCCTTTTGGCCAGGGCAAATGGCTACAAAGAGAGGCCATTTTGCATGGGAAAAAGAAGTCATGTCCCCAGGGTCTGGGTGTCAGATGAAATGTGGCCTTTGGGGCTCCAAGGACTTCCAGGGTCCTCGTTGCGAGCCGCTTTACTTTTCGAGAAAATCAGCCAAGTTTGCAAATTTCCCACCGGGAACGATGCAGATGGCCGGGGCGAGTGACCTCAAACTGACCCCAATTTCCCTGGGGAAAATGAAGTCATGTCTCCAGGGTCTGGGTGTCAGATGAAAGGTGGCCTTTGGGGCTCTATGAACTTGCAAGCTCCTTGTTGCCAGCAGCTTTAGTTGTGGAGGAATCCAGCAATGTTTAAAAATTTCTCACTGGGCACTGCCCTGTTGGCCAGGGCAAATGGCTGCAAAGAGAGGTTACTATGCATGGGAAAAAGAAGTCCTTTCCCCAGGGTCTTGCTGTCAGATGAAAGGCGGCCTTTGGGGCTCTAAGGACTTACAGGGTCCTCGTTCCCAGCAGCTTTACTTTTGGAGAAAATCAGCCAAGTTTGCAAATTTCACACCGGGAACGATGCAGATTTTTCCATGGGAAAAATGTCTTTCATCAGTGTCTCAGTACTATGTTCTAGGTGGCCTTGGAGGCTCTAAGTACTTACAGGATCCTAGTCGCTGCCAGCTTTACTTTTGGAAAAATCCAGCAAAGATTTGGTAATTCTAGCTTGGCTCCCCTCTTTCTGCCAGGGTGAGTGGCTTCAAACGGAGGCCATTTCCCATGGGAAAAAGAAGTCCTTTCCCCAGAGTCTGGGTGTCAGATGAAAGGTGGACGTTAGGGCTCTAAGGACTTGCAAGCTCCAACTTGCTGGCAGCTTTACTTGTGGAGGAATCCAGCAATGTTTAAAAATTTCTGGCTGGGAACTGCCCTGTTGGCCAGGGCAAATGGCGGCAAAGAGAGGTTACTATGCATGGGAAAAAGAAGTCCTTTCCCCAGTGTCTGGGTGTAAGATGAAAGGTGGCCATGGGGCTCCAAGGTCTTCCAGTGTCCTCATTGCCAGCAGCTTTAGTTTTGGAGAAAATCAGCCATGATAGCAAATTTCACACCGGGAACGATGCAGATGGCCAGGGCGAGTGGCCTCAAACTGACCCCATTTTCCATAGGGAAAATGAAGTCATTGGCCCAGGGTCTGGGTGTCAGATGAAAGGTGGCCTTTGGGGCTCTAAGGACTTGCAGGGTACTACTGATTGGCAGCTTTAGATTTGGAGCAATCCAGCAAAGATTGCAAATTTCTCACTGGGCACCACCCTCTTGGTCAGGGCGAGAGGCCAGAAATGGAGGCCATTTTCCATGGGGAATATGAAGTCATTGGCCCAGGGTCTGCGTATCAGATGAAAGGTGGCATCTGGGGCCCTAAGGAGTTGCAGGGTCCTCCTTGCCAGCAGCTTTACTTTTGGAGAAAATCAGCCACATTTGCGAATTTCCCACCGGGAACGATGCAGATGCCCAGGGCTAGTGGCCTCAAACTGACTCGATTTTCCATGGGGAAAATGAAGTCCTTTCCCCAGCGTCTGGGTGTCAGATGAAAGGTGGCCTTTGGGGCTCTATGGACTTGCAAGCTCCTAGTTGCCATGAGCGTTAGTTCAGCAGGAATCCAGCAAAGTGTAAAAATTTCTCACTGGGCACAGCCCTGTTGGCCAGGGCAAATGGCTGCAAATGGAGGCCATTTTGCATGGGAAAAAGAAGTCCTTTCCCCAGGGTCTGCGTATCAGATGAAAGGTAGCCTTTGGGGCTCTAAGGACTTCCAGGGTCCTCGTTACCAGCAGCTTTACTTTTGGAGAAAATGAGCTATGATAGCAAATTTCCCACCGGGAACGATGCAGATATCCAGGGCAAGTGGCCTCAAACTGATCCGATTTTCCATGGGGAAAATGAAGTCATGTCTCCAGGGTCTGGCTATCAGTGAAAGGTGGACTTTGGGGCTCTAAGGACTTCCGGGGTCCTCGTTCTGCCAGGGTGAGTGGCTGCAAACGGAGGCCATTTCCCATGGGAAAATGAAGTCCTTTCCCCAGGTTCTGCGTATCAGACGAAAGGTGGCCTTTGGGGCTCTAAGGACATCCAGTGTGTTCGTTGCCAGCAGCTTTAGTTTTTGAGAAAATCAGCCATGATTGCAAATTTCACACCGGGAACGATGCAGATGGCCAGGGCTAGTGGCCTCAAACTGACCCCATTTTCCATGGGGAAAATGAAGTCATGTCCCCAGGGTCTGGGTGTCAGATGAAAGGTGGCCTTTGGGGCTCTAAGGACTTGCAAGCTCCTACTTGCTGGCAGCTTTAGTTGTGGAGGAATCCAGCAAAGTTTGTAAATTTCTCACTGGGCACAGCCCTGTTGGCCAGGGCAAATGGCTGCAAATGGAGGCCATTTTCCATGGGGATAATGAAGTCATTGGCCCAGGGTCTGGGTGTCAGATGAAAGGTGGCATCTGGGGCCCTAAGGAGTTGCAGCGTCCTCCTTGCCAGCAGGTTTACTTTTTGAGAAAATCAGCCACATTTGCAAATTTCACACCGGGAACGATGCAGATGGCCAGGGCTAGTGGCCTCAAACTGACCCCAATATCCCTGGGGAAAATGAAGTCATGTCCCCAGGGTCTGGTTGTCAGATGAAAGGTGGCCTTTGGGGAACTAAGGACTTTCAAGCTCCTAGTTGCCGGCAGCATTAGTTGTGGAGGAATCCAGCAAAGTGTAAAACTTTCTCACTGGGCACTGCCCTGTTGGCCAGGGCAAATAGCTACAAATGGAGGCCATTTTGCATGGGAAAAAGATGTCCTTTCCCCAGGGTCTGGGTGTCAGATGAAAGGTGGCCTTTGGGGCTCTAAGGACTTGCAGGGTACTACTTATTGGCAGCTTTCGATTTGGAGCAATCCAGCAAAGATTGCAAATTTCTTGCTGGGCACCACCCTCTTGGTCAGGGCGAGAGGCCAGAAATGGAGGCCATTCTCCATGGGGAATATGAAGTCATTGGCCCAGGGTCTGCGTATCAGATGAAAGGTGGCATCTGGGGCCCTAAGGAGTTGCAGGGTCCTCCTTGCCAGCAGCTTTACTTTTGGAGAAAATCAGCCACATTTGCGAATTTCCCACCGGGAACGATGCAGATGCCCAGGGCTAGTGGCCTCAAACTGACTCGATTTTCCATGGGGAAAATGAAGTCCTTTCCCCAGCGTCTGGGTGTCAGATGAAAGGTGGCCTTTGGGGCTCTATGGACTTGCAAGCTCCTAGTTGCCATGAGCGTTAGTTCAGCAGGAATCCAGCAAAGTGTAAAAATTTCTCACTGGGCACAGCCCTGTTGGCCAGGGCAAATGGCTGCAAATGGAGGCCATTTTGCATGGGAAAAAGAAGTCCTTTCCCCAGGGTCTGCGTATCAGATGAAAGGTAGCCTTTGGGGCTCTAAGGACTTCCAGGGTCCTCGTTACCAGCAGCTTTACTTTTGGAGAAAATGAGCTATGATAGCAAATTTCCCACCGGGAACGATGCAGATATCCAGGGCAAGTGGCCTCAAACTGATCCGATTTTCCATGGGGAAAATGAAGTCATGTCTCCAGGGTCTGGCTATCAGTGAAAGGTGGACTTTGGGGCTCTAAGGACTTCCGGGGTCCTCGTTCTGCCAGGGTGAGTGGCTGCAAACGGAGGCCATTTCGATGGGAAAATGAAGTCCTTTCCCCAGGTTCTGCGTATCAGACGAAAGGTGGCCTTTGGGGCTCTAAGGACATCCAGTGTGTTCGTTGCCAGCAGCTTTAGTTTTTGAGAAAATCAGCCATGATTGCAAATTTCACACCGGGAACGATGCAGATGGCCAGGGCTAGTGGCCTCAAACTGACCCCATTTTCCATGGGGAAAATGAAGTCATGTCCCCAGGGTCTGGGTGTCAGATGAAAGGTGGCCTTTGGGGCTCTAAGGACTTGCAAGCTCCTACTTGCTGGCAGCTTTAGTTGTGGAGGAATCCAGCAAAGTTTGTAAATTTCTCACTGGGCACAGCCCTGTTGGCCAGGGCAAATGGCTGCAAATGGAGGCCATTTTCCATGGGGATAATGAAGTCATTGGCCCAGGGTCTGGGTGTCAGATGAAAGGTGGCATCTGGGGCCCTAAGGAGTTGCAGCGTCCTCCTTGCCAGCAGGTTTACTTTTTGAGAAAATCAGCCACATTTGCAAATTTCACACCGGGAACGATGCAGATGGCCAGGGCTAGTGGCCTCAAACTGACCCCAATATCCCTGGGGAAAATGAAGTCATGTCCCCAGGGTCTGGTTGTCAGATGAAAGGTGGCCTTTGGGGAACTAAGGACTTTCAAGCTCCTAGTTGCCGGCAGCATTAGTTGTGGAGGAATCCAGCAAAGTGTAAAACTTTCTCACTGGGCACTGCCCTGTTGGCCAGGGCAAATAGCTACAAATGGAGGCCATTTTGCATGGGAAAAAGATGTCCTTTCCCCAGGGTCTGGGTGTCAGATGAAAGGTGGCCTTTGGGGCTCTAAGGACTTGCAGGGTACTACTTATTGGCAGCTTTCGATTTGGAGCAATCCAGCAAAGATTGCAAATTTCTTGCTGGGCACCACCCTCTTGGTCAGGGCGAGAGGCCAGAAATGGAGGCCATTCTCCATGGGGAATATGAAGTCATTGGCCCAGGGTCTGCGTATCAGATGAAAGGTGGCATCTGGGGCCCTAAGGAGTTGCAGGGTCCTCCTTGCCAGCAGCTTTACTTTTGGAGAAAATCAGCCACATTTGCGAATTTCCCACCGGGAACGATGCAGATGCCCAGGGCTAGTGGCCTCAAACTGACTCGATTTTCCATGGGGAAAATGAAGTCCTTTCCCCAGCGTCTGGGTGTCAGATGAAAGGTGGCCTTTGGGGCTCTATGGACTTGCAAGCTCCTAGTTGCCATGAGCGTTAGTTCAGCAGGAATCCAGCAAAGTGTAAAAATTTCTCACTGGGCACAGCCCTGTTGGCCAGGGCAAATGGCTGCAAATGGAGGCCATTTTGCATGGGAAAAAGAAGTCCTTTCCCCAGGGTCTGCGTATCAGATGAAAGGTAGCCTTTGGGGCTCTAAGGACTTCCAGGGTCCTCGTTACCAGCAGCTTTACTTTTGGAGAAAATGAGCTATGATAGCAAATTTCCCACCGGGAACGATGCAGATATCCAGGGCAAGTGGCCTCAAACTGATCCGATTTTCCATGGGGAAAATGAAGTCATGTCTCCAGGGTCTGGCTATCAGTGAAAGGTGGACTTTGGGGCTCTAAGGGCTTCCGGGGTCCTCGTTCTGCCAGGGTGAGTGGCTGCAAACGGAGGCCATTTCCCATGGGAAAATGAAGTCCTTTCCCCAGGTTCTGCGTATCAGACGAAAGGTGGCCTTTGGGGCTCTAAGGACATCCAGTGTGTTCGTTGCCAGCAGCTTTAGTTTTTGAGAAAATCAGCCATGATTGCAAATTTCACACCGGGAACGATGCAGATGGCCAGGGCTAGTGGCCTCAAACTGACCCCATTTTCCATGGGGAAAATGAAGTCATGTCCCCAGGGTCTGGGTGTCAGATGAAAGGTGGCCTTTGGGGCTCTAAGGACTTGCAAGCTCCTACTTGCTGGCAGCTTTAGTTGTGGAGGAATCCAGCAAAGTTTGCAAATTTCTCACTGGGCACAGCCCTGTTGGCCAGGGCAAATGGCTGCAAATGGAGGCCATTTTCCATGGGGATAATGAAGTCATTGGCCCAGGGTCTGGGTGTCAGATGAAAGGTGGCATCTGGGGCCCTAAGGAGTTGCAGCGTCCTCCTTGCCAGCAGGTTTACTTTTTGAGAAAATCAGCCACATTTGCAAATTTCACACCGGGAACGATGCAGATGGCCAGGGCTAGTGGCCTCAAACTGACCCCAATATCCCTGGGGAAAATGAAGTCATGTCCCCAGGGTCTGGTTGTCAGATGAAAGGTGGCCTTTGGGGAACTAAGGACTTTCAAGCTCCTAGTTGCCGGCAGCATTAGTTGTGGAGGAATCCAGCAAAGTGTAAAACTTTCTCACTGGGCACTGCCCTGTTGGCCAGGGCAAATAGCTACAAATGGAGGCCATTTTGCATGGGAAAAAGATGTCCTTTCCCCAGGGTCTGGGTGTCAGATGAAAGGTGGCCTTTGGGGCTCTAAGGACTTGCAGGGTACTACTTATTGGCAGCTTTCGATTTGGAGCAATCCAGCAAAGATTGCAAATTTCTTGCTGGGCACCACCCTCTTGGTCAGGGCGAGAGGCCAGAAATGGAGGCCATTCTCCATGGGGAATATGAAGTCATTGGCCCAGGGTCTGCGTATCAGATGAAAGGTGGCATCTGGGGCCCTAAGGAGTTGCAGGGTCCTCCTTGCCAGCAGCTTTACTTTTGGAGAAAATCAGCCACATTTGCGAATTTCCCACCGGGAACGATGCAGATGCCCAGGGCTAGTGGCCTCAAACTGACCCCATTTTCCATGGGGAAAATGAAGTCCTTTCCCCAGCGTCTGGGTGTCAGATGAAAGGTGGCCTTTGGGGCTCTATGGACTTGCAAGCTCCTAGTTGCCATGAGCGTTAGTTCAGCAGGAATCCAGCAAAGTGTAAAAATTTCTCACTGGGCACAGCCCTGTTGGCCAGGGCAAATGGCTGCAAATGGAGGCCATTTTGCATGGGAAAAAGAAGTCCTTTCCCCAGGGTCTGCGTATCAGATGAAAGGTAGCCTTTGGGGCTCTAAGGACTTCCAGGGTCCTCGTTACCAGCAGCTTTACTTTTGGAGAAAATGAGCTATGATAGCAAATTTCCCACCGGGAACGATGCAGATATCCAGGGCAAGTGGCCTCAAACTGATCCGATTTTCCATGGGGAAAATGAAGTCATGTCTCCAGGGTCTGGCTATCAGTGAAAGGTGGACTTTGGGGCTCTAAGGACTTCCGGGGTCCTCGTTCTGCCAGGGTGAGTGGCTGCAAACGGAGGCCATTTCCCATGGGAAAATGAAGTCCTTTCCCCAGGTTCTGCGTATCAGACGAAAGGTGGCCTTTGGGGCTCTAAGGACATCCAGTGTGTTCGTTGCCAGCAGCTTTAGTTTTTGAGAAAATCAGCCATGATTGCAAATTTCACACCGGGAACGATGCAGATGGCCAGGGCTAGTGGCCTCAAACTGACCCCATTTTCCATGGGGAAAATGAAGTCATGTCCCCAGGGTCTGGGTGTCAGATGAAAGGTGGCCTTTGGGGCTCTAAGGACTTGCAAGCTCCTACTTGCTGGCAGCTTTAGTTGTGGAGGAATCCAGCAATGTTTAAAAATTTCTGGCTGGGAACTGCCCTGTTGGCCAGGGCAAATGGCGGCAAAGAGAGGTTACTATGCATGGGAAAAAGAAGTCCTTTCCCCAGTGTCTGGGTGTAAGATGAAAGGTGGCCATGGGGCTCCAAGGTCTTCCAGTGTCCTCATTGCCAGCAGCTTTAGTTTTGGAGAAAATCAGCCAAGTTTGCAAATTTCACACCGGGAACGATGCAGATGGCCAGGGCGAGTGGCCTCAAACTGACCCCAATTTCCCTGGGGAAAATGAAGTCATGTCCCCAGCGTCTGCTTGTCAGATGAAAGCTGGCCTTTCGGGCTCTAAGGATTGCAAGCTCCTAGTTGCCGGCAGCATTAGTTGTGGAGGAATCCAGCAAAGTGTAAAAATTTCTCACTGGGCACTGCCCTGTTGGCCAGGGCAAATGACTGCAAATGGAGGCCATTTTGCATGGGAAAAAGATGTCCTTTCCCCAGGGTCTGGGTGTCAGATGAAAGGTGGCCTTTGGGGCTCTAAGGACTTGCAGGGTACTACTTATTGGCAGCTTTAGATTTGGAGCAATCCAGCAAAGATTGCAAATTTCTTGCTGGGCACCACCCTCTTGGTCAGGGCGAGAGGCCAGAAATGGAGGCCATTTTCCATGGGGAATATGAAGTCATTGGCCCAGGGTCTGCGTATCAGATGAAAGGTGGCATCTGGGGCCCTAAGGAGTTGCAGCGTCCTCCTTGCCAGCAGCTTTACTTTTGGAGAAAATCAGCCACATTTGCAAATTTCACACCGGGAACGATGCAGATATCCAGGGCAAGTGGCCTCAAACTGATCCATTTTCCATGGGGAAAATGAAGTCATGTCCCCAGGGTCTGGGTGTCAGATGAAAGGTGGCCTTTGGGGCTCTAAGGACT
The DNA here is from genome assembly GCF_051311805.1 of Agelaius phoeniceus. Taxonomy (NCBI): domain Eukaryota; kingdom Metazoa; phylum Chordata; class Aves; order Passeriformes; family Icteridae; genus Agelaius; species Agelaius phoeniceus. The sequence goes on from NC_135277.1 coordinate 20,654,958, forward strand.
TGCAAGCTCCTACTTGCTGGCAGCTTTAGTTGTGGAGGAATCCAGCAAAGATTGCAAATTTCTCACTGGGCACAGCCCTGTTGGCCAGGGCAAATGGCTGCAAATGGAGGCCATTTTCCATGGGGATAATAAAGTCATTGGCCCAGGGTCTGGGTGTCAGATGAAAGGTGGCATCTGGGGCCCTAAGGACTTACAGGGTCCTCGTTGCCAGCAGCTTTACTTTTGGAGAAAATTAGCCAAGTTTGCAAATTTCACACCAGGAACGATGCAGATTTTTCCATGGGAATAATGTCTTTCCTCAGTGTCTCAGTACTATGTTCTAGGTGGCCTTGGAGGCTCTAAGGACTTACAGGATCCTAGTCGCTGCCAGCTTTACTTTTGGAAAAATCCAGCAAAGAGTTGGTAATTCCAGCTTGGCTCCCCTCTTTGTGCCAGGGTGAGTGGCTGCAAACGGAGGCCATTTCCCATTGGAAAAAGAAGTCCTTTCCCCGGGGTCTGGGTGTCAGATGAAAGGTGGCCTTTGGGGCTCTAAGGACTTGCAGGGTACTACTTATTGGCAGCTTTAGATTTGGAGCGATCCAGCAAAGATTGCAAATTTCTTGCTGGGCACCACCCTCTTGGTCAGGGCGAGGGGCCAGAAATGGAGGCCATTATCCATGGGGAAAATGAAGTCATTGGCCCAGGGTTTGGGTGTCAGATGAAAGGTGGCATCTGGGGCCCTAAGGAGTTGCAGGGTCCTCCTTGCCAGCAGCTTTACTTTTGGAGAAAATCAGCCATGATAGCAAATTTCACACCGGGAACGATGCAGATGGCCAGGGCGAGTGGCCTCAAACTGACCCCATTTTCCATAGGGAAAATGAAGTCATTGGCCCAGGGTCTGGGTGTCAGATGAAAGGTGGCCTTTGGGGCTCTAAGGACTTACAGGGTACTACTGATTGGCAGCTTTAGATTTGGAGCAATCCAGCAAAGATTGCAAATTTCTTGCTGGGCACCACCCTCTTGGTCAGGGCGAGAGGCCAGAAATGGAGGCCATTTTCCATGGGGAATATGAAGTCATTGGCCCAGGGTCTGCGTATCAGATGAAAGGTGGCATCTGGGGCCCTAAGGAGTTGCAGGGTCCTCCTTGCCAGCAGCTTTACTTTTGGAGAAAATCAGCCACATTTGCGAATTTCCCACCGGGAACGATGCAGATGCCCAGGGCTAGTGGCCTCAAACTGACTCGATTTTCCATGGGGAAAATGAAGTCCTTTCCCCAGCGTCTGGGTGTCAGATGAAAGGTGGCCTTTGGGGCTCTATGGACTTGCAAGCTCCTAGTTGCCATGAGCGTTAGTTCAGCAGGAATCCAGCAAAGTGTAAAAATTTCTCACTGGGCACAGCCCTGTTGGCCAGGGCAAATGGCTGCAAATGGAGGCCATTTTGCATGGGAAAAAGAAGTCCTTTCCCCAGGGTCTGCGTATCAGATGAAAGGTAGCCTTTGGGGCTCTAAGGACTTCCAGGGTCCTCGTTACCAGCAGCTTTACTTTTGGAGAAAATGAGCTATGATAGCAAATTTCCCACCGGGAACGATGCAGAGATCCAAGGCAAGTGGCCTCAAACTGATCCGATTTTCCATGGGGAAAATGAAGTCATGTCTCCAGGGTCTGGCTATCAGTGAAAGGTGGACTTTGGGGCTCTAAGGACTTCCGGGGTCCTCGTTCTGCCAGGGTGAGTGGCTGCAAACGGAGGCCATTTCCCATGGGAAAATGAAGTCCTTTCCCCAGGTTCTGCGTATCAGACGAAAGGTGGCCTTTGGGGCTCTAAGGACATCCAGTGTGTTCGTTGCCAGCAGCTTTAGTTTTTGAGAAAATCAGCCATGATTGCAAATTTCACACCGGGAACGATGCAGATGGCCAGGGCTAGTGGCCTCAAACTGACCCCATTTTCCATGGGGAAAATGAAGTCATGTCCCCAGGGTCTGGGTGTCAGATGAAAGGTGGCCTTTGGGGCTCTAAGGACTTGCAAGCTCCTACTTGCTGGCAGCTTTAGTTGTGGAGGAATCCAGCGATGTTTAAAAATTTCTGGCTGGGAACTGCCCTGTTGGCCAGGGCAAATGGCGGCAAAGAGAGGTTACTATGCATGGGAAAAAGAAGTCCTTTCCCCAGTGTCTGGGTGTAAGATGAAAGGTGGCCTTTGGGGCTCCAAGGTCTTCCAGTGTCCTCATTGCCAGCAGCTTTAGTTTTGGAGAAAATCAGCCAAGTTTGCAAATTTCACACCGGGAACGATGCAGATGGCCAGGGCGAGTGGCCTCAAACTGACCCCAATTTCCCTGGGGAAAATGAAGTCATGTCCCCAGCGTCTGCTTGTCAGATGAAAGCTGGCCTTTCGGGCTCTAAGGATTGCAAGCTCCTAGTTGCCGGCAGCATTAGTTGTGGAGGAATCCAGCAAAGTGTAAAAATTTCTCACTGGGCACTGCCCTGTTGGCCAGGGCAAATGACTGCAAATGGAGGCCATTTTGCATGGGAAAAAGATGTCCTTTCCCCAGGGTCTGGGTGTCAGATGAAAGGTGGCCTTTGGGGCTCTAAGGACTTGCAGGGTACTACTTATTGGCAGCTTTAGATTTGGAGCAATCCAGCCACGTTTGCAAATTTCTTGCTGGGCACCACCCTCTTGGTCAGGGCGAGAGGCCAGAAATGGAGGCCATTTTCCATGGGGAATATGAAGTCATTGGCCCAGGGTCTGCGTATCAGATGAAAGGTGGCATCTGGGGCCCTAAGGAGTTGCAGCGTCCTCCTTGCCAGCAGCTTTACTTTTGGAGAAAATCAGCCACATTTGCAAATTTCACACCGGGAACGATGCAGATATCCAGGGCAAGTGGCCTCAAACTGATCCATTTTCCATGGGGAAAATGAAGTCATGTCCCCAGGGTCTGGGTGTCAGATGAAAGGTGGCCTTTGGGGCTCTAAGGACTTGCAAGCTCCTACTTGCTGGCAGCTTTAGTTGTGGAGGAATCCAGCAAAGATTGCAAATTTCTCACTGGGCACAGCCCTGTTGGCCAGGGCAAATGGCTGCAAATGGAGGCCATTTTCCATGGGGATAATAAAGTCATTGGCCCAGGGTCTGGGTGTCAGATGAAAGGTGGCATCTGGGGCCCTAAGGACTTACAGGGTCCTCGTTCCCAGCAGCTTTACTTTTGGAGAAAATTAGCCAAGTTTGCAAATTTCACACCAGGAACGATGCAGATTTTTCCATGGGAATAATGTCTTTCCTCAGTGTCTCAGTACTATGTTCTAGGTGGCCTTGGAGGCTCTAAGGACTTACAGGATCCTAGTCGCTGCCAGCTTTACTTTTGGAAAAATCCAGCAAAGAGTTGGTAATTCCAGCTTGGCTCCCCTCTTTGTGCCAGGGTGAGTGGCTGCAAACGGAGGCCATTTCCCATGGGAAAAAGAAGTCCTTTCCCCGGGGTCTGGGTGTCAGATGAAAGGTGGCCTTTGGGGCTCTAAGGACTTGCAGGGTACTACTTATTGGCAGCTTTAGATTTGGAGCGATCCAGCAAAGATTGCAAATTTCTTGCTGGGCACCACCCTCTTGGTCAGGGCGAGGGGCCAGAAATGGAGGCCATTATCCATGGGGAAAATGAAGTCATTGGCCCAGGGTTTGGGTGTCAGATGAAAGGTGGCATCTGGGGCCCTAAGGAGTTGCAGGGTCCTCCTTGCCAGCAGCTTTACTTTTGGAGAAAATCAGCCATGATAGCAAATTTCACACCGGGAACGATGCAGATGGCCAGGGCGAGTGGCCTCAAACTGACCCCATTTTCCATAGGGAAAATGAAGTCATTGGCCCAGGGTCTGGGTGTCAGATGAAAGGTAGCCTTTGGGGCTCTAAGGACTTGCAGGGTACTACTGATTGGCAGCTTTAGATTTGGAGCAATCCAGCAAAGATTGCAAATTTCTTGCTGGGCACCACCCTCTTGGTCAGGGCGAGAGGCCAGAAATGGAGGCCATTTTCCATGGGGAATATGAAGTCATTGGCCCAGGGTCTGCGTATCAGATGAAAGGTGGCATCTGGGGCCCTAAGGAGTTGCAGGGTCCTCCTTGCCAGCAGCTTTACTTTTGGAGAAAATCAGCCACATTTGCGAATTTCCCACCGGGAACGATGCAGATGCCCAGGGCTAGTGGCCTCAAACTGACTCGATTTTCCATGGGGAAAATGAAGTCCTTTCCCCAGCGTCTGGGTGTCAGATGAAAGGTGGCCTTTGGGGCTCTATGGACTTGCAAGCTCCTAGTTGCCATGAGCGTTAGTTCAGCAGGAATCCAGCAAAGTGTAAAAATTTCTCACTGGGCACAGCCCTGTTGGCCAGGGCAAATGGCTGCAAATGGAGGCCATTTTGCATGGGAAAAAGAAGTCCTTTCCCCAGGGTCTGCGTATCAGATGAAAGGTAGCCTTTGGGGCTCTAAGGACTTCCAGGGTCCTCGTTACCAGCAGCTTTACTTTTGGAGAAAATGAGCTATGATAGCAAATTTCCCACCGGGAACGATGCAGATATCCAGGGCAAGTGGCCTCAAACTGATCCGATTTTCCATGGGGAAAATGAAGTCATGTCTCCAGGGTCTGGCTATCAGTGAAAGGTGGACTTTGGGGCTCTAAGGACTTCCGGGGTCCTCGTTCTGCCAGGGTGAGTGGCTGCAAACGGAGGCCATTTCCCATGGGAAAATGAAGTCCTTTCCCCAGGTTCTGCGTATCAGACGAAAGGTGGCCTTTGGGGCTCTAAGGACATCCAGTGTGTTCGTTGCCAGCAGCTTTAGTTTTTGAGAAAATCAGCCATGATTGCAAATTTCACACCGGGAACGATGCAGATGGCCAGGGCTAGTGGCCTCAAACTGACCCCATTTTCCATGGGGAAAATGAAGTCATGTCCCCAGGGTCTGGGTGTCAGATGAAAGGTGGCCTTTGGGGCTCTAAGGACTTGCAAGCTCCTACTTGCTGGCAGCTTTAGTTGTGGAGGAATCCAGCAAAGTTTGTAAATTTCTCACTGGGCACAGCCCTGTTGGCCAGGGCAAATGGCTGCAAATGGAGGCCATTTTCCATGGGGATAATGAAGTCATTGGCCCAGGGTCTGGGTGTCAGATGAAAGGTGGCATCTGGGGCCCTAAGGAGTTGCAGCGTCCTCCTTGCCAGCAGGTTTACTTTTTGAGAAAATCAGCCACATTTGCAAATTTCACACCGGGAACGATGCAGATGGCCAGGGCTAGTGGCCTCAAACTGACCCCAATATCCCTGGGGAAAATGAAGTCATGTCCCCAGGGTCTGGTTGTCAGATGAAAGGTGGCCTTTGGGGAACTAAGGACTTTCAAGCTCCTAGTTGCCGGCAGCATTAGTTGTGGAGGAATCCAGCAAAGTGTAAAACTTTCTCACTGGGCACTGCCCTGTTGGCCAGGGCAAATAGCTACAAATGGAGGCCATTTTGCATGGGAAAAAGATGTCCTTTCCCCAGGGTCTGGGTGTCAGATGAAAGGTGGCCTTTGGGGCTCTAAGGACTTGCAGGGTACTACTGATTGGCAGCTTTCGATTTGGAGCAATCCAGCAAAGATTGCAAATTTCTTGCTGGGCACCACCCTCTTGGTCAGGGCGAGAGGCCAGAAATGGAGGCCATTCTCCATGGGGAATATGAAGTCATTGGCCCAGGGTCTGCGTATCAGATGAAAGGTGGCATCTGGGGCCCTAAGGAGTTGCAGGGTCCTCCTTGCCAGCAGCTTTACTTTTGGAGAAAATCAGCCACATTTGCGAATTTCCCACCGGGAACGATGCAGATGCCCAGGGCTAGTGGCCTCAAACTGACTCGATTTTCCATGGGGAAAATGAAGTCCTTTCCCCAGCGTCTGGGTGTCAGATGAAAGGTGGCCTTTGGGGCTCTATGGACTTGCAAGCTCCTAGTTGCCATGAGCGTTAGTTCAGCAGGAATCCAGCAAAGTGTAAAAATTTCTCACTGGGCACAGCCCTGTTGGCCAGGGCAAATGGCTGCAAATGGAGGCCATTTTGCATGGGAAAAAGAAGTCCTTTCCCCAGGGTCTGCGTATCAGATGAAAGGTAGCCTTTGGGGCTCTAAGGACTTCCAGGGTCCTCGTTACCAGCAGGTTTACTTTTTGAGAAAATCAGCCACATTTGCAAATTTCCCACCGGGAACGATGCAGATGGCCAGGGCTAGTGGCCTCAAACTGACCCCAATATCCCTGGGGAAAATGAAGTCATGTCCCCAGGGTCTGGTTGTCAGATGAAAGGTGGCATCTGGGGCCCTAAGGAGTTGCAGGGTCCTCCTTGCCAGCAGCTTTACTTTTGTAGAAAATCAGCCACATTTGCGAATTTCCCACCGGGAACGATGCAGATGCCCAGGGCTAGTGGCCTCAAACTGACTCGATTTTCCATGGGGAAAATGAAGTCCTTTCCCCAGCGTCTGGGTGTCAGATGAAAGGTGGCCTTTGGGGCTCTATGGACTTGCAAGCTCCTAGTTGCTGGCAGCTTTAGTTGTGGAGGAATCCAGCAAAGATTGCAAATTTCTCACTGGGCACAGCCCTGTTGGCCAGGGCAAATGGCTGCAAATGGAGGCCATTTTCCATGGGGATAATGAAGTCATTGGCCCAGGGTCTGGGTGTCAGATGAAAGGTGGGCCCTAAGGAGTTGCAGCGTCCTCCTTGCCAGCAGCTTTACTTTTGGAGAAAATCAGCCATGATAGCAAATTTCACACCGGGAACGATGCAGATGGCCAGGGCGAGTGGCCTCAAACTGACCCCATTTTCCATAGGGAAAATGAAGTCCTTTCCCCAGCGTCTGGGTGTCAGATGAAAGGTGGCCTTTGGGGCTCTAAGGACTTGCAGGGTACTACTGATTGGCAGCTTTAGATTTGGAGCAATCCAGCAAAGATTGCAAATTTCTTGCTGGGCACCACCCTCTTGGTCAGGGCGAGAGGCCAGAAATGGAGGCCATTTTCCATGGGGAATATGAAGTCATTGGCCCAGGGTCTGCGTATCAGATGAAAGGTGGCATCTGGGGCCCTAAGGAGTTGCAGGGTCCTCGTTGCCAGCAGCTTTACTTTTGGAGAAAATCAGCCACATTTGCGAATTTCTCACCGGGAACGATGCAGATGCCCAGGGCTAGTGGCCTCAAACTGACTCGATTTTCCATGGGGAAAATGAAGTCCTTTCCCCAGGGTCTGGGTGTCAGATGAAAGGTGGCCTTTGGGGCTCTATGGACTTGCAAGCTCCTAGTTGCCATGAGCGTTAGTTCAGCAGGAATCCAGCAAAGTGTAAAAATTTCTCACTGGGCACTGCCCTGTTGGCCAGGGCAAATGGCTGCAAATGGAGGCCATTTTGCATGGGAAAAAGAAGTCCTTTCCCCAGGGTCTGCGTATCAGATGAAAGGTAGCCTTTGGGGCTCTAAGGTCTTCCAGGGTCCTTGTTCCCAGCAGCTTTACTTTTGGAGAAAATCAGCCATGATAGCAAATTTCCCACCGGGAACGATGCAGATATCCAGGGCAAGTGGCCTCAAACTGATCCGATTTTCCATAGGGAAAATGAAGTCATGTCTCCAGGGTCTGGCTATCAGTGAAAGGTGGACTTTGGGGCTCTAAGGACTTCCGGGGTCCTCGTTCTGCCAGGGTGAGTGGCTGCAAACGGAGGCCATTTCCCATGGGAAAATGAAGTCCTTTCCCCAGGTTCTGCGTATCAGACGAAAGATGGCCTTTGGGGCTCTAAGGACTTCCAGTGTGTTCGTTGCCAGCAGCTTTAGTTTTTGAGAAAATCAGCTATGATTGCAAATTTCACACCGGGAACGATGCAGATGGCCAGGGCTAGTGGCCTCAAACTGACCCCAATTTCCCTGGGGAAAATGAAGTCCTTTCCCCAGCGTCTGCTTGTCAGATGAAAGCTGGCCTTTGGGGAACTAAGGACTTTCAAGCTCCTAGTTGCCGGCAGCATTAGTTGTGGAGGAATCCAGCAAAGTGTAAAAATTTCTCACTGGGCACAGCCCTGTTGGCCAGGGCAAATGACTGCAAATGGAGGCCATTTTGCATGGGAAAAAGATGTCCTTTCCCCAGGGTCTGGGTGTCAGATGAAAGGTGGCCTTTGGGGCTCTAAGGACTTGCAGGGTACTACTTATTGGCGGCTTTAGATTTGGAGCAATCCAGCAAAGATTGCAAATTTCTTGCTGGGCACCACCCTCTTGGTCAGGGCGAGAGGCCAGAAATGGAGGCCATTCTCCATGGGGAATATGAAGTCATTGGCCCAGGGTCTGCGTATCAGATGAAAGGTGGCCTTTGGGGCCCCTAAGGAGTTTCAGGGTCCTCCTTGCCAGCAGCTTTACTTTTGGAGAAAATCAGCCACATTTGCAAATTTCACACCGGGAACGATGCAGATATCCAGGGCAAGTGGCCTCAAACTGATCCATTTTCCATGGGGAAAATGAAGTCCTTTCCCCAGCGTCTGGGTGTCAGATGAAAGGTGGCCTTTGGGGCTCTATGGACTTGCAAGCTCCTAGTTGCCAACAGCGTTAGTTCAGCAGGAATCCAGCAAAGTGTAAAAATTTCTCACTGGGCACTGCCCTGTTGGCCAGGGCAAATGGCTGCAAATGGAGGCCATTTTGCATGGGAAAAAGAAGTCCTTTCCCCAGGGTCTGCGTATCAGATGAAAGGTAGCCTTTGGGGCTCTAAGGACTTCCAGGGTCCTTGTTCCCAGCAGCTTTACTTTTGGAGAAAATCAGCCATGATAGCAAATTTCCCACCGGGAACGATGCAGATATCCAGGGCAAGTGGCCTCAAACTGATCCGATTTTCCATAGGGAAAATGAAGTCATGTCTCCAGGGTCTGGCTATCAGTGAAAGGTGGACTTTGGGGCTCTAAGGACTTCCAGGGTCCTCGTTCTGCCAGGGTGAGTGGCTGCAAACGGAGGCCATTTCCCATGGGAAAATGAAGTCCTTTCCCCAGGTTCTGCGTATCAGACGAAAGATGGCCTTTGGGGCTCTAAGGACATCCAGTGTGTTCGTTGCCAGCAGCTTTAGTTTTTGAGAAAATCAGCCATGATTGCAAATTTCACACCGGGAACGATGCAGATGGCCAGGGCTAGTGGCCTCAAACTGACCCCATTTTCCATGGGGAAAATGAAGTCCTTTCCCCAGCGTCTGGGTGTCAGATGAAAGGTGGCCTTTGGGGCTCTAAGGACTTGCAAGCTCCTACTTGCTGGCAGCTTTAGTTGTGGAGGAATCCAGCAAAGATTGCAAATTTCTCACTGGGCACAGCCCTGTTGGCCAGGGCAAATGGCTGCAAATGGAGGCCATTTTCCATGGGGATAATGAAGTCATTGGCCCAGGGTCTGGGTGTCAGATGAAAGGTGGCATCTGGGGCCCTAAGGAGTTGCAGCGTCCTCCTTGCCAGCAGGTTTACTTTTAAGAAAATCAGCCACGTTTGCAAATTTCACACCGGGAACGATGCAGATGGCCAGGGCGAGTGGCCTCAAACTGACCCCAATTTCCCTGGGGAAAATGAAGTCATGTCCCCAGGGTCTGGTTGTCAGATGAAAGGTGGCCTTTGGGGAACTAAGGACTTTCAAGCTCCTAGTTGCCGGCAGCATTAGTTGTGGAGGAACCCAGCAAAGTGTAAAAATTTCTCACTGGGCACTGCCCTGTTGGCCAGGGCAAATAGCTACAAATGGAGGCCATTTTGCATGGGAAAAAGATGTCCTTTCCCCAGGGTCTGGGTGTCAGATGAAAGGTGGCCTTTGGGGCTCTAAGGACTTGCAGGGTACTACTTATTGGCAGCTTTAGATTTGGAGCAATCCAGCAAAGATTGCAAATTTCTTGCTGGGCACCACCCTCTTGGTCAGGGCGAGAGGCCAGAAATGGAGGCCATTTTCCATGGGGAAAATGAAGTCATTGGCCCAGGGTCTGGGTGTCAGATGAAAGGTGGCCTTTGGGGCTCTATGGACTTGCAAGCTCCTAGTTGCCAACAGCGTTAGTTCAGCAGGAATCCAGCAAAGTGTAAAAATTTCTCACTGGGCACTGCCCTGTTGGCCAGGGCAAATGGCTGCAAATGGAGGCCATTTTGCATGGGAAAAAGAAGTCCTTTCCCCAGGGTCTGCGTATCAGATGAAAGGTAGCCTTTGGGGCTCTAAGGACTTCCAGGGTCCTCGTTACCAGCAGCTTTACTTTTGGAGAAAATGAGCCATGATAGCAAATTTCCCACCGGGAAGGATGCAGATATCCAGGGCAAGTGGCCTCAAACTGATCCGATTTTCCATGGGGAAAATGAAGTCATGTCTCCAGGGTCTGGCTATCAGTGAAAGGTGGACTTTGGGGCTCTAAGGACTTCCGGGGTCCTCGTTCTGCCAGGGTGAGTGGCTGCAAACGGAGGCCATTTCCCATGGGAAAATGAAGTCCTTTCCCCAGGTTCTGCGTATCAGACGAAAGGTGGCCTTTGGGGCTCTAAGGACATCCAGTGTGCTTGTTGCCAGCAGCTTTAGTTTTTGAGAAAATCAGCCATGATTGCAAATTTCACACCGGGAACGATGCAGATGGCCAGGGCTAGTGGCCTCAAACTGACCCCAATTTCCCTGGGGAAAATGAAGTCATGTCCCCAGGGTCTGGTTGTCAGATGAAAGGTGGCCTTTGGGGAACTAAGGACTTTCAAGCTCCTAGTTGCCGGCAGCATTAGTTGTGGAGGAATCCAGCAAAGTGTAAAACTTTCTCACTGGGCACAGCCCTGTTGGCCAGGGCAAATAGCTACAAATGGAGGCCATTTTGCATGGGAAAAAGATGTCCTTTCCCCAGGGTCTGGGTGTCAGATGAAAGGTGGCCTTTGGGGCTCTAAGGACTTGCAGGGTACTACTTATTGGCAGCTTTCGATTTGGAGAAATCCAGCAAAGATTGCAAATTTCTTGCTGGGCACCACCCTCTTGGTCAGGGCGAGAGGCCAGAAATGGAGGCCATTTTCCATGGGGAAAATGAAGTCATTGGCCCAGGGTCTGGGTGCCAGATGAAAGGTGGCCTTTGGGGCTCTATGGACTTGCAAGCTCCTAGTTGCCAACAGCGTTAGTTCAGCAGGAATCCAGCAAAGATTGCAAATTTCTCACTGGGCACTGCCCTGTTGGCCAGGGCAAATGGCTGCAAATGGAGGCCATTTTGCATGGGAAAAAGAAGTCCTTTCCCCAGGGTCTGGGTGTCAGATGAAAGGTAGCCTTTGGGGCTCTAAGGTCTTCCAGGGTCCTCGTTCTGCCAGGGTGAGTGGCTGCAAACGGAGGCCATTTCCCATGGGAAAATGAAGTCCTTTCCCCAGGTTCTGCGTATCAGATGAAAGGTGGCCTTTGGGGCTCTAAGGACTTCCAGTGTGCTCGTTGCCAGCAGCTTTAGTTTTTGAGAAAATCAGCCATGATTGCAAATTTCACACCGGGAACGATGCAGATGGCCAGGGCTAGTGGCCTCAAACTGACCCCATTTTCCATGGGGAAAATGAAGTCATGTCCCCAGGGTCTGGTTGTCAGATGAAAGGTGGCCTTTGGGGCTCTAAGGACTTGCAAGCTCCTACTTGCTGGCAGCTTTAGTTGTGGAGGAATCCAGCAAAGATTGCAAATTTCTCACTGGGCACAGCCCTGTTGGCCAGGGCAAATGGCTGCAAATGGAGGCCATTTTCCATGGGGATAATGAAGTCATTGGCCCAGGGTCTGGGTGTCAGATGAAAGGTGGCATCTGGGGCCCTAAGGAGTTGCACCGCCCTCCTTGCCAGCAGCTTTACTTTTGGAGAAAATCAGCCAAGTTTGCAAATTTCACACCGGGAACGATGCAGATTTTTCCATGGGAAAAATGTCTTTCCTCAGTGTCTCAGTACTATGTTCTAGGTGGCCTTGGAGGCTCTAAGTACTTACAGGATCCTAGTCGCTGCCAGCTTTACTTTTGGAAAAATCCAGCAAAGAGTTGGTAATTCTAGCTTGGCTCCCCTCTTTCTGCCAGGGTGAGTGGCTTCAAACGGAGGCCATTTCCCATTGGAAAAAGAAGTCCTTTCCCCAGGGTCTGGGTGTAAGATGAAAGGTGGCATCTGGGGCCCTAAGGATTTGCAGCGTCCTCCTTGCCAGCAGCTTTACTTTTGGAGAAAATCAGCCACGTTTGCAAATTTCACACCGGGAACAATGCAGATGGCCAGGGCGAGTGGCCTCAAACTGACCCCAATTTCCCTGGGGAAAATGAAGTCATGTCCCCAGGGTCTGGTTGTCAGATGAAAGGTGGCCTTTGGGGAACTAAGGACTTTCAAGCTCCTAGTTGCCGGCAGCATTAGTTGTGGAGGAATCCAGCAAAGTGTAAAACTTTCTCACTGGGCACTGCCCTGTTGGCCAGGGCACATAGCTACAAATGGAGGCCATTTTGCATGGGAAAAAGATGTCCTTTCCCCAGGGTCTGGGTGTCAGATGAAAGGTGGCCTTTGGGGCTCTAAGGACTTGCAGGGTCCTCGTTCTGCCAGGGTGAGTGGCTGCAAACGGAGGCCATTTCCCATGGGAAAATGAAGTCCTTTCACCAGGTTCTGCGTATCAGATGAAAGGTGGCCTTTGGGGCTCTAAGGACTTCCAGTGTGCTCGTTGCCAGCAGCTTTAGTTTTGGAGAAAATCAGCCATGATTGCAAATTTCACACCGGGAACGATGCAGATGGCCAGGTCTAGTGGCCTCAAACTGACTCCATTTTCCATGGGGAAAATGAAGTCATGTCCCCAGGGTCTGGGTGTCAGATGAAAGGTGGCCTTTGGGGCTCTAAGGACTTGCAAGCTCCTACTTGCTGGCAGCTTTAGTTGTGGAGGAATCCAGCAAAGATTGCAAATTTCTCACTGGGCACAGCCCTGTTGGCCAGGGCAAATGGCTGCAAATGGAGGCCATTTTCCATGGGGATAATGAAGTCATTGGCCCAGGGTCTGGGTGTCAGATGAAAGGTGGCATCTGGGGCCCTAAGGAGTTGCAGCGTCCTCCTTGCCAGCAGCTTTACTTTTGGAGAAAATCAGCCACGTTTGCAAATTTCACACGGGGAACGATGCAGATGGCCAGGGCGAGTGGCCTCAAACTGACCCCAATTTCCATGGGGAAAATGAAGTCATGTCCCCAGGGTCTGGTTGTCAGATGAAAGCTGGCCTTTGGGGAACTAAGGACTTTCAAGCTCCTAGTTGCCGGCAGCTTTAGTTGTGGAGGAATCCAGCAAAGTGTAAAAATTTCTCACTGGGCACTGCCCTGTTGGCCAGGGCAAATAGCTACAAATGGAGGCCATTTTGCATGGGAAAAAGATGTCCTTTCCCCAGGGTCTGGGTGTCAGATGAAAGGTGGCCTTTGGGGCTCTAAGGATTTGCAGGGTACTACTTATTGGCAGCTTTAGATTTGGAGCAATCCAGCAAAGATTGCAAATTTCTTCCTGGGACCCACCCTCTTGGTCAGGGCGAGAGGCCAGAAATGGAGGCCATTTTCCATGGGGAAAATGAAGTCATGTCCCCAGGGTCTGGGTGCCAGATGAAAGGTGGCCTTTGGGGTTCTATGGACTTGCAAGCTCCTAGTTGCCAACAGCGTTAGTTCAGCAGGAATCCAGCAAAGATTGCAAATTTCTCACTGGGCACTGCCCTGGCTGCCAGGGCAAATGGCTGCAAATGGAGGCCATTTTGCATGGGAAAAAGAAGTCCTTTCCCCAGGGTCTGCGTATCAGATGAAAGGTAGCCTTTGGGGCTCTAAGGACTTCCAGGGTCCTCGTTACCAGCAGCTTTACTTTTGGAGAAAATCAGCCATGATAGCAAATTTCCCACCGGGAACGATGCAGATATCCAGGGCAAGTGGCCTCAAACTGATCCGATTTTCCATGGGGAAAATGAAGTCATGTCTCCAGGGTCTGGCTATCAGTGAAAGGTGGACTTTGGGGCTCTAAGGACTTCCGGGGTCCTCGTTCTGCCAGGGTGAGTGGCTGCAAACGGAGGCCATTTCCCATGGGAAAATGAAGTCCTTTCCCCAGGTTCGGCGTATCAGATGAAAGGTGGCCTTTGGGGCTCTAAGGACATCCAGTGTGCTCGTTGCCAGCAGCTTTAGTTTTTGAGAAAATCAGCCATGATTGCAAATTTCACACTGGGAACGATGCAGATGGCCAGGGCTAGTGGCTCAAACTGACTCCATTTTCCATGGGGAAAATGAAGTCCTTTCCCCAGCGTCTGGGTGTCAGATGAAAGGTGGCCTTTGGGGCTCTAAGGACTTGCAAGCTCCTACTTGCTGGCAGCTTTAGTTGTGGAGGAATCCAGCAAAGATTGCAAATTTCTCACTGGGCACAGCCCTGTTGGCCAGGGCAAATGGCTGCAAATGGAGGCCATTTTCCATGGGGATAATGAAGTCATTGGCCCAGGGTCTGGGTGTCAGATGAAAGGTGGCATCTGGGGCCCTAAGGAGTTGCAGCGTCCTCCTTGCCAGCAGCTTTACTTTTGGAGAAAATCAGCCACGTTAGCAAATTTCACACCGGGAACGATGCAGATGGCCAGGGCGAGTGGCCTCAAACTGACCCCAATTTCCCTGGGGAAAATGAAGTCATGTCCCCAGCGTCTGGTTGTCAGATGAAAGGTGGCCTTTGGGGCTCTAAGGACTTGCAAGCTCCTACTTGCTGGCAGCTTTAGTTGTGGAGGAATCCAGCAAAGTTTGCAAATTTCTCACTGGGCACAGCCCTGTTGGCCAGGGCAAATGGCTGCAAATGGAGGCCATTTTCCATGGGGGTAATGAAGTCATTGGCCCAGGGTCTGCGTATCAGATGAAAGGTGGCATCTGGGGCCCTAAGGAGTTGCAGGGTCCTCCTTGCCAGCAGCTTTACTTTTGGAGAAAATCAGCCATGATAGCAAATTTCACACCGGGAACGATGCAGATGGCCAGGGCTAGTGGCCTCAAACTGACTCGATTTTCCATGGGGAAAATGAAGTCCTTTCCCCAGCGTCTGGGTGTCAGATGAAAGGTGGCCTTTGGGGCTCTATGGACTTGCAAGCTCCTAGTTGCCAACAGCGTTAGTTCAGCAGGAATCCAGCAAAGTGTAAAAATTTCTCACTGGGCACAGCCCTGTTGGCCAGGGCAAATGGCTGCAAATGGAGGCCATTTTCCATGGGGATAATGAAGTCATTGGCCCAGGGTCTGGGTGTCAGATGAAAGGTGGCATCTGGGGCCCTAAGGAGTTGCAGCGTCCTCCTTGCCAGCAGCTTTACTTTTGGAGAAAATCAGCCACGTTTGCAAATTTCACACGGGGAACGATGCAGATGGCCAGGGCGAGTGGCCTCAAACTGACCCCAATTTCCATGGGGAAAATGAAGTCATGTCCCCAGGGTCTGGTTGTCAGATGAAAGCTGGCCTTTGGGGAACTAAGGACTTTCAAGCTCCTAGTTGCCGGCAGCTTTAGTTGTGGAGGAATCCAGCAAAGTGTAAAAATTTCTCACTGGGCACTGCCCTGTTGGCCAGGGCAAATAGCTACAAATGGAGGCCATTTTGCATGGGAAAAAGATGTCCTTTCCCCAGGGTCTGGGTGTCAGATGAAAGGTGGCCTTTGGGGCTCTAAGGATTTGCAGGGTACTACTTATTGGCAGCTTTAGATTTGGAGCAATCCAGCAAAGATTGCAAATTTCTTCCTGGGACCCACCCTCTTGGTCAGGGCGAGAGGCCAGAAATGGAGGCCATTTTCCATGGGGAAAATGAAGTCATGTCCCCAGGGTCTGGGTGCCAGATGAAAGGTGGCCTTTGGGGTTCTATGGACTTGCAAGCTCCTAGTTGCCAACAGCGTTAGTTCAGCAGGAATCCAGCAAAGATTGCAAATTTCTCACTGGGCACTGCCCTGTTGGCCAGGGCAAATGGCTGCAAATGGAGGCCATTTTGCATGGGAAAAAGAAGTCCTTTCCCCAGGGTCTGCGTATCAGATGAAAGGTAGCCTTTGGGGCTCTAAGGACTTCCAGGGTCCTCGTTACCAGCAGCTTTACTTTTGGAGAAAATCAGCCATGATAGCAAATTTCCCACCGGGAACGATGCAGATATCCAGGGCAAGTGGCCTCAAACTGATCCGATTTTCCATGGGGAAAATGAAGTCATGTCTCCAGGGTCTGGCTATCAGTGAAAGGTGGACTTTGGGGCTCTAAGGACTTCCGGGGTCCTCGTTCTGCCAGGGTGAGTGGCTGCAAACGGAGGCCATTTCCCATGGGAAAATGAAGTCCTTTCCCCAGGTTCGGCGTATCAGATGAAAGGTGGCCTTTGGGGCTCTAAGGACATCCAGTGTGCTCGTTGCCAGCAGCTTTAGTTTTTGAGAAAATCAGCCATGATTGCAAATTTCACACTGGGAACGATGCAGATGGCCAGGGCTAGTGGCTCAAACTGACTCCATTTTCCATGGGGAAAATGAAGTCCTTTCCCCAGCGTCTGGGTGTCAGATGAAAGGTGGCCTTTGGGGCTCTAAGGACTTGCAAGCTCCTACTTGCTGGCAGCTTTAGTTGTGGAGGAATCCAGCAAAGATTGCAAATTTCTCACTGGGCACAGCCCTGTTGGCCAGGGCAAATGGCTGCAAATGGAGGCCATTTTCCATGGGGATAATGAAGTCATTGGCCCAGGGTCTGGGTGTCAGATGAAAGGTGGCATCTGGGGCCCTAAGGAGTTGCAGCGTCCTCCTTGCCAGCAGCTTTACTTTTGGAGAAAATCAGCCACGTTAGCAAATTTCACACCGGGAACGATGCAGATGGCCAGGGCGAGTGGCCTCAAACTGACCCCAATTTCCCTGGGGAAAATGAAGTCATGTCCCCAGCGTCTGGTTGTCAGATGAAAGGTGGCCTTTGGGGCTCTAAGGACTTGCAAGCTCCTGCTTGCTGGCAGCTTTAGTTGTGGAGGAATCCAGCAAAGTTTGCAAATTTCTCACTGGGCACAGCCCTGTTGGCCAGGGCAAATGGCTGCAAATGGAGGCCATTTTCCATGGGGGTAATGAAGTCATTGGCCCAGGGTCTGCGTATCAGATGAAAGGTGGCATCTGGGGCCCTAAGGAGTTGCAGGGTCCTCCTTGCCAGCAGCTTTACTTTTGGAGAAAATCAGCCATGATAGCAAATTTCACACCGGGAACGATGCAGATGGCCAGGGCTAGTGGCCTCAAACTGACTCGATTTTCCATGGGGAAAATGAAGTCCTTTCCCCAGCGTCTGGGTGTCAGATGAAAGGTGGCCTTTGGGGCTCTATGGACTTGCAAGCTCCTAGTTGCCAACAGCGTTAGTTCAGCAGGAATCCAGCAAAGTGTAAAAATTTCTCACTGGGCACTGCCCTGTTGGCCAGGGCAAATGGCTGCAAATGGAGGCCATTTTCCATGGGGATAATGAAGTCATTGGCCCAGGGTCTGGGTGTCAGATGAAAGGTGGCCTTTGGGGCTCTAAGGACTTGCAGGGTACTACTTATTGGCAGCTTTAGATTTGGATCAATCCAGCAAAGATTGCAAATTTCTTGCTGGGCACCACCCTCTTGGTCAGGGCGGGAGGCCAGAAATGGAGGTCATTTTCCATGGGGAATATGAAGTCATGTCCCCAGGGTCTGGGTGTCAGATGAAAGGTGGCCTTTGGGGCTCTATGGACTTGAAAGCTCCTCGTTGCCAACAGCGTTAGTTCAGCAGGAATCCAGCAAAGTGTAAAAATTTCTCACTGGGCACTGCCCTGGCTGCCAGGGCAAATGGCTGCAAATGGAGGCCATTTTGCATGGGAAAAAGAAGTCCTTTCCCCAGGGTCTGCGTATCAGATGAAAGGTAGCCTTTGGGGCTCTAAGGACTTCCAGGGTCCTCGTTACCAGCAGCTTTACTTTTGGAGAAAATGAGCCATGATAGCAAATTTCCCACCGGGAACGATGCAGATATCCAGGGCAAGTGGCCTCAAACTGATCCAATTTTCCATGGGGAAAATGAAGTCATGCCTCCAGGGTCTGGGTATCAATGAAAGGTGGACTTTGGGGCTCTAAGGACTTGCAAGCTCCTACTTGCTGGCAGCTTTAGTTGTGGAGGAATCCAGCAAAGATTGCAAATTTCTCACTGGGCACAGCCCTGTTGGCCAGGGCAAATGGCTGCAAATGGAGGCCATTTTCCATGGGGATAATGAAGTCATTGGCCCAGGGTCTGGGTGTCAGATGAAAGGTGGCATCTGGGGCCCTAAGGAGTTGCAGGGTCCTCCTTGCCAGCAGCTTTACTTTTGGAGAAAATCAGCCAAGTTTGCAAATTTCACACCGGGAACGATGCAGATTTTTCCATGGGAAAAATGTCTTTCCTCAGTGTCTCAGTACTATGTTCTAGGTGGCCTTTGAGGCTCTAAGGACTTAGGGATCCTAGTCGCTGCCAGCTTTACTTTTGGAAAAATCCAGCAAAGAGTTGGTAATTCCAGCTTGGCTCCCCTCTTTTTGCCAGGGTGAGTGGCTGCAAACGGAGGCCATTTCCCATGGGAAAAAGAAGTCCTTTCCCCGGGGTCTGGGTGTCAGATGAAAGGTGGCCTTTGGGGCTCTAAGGACTTGCAGGGTACTACTTATTGGCAGCTTTAGATTTGGAGCCATCCAGCAAAGATTGCAAATTTCTTGCTGGGCACCACCCTATTTGTCAGGGCGAGAGGCCAGAAATGGAGGCCATTTTCCATGGGGAAAATGAAGTCATTGGCCCAGGGTTTGGGTGTCAGATGAAAGGTGGCATCTGGGGCCCTAAGGAGTTGCAGCGTCCTCCTTGCCAGCAGCTTTACTTTTGGAGAAAATCAGCCATGATAGCAAATTTCACACCGGGAACGATGCAGATGGCCAGGGCGAGTGGCCTCAAACTGACCCCATTTTCCATAGGGAAAATGAAGTCATTGGCCCAGGGTCTGGGTGTCAGATGAAAGGTGGCCTTTGGGGCTCTAAGGACTTGCAGGGTACTACTGATTGGCAGCTTTAGATTTGGAGCAATCCAGCAAAGATTGCAAATTTCTTGCTGGGCACCACCCTCTTGGTCAGGGCAAGAGGCCAGAAATGGAGGCCATTTTCCATGGGGAAAATGAATCATTGGCCCAGGGTCTGGGTGTCAGATGAAAGGTGGCATCTGGGGCCTTAAGGAGTTGCAGGGTCCTCCTTGCCAGCAGCTTTACTTTTGGAGAAAATCAGCCACGTTTGCAAATTTCACACCGGGAACGATGCAGATGGCCAGGACGAGTAGCCTCAAACTGACCCCAATTTCCCTGGGGAAAATGAAGTCATGTCCCCAGGGTCTGGTTGTCAGATGAAAGGTGGCCTTTGGGGAACTAAGGACTTTCAAGCTCCTAGTTGCCGGCAGCATTAGTTGTTGAGGAATCCAGCAAAGTGTAAAAATTTCTCACTGGGCACTGCCCTCTTGGCCAGGGTAAATAGCTACAAATGGAGGCCATTTTGCATGAGAAAAAGATGTCCTTTCCCCAGGGTCTGGGTGTCAGATGAAAGGTGGCCTTTGGGGCTCTAAGGACTTGCAGGGTACTACTTATTGGCAGCTTTAGATTTGGAGCAATCCAGCAAAGATTGCAAATTTCTTGCTGGGCACCACCCTCTTGGTCAGGGCGAGAGGCCAGAAATGGAGGCCATTTTCCATGGGGAATATGAAGTCATGTCCCCAGGGTCTGGGTGTCAGATGAAAGGTGGCCTTTGGGGCTCTATGGACTTGAAAGCTCCTCGTTGCCAACAGCGTTAGTTCAGCAGGAATCCAGCAAAGTGTAAAAATTTCTCACTGGGCACTGCCCTGTTGGCCAGGGCAAATGGCTGCAAATGGAGGCCATTTTGCATGGGAAAAAGAAGTCCTTTCCCCAGGGTCTGCGTATCAGATGAAAGGTAGCCTTTGGGGCTCTAAGGACTTCCAGGGTCCTTGTTACCAGCAGCTTTACTTTTGGAGAAAATCAGCCATGATAGCAAATTTCCCACCGGGAACGATGCAGATATCCAGGGCAAGTGGCCTCAAACTGATCCGATTTTCCATGGCGAAAATGAAGTCATGTCTCCAGGGTCTGGCTATCAGTGAAAGGTGGACTTTGGGGCTCTAAGGACTTCCGGGGTCCTCGTTCTGCCAGGGTGAGTGGCTGCAAACAGAGGCCATTTCCCATCGGAAAATGAAGTCCTTTCCCCAGGTTCTGCGTATCAGATGAAAGGTGGCCTTTGGGGCTCTAAGGACTTCCAGTGTGCTCGTTGCCAGCAGCTTTAGTTTTTGAGAAAATCAGCCATGATTGCAAATTTCACACCGGGAACGATGCAGATGGCCAGGGCTAGTGGCCTCAAACTGACTCCATTTTCCATGGGGAAAATGAAGTCATGTCCCCAGGGTCTGGGTGTCAGATGAAAGGTGGCCTTTGGGGCTCTAAGGACTTGCAAGCTCCTACTTGCTGGCAGCTTTAGTTGTGGAGGAATCCAGCAAAGTTTGCAAATTTCTCACTGGGCACAGCCCTGTTGGCCAGGGCAAATGGCTGCAAATGGAGGCCATTTTCCATGGGGATAATGAAGTCATTGGCCCAGGGTCTGGGTGTCAGATGAAAGGTGGCCTTTGGGGCTCAAAGGACTTGCAGGGTACTTCTGATTGGCAGCTTTAGATTTGGAGCAATCCAGCAAAGATTGCAAATTTCTTGCTGGGCACCACCCTCTTGGTCAGGGCGAGAGGCCAGAAATGGAGGCCATTTTCCATGGGGAAAAAGAAGTCATTGGCCCAGGGTCTGCGTATCAGATGAAAGGTGGCCTTTGGGGCCCTAAGGAGTTGCAGGGTCCTCCTTGCCAGCAGCTTTACTTTTGGAGAAAATCAGCCATGATAGCAAATTTCACACCGGGAACGATGCAGATGGCCAGGGCTAGTGGCCTCAAACTGACTCCATTTTCCATGGGGAAAATGAAGTCCTTTCCCCAGCGTCTGGGTGTCAGATGAAAGGTGGCCTTTGGGGCTCTATGGACCTGCAAGCTCCTAGTTGCCATGAGCGTTAGTTCAGCAGGAATCCAGCAAAGTGTAAAAATTTCTCACTGGGCACTGCCCTGTTGGCCAGGGCAAATGGCTGCAAATGGAGGCCATTTCCCATGGGAAAATGAAGTCCTTTCCCCAGGGTCTGCGTATCAGATGAAAGGTAGCCTTTGGAGCTCTAAGGAGTTGCAGGGTCCTCGTTACCAGCAGCTTTACTTTTGGAGAAAATCAGCCATGATAGCAAATTTCCCACCGGGAACGATGCAGATATCCAGGCCAAGTGGCCTCAAACTGATCCGATTTTCCATGGGGAAAATGAAGTCATGTCCCCAGGGTCTGGCTATCAGTGAAAGGTGGACTTTGGGGCTTGTGGTGGTTTGACAGGAAATGTGTTTTTTGGGATGCTGTGTTTTTGGCCAATGTATATCCAGACTTTAATATTGGCATTTAACCTGGCCATTGGGACATGGACACGCCTCTGAGAACACGGGGTTAAAAGCAGAGCTCTCCCCTGGGAGGGTCCTTTTGGGTTTCCGGCGGGAAAGTGTTCGGGTCTCTCCCCCGGCCCAGCTGCTGGCTGGGCAGGGGGAGGGGAAAGCTATGTGGCCGAGAGAGGTAGGCCTGAGCCCCGGGGTGGAAGGGTGGAAGACAGAAAGAGAGAGAGAGACACCGGGAGCCATTGGGCAGCCCCCCCTGAGAGACAGAGAGAGAGAGAGAAAGAGCCGCTGCCTGAGACTGTAACCTTGAAGCTTGATAAACATGGGCCTGTGCCGGCAGCACGGCTGGGACAGAGAAGAGGGTGGGGTTCAGCCGGCTGCTTGTAGGAGCTTTTAACCCCTTTTTGGAAAATGAGAACTTCACAGAACATTGACCTTTCCTAGAAGATAGAGTGGAAGATGAGGAAGAAAATGGGCCAGTGTGAGAGAGGTCTGGGCGAGTGAGAGATAGTAGAAGAATAGAGAAGAATCCTAGTGGGAAGAGATGATGGAGTAGCTTTTGCTGGACTCTTTTTGTATAGCCATGGACAGAACCAAGAGGGTTCAGTGTTGATGCCCCTCGGCCCCAGGGGGTGAAAAATATGGGGGGGACAGGTGTCCCAAAGGAGAGATTGTGGGGACAGGTGTCCCAGAAGAGAGATGACGGCCTCAGAACCAAGAGGGTTCAGTGTTGATGCCCCTCGGCCCCAGGGGGTGAAAAATATGGGGGGGACAGGTGTCCCAAAGGAGGGATTGTGGGGACAGGTGTCCCAACAGAGAGATGGACAGACCCAAGTTCCTTGTGACACAGAGACTGCATTCTAGGGGGAGGCAATGGCCTCAGAACCAAGAGGGTTCAGTGTTGATGCCCCTCGGCCCCAGGGGGTGAAAAAATATGGGGGGGACAGGTGTCCCAAAGGAGAGATTGTGGGGACAGGTGTCCCAAAGGAGAGACTGTGCCTTTTGTGGATCGGGACAGAGCATCCTTAAAAGACAACCCTAGAAGCAGTTCTGGTCCGTCTTCAGTGGTGAGAGCACTGGACATGAAAAGGAAGAGGTCACGACGGCAGATGTACTCCGGGCGGTGCCACAAGTGACACAGGAACACATGAGGCTTCGATTGTGTTTCCAGGGGAAGCCCATGGCACAAGAAGGACTCCTCTCCTCTTGATGAACTGAAGATTGATTGTTTGAAGGGTGGTGCTGGACCGAGAGTTGGTGATTTGAGAAACAAAAGTATTGTGTTGGAAATTTGGTGGGGGGAGGAGGAAATGCATTTGTGAGGTTCTCATTTTCCCTGTGTGTGTGTTCCTTTTTATGTAGAGTAGTTAATAAAGTTCTGGTTCTTTTTTCCCTAAGTAAGAGCCTGCTTTGCTTATTCCTGGTCACATCTCACAGCAGAAACCAGGGAGAAGGTATTTTCATGGGGGCACTGGCATTGTGCCAGTGTCAAACCATGACAGGGCTCTAAGGACTTCCGGGATCCTCGTTCTGCCAGGGTGAGTGGCTGCAAACGGAGGCCATTTCCCATGGGAAAATGAAGTCCTTTCCCCAGGTTCTGCGTATCAGATGAAAGGTGGCCTTTGGGGCTCTAAGGACATCCAGTGTGCTCGTTGCCAGCAGCTTTAGTTTTTGAGAAAATCAGCCATGATTGCAAATTTCACACCGGGAACGATGCAGATGGCCAGGGCTAGTGGCCTCAAACTGACTCCATTTTCCACGGGGAAAATGAAGTCATGTCCCCAGGGTCTGGGTGTCAGATGAAAGGTGGCCTTTGGGGCTCTATGGACTCGCAAGATCCTAGTTGCCGGCAGCTTTAGTTGTGGAGGAATCCAGCAAAGATTGCAAATTTCTCACTGGGCACAGCCCTGTTGGCCAGGGCAAATGGCTGCAAATGGAGGCCATTTTCCATGGGGATAATGAAGTCATTGGCCCAGGGTCTGCGTATCAGATGAAAGGTGGCATCTGGGGCCCTAAGGACTTACAGGGTCCTCGTTGCCAGCAGCTTTACTTTTGGAGAAAATCAGCCAAGTTTGCAAATTTCACACCGGGAACGATGCAGATTTTTCCATGGGAAAAATGTCTTTCCTCAGTGTCTCAGTACTATGTTCTAGGTGGCCTTGGAGGCTCAAAGGACTTACAGGATCCTAGTCGCTGCCAGCTTTACTTTTGGAAAAATCCAGCAAAGAGTTGGTAATTCCTGCTTGGCTCCCCTCTTTCTGCCAGGGTGAGTGGCTGCAAATGGAGGCCATTTCCCATGGGAAAAAGAAGTCCTTTCCCCGGGGTCTGGGTGTCAGATGAAAGGTGGCATCTGGGGCCTTAAGGAGTTGCAGGGTCCTCCTTGCCAGCAGCTTTACTTTTGGAGAAAATCAGCCACGTTTGCAAATTTCCCACCGGGAACGATGCAGATGGCCAGGGCTAGTGGCCTCAAACTGACCTCAATTTCCCTGGGGTAAATGACGCCATGTCCCCAGGGTCTGGTTATCAGATGAAAGCTGGCCTTTGAGGAACTAAGGACTTTCAAGCTCCTAGTTGCCGGCAGCATTAGTTGTGGAGGAATCCAGCAAAGTGTAAAAATTTCTCACTGGGCACAGCCCTGTTGGCCAGGGCAAATGGCTGCAAATGGAGGCCATTTTGCATGGGAAAAAGATGTCCTTTCCCCAGGGTCTGGGTGTCAGATGAAAGGTGGCCTTTGGGGCTCTAAGGACTTGCAGGGTACTACTTATTGGCAGCTTTAGATTTGGAGCAATCCAGCAAAGATTGCAAATTTCTTGCTGGGCACCACCCTCTTGGTCAGGGCGAGAGGCCAGAAATGGAGGCCATTTTCCATGGGGAATATGAAGTCATTGGCCCAGGGTCTGGGTGTCAGATGAAAGGTGGCCTTTGGGGCTCTAAGGACTTGCAAGCTCCTAGTTGCCAACAGCGTTAGTTCAGCAGGAATCCAGCAAAGTGTAAAAATTTCTCACTGGGCACTGCCCTGTTGGCCAGGGCAAATGGCTGCAAATGGAGGCCATTTTCCATGGGGATAATGAAGTCATTGGCCCAGGGTCTGCGTATCAGATGAAAGGTGGCCTTTGGGGCTCTAAGGACTTCCAGTGTGCTCGTTGCCAGCAGCTTTAGTTTTTGAGAAAATCAGCCATGATTGCAAATTTCACACCGGGAACGATGCAGATGGCCAGGGCTAGTGGCCTCAAACTGACCCCATTTTCCATGGGGAAAATGAAGTCATGTCCCCAGGGTCTGGGTGTCAGATGAAAGGTGGCCTTTGGGGCTCTAAGGACTTGCAAGCTCCTACTTGCTGGCAGCTTTAGTTGTGGAGGAATCCAGCAAAGTTTGTAAATTTCTCACTGGGCACAGCCCTGTTGGCCAGGGCAAATGGCTGCAAATGGAGGCCATTTTCCATGGGGATAATGAAGTCATTGGCCCAGGGTCTGCGTATCAGATGAAAGGTGGCCTTTGGGGCTCTAAGGACTGCCAGTGTGCTCGTTGCCAGCAGCTTTAGTTTTTGAGAAAATCAGCCATGATTGCAAATTTCACACCGGGAACGATGCAGATGGCCAGGCCTAGTGGCCTCAAACTGACCCCATTTTCCACGGGGAAAATGAAGTCATGTCCCCAGGGTCTGGGTGTCAGATGAAAGGTGGCCTTTGGGGCTCTAAGGACTTGCAAGCTCCTACTTGCTGGCAGCTTTAGTTGTGGAGGAATCCAGCAAAGTTTGTAAATTTCTCACTGGGCACAGCCCTGTTGGCCAGGGCAAATGGCTGCAAATGGAGGCCATTTTCCATGGGGATAATGAAGTCATTGGCCCAGGGTCTGGGTGTCAGATGAAAGGTGGCATCTGGGGCCCTAAGGACTTACAGGGTCCTCGTTACCAGCAGCTTTACTTTTGGAGAAAATCAGCCACGTTTGCAAATTTCACACCGGGAACGATGCAGATTTTTCCATGGGAAAAATGTCTTTCCTCAGTGTCTCAGTACTATGTTCTAGGTGGCCTTGGAGGCTCTAAGGACTTACAGGATCCTAGTCGCTGCCAGCTTTACTTTAGGAAAAATCCAGCAAAGAGTTGGTAATTCCTACTTGGCTCCCCTCTTTGTGCCAGGGTGAGTGGCTGCAAACGGAGGCCATTTCCCATTGGAAAAAGAAGTCCTTTCCCCGGGGTCTGGGTGTCAGATGAAAGGTGGCCTTTGGGGCTCTAAGGACTTGCAGGGTACTACTGATTGGCAGCTTTAGATTTGGAGCAATCCAGCAAAGATTGCAAATTTCTTGCTGGGCACCACCCTCTTGGTCAGGGCGAGAGGCCAGAAATGGAGGCCATTTTCCATGGGGAATATGAAGTCATTGGCCCAGGGTCTGCGTATCAGATGAAAGGTGGCCTTTGGGGCCCTAAGGAGTTGCAGGGTCCTCCTTGCCAGCAGCTTTACTTTTGGAGAAAATCAGCCAAGTTTGCAAATTTCACACCGGGAACGCTGCTGATGGCCAGGGCAAGTGGCCTCAAACTGACCCCATTTTCCATGGGGAAAATGAAGTCCTTTCCCCAGGGTCTGGGTGTCAGATGAAAGGTGGCCTTTGGGGCTCTAAGGACTTGCAGGGTACTACTGATTGGCAGCTTTCGATTTGGAGCAATCCAGCAAAGATTGCAAATTTCTTGCTGGGCACAGCCCTGTTGGCCAGGGCAAATGGCCGCAAATGGAAGCCATTTTCCATGGGGATAATGAAGTCATTGGCCCAGGGTCTGGGTGTCAGATGAAAGGTGGCATCTGGGGCCCTAAGGAGTTGCAGGGTCCTCCTTGCCAGCAGCTTTACTTTTGGAGAAAATCAGCCATGATAGCAAATTTCACACCGGGAACGATGCAGATGGCCAGGGCGATTGGCCTCAAACTGACCCCATTTTCCATGGGGAAAATGAAGTCCTTTCCCCAGCGTCTGGGTGTCAGATGAAAGGTTGCCTTTGGGGCTCTTAGGACTTGCAAGCTCCTAGTTGCCGGCAGCTTTAGTTGTGGAGGAATCTAGCAATGTTTAAAAATTTCTCACTGGGCACTGCCCTGTTGGCCAGGGCAAATGGCTGCAAATGGAGGCCATTTTGCATGGGAAAAAGAAGTCCTTTCCCCAGGGTCTGCCTATCAGATGAAAGGTGGCCTTTGGGGCTCTAAGGACTTCCAGGGTCCTCGTTGCCAGCAGCTTTACTTTTGGAGAAAATCAGCCATGATAGCAAATTTCCCACCAGGAACGATGCAGATATCCAGGGCAAGTGGCCTCAAACTGATCCGATTTTCCATGGGGAAAATGAAGTCAGGTCTCCAGGGTCTGGCTATCAGTGAAAGGTGGACTTTGGGGCTCTAAGGACTTCCGGAGTCCTCGTTCTGCCAGGGTGAGTGGCTGCAAACGGAGGCCATTTCCCATGGGAAAATGAAGTCCTTTCACCAGGTTCTGGGTATCAGATGAAAGGTGGACTTTGGGGCTCAAAGGACATCCAGTGTGCTCCTTGCCAGCAGCTTTACTTTTGGAGAAAATCAGCCAAGTTTCAAATTTCCCACCGGGAACGATGCAGATGGCCAGGGCTAGTGGCCTCAAACTGACCCCATTTTCCACGGGGAAAATGAAGCCCTTTCCCCAGCGTCTGGGTGTCAGATGAAAGGTGGCCTTTGGGGCTCTAAGGACTTGTAGGGTACTACTTATTGGCAGCTTTCGATTTGGAGCAATCCAGCAAAGATTGCAAATTTCTTGCTGGGCACCACCCTCTTGGTCAGGGCGAGAGGCCAGAAATGGAGGCCATTTTCCATGGGGAAAAAGAAGTCATTGGCCCAGGGTCTGCGTATCAGATGAAAGGTGGCATCTGGGGCCCTAAGGAGTTGCAGGGTCCTCGTTGCCAGCAACTTTACTTTTGGAGAAAATCAGCCATGATAGCAAATTTCCCACCGGGAACGATGCAGATGGCCAGGGCTAGTGGCCTCAAACTGACTCCATTTTCCATGGGGAAAATGAAGTCATGTCCCCAGGGTCTGGGTGTCAGATGAAAGGTGGCCTTTTGGGCTCTAAGGACTTGCAAGCTCCTACTTGCTGGCAGCTTTAGTTGTGGAGGAATCCAGCAAAGATTGCAAATTTCTCACTGGGCACAGCCCTGTTGGCCAGGGCAAATGGCTGCAAATGGAGGCCATTTTCCATGGGGATAATGAAGTCATTGGCCCAGGGTCTGGGTGTCAGATGAAAGGTGGCATCTGGGGCCCTAAGGAGTTGCAGCGTCCTCGTTACCAGCAGCTTTACTTTTGGAGAAAATCAGCCACATTTGCAAATTTCACACCGGGAACGATGCAGATGGCCAGGGCGAGTGGCCTCAAACTGACCCCATTTTCCATGGGGAAAATGAAGTTCTTTCCCCAGCGTCTGGGTGTCAGATGAAAGGTGGCCTTTGGGGCTCTAAGTACTTGCAAGCTCCTACTTGCTGGCAGCTTTAGTTGTGGAGGAATCCAGCAAAGATTGCAAATTTCTCACTGGGCACAGCCCTGTTGGCCAGGGCAAATGGCTGCAAATGGAGGCCATTTTCCATGGGGATAATGAAGTCATTGGCCCAGGGTCTGGGTGTCAGATGAAAGGTGGCATCTGGGGCCCTAAGGAGTTGCAGGGTCCTCCTTGCCAGCAGCTTTACTTTTGGAGAAAATCAGCCAAGTTTGCAAATTTCACACCGGGAACGATGCAGATGGCCAGGGCGAGTGGCCTCAAACTGACCCCATTTTCCATGGGGAAAATGAAGTCCTTTCCCCAGGGTCTGGGTGTCAGATGAAAGGTGGCCTTTGGGGCTCAAAGGACTTGTAGGGTACTACTGATTGGCAGCTTTCGATTTGGAGCAATCCAGCAAAGATTGCAAATTTCTTGCTGGGCACAGCCCTGTTGGCCAGGGCAAATGGCCGGAAATGGAGGCCATTTTCCATGGGGATAATGAAGTCATTGGCCCAGGGTCTGGGTGTCAGATGAAAGGTGGCATCTGGGGCCTTAAGGAGTTGCAGCGTCCTCCTTGCCAGCAGCTTTACTTTTGGAGAAAATCAGCCACGTTTGCAAATTTCCCACCGGGAACGATGCAGATGGCCAGGGCTAGTGGCCTCAAACTGACCCCAATTTCCCTGGGGTAAATGACGCCATGTCCCCAGGGTCTGGTTATCAGATGAAAGCTGGCCTTTGGGGAACTAAGGACTTTCAAGCTCCTAGTTGCCCACATCATTAGTTGTGGAGGAATCCAGCAAAGTGTAAAAATTTCTCACTGGGCACAGCCCTGTTGGCCAGGTCAAATGGCTGCAAATGGAGGCCATTTTGCATGGGAAAAAGATGTCCTTTCCCCAGGGTCTGGCTGTCAGATGAAAGGTGGCCTTTGGGGCTCTAAGGACTTGTAGGGTACTACTTATTGGCAGCTTTAGATTTGGAGCAATCCAGCAAAGTGTAAAAATTTCTTGCTGGGCACCACCCTCTTGGTCAGGGCGAGAGGCCAGAAATGGAGGCCATTTTCCATGGGGAATATGAAGTCATTGGCCCAGGGTCTGGGTGTCAGATGAAAGGTGGCCTTTGGGGCTCTATGGACTTGCAAGCTCCTAGTTGCCAACAGCGTTAGTTCAGCAGGAATCCAGCAAAGTGTAAAAATTTCTCACTGGGCACTGCCCTGTTGGCCAGGGCAAATGGCTGCAAATGGAGGCCATTTCCCATGGGAAAATGAAGTCCTTTCCCCAGGGTCTGGGTGTCAGATGAAAGGTGGCCTTTGGGGCTCTAAGGACTTGCAGGGTACTACTTATTGGCGGCTTTAGATTTGGAGCAATCCAGCAAAGATTGCAAATTTCTTGCTGGGCACCACCCTCTTGGTCAGGGCGAGAGGCCAGAAATGGAGGCCATTCTCCATGGGGAATATGAAGTCATTGGCCCAGGGTCTGCGTATCAGATGAAAGGTGGCCTTTGGGGCCCCTAAGGAGTTTCAGGGTCCTCCTTGCCAGCAGCTTTACTTTTGGAGAAAATCAGCCACATTTGCAAATTTCACACCGGGAACGATGCAGATATCCAGGGCAAGTGGCCTCAAACTGATCCATTTTCCATGGGGAAAATGAAGTCCTTTCCCCAGCGTCTGGGTGTCAGATGAAAGGTGGCCTTTGGGGCTCTAAGGACTTGCAAGCTCCTACTTGCTGGCAGCTTTAGTTGTGGAGGAATCCAGCAAAGATTGCAAATTTCTCACTGGGCACAGCCCTGTTGGCCAGGGCAAATGGCTGCAAATGGAGGCCATTTTCCATGGGGATAATGAAGTCATTGGCCCAGGGTCTGGGTGTCAGATGAAAGGTGGCATCTGGGGCCCTAAGGAGTTGCAGCGTCCTCCTTGCCAGCAGCTTTACTTTTGGAGAAAATCAGCCATGATAGCAAATTTCACACCGGGAACGATGCAGATGGCCAGGGCGAGTGGCCTCAAACTGACCCCATTTTCCATAGGGAAAATGAAGTCCTTTCCCCAGCGTCTGGGTGTCAGATGAAAGGTGGCCTTTGGGGCTCTAAGGACTTGCAGGGTACTACTGATTGGCAGCTTTAGATTTGGAGCAATCCAGCAAAGATTGCAAATTTCTTGCTGGGCACCACCCTCTTGGTCAGGGCGAGAGGCCAGAAATGGAGGCCATTTTCCATGGGGAATATGAAGTCATTGGCCCAGGGTCTGCGTATCAGATGAAAGGTGGCATCTGGGGCCCTAAGGAGTTGCAGGGTCCTCGTTGCCAGCAGCTTTACTTTTGGAGAAAATCAGCCACATTTGCGAATTTCTCACCGGGAACGATGCAGATGCCCAGGGCTAGTGGCCTCAAACTGACTCGATTTTCCATGGGGAAAATGAAGTCCTTTCCCCAGCGTCTGGGTGTCAGATGAAAGGTGGCCTTTGGGGCTCTATGGACTTGCAAGCTCCTAGTTGCCATGAGCGTTAGTTCAGCAGGAATCCAGCAAAGTGTAAAAATTTCTCACTGGGCACTGCCCTGTTGGCCAGGGCAAATGGCTGCAAATGGAGGCCATTTTGCATGGGAAAAAGAAGTCCTTTCCCCAGGGTCTGCGTATCAGATGAAAGGTAGCCTTTGGGGCTCTAAGGACTTCCAGGGTCCTTGTTCCCAGCAGCTTTACTTTTGGAGAAAATCAGCCATGATAGCAAATTTCCCACCGGGAACGATGCAGATATCCAGGGCAAGTGGCCTCAAACTGATCCGATTTTCCATAGGGAAAATGAAGTCATGTCTCCAGGGTCTGGCTATCAGTGAAAGGTGGACTTTGGGGCTCTAAGGACTTCCGGGGTCCTCGTTCTGCCAGGGTGAGTGGCTGCAAACGGAGGCCATTTCCCATGGGAAAATGAAGTCCTTTCCCCAGGTTCTGCGTATCAGACGAAAGATGGCCTTTGGGGCTCTAAGGACTTCCAGTGTGTTCGTTGCCAGCAGCTTTAGTTTTTGAGAAAATCAGCTATGATTGCAAATTTCACACCGGGAACGATGCAGATGGCCAGGGCTAGTGGCCTCAAACTGACCCCAATTTCCCTGGGGAAAATGAAGTCCTTTCCCCAGCGTCTGCTTGTCAGATGAAAGCTGGCCTTTGGGGAACTAAGGACTTTCAAGCTCCTAGTTGCCGGCAGCATTAGTTGTGGAGGAATCCAGCAAAGTGTAAAAATTTCTCACTGGGCACAGCCCTGTTGGCCAGGGCAAATGACTGCAAATGGAGGCCATTTTGCATGGGAAAAAGATGTCCTTTCCCCAGGGTCTGGGTGTCAGATGAAAGGTGGCCTTTGGGGCTCTAAGGACTTGCAGGGTACTACTTATTGGCGGCTTTAGATTTGGAGCAATCCAGCAAAGATTGCAAATTTCTTGCTGGGCACCACCCTCTTGGTCAGGGCGAGAGGCCAGAAATGGAGGCCATTCTCCATGGGGAATATGAAGTCATTGGCCCAGGGTCTGCGTATCAGATGAAAGGTGGCCTTTGGGGCCCCTAAGGAGTTTCAGGGTCCTCCTTGCCAGCAGCTTTACTTTTGGAGAAAATCAGCCACATTTGCAAATTTCACACCGGGAACGATGCAGATATCCAGGGCAAGTGGCCTCAAACTGATCCATTTTCCATGGGGAAAATGAAGTCCTTTCCCCAGCGTCTGGGTGTCAGATGAAAGGTGGCCTTTGGGGCTCTATGGACTTGCAAGCTCCTAGTTGCCAACAGCGTTAGTTCAGCAGGAATCCAGCAAAGTGTAAAAATTTCTCACTGGGCACTGCCCTGTTGGCCAGGGCAAATGGCTGCAAATGGAGGCCATTTTGCATGGGAAAAAGAAGTCCTTTCCCCAGGGTCTGCGTATCAGATGAAAGGTAGCCTTTGGGGCTCTAAGGACTTCCAGGGTCCTTGTTCCCAGCAGCTTTACTTTTGGAGAAAATCAGCCATGATAGCAAATTTCCCACCGGGAACGATGCAGATATCCAGGGCAAGTGGCCTCAAACTGATCCGATTTTCCATAGGGAAAATGAAGTCATGTCTCCAGGGTCTGGCTATCAGTGAAAGGTGGACTTTGGGGCTCTAAGGACTTCCAGGGTCCTCGTTCTGCCAGGGTGAGTGGCTGCAAACGGAGGCCATTTCCCATGGGAAAATGAAGTCCTTTCCCCAGGTTCTGCGTATCAGACGAAAGATGGCCTTTGGGGCTCTAAGGACATCCAGTGTGTTCGTTGCCAGCAGCTTTAGTTTTTGAGAAAATCAGCCATGATTGCAAATTTCACACCGGGAACGATGCAGATGGCCAGGGCTAGTGGCCTCAAACTGACCCCATTTTCCATGGGGAAAATGAAGTCCTTTCCCCAGCGTCTGGGTGTCAGATGAAAGGTGGCCTTTGGGGCTCTAAGGACTTGCAAGCTCCTACTTGCTGGCAGCTTTAGTTGTGGAGGAATCCAGCAAAGATTGCAAATTTCTCACTGGGCACAGCCCTGTTGGCCAGGGCAAATGGCTGCAAATGGAGGCCATTTTCCATGGGGATAATGAAGTCATTGGCCCAGGGTCTGGGTGTCAGATGAAAGGTGGCATCTGGGGCCCTAAGGAGTTGCAGCGTCCTCCTTGCCAGCAGGTTTACTTTTAAGAAAATCAGCCACGTTTGCAAATTTCACACCGGGAACGATGCAGATGGCCAGGGCGAGTGGCCTCAAACTGACCCCAATTTCCCTGGGGAAAATGAAGTCATGTCCCCAGGGTCTGGTTGTCAGATGAAAGGTGGCCTTTGGGGAACTAAGGACTTTCAAGCTCCTAGTTGCCGGCAGCATTAGTTGTGGAGGAATCCAGCAAAGTGTAAAAATTTCTCACTGGGCACAGCCCTGTTGGCCAGGGCAAATAGCTACAAATGGAGGCCATTTTGCATGGGAAAAAGATGTCCTTTCCCCAGGGTCTGGGTGTCAGATGAAAGGTGGCCTTTGGGGCTCTAAGGACTTGCAGGGTACTACTTATTGGCAGCTTTAGATTTGGAGCAATCCAGCAAAGATTGCAAATTTCTTGCTGGGCACCACCCTCTTGGTCAGGGCGAGAGGCCAGAAATGGAGGCCATTTTCCATGGGGAAAATGAAGTCATTGGCCCAGGGTCTGGGTGTCAGATGAAAGGTGGCCTTTGGGGCTCTATGGACTTGCAAGCTCCTAGTTGCCAACAGCGTTAGTTCAGCAGGAATCCAGCAAAGTGTAAAAATTTCTCACTGGGCACTGCCCTGTTGGCCAGGGCAAATGGCTGCAAATGGAGGCCATTTTGCATGGGAAAAAGAAGTCCTTTCCCCAGGGTCTGCGTATCAGATGAAAGGTAGCCTTTGGGGCTCTAAGGACTTCCAGGGTCCTCGTTACCAGCAGCTTTACTTTTGGAGAAAATGAGCCATGATAGCAAATTTCCCACCGGGAAGGATGCAGATATCCAGGGCAAGTGGCCTCAAACTGATCCGATTTTCCATGGGGAAAATGAAGTCATGTCTCCAGGGTCTGGCTATCAGTGAAAGGTGGACTTTGGGGCTCTAAGGACTTCCGGGGTCCTCGTTCTGCCAGGGTGAGTGGCTGCAAACGGAGGCCATTTCCCATGGGAAAATGAAGTCCTTTCCCCAGGTTCTGCGTATCAGACGAAAGGTGGCCTTTGGGGCTCTAAGGACATCCAGTGTGCTTGTTGCCAGCAGCTTTAGTTTTTGAGAAAATCAGCCATGATTGCAAATTTCACACCGGGAACGATGCAGATGGCCAGGGCTAGTGGCCTCAAACTGACCCCAATTTCCCTGGGGAAAATGAAGTCATGTCCCCAGGGTCTGGTTGTCAGATGAAAGGTGGCCTTTGGGGAACTAAGGACTTTCAAGCTCCTAGTTGCCGGCAGCATTAGTTGTGGAGGAATCCAGCAAAGTGTAAAACTTTCTCACTGGGCACAGCCCTGTTGGCCAGGGCAAATAGCTACAAATGGAGGCCATTTTGCATGGGAAAAAGATGTCCTTTCCCCAGGGTCTGGGTGTCAGATGAAAGGTGGCCTTTGGGGCTCTAAGGACTTGCAGGGTACTACTTATTGGCAGCTTTCGATTTGGAGAAATCCAGCAAAGATTGCAAATTTCTTGCTGGGCACCACCCTCTTGGTCAGGGCGAGAGGCCAGAAATGGAGGCCATTTTCCATGGGGAAAATGAAGTCATTGGCCCAGGGTCTGGGTGCCAGATGAAAGGTGGCCTTTGGGGCTCTATGGACTTGCAAGCTCCTAGTTGCCAACAGCGTTAGTTCAGCAGGAATCCAGCAAAGATTGCAAATTTCTCACTGGGCACTGCCCTGTTGGCCAGGGCAAATGGCTGCAAATGGAGGCCATTTTGCATGGGAAAAAGAAGTCCTTTCCCCAGGGTCTGGGTGTCAGATGAAAGGTAGCCTTTGGGGCTCTAAGGTCTTCCAGGGTCCTCGTTCTGCCAGGGTGAGTGGCTGCAAACGGAGGCCATTTCCCATGGGAAAATGAAGTCCTTTCCCCAGGTTCTGCGTATCAGATGAAAGGTGGCCTTTGGGGCTCTAAGGACTTCCAGTGTGCTCGTTGCCAGCAGCTTTAGTTTTTGAGAAAATCAGCCATGATTGCAAATTTCACACCGGGAACGATGCAGATGGCCAGGGCTAGTGGCCTCAAACTGACCCCATTTTCCATGGGGAAAATGAAGTCATGTCCCCAGGGTCTGGTTGTCAGATGAAAGGTGGCCTTTGGGGCTCTAAGGACTTGCAAGCTCCTACTTGCTGGCAGCTTTAGTTGTGGAGGAATCCAGCAAAGATTGCAAATTTCTCACTGGGCACAGCCCTGTTGGCCAGGGCAAATGGCTGCAAATGGAGGCCATTTTCCATGGGGATAATGAAGTCATTGGCCCAGGGTCTGGGTGTCAGATGAAAGGTGGCATCTGGGGCCCTAAGGAGTTGCAGCGTCCTCCTTGCCAGCAGCTTTACTTTTGGAGAAAATCAGCCAAGTTTGCAAATTTCACACCGGGAACGATGCAGATTTTTCCATGGGAAAAATGTCTTTCCTCAGTGTCTCAGTACTATGTTCTAGGTGGCCTTGGAGGCTCTAAGTACTTACAGGATCCTAGTCGCTGCCAGCTTTACTTTTGGAAAAATCCAGCAAAGAGTTGGTAATTCTAGCTTGGCTCCCCTCTTTCTGCCAGGGTGAGTGGCTTCAAACGGAGGCCATTTCCCATTGGAAAAAGAAGTCCTTTCCCCAGGGTCTGGGTGTTAGATGAAAGGTGGCATCTGGGGCCCTAAGGATTTGCAGCGTCCTCCTTGCCAGCAGCTTTACTTTTGGAGAAAATCAGCCACGTTTGCAAATTTCACACCGGGAACAATGCAGATGGCCAGGGCGAGTGGCCTCAAACTGACCCCAATTTCCCTGGGGAAAATGAAGTCATGTCCCCAGGGTCTGGTTGTCAGATGAAAGGTGGCCTTTGGGGAACTAAGGACTTTCAAGCTCCTAGTTGCCGGCAGCATTAGTTGTGGAGGAATCCAGCAAAGTGTAAAACTTTCTCACTGGGCACTGCCCTGTTGGCCAGGGCAAATAGCTACAAATGGAGGCCATTTTGCATGGGAAAAAGATGTCCTTTCCCCAGGGTCTGGGTGTCAGATGAAAGGTGGCCTTTGGGGCTCTAAGGACTTGCAGGGTCCTCGTTCTGCCTGGGTGAGTGGCTGCAAACGGAGGCCATTTCCCATGGGAAAATGAAGTCCTTTCACCAGGTTCTGCGTATCAGATGAAAGGTGGCCTTTGGGGCTCTAAGGACTTCCAGTGTGCTCGTTGCCAGCAGCTTTAGTTTTGGAGAAAATCAGCCATGATTGCAAATTTCACACCGGGAACGATGCAGATGGCCAGGTCTAGTGGCCTCAAACTGACTCCATTTTCCATGGGGAAAATGAAGTCATGTCCCCAGGGTCTGGGTGTCAGATGAAAGGTGGCCTTTGGGGCTCTAAGGACTTGCAAGCTCCTACTTGCTGGCAGCTTTAGTTGTGGAGGAATCCAGCAAAGATTGCAAATTTCTCACTGGGCACAGCCCTGTTGGCCAGGGCAAATGGCTGCAAATGGAGGCCATTTTCCATGGGGATAATGAAGTCATTGGCCCAGGGTCTGGGTGTCAGATGAAAGGTGGCATCTGGGGCCCTAAGGAGTTGCAGCGTCCTCCTTGCCAGCAGCTTTACTTTTGGAGAAAATCAGCCACGTTTGCAAATTTCACACGGGGAACGATGCAGATGGCCAGGGCGAGTGGCCTCAAACTGACCCCAATTTCCATGGGGAAAATGAAGTCATGTCCCCAGGGTCTGGTTGTCAGATGAAAGCTGGCCTTTGGGGAACTAAGGACTTTCAAGCTCCTAGTTGCCGGCAGCTTTAGTTGTGGAGGAATCCAGCAAAGTGTAAAAATTTCTCACTGGGCACTGCCCTGTTGGCCAGGGCAAATAGCTACAAATGGAGGCCATTTTGCATGGGAAAAAGATGTCCTTTCCCCAGGGTCTGGGTGTCAGATGAAAGGTGGCCTTTGGGGCTCTAAGGATTTGCAGGGTACTACTTATTGGCAGCTTTAGATTTGGAGCAATCCAGCAAAGATTGCAAATTTCTTCCTGGGACCCACCCTCTTGGTCAGGGCGAGAGGCCAGAAATGGAGGCCATTTTCCATGGGGAAAATGAAGTCATGTCCCCAGGGTCTGGGTGCCAGATGAAAGGTGGCCTTTGGGGTTCTATGGACTTGCAAGCTCCTAGTTGCCAACAGCGTTAGTTCAGCAGGAATCCAGCAAAGATTGCAAATTTCTCACTGGGCACTGCCCTGTTGGCCAGGGCAAATGGCTGCAAATGGAGGCCATTTTGCATGGGAAAAAGAAGTCCTTTCCCCAGGGTCTGCGTATCAGATGAAAGGTAGCCTTTGGGGCTCTAAGGACTTCCAGGGTCCTCGTTACCAGCAGCTTTACTTTTGGAGAAAATCAGCCATGATAGCAAATTTCCCACCGGGAACGATGCAGATATCCAGGGCAAGTGGCCTCAAACTGATCCGATTTTCCATGGGGAAAATGAAGTCATGT
The DNA here is from genome assembly GCF_051311805.1 of Agelaius phoeniceus. Classification (NCBI taxonomy): domain Eukaryota; kingdom Metazoa; phylum Chordata; class Aves; order Passeriformes; family Icteridae; genus Agelaius; species Agelaius phoeniceus. The sequence continues at coordinate 20,691,887 of NC_135277.1, forward strand.
CTCCAGGGTCTGGCTATCAGTGAAAGGTGGACTTTTGGGCTCTAAGGACTTCCGGGGTCCTCGTTCTGCCAGGGTGAGTGGCTGCAAACGGAGGCCATTTCCCATGGGAAAATGAAGTCCTTTCCCCAGGTTCTGGGTATCAGATGAAAGGTGGCCTTTGGGGCTCTAAGGACATCCAGTGTGCTCGTTGCCAGCAGCTTTAGTTTTTGAGAAAATCAGCCATGATTGCAAATTTCACACTGGGAACGATGCAGATGGCCAGGGCTAGTGGCTCAAACTGACTCCATTTTCCATGGGGAAAATGAAGTCCTTTCCCCAGCGTCTGGGTGTCAGATGAAAGGTGGCCTTTGGGGCTCTAAGGACTTGCAAGCTCCTACTTGCTGGCAGCTTTAGTTGTGGAGGAATCCAGCAAAGATTGCAAATTTCTCACTGGGCACAGCCCTGTTGGCCAGGGCAAATGGCTGCAAATGGAGGCCATTTTCCATGGGGATAATGAAGTCATTGGCCCAGGGTCTGGGTGTCAGATGAAAGGTGGCATCTGGGGCCCTAAGGAGTTGCAGCGTCCTCCTTGCCAGCAGCTTTACTTTTGGAGAAAATCAGCCACGTTAGCAAATTTCACACCGGGAACGATGCAGATGGCCAGGGCGAGTGGCCTCAAACTGACCCCAATTTCCCTGGGGAAAATGAAGTCATGTCCCCAGCGTCTGGTTGTCAGATGAAAGGTGGCCTTTGGGGCTCTAAGGACTTGCAAGCTCCTACTTGCTGGCAGCTTTAGTTGTGGAGGAATCCAGCAAAGTTTGCAAATTTCTCACTGGGCACAGCCCTGTTGGCCAGGGCAAATGGCTGCAAATGGAGGCCATTTTCCATGGGGGTAATGAAGTCATTGGCCCAGGGTCTGCGTATCAGATGAAAGGTGGCATCTGGGGCCCTAAGGAGTTGCAGGGTCCTCCTTGCCAGCAGCTTTACTTTTGGAGAAAATCAGCCATGATAGCAAATTTCACACCGGGAACGATGCAGATGGCCAGGGCTAGTGGCCTCAAACTGACTCGATTTTCCATGGGGAAAATGAAGTCCTTTCCCCAGCGTCTGGGTGTCAGATGAAAGGTGGCCTTTGGGGCTCTATGGACTTGCAAGCTCCTAGTTGCCAACAGCGTTAGTTCAGCAGGAATCCAGCAAAGTGTAAAAATTTCTCACTGGGCACAGCCCTGTTGGCCAGGGCAAATGGCTGCAAATGGAGGCCATTTTCCATGGGGATAATGAAGTCATTGGCCCAGGGTCTGGGTGTCAGATGAAAGGTGGCATCTGGGGCCCTAAGGAGTTGCAGCGTCCTCCTTGCCAGCAGCTTTACTTTTGGAGAAAATCAGCCACGTTTGCAAATTTCACACGGGGAACGATGCAGATGGCCAGGGCGAGTGGCCTCAAACTGACCCCAATTTCCATGGGGAAAATGAAGTCATGTCCCCAGGGTCTGGTTGTCAGATGAAAGCTGGCCTTTGGGGAACTAAGGACTTTCAAGCTCCTAGTTGCCGGCAGCTTTAGTTGTGGAGGAATCCAGCAAAGTGTAAAAATTTCTCACTGGGCACTGCCCTGTTGGCCAGGGCAAATAGCTACAAATGGAGGCCATTTTGCATGGGAAAAAGATGTCCTTTCCCCAGGGTCTGGGTGTCAGATGAAAGGTGGCCTTTGGGGCTCTAAGGATTTGCAGGGTACTACTTATTGGCAGCTTTAGATTTGGAGCAATCCAGCAAAGATTGCAAATTTCTTCCTGGGACCCACCCTCTTGGTCAGGGCGAGAGGCCAGAAATGGAGGCCATTTTCCATGGGGAAAATGAAGTCATGTCCCCAGGGTCTGGGTGCCAGATGAAAGGTGGCCTTTGGGGTTCTATGGACTTGCAAGCTCCTAGTTGCCAACAGCGTTAGTTCAGCAGGAATCCAGCAAAGATTGCAAATTTCTCACTGGGCACTGCCCTGTTGGCCAGGGCAAATGGCTGCAAATGGAGGCCATTTTGCATGGGAAAAAGAAGTCCTTTCCCCAGGGTCTGCGTATCAGATGAAAGGTAGCCTTTGGGGCTCTAAGGACTTCCAGGGTCCTCGTTACCAGCAGCTTTACTTTTGGAGAAAATCAGCCATGATAGCAAATTTCCCACCGGGAACGATGCAGATATCCAGGGCAAGTGGCCTCAAACTGATCCGATTTTCCATGGGGAAAATGAAGTCATGTCTCCAGGGTCTGGCTATCAGTGAAAGGTGGACTTTGGGGCTCTAAGGACTTCCGGGGTCCTCGTTCTGCCAGGGTGAGTGGCTGCAAACGGAGGCCATTTCCCATGGGAAAATGAAGTCCTTTCCCCAGGTTCGGCGTATCAGATGAAAGGTGGCCTTTGGGGCTCTAAGGACATCCAGTGTGCTCGTTGCCAGCAGCTTTAGTTTTTGAGAAAATCAGCCATGATTGCAAATTTCACACTGGGAACGATGCAGATGGCCAGGGCTAGTGGCTCAAACTGACTCCATTTTCCATGGGGAAAATGAAGTCCTTTCCCCAGCGTCTGGGTGTCAGATGAAAGGTGGCCTTTGGGGCTCTAAGGACTTGCAAGCTCCTACTTGCTGGCAGCTTTAGTTGTGGAGGAATCCAGCAAAGATTGCAAATTTCTCACTGGGCACAGCCCTGTTGGCCAGGGCAAATGGCTGCAAATGGAGGCCATTTTCCATGGGGATAATGAAGTCATTGGCCCAGGGTCTGGGTGTCAGATGAAAGGTGGCATCTGGGGCCCTAAGGAGTTGCAGCGTCCTCCTTGCCAGCAGCTTTACTTTTGGAGAAAATCAGCCACGTTAGCAAATTTCACACCGGGAACGATGCAGATGGCCAGGGCGAGTGGCCTCAAACTGACCCCAATTTCCCTGGGGAAAATGAAGTCATGTCCCCAGCGTCTGGTTGTCAGATGAAAGGTGGCCTTTGGGGCTCTAAGGACTTGCAAGCTCCTACTTGCTGGCAGCTTTAGTTGTGGAGGAATCCAGCAAAGTTTGCAAATTTCTCACTGGGCACAGCCCTGTTGGCCAGGGCAAATGGCTGCAAATGGAGGCCATTTTCCATGGGGGTAATGAAGTCATTGGCCCAGGGTCTGCGTATCAGATGAAAGGTGGCATCTGGGGCCCTAAGGAGTTGCAGGGTCCTCCTTGCCAGCAGCTTTACTTTTGGAGAAAATCAGCCATGATAGCAAATTTCACACCGGGAACGATGCAGATGGCCAGGGCTAGTGGCCTCAAACTGACTCGATTTTCCATGGGGAAAATGAAGTCCTTTCCCCAGCGTCTGGGTGTCAGATGAAAGGTGGCCTTTGGGGCTCTATGGACTTGCAAGCTCCTAGTTGCCAACAGCGTTAGTTCAGCAGGAATCCAGCAAAGTGTAAAAATTTCTCACTGGGCACTGCCCTGTTGGCCAGGGCAAATGGCTGCAAATGGAGGCCATTTTCCATGGGGATAATGAAGTCATTGGCCCAGGGTCTGGGTGTCAGATGAAAGGTGGCCTTTGGGGCTCTAAGGACTTGCAGGGTACTACTTATTGGCAGCTTTAGATTTGGATCAATCCAGCAAAGATTGCAAATTTCTTGCTGGGCACCACCCTCTTGGTCAGGGCGGGAGGCCAGAAATGGAGGTCATTTTCCATGGGGAATATGAAGTCATGTCCCCAGGGTCTGGGTGTCAGATGAAAGGTGGCCTTTGGGGCTCTATGGACTTGAAAGCTCCTCGTTGCCAACAGCGTTAGTTCAGCAGGAATCCAGCAAAGTGTAAAAATTTCTCACTGGGCACTGCCCTGTTGGCCAGGGCAAATGGCTGCAAATGGAGGCCATTTTGCATGGGAAAAAGAAGTCCTTTCCCCAGGGTCTGCGTATCAGATGAAAGGTAGCCTTTGGGGCTCTAAGGACTTCCAGGGTCCTCGTTACCAGCAGCTTTACTTTTGGAGAAAATGAGCCATGATAGCAAATTTCCCACCGGGAACGATGCAGATATCCAGGGCAAGTGGCCTCAAACTGATCCAATTTTCCATGGGGAAAATGAAGTCATGCCTCCAGGGTCTGGGTATCAATGAAAGGTGGACTTTGGGGCTCTAAGGACTTGCAAGCTCCTACTTGCTGGCAGCTTTAGTTGTGGAGGAATCCAGCAAAGATTGCAAATTTCTCACTGGGCACAGCCCTGTTGGCCAGGGCAAATGGCTGCAAATGGAGGCCATTTTCCATGGGGATAATGAAGTCATTGGCCCAGGGTCTGGGTGTCAGATGAAAGGTGGCATCTGGGGCCCTAAGGAGTTGCAGGGTCCTCCTTGCCAGCAGCTTTACTTTTGGAGAAAATCAGCCAAGTTTGCAAATTTCACACCGGGAACGATGCAGATTTTTCCATGGGAAAAATGTCTTTCCTCAGTGTCTCAGTACTATGTTCTAGGTGGCCTTTGAGGCTCTAAGGACTTAGGGATCCTAGTCGCTGCCAGCTTTACTTTTGGAAAAATCCAGCAAAGAGTTGGTAATTCCAGCTTGGCTCCCCTCTTTTTGCCAGGGTGAGTGGCTGCAAACGGAGGCCATTTCCCATGGGAAAAAGAAGTCCTTTCCCCGGGGTCTGGGTGTCAGATGAAAGGTGGCCTTTGGGGCTCTAAGGACTTGCAGGGTACTACTTATTGGCAGCTTTAGATTTGGAGCCATCAAGCAAAGATTGCAAATTTCTTGCTGGGCACCACCCTATTTGTCAGGGCGAGAGGCCAGAAATGGAGGCCATTTTCCATGGGGAAAATGAAGTCATTGGCCCAGGGTTTGGGTGTCAGATGAAAGGTGGCATCTGGGGCCCTAAGGAGTTGCAGCGTCCTCCTTGCCAGCAGCTTTACTTTTGGAGAAAATCAGCCATGATAGCAAATTTCACACCGGGAACGATGCAGATGGCCAGGGCGAGTGGCCTCAAACTGACCCCATTTTCCATAGGGAAAATGAAGTCATTGGCCCAGGGTCTGGGTGTCAGATGAAAGGTGGCCTTTGGGGCTCTAAGGACTTGCAGGGTACTACTGATTGGCAGCTTTAGATTTGGAGCAATCCAGCAAAGATTGCAAATTTCTTGCTGGGCACCACCCTCTTGGTCAGGGCAAGAGGCCAGAAATGGAGGCCATTTTCCATGGGGAAAATGAATCATTGGCCCAGGGTCTGGGTGTCAGATGAAAGGTGGCATCTGGGGCCTTAAGGAGTTGCAGGGTCCTCCTTGCCAGCAGCTTTACTTTTGGAGAAAATCAGCCACGTTTGCAAATTTCACACCGGGAACGATGCAGATGGCCAGGACGAGTAGCCTCAAACTGACCCCAATTTCCCTGGGGAAAATGAAGTCATGTCCCCAGGGTCTGGTTGTCAGATGAAAGCTGGCCTTTGGGGAACTAAGGACTTTCAAGCTCCTAGTTGCCGGCAGCATTAGTTGTTGAGGAATCCAGCAAAGTGTAAAAATTTCTCACTGGGCACTGCCCTCTTGGCCAGGGTAAATAGCTACAAATGGAGGCCATTTTGCATGAGAAAAAGATGTCCTTTCCCCAGGGTCTGGGTGTCAGATGAAAGGTGGCCTTTGGGGCTCTAAGGACTTGCAGGGTACTACTTATTGGCAGCTTTAGATTTGGAGCAATCCAGCAAAGATTGCAAATTTCTTGCTGGGCACCACCCTCTTGGTCAGGGCGAGAGGCCAGAAATGGAGGCCATTTTCCATGGGGAATATGAAGTCATGTCCCCAGGGTCTGGGTGTCAGATGAAAGGTGGCCTTTGGGGCTCTATGGACTTGAAAGCTCCTCGTTGCCAACAGCGTTAGTTCAGCAGGAATCCAGCAAAGTGTAAAAATTTCTCACTGGGCACTGCCCTGTTGGCCAGGGCAAATGGCTGCAAATGGAGGCCATTTTGCATGGGAAAAAGAAGTCCTTTCCCCAGGGTCTGCGTATCAGATGAAAGGTAGCCTTTGGGGCTCTAAGGACTTCCAGGGTCCTTGTTACCAGCAGCTTTACTTTTGGAGAAAATCAGCCATGATAGCAAATTTCCCACCGGGAACGATGCAGATATCCAGGGCAAGTGGCCTCAAACTGATCCGATTTTCCATGGCGAAAATGAAGTCATGTCTCCAGGGTCTGGCTATCAGTGAAAGGTGGACTTTGGGGCTCTAAGGACTTCCGGGGTCCTCGTTCTGCCAGGGTGAGTGGCTGCAAACAGAGGCCATTTCCCATCGGAAAATGAAGTCCTTTCCCCAGGTTCTGCGTATCAGATGAAAGGTGGCCTTTGGGGCTCTAAGGACTTCCAGTGTGCTCGTTGCCAGCAGCTTTAGTTTTTGAGAAAATCAGCCATGATTGCAAATTTCACACCGGGAACGATGCAGATGGCCAGGGCTAGTGGCCTCAAACTGACTCCATTTTCCATGGGGAAAATGAAGTCATGTCCCCAGGGTCTGGGTGTCAGATGAAAGGTGGCCTTTGGGGCTCTAAGGACTTGCAAGCTCCTACTTGCTGGCAGCTTTAGTTGTGGAGGAATCCAGCAAAGTTTGCAAATTTCTCACTGGGCACAGCCCTGTTGGCCAGGGCAAATGGCTGCAAATGGAGGCCATTTTCCATGGGGATAATGAAGTCATTGGCCCAGGGTCTGGGTGTCAGATGAAAGGTGGCCTTTGGGGCTCAAAGGACTTGCAGGGTACTTCTGATTGGCAGCTTTAGATTTGGAGCAATCCAGCAAAGATTGCAAATTTCTTGCTGGGCACCACCCTCTTGGTCAGGGCGAGAGGCCAGAAATGGAGGCCATTTTCCATGGGGAAAAAGAAGTCATTGGCCCAGGGTCTGCGTATCAGATGAAAGGTGGCCTTTGGGGCCCTAAGGAGTTGCAGGGTCCTCCTTGCCAGCAGCTTTACTTTTGGAGAAAATCAGCCATGATAGCAAATTTCACACCGGGAACGATGCAGATGGCCAGGGCTAGTGGCCTCAAACTGACTCCATTTTCCATGGGGAAAATGAAGTCCTTTCCCCAGCGTCTGGGTGTCAGATGAAAGGTGGCCTTTGGGGCTCTATGGACCTGCAAGCTCCTAGTTGCCATGAGCGTTAGTTCAGCAGGAATCCAGCAAAGTGTAAAAATTTCTCACTGGGCACTGCCCTGTTGGCCAGGGCAAATGGCTGCAAATGGAGGCCATTTCCCATGGGAAAATGAAGTCCTTTCCCCAGGGTCTGCGTATCAGATGAAAGGTAGCCTTTGGAGCTCTAAGGAGTTGCAGGGTCCTCGTTACCAGCAGCTTTACTTTTGGAGAAAATCAGCCATGATAGCAAATTTCCCACCGGGAACGATGCAGATATCCAGGCCAAGTGGCCTCAAACTGATCCGATTTTCCATGGGGAAAATGAAGTCATGTCCCCAGGGTCTGGCTATCAGTGAAAGGTGGACTTTGGGGCTTGTGGTGGTTTGACAGGAAATGTGTTTTTTGGGATGCTGTGTTTTTGGCCAATGTATATCCAGACTTTAATATTGGCATTTAACCTGGCCATTGGGACATGGACACGCCTCTGAGAACACGGGGTTAAAAGCAGAGCTCTCCCCTGGGAGGGTCCTTTTGGGTTTCCGGCGGGAAAGTGTTCGGGTCTCTCCCCCGGCCCAGCTGCTGGCTGGGCAGGGGGAGGGGAAAGCTATGTGGCCGAGAGAGGTAGGCCTGAGCCCCGGGGTGGAAGGGTGGAAGACAGAAAGAGAGAGAGAGACACCGGGAGCCATTGGGCAGCCCCCCCTGAGAGACAGAGAGAGAGAGAGAAAGAGCCGCTGCCTGAGACTGTAACCTTGAAGCTTGATAAACATGGGCCTGTGCCGGCAGCACGGCTGGGACAGAGAAGAGGGTGGGGTTCAGCCGGCTGCTTGTAGGAGCTTTTAACCCCTTTTTGGAAAATGAGAACTTCACAGAACATTGACCTTTCCTAGAAGATAGAGTGGAAGATGAGGAAGAAAATGGGCCAGTGTGAGAGAGGTCTGGGCGAGTGAGAGATAGTAGAAGAATAGAGAAGAATCCTAGTGGGAAGAGATGATGGAGTAGCTTTTGCTGGACTCTTTTTGTATAGCCATGGACAGAACCAAGAGGGTTCAGTGTTGATGCCCCTCGGCCCCAGGGGGTGAAAAATATGGGGGGGACAGGTGTCCCAAAGGAGAGATTGTGGGGACAGGTGTCCCAGAAGAGAGATGACGGCCTCAGAACCAAGAGGGTTCAGTGTTGATGCCCCTCGGCCCCAGGGGGTGAAAAATATGGGGGGGACAGGTGTCCCAAAGGAGGGATTGTGGGGACAGGTGTCCCAACAGAGAGATGGACAGACCCAAGTTCCTTGTGACACAGAGACTGCATTCTAGGGGGAGGCAATGGCCTCAGAACCAAGAGGGTTCAGTGTTGATGCCCCTCGGCCCCAGGGGGTGAAAAAATATGGGGGGGACAGGTGTCCCAAAGGAGAGATTGTGGGGACAGGTGTCCCAAAGGAGAGACTGTGCCTTTTGTGGATCGGGACAGAGCATCCTTAAAAGACAACCCTAGAAGCAGTTCTGGTCCGTCTTCAGTGGTGAGAGCACTGGACATGAAAAGGAAGAGGTCACGACGGCAGATGTACTCCGGGCGGTGCCACAAGTGACACAGGAACACATGAGGCTTCGATTGTGTTTCCAGGGGAAGCCCATGGCACAAGAAGGACTCCTCTCCTCTTGAGGAACTGAAGATTGATTGTTTGAAGGGTGGTGCTGGACCGAGAGTTGGTGATTTGAGAAACAAAAGTATTGTGTTGGAAATTTGGTGGGGGGAGGAGGAAATGCATTTGTGAGGTTCTCATTTTCCCTGTGTGTGTGTTCCTTTTTATGTAGAGTAGTTAATAAAGTTCTGGTTCTTTTTTCCCTAAGTAAGAGCCTGCTTTGCTTATTCCTGGTCACATCTCACAGCAGAAACCAGGGAGAAGGTATTTTCATGGGGGCACTGGCATTGTGCCAGTGTCAAACCATGACAGGGCTCTAAGGACTTCCGGGATCCTCGTTCTGCCAGGGTGAGTGGCTGCAAACGGAGGCCATTTCCCATGGGAAAATGAAGTCCTTTCCCCAGGTTCGGCGTATCAGATGAAAGGTGGCCTTTGGGGCTCTAAGGACATCCAGTGTGCTCGTTGCCAGCAGCTTTAGTTTTTGAGAAAATCAGCCATGATTGCAAATTTCACACCGGGAACGATGCAGATGGCCAGGGCTAGTGGCCTCAAACTGACTCCATTTTCCACGGGGAAAATGAAGTCATGTCCCCAGGGTCTGGGTGTCAGATGAAAGGTGGCCTTTGGGGCTCTATGGACTCGCAAGATCCTAGTTGCCGGCAGCTTTAGTTGTGGAGGAATCCAGCAAAGATTGCAAATTTCTCACTGGGCACAGCCCTGTTGGCCAGGGCAAATGGCTGCAAATGGAGGCCATTTTCCATGGGGATAATGAAGTCATTGGCCCAGGGTCTGCGTATCAGATGAAAGGTGGCATCTGGGGCCCTAAGGACTTACAGGGTCCTCGTTGCCAGCAGCTTTACTTTTGGAGAAAATCAGCCAAGTTTGCAAATTTCACACCGGGAACGATGCAGATTTTTCCATGGGAAAAATGTCTTTCCTCAGTGTCTCAGTACTATGTTCTAGGTGGCCTTGGAGGCTCAAAGGACTTACAGGATCCTAGTCGCTGCCAGCTTTACTTTTGGAAAAATCCAGCAAAGAGTTGGTAATTCCTGCTTGGCTCCCCTCTTTCTGCCAGGGTGAGTGGCTGCAAATGGAGGCCATTTCCCATGGGAAAAAGAAGTCCTTTCCCCGGGGTCTGGGTGTCAGATGAAAGGTGGCATCTGGGGCCTTAAGGAGTTGCAGGGTCCTCCTTGCCAGCAGCTTTACTTTTGGAGAAAATCAGCCACGTTTGCAAATTTCCCACCGGGAACGATGCAGATGGCCAGGGCTAGTGGCCTCAAACTGACCTCAATTTCCCTGGGGTAAATGACGCCATGTCCCCAGGGTCTGGTTATCAGATGAAAGCTGGCCTTTGAGGAACTAAGGACTTTCAAGCTCCTAGTTGCCGGCAGCATTAGTTGTGGAGGAATCCAGCAAAGTGTAAAAATTTCTCACTGGGCACAGCCCTGTTGGCCAGGGCAAATGGCTGCAAATGGAGGCCATTTTGCATGGGAAAAAGATGTCCTTTCCCCAGGGTCTGGGTGTCAGATGAAAGGTGGCCTTTGGGGCTCTAAGGACTTGCAGGGTACTACTTATTGGCAGCTTTAGATTTGGAGCAATCCAGCAAAGATTGCAAATTTCTTGCTGGGCACCACCCTCTTGGTCAGGGCGAGAGGCCAGAAATGGAGGCCATTTTCCATGGGGAATATGAAGTCATTGGCCCAGGGTCTGGGTGTCAGATGAAAGGTGGCCTTTGGGGCTCTAAGGACTTGCAAGCTCCTAGTTGCCAACAGCGTTAGTTCAGCAGGAATCCAGCAAAGTGTAAAAATTTCTCACTGGGCACTGCCCTGTTGGCCAGGGCAAATGGCTGCAAATGGAGGCCATTTTCCATGGGGATAATGAAGTCATTGGCCCAGGGTCTGCGTATCAGATGAAAGGTGGCCTTTGGGGCTCTAAGGACTTCCAGTGTGCTCGTTGCCAGCAGCTTTAGTTTTTGAGAAAATCAGCCATGATTGCAAATTTCACACCGGGAACGATGCAGATGGCCAGGGCTAGTGGCCTCAAACTGACCCCATTTTCCATGGGGAAAATGAAGTCATGTCCCCAGGGTCTGGGTGTCAGATGAAAGGTGGCCTTTGGGGCTCTAAGGACTTGCAAGCTCCTACTTGCTGGCAGCTTTAGTTGTGGAGGAATCCAGCAAAGTTTGTAAATTTCTCACTGGGCACAGCCCTGTTGGCCAGGGCAAATGGCTGCAAATGGAGGCCATTTTCCATGGGGATAATGAAGTCATTGGCCCAGGGTCTGGGTGTCAGATGAAAGGTGGCATCTGGGGCCCTAAGTACTTACAGGGTCCTCGTTACCAGCAGCTTTACTTTTGGAGAAAATCAGCCACGTTTGCAAATTTCACACCGGGAACGATGCAGATTTTTCCATGGGAAAAATGTCTTTCCTCAGTGTCTCAGTACTATGTTCTAGGTGGCCTTGGAGGCTCTAAGGACTTACAGGATCCTAGTCGCTGCCAGCTTTACTTTAGGAAAAATCCAGCAAAGAGTTGGTAATTCCAGCTTGGCTCCCCTCTTTGTGCCAGGGTGAGTGGCTGCAAACGGAGGCCATTTCCCATTGGAAAAAGAAGTCCTTTCCCCGGGGTCTGGGTGTCAGATGAAAGGTGGCCTTTGGGGCTCTAAGGACTTGCAGGGTACTACTGATTGGCAGCTTTAGATTTGGAGCAATCCAGCAAAGATTGCAAATTTCTTGCTGGGCACCACCCTCTTGGTCAGGGCGAGAGGCCAGAAATGGAGGCCATTTTCCATGGGGAAAATGAAGTCATTGGCCCAGGGTCTGCGTATCAGATGAAAGGTGGCCTTTGGGGCCCTAAGGAGTTGCAGGGTCCTCCTTGCCAGCAGCTTTACTTTTGGAGAAAATCAGCCAAGTTTGCAAATTTCACACCGGGAACGCTGCTGATGGCCAGGGCAAATGGCCTCAAACTGACCCCATTTTCCATGGGGAAAATGAAGTCCTTTCCCCAGGGTCTGGGTGTCAGATGAAAGGTGGCCTTTGGGGCTCTAAGGACTTGCAGGGTACTACTGATTGGCAGCTTTCGATTTGGAGCAATCCAGCAAAGATTGCAAATTTCTTGCTGGGCACAGCCCTGTTGGCCAGGGCAAATGGCCGCAAATGGAAGCCATTTTCCATGGGGATAATGAAGTCATTGGCCCAGGGTCTGGGTGTCAGATGAAAGGTGGCATCTGGGGCCCTAAGGAGTTGCAGGGTCCTCCTTGCCAGCAGCTTTACTTTTGGAGAAAATCAGCCATGATAGCAAATTTCACACCGGGAACGATGCAGATGGCCAGGGCGATTGGCCTCAAACTGACCCCATTTTCCATGGGGAAAATGAAGTCCTTTCCCCAGCGTCTGGGTGTCAGATGAAAGGTTGCCTTTGGGGCTCTTAGGACTTGCAAGCTCCTAGTTGCCGGCAGCTTTAGTTGTGGAGGAATCTAGCAATGTTTAAAAATTTCTCACTGGGCACTGCCCTGTTGGCCAGGGCAAATGGCTGCAAATGGAGGCCATTTTGCATGGGAAAAAGAAGTCCTTTCCCCAGGGTCTGCCTATCAGATGAAAGGTGGCCTTTGGGGCTCTAAGGACTTCCAGGGTCCTCGTTGCCAGCAGCTTTACTTCTGGAGAAAATCAGCCATGATAGCAAATTTCCCACCAGGAACGATGCAGATATCCAGGGCAAGTGGCCTCAAACTGATCCGATTTTCCATGGGGAAAATGAAGTCAGGTCTCCAGGGTCTGGCTATCAGTGAAAGGTGGACTTTGGGGCTCTAAGGACTTGCAGGGTCCTCGTTCTGCCAGGGTGAGTGGCTGCAAACGGAGGCCATTTCCCATGGGAAAATGAAGTCCTTTCACCAGGTTCTGGGTATCAGATGAAAGGTGGACTTTGGGGCTCAAAGGACATCCAGTGTGCTCCTTGCCAGCAGCTTTACTTTTGGAGAAAATCAGCCAAGTTTCAAATTTCCCACCGGGAACGATGCAGATGGCCAGGGCTAGTGGCCTCAAACTGACCCCATTTTCCACGGGGAAAATGAAGCCCTTTCCCCAGCGTCTGGGTGTCAGATGAAAGGTGGCCTTTGGGGCTCTAAGGACTTGTAGGGTACTACTTATTGGCAGCTTTCGATTTGGAGCAATCCAGCAAAGATTGCAAATTTCTTGCTGGGCACCACCCTCTTGGTCAGGGCGAGAGGCCAGAAATGGAGGCCATTTTCCATGGGGAAAAAGAAGTCATTGGCCCAGGGTCTGCGTATCAGATGAAAGGTGGCATCTGGGGCCCTAAGGAGTTGCAGGGTCCTCGTTGCCAGCAACTTTACTTTTGGAGAAAATCAGCCATGATAGCAAATTTCCCACCGGGAACGATGCAGATGGCCAGGGCTAGTGGCCTCAAACTGACTCCATTTTCCATGGGGAAAATGAAGTCATGTCCCCAGGGTCTGGGTGTCAGATGAAAGGTGGCCTTTTGGGCTCTAAGGACTTGCAAGCTCCTACTTGCTGGCAGCTTTAGTTGTGGAGGAATCCAGCAAAGATTGCAAATTTCTCACTGGGCACAGCCCTGTTGGCCAGGGCAAATGGCTGCAAATGGAGGCCATTTTCCATGGGGATAATGAAGTCATTGGCCCAGGGTCTGGGTGTCAGATGAAAGGTGGCATCTGGGGCCCTAAGGAGTTGCAGCGTCCTCGTTACCAGCAGCTTTACTTTTGGAGAAAATCAGCCACATTTGCAAATTTCACACCGGGAACGATGCAGATATCCAGGGCGAGTGGCCTCAAACTGACCCCATTTTCCATGGGGAAAATGAAGTTCTTTCCCCAGCGTCTGGGTGTCAGATGAAAGGTGGCCTTTGGGGCTCTAAGTACTTGCAAGCTCCTACTTGCTGGCAGCTTTAGTTGTGGAGGAATCCAGCAAAGATTGCAAATTTCTCACTGGGCACAGCCCTGTTGGCCAGGGCAAATGGCTGCAAATGGAGGCCATTTTCCATGGGGATAATGAAGTCATTGGCCCAGGGTCTGGGTGTCAGATGAAAGGTGGCATCTGGGGCCCTAAGGAGTTGCAGGGTCCTCCTTGCCAGCAGCTTTACTTTTGGAGAAAATCAGCCAAGTTTGCAAATTTCACACCGGGAACGATGCAGATGGCCAGGGCGAGTGGCCTCAAACTGACCCCATTTTCCATGGGGAAAATGAAGTCCTTTCCCCAGGGTCTGGTTGTCAGATGAAAGGTGGCCTTTGGGGCTCAAAGGACTTGTAGGGTACTACTGATTGGCAGCTTTCGATTTGGAGCAATCCAGCAAAGATTGCAAATTTCTTGCTGGGCACAGCCCTGTTGGCCAGGGCAAATGGCCGGAAATGGAGGCCATTTTCCATGGGGATAATGAAGTCATTGGCCCAGGGTCTGGGTGTCAGATGAAAGGTGGCATCTGGGGCCTTAAGGAGTTGCAGCGTCCTCCTTGCCAGCAGCTTTACTTTTGGAGAAAATCAGCCACGTTTGCAAATTTCCCACCGGGAACAATGCAGATGGCCAGGGCTAGTGGCCTCAAACTGACCCCAATTTCCCTGGGGTAAATGACGCCATGTCCCCAGGGTCTGGTTATCAGATGAAAGCTGGCCTTTGGGGAACTAAGGACTTTCAAGCTCCTAGTTGCCCACATCATTAGTTGTGGAGGAATCCAGCAAAGTGTAAAAATTTCTCACTGGGCACAGCCCTGTTGGCCAGGTCAAATGGCTGCAAATGGAGGCCATTTTGCATGGGAAAAAGATGTCCTTTCCCCAGGGTCTGGCTGTCAGATGAAAGGTGGCCTTTGGGGCTCTAAGGACTTGTAGGGTACTACTTATTGGCAGCTTTAGATTTGGAGCAATCCAGCAAAGTGTAAAAATTTCTTGCTGGGCACCACCCTCTTGGTCAGGGCGAGAGGCCAGAAATGGAGGCCATTTTCCATGGGGAATATGAAGTCATTGGCCCAGGGTCTGGGTGTCAGATGAAAGGTGGCCTTTGGGGCTCTATGGACTTGCAAGCTCCTAGTTGCCAACAGCGTTAGTTCAGCAGGAATCCAGCAAAGTGTAAAAATTTCTCACTGGGCACTGCCCTGTTGGCCAGGGCAAATGGCTGCAAATGGAGGCCATTTCCCATGGGAAAATGAAGTCCTTTCCCCAGGGTCTGCGTATCAGATGAAAGGTGGCCTTTGGGGCTCTAAGGACTTCCAGTGTGCTCGTTGCCAGCAGCTTTAGTTTTTGAGAAAATCAGCCATGATTGCAAATTTCACACCGGGAACGATGCAGATGGCCAGGGCTAGTGGCCTCAAACTGACCCCATTTTCCACGGGGAAAATGAAGTCATGTCCCCAGGGTCTGGGTGTCAGATGAAAGGTGGCCTTTGGGGCTCTAAGGACTTGCAAGCTCCTACTTGCTGGCAGCTTTAGTTGTGGAGGAATCCAGCAAAGTTTGTAAATTTCTCACTGGGCACAGCCCTGTTGGCCAGGGCAAATGGCTGCAAATGGAGGCCATTTTCCATGGGGATAATGAAGTCATTGGCCCAGGGTCTGGGTGTCAGATGAAAGGTGGCATCTGGGGCCCTAAGGAGTTGCAGCGTCCTCCTTGCCAGCAGCTTTACTTTTGGAGAAAATCAGCCAAGTTTGCAAATTTCACACCGGGAACGATGCAGATGGCCAGGGCGAGTGGCCTCAAACTGACCCCATTTTCCATGGGGAAAATGAAGTCCTTTCCCCAGGGTCTGGGTGTCAGATGAAAGGTGGCCTTTGGGGCTCAAAGGACTTGTAGGGTACTACTGATTGGCAGCTTTCGATTTGGAGCAATCCAGCAAAGATTGCAAATTTCTTGCTGGGCACAGCCCTGTTGGCCAGGGCAAATGGCCGGAAATGGAGGCCATTTTCCATGGGGATAATGAAGTCATTGGCCCAGGGTCTGGGTGTCAGATGAAAGGTGGCATCTGGGGCCTTAAGGAGTTGCAGCGTCCTCCTTGCCAGCAGCTTTACTTTTGGAGAAAATCAGCCACGTTTGCAAATTTCCCACCGGGAACGATGCAGATGGCCAGGGCTAGTGGCCTCAAACTGACCCCAATTTCCCTGGGGTAAATGACGCCATGTCCCCAGGGTCTGGGTGTCAGATGAAAGCTGGCCTTTGGGGAACTAAGGACTTTCAAGCTCCTAGTTGCCCACATCATTAGTTGTGGAGGAATCCAGCAAAGTGTAAAAATTTCTCACTGGGCACAGCCCTGTTGGCCAGGTCAAATGGCTGCAAATGGAGGCCATTTTGCATGGGAAAAAGATGTCCTTTCCCCAGGGTCTGGCTGTCAGATGAAAGGTGGCCTTTGGGGCTCTAAGGACTTGTAGGGTACTACTTATTGGCAGCTTTAGATTTGGAGCAATCCAGCAAAGATTGCAAATTTCTTGCTGGGCACCACCCTCTTGGTCAGGGCGAGAGGCCAGAAATGGAGGCCATTTTCCATGGGGAATATGAAGTCATTGGCCCAGGGTCTGGGTGTCAGATGAAAGGTGGCCTTTGGGGCTCTATGGACTTGCAAGCTCCTAGTTGCCAACAGCGTTAGTTCAGCAGGAATCCAGCAAAGTGTAAAAATTTCTCACTGGGCACTGCCCTGTTGGCCAGGGCAAATGGCTGCAAATGGAGGCCATTTCCCATGGGAAAATGAAGTCCTTTCCCCAGGGTCTGCGTATCAGATGAAAGGTGGCCTTTGGGGCTCTAAGGACTTCCAGTGTGCTCGTTGCCAGCAGCTTTAGTTTTTGAGAAAATCAGCCATGATTGCAAATTTCACACCGGGAACGATGCAGATGGCCAGGGCTAGTGGCCTCAAACTGACCCCATTTTCCACGGGGAAAATGAAGTCCTTTCCCCAGGGTCTGGGTGTCAGATGAAAGGTGGCCTTTGGGGCTCTAAGGACTTGCAAGCTCCTACTTGCTGGCAGCTTTAGTTGTGGAGGAATCCAGCAAAGTTTGTAAATTTCTCACTGGGCACAGCCCTGTTGGCCAGGGCAAATGGCTGCAAATGGAGGCCATTTTCCATGGGGATAATGAAGTCATTGGCCCAGGGTCTGGGTGTCAGATGAAAGGTGGCATCTGGGGCCCTAAGGACTTACAGGGTCCTCGTTACCAGCAGCTTTACTTTTGGAGAAAATCAGCCACGTTTGCAAATTTCACACCGGGAACGATGCAGATTTTTCCATGGGAAAAATGTCTTTCCTCAGTGTCTCAGTACTATGTTCTAGGTGGCCTTGGAGGCTCTAAGGACTTACAGGATCCTAGTCGCTGCCAGCTTTACTTTAGGAAAAATCCAGCAAAGAGTTGGTAATTCCAGCTTGGCTCCCCTCTTTCTGCCAGGGTGAGTGGCTGCAAACGGAGGCCATTTCCCATGGGAAAATGAAGTCCTTTCCCCAGGTTCTGCGTATCAGACGAAAGGTGGCCTTTGGGGCTCTAAGGACATCCAGTGTGCTCGTTGCCAGCAGCTTTAGTTTTTGAGAAAATCAGCCATGATTGCAAATTTCACACCGGGAACGATGCTGATGGCCAGGGCAAGTGGCCTCAAACTGACCCCATTTTCCATGGGGAAAATGAAGTCCTTTCCCCAGGGTCTGGGTGTCAGATGAAAGGTGGCCTTTGGGGCTCTAAGGAGTTGCAGGGTCCTCCTTGCCAGCAGCTTTACTTTTGGAGAAAATCAGACAAGTTTGCAAATTTCACACCGGGAACGATGCTGATGGCCAGGGCAAGTGGCCTCAAACTGACCCCATTTTCCATGGGGAAAATGAAGTCCTTTCCCCAGGGTCTGGGTGTCAGATGAAAGGTGGCCTTTGGGGCTCTAAGGACTTGCAGGGTACTACTGATTGGCAGCTTTCGATTTGGAGCAATCCAGCAAAGATTGCAAATTTCTTGCTGGGCACAGCCCTGTTGGCCAGGGCAAATGGCCGGAAATGGAGGCCATTTTCCATGGGGATAATGAAGTCATTGGCCCAGGGTCTGGGTGTCAGATGAAAGGTGGCATCTGGGGCCCTAAGGAGTTGCAGGGTCCTCCTTGCCAGCAGCTTTACTTTTGGAGAAAATCAGCCATGATAGCAAATTTCACACCGGGAACGATGCAGATGGCCAGGGCGATTGGCCTCAAACTGACCCCATTTTCCATGGGGAAAATGAAGTCCTTTCCCCAGGGTCTGGGTGTCAGATGAAAGGTTGCCTTTGGGGCTCTTAGGACTTGCAAGCTCCTAGTTGCCGGCAGCTTTAGTTGTGGAGGAATCTAGCAATGTTTAAAAATTTCTCACTGGGCACTGCCCTGTTGGCCAGGGCAAATGGCTGCAAATGGAGGCCATTTTGCATGGGAAAAAGAAGTCCTTTCCCCAGGGTCTGCCTATCAGATGAAAGGTGGCCTTTGGGGCTCTAAGGACTTCCAGGGTCCTCGTTGCCAGCAGCTTTACTTTTGGAGAAAATCAGCCATGATAGCAAATTTCCCACCGGGAACGATGCAGATATCCAGGGCAAGTGGCCTCAAACTGATCCGATTTTCCATGGGGAAAATGAAGTCATGTCTCCAGGGTCTGGCTATCAGTGAAAGGTGGACTTTGGGGCTCTAAGGACTTCCGGGGTCCTCGTTCTGCCAGGGTGAGTGGCTGCAAACGGAGGCCATTTCCCATGGGAAAATGAAGTCCTTTCACCAGGTTCTGCGTATCAGATGAAAGGTGGACTTTGGGGCTCTAAGGACATCCAGTGTGCTCCTTGCCAGCAGCTTTACTTTTGGAGAAAATCAGCCAAGTTTCAAATTTCACACCGGGAACGATGCAGATGGCCAGGGCGAGTGGCCTCAAACTGACCCCATTTTCCACGGGGAAAATGAAGCCCTTTCCCCAGCGTCTGGGTGTCAGATGAAAGGTGGCATTTGGGGCTCTAAGGACTTGTAGGGTACTACTTATTGGCAGCTTTAGATTTGGAGCAATCCAGCAAAGATTGCAAATTTCTTGCTGGGCACCACCCTCTTGGTCAGGGCGAGAGGCCAGAAATGGAGGCCATTTTCCATGGGGAAAAAGAAGTCATTGGCCCAGGGTCTGCGTATCAGATGAAAGGTGGCATCTGGGGCCCTAAGGAGTTGCAGGGTCCTCGTTGCCAGCAACTTTACTTTTGGAGAAAATCAGCCATGATAGCAAATTTCCCACCGGGAACGATGCAGATGGCCAGGGCTAGTGGCCTCAAACTGACTCCATTTTCCATGGGGAAAATGAAGTCATGTCCCCAGGGTCTGGGTGTCAGATGAAAGGTGGCCTTTTGGGCTCTAAGGACTTGCAAGCTCCTACTTGCTGGCAGCTTTAGTTGTGGAGGAATTCAGCAAAGATTGCAAATTTCTCACTGGGCACAGCCCTGTCGGCCAGGGCAAATGGCTGCAAATGGAGGCCATTTTCCATGGGGATAATGAAGTCATTGGCCCAGGGTCTGGGTGTCAGATGAAAGGTGGCATCTGGGGCCCTAAGGAGTTGCAGCGTCCTCCTTGCCAGCAGCTTTACTTTTGGAGAAAATCAGCCACATTTGCAAATTTCACACCGGGAACGATGCAGATGGCCCGGGCGAGTGGCCTCAAACTGACCCCATTTTCCATGGGGAAAATGAAGTCCTTTCCCCAGCGTCTGGGTGTCAGATGAAAGGTGGCCTTTGGGGCTCAAAGGACTTGTAGGGTACTACTTATTGGCAGCTTTCGATTTGGAGCAATCCAGCAAAGATTGCAAATTTCTTGCTGGGCACCACCCTCTTGGTCAGGGCGAGAGGCCAAAAATGGAGGCCATTTTCCATGGGGATAATGAAGTCATTGGCCCAGGGTCTGGGTGTCAGATGAAAGGTGGCATCTGGGGCCTTACGGAGTGCAGGGTCCTCCTTGCCAGCAGCTTTACTTTTGGAGAAAATCAGCCACGTTTGCAAATTTCCCACCGGGAACGATGCAGATGGCCAGGGCTAGTGGCCTCAAACTGACCCCAATTTCCCTGGGGTAAATGACGCCATGTCCCCAGGGTCTGGTTATCAGATGAAAGCTGGCCTTTGGGGAACTAAGGACTTTCAAGCTCCTAGTTGCCCACATCATTAGTTGTGGAGGAATCCAGCAAAGTGTAAAAATTTCTCACTGGGCACAGCCCTGTTGGCCAGGTCAAATGGCTGCAAATGGAGGCCATTTTGCATGGGAAAAAGATGTCCTTTCCCCAGGGTCTGGCTGTCAGATGAAAGGTGGCCTTTGGGGCTCTAAGGACTTGTAGGGTGCTACTTATTGGCAGCTTTCGATTTGGAGCAATCCAGCAAAGATTGCAAATTTCTTGCTGGGCACCACCCTCTTGGTCAGGGCGAGAGGCCAGAAATGGAGGCCATTTTCCATGGGGAATATGAAGTCATTGGCCCAGGGTCTGGGTGTCAGATGAAAGGTGGCCTTTGGGGCTCTATGGACTTGCAAGCTCCTAGTTGCCAACAGCGTTAGTTCAGCAGGAATCCAGCAAAGTGTAAAAATTTCTCACTGGGCACTGCCCTGTTGGCCAGGGCAAATGGCTGCAAATGGAGGCCATTTCCCATGGGAAAATGAAGTCCTTTCCCCAGGGTCTGCGTATCAGATGAAAGGTGGCCTTTGGGGCTCTAAGGACTTCCAGTGTGCTCGTTGCCAGCAGCTTTAGTTTTTGAGAAAATCAGCCATGATTGCAAATTTCACACCGGGAACGATGCAGATGGCCAGGGCTAGTGGCCTCAAACTGACCCCATTTTCCACGGGGAAAATGAAGTCATGTCCCCAGGGTCTGGGTGTCAGATGAAAGGTGGCCTTTGGGGCTCTATGGACTTGCAAGCTCCTAGTTGCCAACAGCGTTAGTTCAGCAGGAATCCAGCAAAGTGTAAAAATTTCTCACTGGGCACTGCCCTGTTGGCCAGGGCAAATGGCTGCAAATGGAGGCCATTTCCCATGGGAAAATGAAGTCCTTTCCCCAGGGTCTGCGTATCAGATGAAAGGTGGCCTTTGGGGCTCTAAGGACTTCCAGTGTGCTCGTTGCCAGCAGCTTTAGTTTTTGAGAAAATCAGCCATGATTGCAAATTTCACACCGGGAACGATGCAGATGGCCAGGGCTAGTGGCCTCAAACTGACCCCATTTTCCACGGGGAAAATGAAGTCATGTCCCCAGGGTCTGGGTGTCAGATGAAAGGTGGCCTTTGGGGCTCTAAGGACTTGCAAGCTCCTACTTGCTGGCAGCTTTAGTTGTGGAGGAATCCAGCAAAGTTTGTAAATTTCTCACTGGGCACAGCCCTGTTGGCCAGGGCAAATGGCTGCAAATGGAGGCCATTTTCCATGGGGATAATGAAGTCATTGGCCCAGGGTCTGGGTGTCAGATGAAAGGTGGCATCTGGGGCCCTAAGGACTTACAGGGTCCTCGTTACCAGCAGCTTTACTTTTGGAGAAAATCAGCCACGTTTGCAAATTTCACACCGGTAACGATGCAGATTTTTCCATGGGAAAAATGTCTTTCCTCAGTGTCTCAGTACTATGTTCTAGGTGGCCTTGGAGGCTCTAAGGACTTACAGGATCCTAGTCGCTGCCAGCTTTACTTTAGGAAAAATCCAGCAAAGAGTTGGTAATTCCAGCTTGGCTCCTCTCTTTCTGCCAGGGTGAGTGGCTGCAAACGGAGGCCATTTCCCATGGGAAAATGAAGTCCTTTCCCCAGGTTCTGCGTATCAGACGAAAGGTGGCCTTTGGGGCTCTAAGGACATCCAGTGTGCTCGTTGCCAGCAGCTTTAGTTTTTGAGAAAATCAGCCATGATTGCAAATTTCACACCGGGAACGATGCTGATGGCCAGGGCAAGTGGCCTCAAACTGACCCCATTTTCCATGGGGAAAATGAAGTCCTTTCCCCAGGGTCTGGGTGTCAGATGAAAGGTGGCCTTTGGGGCTCTAAGGAGTTGCAGGGTCCTCCTTGCCAGCAGCTTTACTTTTGGAGAAAATCAGCCAAGTTTGCAAATTTCACACCGGGAACGATGCTGATGGCCAGGGCAAGTGGCCTCAAACTGACCCCATTTTCCATGGGGAAAATGAAGTCCTTTCCCCAGGGTCTGGGTGTCAGATGAAAGGTGGCCTTTGGGGCTCTAAGGACTTGCAGGGTACTACTGATTGGCAGCTTTCGATTTGGAGCAATCCAGCAAAGATTGCAAATTTCTTGCTGGGCACAGCCCTGTTGGCCAGGGCAAATGGCCGGAAATGGAGGCCATTTTCCATGGGGATAATGAAGTCATTGGCCCAGGGTCTGGGTGTCAGATGAAAGGTGGCATCTGGGGCCCTAAGGAGTTGCAGCGTCCTCCTTGCCAGCAGCTTTACTTTTGGAGAAAATCAGCCACATTTGCAAATTTCACACCGGGAACGATGCAGATGGCCAGGGCTAGTGGCCTCAAACTGACCCCATTTTCCATGGGGAAAATGAAGTCCTTTCCCCAGCGTCTGGGTGTCAGATGAAAGGTTGCCTTTGGGGCTCTTAGGACTTGCAAGCTCCTAGTTGCCGGCAGCTTTAGTTGTGGAGGAATCTAGCAATGTTTAAAAATTTCTCACTGGGCACTGCCCTGTTGGCCAGGGCAAATGGCTGCAAATGGAGGCCATTTTGCATGGGAAAAAGAAGTCCTTTCCCCAGGGTCTGCCTATCAGATGAAAGGTGGCCTTTGGGGCTCTAAGGACTTCCAGGGTCCTCGTTGCCAGCAGCTTTACTTTTGGAGAAAATCAGCCATGATAGCAAATTTCCCACCGGGAACGATGCAGATATCCAGGGCAAGTGGCCTCAAACTGATCCGATTTTCCATGGGGAAAATGAAGTCATGTCTCCAGGGTCTGGCTATCAGTGAAAGGTGGACTTTGGGGCTCTAAGGACTTCCGGGGTCCTCGTTCTGCCAGGGTGAGTGGCTGCAAACGGAGGCCATTTCCCATGGGAAAATGAAGTCCTTTCACCAGGTTCTGCGTATCAGATGAAAGGTGGACTTTGGGGCTCTAAGGACATCCAGTGTGCTCCTTGCCAGCAGCTTTACTTTTGGAGAAAATCAGCCAAGTTTCAAATTTCACACCGGGAACGATGCAGATGGCCAGGGCGAGTGGCCTCAAACTGACCCCATTTTCCACGGGGAAAATGAAGCCCTTTCCCCAGCGTCTGGGTGTCAGATGAAAGGTGACATTTGGGGCTCTAAGGACTTGTAGGGTACTACTTATTGGCAGCTTTAGATTTGGAGCAATCCAGCAAAGATTGCAAATTTCTTGCTGGGCACCACCCTCTTGGTCAGGGCGAGAGGCCAGAAATGGAGGCCATTTTCCATGGGGAAAAAGAAGTCATTGGCCCAGGGTCTGCGTATCAGATGAAAGGTGGCATCTGGGGCCCTAAGGAGTTGCAGGGTCCTCGTTGCCAGCAACTTTACTTTTGGAGAAAATCAGCCATGATAGCAAATTTCCCACCGGGAACGATGCAGATGGCCAGGGCTAGTGGCCTCAAACTGACTCCATTTTCCATGGGGAAAATGAAGTCATGTCCCCAGGGTCTGGGTGTCAGATGAAAGGTGGCCTTTTGGGCTCTAAGGACTTGCAAGCTCCTACTTGCTGGCAGCTTTAGTTGTGGAGGAATTCAGCAAAGATTGCAAATTTCTCACTGGGCACAGCCCTGTCGGCCAGGGCAAATGGCTGCAAATGGAGGCCATTTTCCATGGGGATAATGAAGTCATTGGCCCAGGGTCTGGGTGTCAGATGAAAGGTGGCATCTGGGGCCCTAAGGAGTTGCAGCGTCCTCCTTGCCAGCAGCTTTACTTTTGGAGAAAATCAGCCACATTTGCAAATTTCACACCGGGAACGATGCAGATGGCCCGGGCGAGTGGCCTCAAACTGACCCCATTTTCCATGGGGAAAATGAAGTCCTTTCCCCAGGGTCTGGGTGTCAGATGAAAGGTGGCCTTTGGGGCTCTAAGGACTTGTAGGGTACTACTTATTGGCAGCTTTCGATTTGGAGCAATCCAGCAAAGATTGCAAATTTCTTGCTGGGCACCACCCTCTTGGTCAGGGCGAGAGGCCAAAAATGGAGGCCATTTTCCATGGGGATAATGAAGTCATTGGCCCAGGGTCTGGGTGTCAGATGAAAGGTGGCATCTGGGGCCTTACGGAGTGCAGGGTCCTCCTTGCCAGCAGCTTTACTTTTGGAGAAAATCAGCCACGTTTGCAAATTTCCCACCGGGAACGATGCAGATGGCCAGGGCTAGTGGCCTCAAACTGACCCCAATTTCCCTGGGGTAAATGACGCCATGTCCCCAGGGTCTGGTTATCAGATGAAAGCTGGCCTTTGGGGAACTAAGGACTTTCAAGCTCCTAGTTGCCCACATCATTAGTTGTGGAGGAATCCAGCAAAGTGTAAAAATTTCTCACTGGGCACAGCCCTGTTGGCCAGGTCAAATGGCTGCAAATGGAGGCCATTTTGCATGGGAAAAAGATGTCCTTTCCCCAGGGTCTGGCTGTCAGATGAAAGGTGGCCTTTGGGGCTCTAAGGACTTGTAGGGTGCTACTTATTGGCAGCTTTCGATTTGGAGCAATCCAGCAAAGATTGCAAATTTCTTGCTGGGCACCACCCTCTTGGTCAGGGCGAGAGGCCAGAAATGGAGGCCATTTTCCATGGGGAATATGAAGTCATTGGCCCAGGGTCTGGGTGTCAGATGAAAGGTGGCCTTTGGGGCTCTATGGACTTGCAAGCTCCTAGTTGCCAACAGCGTTAGTTCAGCAGGAATCCAGCAAAGTGTAAAAATTTCTCACTGGGCACTGCCCTGTTGGCCAGGGCAAATGGCTGCAAATGGAGGCCATTTCCCATGGGAAAATGAAGTCCTTTCCCCAGGGTCTGCGTATCAGATGAAAGGTGGCCTTTGGGGCTCTAAGGACTTCCAGTGTGCTCGTTGCCAGCAGCTTTAGTTTTTGAGAAAATCAGCCATGATTGCAAATTTCACACCGGGAACGATGCAGATGGCCAGGGCTAGTGGCCTCAAACTGACCCCATTTTCCACGGGGAAAATGAAGTCATGTCCCCAGGGTCTGGGTGTCAGATGAAAGGTGGCCTTTGGGGCTCTATGGACTTGCAAGCTCCTAGTTGCCAACAGCGTTAGTTCAGCAGGAATCCAGCAAAGTGTAAAAATTTCTCACTGGGCACTGCCCTGTTGGCCAGGGCAAATGGCTGCAAATGGAGGCCATTTCCCATGGGAAAATGAAGTCCTTTCCCCAGGGTCTGCGTATCAGATGAAAGGTGGCCTTTGGGGCTCTAAGGACTTCCAGTGTGCTCGTTGCCAGCAGCTTTAGTTTTTGAGAAAATCAGCCATGATTGCAAATTTCACACCGGGAACGATGCAGATGGCCAGGGCTAGTGGCCTCAAACTGACCCCATTTTCCACGGGGAAAATGAAGTCATGTCCCCAGGGTCTGGGTGTCAGATGAAAGGTGGCCTTTGGGGCTCTAAGGACTTGCAAGCTCCTACTTGCTGGCAGCTTTAGTTGTGGAGGAATCCAGCAAAGTTTGTAAATTTCTCACTGGGCACAGCCCTGTTGGCCAGGGCAAATGGCTGCAAATGGAGGCCATTTTCCATGGGGATAATGAAGTCATTGGCCCAGGGTCTGGGTGTCAGATGAAAGGTGGCATCTGGGGCCCTAAGGACTTACAGGGTCCTCGTTACCAGCAGCTTTACTTTTGGAGAAAATCAGCCACGTTTGCAAATTTCACACCGGTAACGATGCAGATTTTTCCATGGGAAAAATGTCTTTCCTCAGTGTCTCAGTACTATGTTCTAGGTGGCCTTGGAGGCTCTAAGGACTTACAGGATCCTAGTCGCTGCCAGCTTTACTTTAGGAAAAATCCAGCAAAGAGTTGGTAATTCCAGCTTGGCTCCCCTCTTTCTGCCAGGGTGAGTGGCTGCAAACGGAGGCCATTTCCCATGGGAAAATGAAGTCCTTTCCCCAGGTTCTGCGTATCAGACGAAAGGTGGCCTTTGGGGCTCTAAGGACATCCAGTGTGCTCGTTGCCAGCAGCTTTAGTTTTTGAGAAAATCAGCCATGATTGCAAATTTCACACCGGGAACGATGCTGATGGCCAGGGCAAGTGGCCTCAAACTGACCCCATTTTCCATGGGGAAAATGAAGTCCTTTCCCCAGGGTCTGGGTGTCAGATGAAAGGTGGCCTTTGGGGCTCTAAGGAGTTGCAGGGTCCTCCTTGCCAGCAGCTTTACTTTTGGAGAAAATCAGCCAAGTTTGCAAATTTCACACCGGGAACGATGCTGATGGCCAGGGCAAGTGGCCTCAAACTGACCCCATTTTCCATGGGGAAAATGAAGTCCTTTCCCCAGGGTCTGGGTGTCAGATGAAAGGTGGCCTTTGGGGCTCTAAGGACTTGCAGGGTACTACTGATTGGCAGCTTTCGATTTGGAGCAATCCAGCAAAGATTGCAAATTTCTTGCTGGGCACAGCCCTGTTGGCCAGGGCAAATGGCCGGAAATGGAGGCCATTTTCCATGGGGATAATGAAGTCATTGGCCCAGGGTCTGGGTGTCAGATGAAAGGTGGCATCTGGGGCCCTAAGGAGTTGCAGGGTCCTCCTTGCCAGCAGCTTTACTTTTGGAGAAAATCAGCCATGATAGCAAATTTCACACCGGGAACGATGCAGATGGCCAGGGCGATTGGCCTCAAACTGACCCCATTTTCCATGGGGAAAATGAAGTCCTTTCCCCAGGGTCTGGGTGTCAGATGAAAGGTTGCCTTTGGGGCTCTTAGGACTTGCAAGCTCCTAGTTGCCGGCAGCTTTAGTTGTGGAGGAATCTAGCAATGTTTAAAAATTTCTCACTGGGCACTGCCCTGTTGGCCAGGGCAAATGGCTGCAAATGGAGGCCATTTTGCATGGGAAAAAGAAGTCCTTTCCCCAGGGTCTGCCTATCAGATGAAAGGTGGCCTTTGGGGCTCTAAGGACTTCCAGGGTCCTCGTTGCCAGCAGCTTTACTTTTGGAGAAAATCAGCCATGATAGCAAATTTCCCACCGGGAACGATGCAGATATCCAGGGCAAGTGGCCTCAAACTGATCCGATTTTCCATGGGGAAAATGAAGTCATGTCTCCAGGGTCTGGCTATCAGTGAAAGGTGGACTTTGGGGCTCTAAGGACTTCCGGGGTCCTCGTTCTGCCAGGGTGAGTGGCTGCAAACGGAGGCCATTTCCCATGGGAAAATGAAGTCCTTTCACCAGGTTCTGCGTATCAGATGAAAGGTGGACTTTGGGGCTCTAAGGACATCCAGTGTGCTCCTTGCCAGCAGCTTTACTTTTGGAGAAAATCAGCCAAGTTTCAAATTTCACACCGGGAACGATGCAGATGGCCAGGGCGAGTGGCCTCAAACTGACCCCATTTTCCACGGGGAAAATGAAGCCCTTTCCCCAGCGTCTGGGTGTCAGATGAAAGGTGGCATTTGGGGCTCTAAGGACTTGTAGGGTACTACTTATTGGCAGCTTTAGATTTGGAGCAATCCAGCAAAGATTGCAAATTTCTTGCTGGGCACCACCCTCTTGGTCAGGGCGAGAGGCCAGAAATGGAGGCCATTTTCCATGGGGAAAAAGAAGTCATTGGCCCAGGGTCTGCGTATCAGATGAAAGGTGGCATCTGGGGCCCTAAGGAGTTGCAGGGTCCTCGTTGCCAGCAACTTTACTTTTGGAGAAAATCAGCCATGATAGCAAATTTCCCACCGGGAACGATGCAGATGGCCAGGGCTAGTGGCCTCAAACTGACTCCATTTTCCATGGGGAAAATGAAGTCATGTCCCCAGGGTCTGGGTGTCAGATGAAAGG
This sequence comes from Agelaius phoeniceus, assembly GCF_051311805.1. Lineage (NCBI taxonomy): Eukaryota > Metazoa > Chordata > Aves > Passeriformes > Icteridae > Agelaius > Agelaius phoeniceus. The sequence continues at coordinate 20,719,438 of NC_135277.1, forward strand.
TGGCCTTTTGGGCTCTAAGGACTTGCAAGCTCCTACTTGCTGGCAGCTTTAGTTGTGGAGGAATTCAGCAAAGATTGCAAATTTCTCACTGGGCACAGCCCTGTCGGCCAGGGCAAATGGCTGCAAATGGAGGCCATTTTCCATGGGGATAATGAAGTCATTGGCCCAGGGTCTGGGTGTCAGATGAAAGGTGGCATCTGGGGCCCTAAGGAGTTGCAGCGTCCTCCTTGCCAGCAGCTTTACTTTTGGAGAAAATCAGCCACATTTGCAAATTTCACACCGGTAACGATGCAGATGGCCAGGGCAAGTGGCCTCAAACTGACCCCATTTTCCATGGGGAAAATGAAGTCCTTTCCCCAGGGTCTGGGTGTCAGATGAAAGGTGGCCTTTGGGGCTCAAAGGACTTGTAGGGTACTACTTATTGGCAGCTTTCGATTTGGAGCAATCCAGCAAAGATTGCAAATTTCTTGCTGGGCACCACCCTCTTGGTCAGGGCGAGAGGCCAAAAATGGAGGCCATTTTCCATGGGGATAATGAAGTCATTGGCCCAGGGTCTGGGTGTCAGATGAAAGGTGGCATCTGGGGCCTTACGGAGTGCAGGGTCCTCCTTGCCAGCAGCTTTACTTTTGGAGAAAATCAGCCACGTTTGCAAATTTCCCACCGGGAACGATGCAGATGGCCAGGGCTAGTGGCCTCAAACTGACCCCAATTTCCCTGGGGTAAATGACGCCATGTCCCCAGGGTCTGGTTATCAGATGAAAGCTGGCCTTTGGGGAACTAAGGACTTTCAAGCTCCTAGTTGCCCACATCATTAATTGTGGAGGAATCCAGCAAAGTGTAAAAATTTCTCACTGGGCACAGCCCTGTTGGCCAGGTCAAATGGCTGCAAATGGAGGCCATTTTGCATGGGAAAAAGATGTCCTTTCCCCAGGGTCTGGCTGTCAGATGAAAGGTGGCCTTTGGGGCTCTAAGGACTTGTAGGGTGCTACTTATTGGCAGCTTTCGATTTGGAGCAATCCAGCAAAGATTGCAAATTTCTTGCTGGGCACCACCCTCTTGGTCAGGGCGAGAGGCCAGAAATGGAGGCCATTTTCCATGGGGAATATGAAGTCATTGGCCCAGGGTCTGGGTGTCAGATGAAAGGTGGCCTTTGGGGCTCTATGGACTTGCAAGCTCCTAGTTGCCAACAGCGTTAGTTCAGCAGGAATCCAGCAAAGTGTAAAAATTTCTCACTGGGCACTGCCCTGTTGGCCAGGGCAAATGGCTGCAAATGGAGGCCATTTCCCATGGGAAAATGAAGTCCTTTCCCCAGGGTCTGCGTATCAGATGAAAGGTGGCCTTTGGGGCTCTAAGGACTTCCAGTGTGCTCGTTGCCAGCAGCTTTAGTTTTTGAGAAAATCAGCCATGATTGCAAATTTCACACCGGGAACGATGCAGATGGCCAGGGCTAGTGGCCTCAAACTGACCCCATTTTCCACGGGGAAAATGAAGTCATGTCCCCAGGGTCTGGGTGTCAGATGAAAGGTGGCCTTTGGGGCTCTATGGACTTGCAAGCTCCTAGTTGCCAACAGCGTTAGTTCAGCAGGAATCCAGCAAAGTGTAAAAATTTCTCACTGGGCACTGCCCTGTTGGCCAGGGCAAATGGCTGCAAATGGAGGCCATTTCCCATGGGAAAATGAAGTCCTTTCCCCAGGGTCTGCGTATCAGATGAAAGGTGGCCTTTGGGGCTCTAAGGACTTCCAGTGTGCTCGTTGCCAGCAGCTTTAGTTTTTGAGAAAATCAGCCATGATTGCAAATTTCACACCGGGAACGATGCAGATGGCCAGGGCTAGTGGCCTCAAACTGACCCCATTTTCCACGGGGAAAATGAAGTCATGTCCCCAGGGTCTGGGTGTCAGATGAAAGGTGGCCTTTGGGGCTCTAAGGACTTGCAAGCTCCTACTTGCTGGCAGCTTTAGTTGTGGAGGAATCCAGCAAAGTTTGTAAATTTCTCACTGGGCACAGCCCTGTTGGCCAGGGCAAATGGCTGCAAATGGAGGCCATTTTCCATGGGGATAATGAAGTCATTGGCCCAGGGTCTGGGTGTCAGATGAAAGGTGGCATCTGGGGCCCTAAGGACTTACAGGGTCCTCGTGACCAGCAGCTTTACTTTTGGAGAAAATCAGCCACGTTTGCAAATTTCACACCGGGAACGATGCAGATTTTTCCATGGGAAAAATGTCTTTCCTCAGTGTCTCAGTACTATGTTCTAGGTGGCCTTGGAGGCTCTAAGGACTTACAGGATCCTAGTCGCTGCCAGCTTTACTTTAGGAAAAATCCAGCAAAGAGTTGGTAATTCCAGCTTGGCTCCTCTCTTTCTGCCAGGGTGAGTGGCTGCAAACGGAGGCCATTTCCCATGGGAAAATGAAGTCCTTTCCCCAGGTTCTGCGTATCAGACGAAAGGTGGCCTTTGGGGCTCTAAGGACATCCAGTGTGCTCGTTGCCAGCAGCTTTAGTTTTTGAGAAAATCAGCCATGATTGCAAATTTCACACCGGGAACGATGCTGATGGCCAGGGCAAGTGGCCTCAAACTGACCCCATTTTCCATGGGGAAAATGAAGTCCTTTCCCCAGGGTCTGGGTGTCAGATGAAAGGTGGCCTTTGGGGCTCTAAGGAGTTGCAGGGTCCTCCTTGCCAGCAGCTTTACTTTTGGAGAAAATCAGCCAAGTTTGCAAATTTCACACCGGGAACGATGCTGATGGCCAGGGCAAGTGGCCTCAAACTGACCCCATTTTCCATGGGGAAAATGAAGTCCTTTCCCCAGGGTCTGGGTGTCAGATGAAAGGTGGCCTTTGGGGCTCTAAGGACTTGCAGGGTACTACTGATTGGCAGCTTTCGATTTGGAGCAATCCAGCAAAGATTGCAAATTTCTTGCTGGGCACAGCCCTGTTGGCCAGGGCAAATGGCCGGAAATGGAGGCCATTTTCCATGGGGATAATGAAGTCATTGGCCCAGGGTCTGGGTGTCAGATGAAAGGTGGCATCTGGGGCCTTAAGGAGTTGCAGCGTCCTCCTTGCCAGCAGCTTTACTTTTGGAGAAAATCAGCCACGTTTGCAAATTTCCCACCGGGAACGATGCAGATGGCCAGGGCTAGTGGCCTCAAACTGACCCCATTTTCCATGGGGAAAATGAAGTCCTTTCCCCAGCGTCTGGGTGTCAGATGAAAGGTTGCCTTTGGGGCTCTTAGGACTTGCAAGCTCCTAGTTGCCGGCAGCTTTAGTTGTGGAGGAATCTAGCAATGTTTAAAAATTTCTCACTGGGCACTGCCCTGTTGGCCAGGGCAAATGGCTGCAAATGGAGGCCATTTTGCATGGGAAAAAGAAGTCCTTTCCCCAGGGTCTGCCTATCAGATGAAAGGTGGCCTTTGGGGCTCTAAGGACTTCCAGGGTCCTCGTTGCCAGCAGCTTTACTTTTGGAGAAAATCAGCCATGATAGCAAATTTCCCACCGGGAACGATGCAGATATCCAGGGCAAGTGGCCTCAAACTGATCCGATTTTCCATGGGGAAAATGAAGTCATGTCTCCAGGGTCTGGCTATCAGTGAAAGGTGGACTTTGGGGCTCTAAGGACTTCCGGGGTCCTCGTTCTGCCAGGGTGAGTGGCTGCAAACGGAGGCCATTTCCCATGGGAAAATGAAGTCCTTTCACCAGGTTCTGCGTATCAGATGAAAGGTGGACTTTGGGGCTCTAAGGACATCCAGTGTGCTCCTTGCCAGCAGCTTTACTTTTGGAGAAAATCAGCCAAGTTTCAAATTTCACACCGGGAACGATGCAGATGGCCAGGGCGAGTGGCCTCAAACTGACCCCATTTTCCACGGGGAAAATGAAGCCCTTTCCCCAGCGTCTGGGTGTCAGATGAAAGGTGGCATTTGGGGCTCTAAGGACTTGTAGGGTACTACTTATTGGCAGCTTTAGATTTGGAGCAATCCAGCAAAGATTGCAAATTTCTTGCTGGGCACCACCCTCTTAGTCAGGGCGAGAGGCCAGAAATGGAGGCCATTTTCCATGGGGAAAAAGAAGTCATTGGCCCAGGGTCTGCGTATCAGATGAAAGGTGGCATCTGGGGCCCTAAGGAGTTGCAGGGTCCTCGTTGCCAGCAACTTTACTTTTGGAGAAAATCAGCCATGATAGCAAATTTCCCACCGGGAACGATGCAGATGGCCAGGGCTAGTGGCCTCAAACTGACTCCATTTTCCATGGGGAAAATGAAGTCATGTCCCCAGGGTCTGGGTGTCAGATGAAAGGTGGCCTTTGGGGCTCTAAGGACTTGCAAGCTCCTACTTGCTGGCAGCTTTAGTTGTGGAGGAATTCAGCAAAGATTGCAAATTTCTCACTGGGCACAGCCCTGTCGGCCAGGGCAAATGGCTGCAAATGGAGGCCATTTTCCATGGGGATAATGAAGTCATTGGCCCAGGGTCTGGGTGTCAGATGAAAGGTGGCATCTGGGGCCCTAAGGAGTTGCAGCGTCCTCCTTGCCAGCAGCTTTACTTTTGGAGAAAATCAGCCACATTTGCAAATTTCACACCGGGAACGATGCAGATGGCCCGGGCGAGTGGCCTCAAACTGACCCCATTTTCCATGGGGAAAATGAAGTCCTTTCCCCAGGGTCTGGGTGTCAGATGAAAGGTGGCCTTTGGGGCTCAAAGGACTTGTAGGGTACTACTTATTGGCAGCTTTCGATTTGGAGCAATCCAGCAAAGATTGCAAATTTCTTGCTGGGCACCACCCTCTTGGTCAGGGCGAGAGGCCAAAAATGGAGGCCATTTTCCATGGGGAAAATGAAGTCATTGGCCCAGGGTCTGGGTGTCAGATGAAAGGTGGCATCTGGGGCCTTACGGAGTGCAGGGTCCTCCTTGCCAGCAGCTTTACTTTTGGAGAAAATCAGCCACGTTTGCAAATTTCCCACCGGGAACGATGCAGATGGCCAGGGCTAGTGGCCTCAAACTGACCCCAATTTCCCTGGGGTAAATGACGCCATGTCCCCAGGGTCTGGTTATCAGATGAAAGCTGGCCTTTGGGGAACTAAGGACTTTCAAGCTCCTAGTTGCCCACATCATTAGTTGTGGAGGAATCCAGCAAAGTGTAAAAATTTCTCACTGGGCACAGCCCTGTTGGCCAGGTCAAATGGCTGCAAATGGAGGCCATTTTGCATGGGAAAAAGATGTCCTTTCCCCAGGGTCTGGCTGTCAGATGAAAGGTGGCCTTTGGGGCTCTAAGGACTTGTAGGGTGCTACTTATTTGCAGCTTTCGATTTGGAGCAATCCAGCAAAGATTGCAAATTTCTTGCTGGGCACCACCCTCTTGGTCAGGGCGAGAGGCCAGAAATGGAGGCCATTTTCCATGGGGAATATGAAGTCATTGGCCCAGGGTCTGGGTGTCAGATGAAAGGTGGCCTTTGGGGCTCTATGGACTTGCAAGCTCCTAGTTGCCAACAGCGTTAGTTCAGCAGGAATCCAGCAAAGTGTAAAAATTTCTCACTGGGCACTGCCCTGTTGGCCAGGGCAAATGGCTGCAAATGGAGGCCATTTCCCATGGGAAAATGAAGTCCTTTCCCCAGGGTCTGCGTATCAGATGAAAGGTGGCCTTTGGGGCTCTAAGGACTTCCAGTGTGCTCGTTGCCAGCAGCTTTAGTTTTTGAGAAAATCAGCCATGATTGCAAATTTCACACCGGGAACGATGCAGATGGCCAGGGCTAGTGGCCTCAAACTGACCCCATTTTCCACGGGGAAAATGAAGTCATGTCCCCAGGGTCTGGGTGTCAGATGAAAGGTGGCCTTTGGGGCTCTAAGGACTTGCAAGCTCCTACTTGCTGGCAGCTTTAGTTGTGGAGGAATCCAGCAAAGTTTGTAAATTTCTCACTGGGCACAGCCCTGTTGGCCAGGGCAAATGGCTGCAAATGGAGGCCATTTTCCATGGGGATAATGAAGTCATTGGCCCAGGGTCTGGGTGTCAGATGAAAGGTGGCATCTGGGGCCCTAAGGACTTACAGGGTCCTCGTTACCAGCAGCTTTACTTTTGGAGAAAATCAGCCACGTTTGCAAATTTCACACCGGGAACGATGCAGATTTTTCCATGGGAAAAATGTCTTTCCTCAGTGTCTCAGTACTATGTTCTAGGTGGCCTTGGAGGCTCTAAGGACTTACAGGATCCTAGTCGCTGCCAGCTTTACTTTAGGAAAAATCCAGCAAAGAGTTGGTAATTCCAGCTTGGCTCCTCTCTTTCTGCCAGGGTGAGTGGCTGCAAACGGAGGCCATTTCCCATGGGAAAATGAAGTCCTTTCCCCAGGTTCTGCGTATCAGACGAAAGGTGGCCTTTGGGGCTCTAAGGACATCCAGTGTGCTCGTTGCCAGCAGCTTTAGTTTTTGAGAAAATCAGCCATGATTGCAAATTTCACACCGGGAACGATGCTGATGGCCAGGGCAAGTGGCCTCAAACTGACCCCATTTTCCATGGGGAAAATGAAGTCCTTTCCCCAGGGTCTGGGTGTCAGATGAAAGGTGGCCTTTGGGGCTCAAAGGACTTGCAGGGTACTACTGATTGGCAGCTTTCGATTTGGAGCAATCCAGCAAAGATTGCAAATTTCTTGCTGGGCACAGCCCTGTTGGCCAGGGCAAATGGCTGGAAATGGAGGCCATTTTCCATGGGGATAATGAAGTCATTGGCCCAGGGTCTGGGTGTCAGATGAAAGGTGGCATCTGGGGCCTTAAGGAGTTGCAGCGTCCTCCTTGCCAGCAGCTTTACTTTTGGAGAAAATCAGCCACGTTTGCAAATTTCCCACCGGGAACGATGCAGATGGCCAGGGCTAGTGGCCTCAAACTGACCCCATTTTCCATGGGGAAAATGAAGTCCTTTCCCCAGCGTCTGGGTGTCAGATGAAAGGTTGCCTTTGGGGCTCTTAGGACTTGCAAGCTCCTAGTTGCCGGCAGCTTTAGTTGTGGAGGAATCTAGCAATGTTTAAAAATTTCTCACTGGGCACTGCCCTGTTGGCCAGGGCAAATGGCTGCAAATGGAGGCCATTTTGCATGGGAAAAAGAAGTCCTTTCCCCAGGGTCTGCCTATCAGATGAAAGGTGGCCTTTGGGGCTCTAAGGACTTCCAGGGTCCTCGTTGCCAGCAGCTTTACTTTTGGAGAAAATCAGCCATGATAGCAAATTTCCCACCGGGAACGATGCAGATATCCAGGGCAAGTGGCCTCAAACTGATCCGATTTTCCATGGGGAAAATGAAGTCATGTCTCCAGGGTCTGGCTATCAGTGAAAGGTGGACTTTGGGGCTCTAAGGACTTCCGGGGTCCTCGTTCTGCCAGGGTGAGTGGCTGCAAACGGAGGCCATTTCCCATGGGAAAATGAAGTCCTTTCACCAGGTTCTGCGTATCAGATGAAAGGTGGCATTTGGGGCTCTAAGGACTTGTAGGGTACTACTTATTGGCAGCTTTAGATTTGGAGCAATCCAGCAAAGATTGCAAATTTCTTGCTGGGCACCACCCTCTTGGTCAGGGCGAGAGGCCAGAAATGGAGGCCATTTTCCATGGGGAAAAAGAAGTCATTGGCCCAGGGTCTGCGTATCAGATGAAAGGTGGCATCTGGGGCCCTAAGGAGTTGCAGGGTCCTCGTTGCCAGCAACTTTACTTTTGGAGAAAATCAGCCATGATAGCAAATTTCCCACCGGGAACGATGCAGATGGCCAGGGCTAGTGGCCTCAAACTGACTCCATTTTCCATGGGGAAAATGAAGTCATGTCCCCAGGGTCTGGGTGTCAGATGAAAGGTGGCCTTTGGGGCTCTAAGGACTTGCAAGCTCCTACTTGCTGGCAGCTTTAGTTGTGGAGGAATTCAGCAAAGATTGCAAATTTCTCACTGGGCACAGCCCTGTCGGCCAGGGCAAATGGCTGCAAATGGAGGCCATTTTCCATGGGGATAATGAAGTCATTGGCCCAGGGTCTGGGTGTCAGATGAAAGGTGGCATCTGGGGCCCTAAGGAGTTGCAGCGTCCTCCTTGCCAGCAGCTTTACTTTTGGAGAAAATCAGCCACATTTGCAAATTTCACACCGGGAACGATGCAGATGGCCCGGGCGAGTGGCCTCAAACTGACCCCATTTTCCATGGGGAAAATGAAGTCCTTTCCCCAGGGTCTGGGTGTCAGATGAAAGGTGGCCTTTGGGGCTCAAAGGACTTGTAGGGTACTACTTATTGGCAGCTTTCGATTTGGAGCAATCCAGCAAAGATTGCAAATTTCTTGCTGGGCACCACCCTCTTGGTCAGGGCGAGAGGCCAAAAATGGAGGCCATTTTCCATGGGGAAAATGAAGTCATTGGCCCAGGGTCTGGGTGTCAGATGAAAGGTGGCATCTGGGGCCTTACGGAGTGCAGGGTCCTCCTTGCCAGCAGCTTTACTTTTGGAGAAAATCAGCCACGTTTGCAAATTTCCCACCGGGAACGATGCAGATGGCCAGGGCTAGTGGCCTCAAACTGACCCCAATTTCCCTGGGGTAAATGACGCCATGTCCCCAGGGTCTGGTTATCAGATGAAAGCTGGCCTTTGGGGAACTAAGGACTTTCAAGCTCCTAGTTGCCCACATCATTAGTTGTGGAGGAATCCAGCAAAGTGTAAAAATTTCTCACTGGGCACAGCCCTGTTGGCCAGGTCAAATGGCTGCAAATGGAGGCCATTTTGCATGGGAAAAAGATGTCCTTTCCCCAGGGTCTGGCTGTCAGATGAAAGGTGGCCTTTGGGGCTCTAAGGACTTGTAGGGTGCTACTTATTTGCAGCTTTCGATTTGGAGCAATCCAGCAAAGATTGCAAATTTCTTGCTGGGCACCACCCTCTTGGTCAGGGCGAGAGGCCAGAAATGGAGGCCATTTTCCATGGGGAATATGAAGTCATTGGCCCAGGGTCTGGGTGTCAGATGAAAGGTGGCCTTTGGGGCTCTATGGACTTGCAAGCTCCTAGTTGCCAACAGCGTTAGTTCAGCAGGAATCCAGCAAAGTGTAAAAATTTCTCACTGGGCACTGCCCTGTTGGCCAGGGCAAATGGCTGCAAATGGAGGCCATTTCCCATGGGAAAATGAAGTCCTTTCCCCAGGGTCTGCGTATCAGATGAAAGGTGGCCTTTGGGGCTCTAAGGACTTCCAGTGTGCTCGTTGCCAGCAGCTTTAGTTTTTGAGAAAATCAGCCATGATTGCAAATTTCACACCGGGAACGATGCAGATGGCCAGGGCTAGTGGCCTCAAACTGACCCCATTTTCCACGGGGAAAATGAAGTCATGTCCCCAGGGTCTGGGTGTCAGATGAAAGGTGGCCTTTGGGGCTCTAAGGACTTGCAAGCTCCTACTTGCTGGCAGCTTTAGTTGTGGAGGAATCCAGCAAAGTTTGTAAATTTCTCACTGGGCACAGCCCTGTTGGCCAGGGCAAATGGCTGCAAATGGAGGCCATTTTCCATGGGGATAATGAAGTCATTGGCCCAGGGTCTGGGTGTCAGATGAAAGGTGGCATCTGGGGCCCTAAGGACTTACAGGGTCCTCGTTACCAGCAGCTTTACTTTTGGAGAAAATCAGCCACGTTTGCAAATTTCACACCGGTAACGATGCAGATTTTTCCATGGGAAAAATGTCTTTCCTCAGTGTCTCAGTACTATGTTCTAGGTGGCCTTGGAGGCTCTAAGGACTTACAGGATCCTAGTCGCTGCCAGCTTTACTTTAGGAAAAATCCAGCAAAGAGTTGGTAATTCCAGCTTGGCTCCTCTCTTTCTGCCAGGGTGAGTGGCTGCAAACGGAGGCCATTTCCCATGGGAAAATGAAGTCCTTTCCCCAGGTTCTGCGTATCAGACGAAAGGTGGCCTTTGGGGCTCTAAGGACATCCAGTGTGCTCGTTGCCAGCAGCTTTAGTTTTTGAGAAAATCAGCCATGATTGCAAATTTCACACCGGGAACGATGCTGATGGCCAGGGCAAGTGGCCTCAAACTGACCCCATTTCCCATGGGGAAAATGAAGTCCTTTCCCCAGGGTCTGGGTGTCAGATGAAAGGTGGCCTTTGGGGCTCTAAGGAGTTGCAGGGTCCTCCTTGCCAGCAGCTTTACTTTTGGAGAAAATCAGCCAAGTTTGCAAATTTCACACCGGGAACGATGCTGATGGCCAGGGCAAGTGGCCTCAAACTGACCCCATTTTCCATGGGGAAAATGAAGTCCTTTCCCCAGGGTCTGGGTGTCAGATGAAAGGTGGCCTTTGGGGCTCTAAGGACTTGCAGGGTACTACTGATTGGCAGCTTTCGATTTGGAGCAATCCAGCAAAGATTGCAAATTTCTTGCTGGGCACAGCCCTGTTGGCCAGGGCAAATGGCCGGAAATGGAGGCCATTTTCCATGGGGATAATGAAGTCATTGGCCCAGGGTCTGGGTGTCAGATGAAAGGTGGCATCTGGGGCCTTAAGGAGTTGCAGCGTCCTCCTTGCCAGCAGCTTTACTTTTGGAGAAAATCAGCCACGTTTGCAAATTTCCCACCGGGAACGATGCAGATGGCCAGGGCTAGTGGCCTCAAACTGACCCCAATTTCCCTGGGGTAAATGACGCCATGTCCCCAGGGTCTGGTTATCAGATGAAAGCTGGCCTTTGGGGAACTAAGGACTTTCAAGCTCCTAGTTGCCCACATCATTAGTTGTGGAGGAATCCAGCAAAGTGTAAAAATTTCTCACTGGGCACAGCCCTGTTGGCCAGGTCAAATGGCTGCAAATGGAGGCCATTTTGCATGGGAAAAAGATGTCCTTTCCCCAGGGTCTGGCTGTCAGATGAAAGGTGGCCTTTGGGGCTCTAAGGACTTGTAGGGTGCTACTTATTGGCAGCTTTCGATTTGGAGCAATCCAGCAAAGATTGCAAATTTCTTGCTGGGCACCACCCTCTTGGTCAGGGCGAGAGGCCAGAAATGGAGGCCATTTTCCATGGGGAATATGAAGTCATTGGCCCAGGGTCTGGGTGTCAGATGAAAGGTGGCCTTTGGGGCTCTATGGACTTGCAAGCTCCTAGTTGCCAACAGCGTTAGTTCAGCAGGAATCCAGCAAAGTGTAAAAATTTCTCACTGGGCACTGCCCTGTTGGCCAGGGCAAATGGCTGCAAATGGAGGCCATTTCCCATGGGAAAATGAAGTCCTTTCCCCAGGGTCTGCGTATCAGATGAAAGGTGGCCTTTGGGGCTCTAAGGACTTCCAGTGTGCTCGTTGCCAGCAGCTTTAGTTTTTGAGAAAATCAGCCATGATTGCAAATTTCACACCGGGAACGATGCAGATGGCCAGGGCTAGTGGCCTCAAACTGACCCCATTTTCCACGGGGAAAATGAAGTCATGTCCCCAGGGTCTGGGTGTCAGATGAAAGGTGGCCTTTGGGGCTCTATGGACTTGCAAGCTCCTAGTTGCCAACAGCGTTAGTTCAGCAGGAATCCAGCAAAGTGTAAAAATTTCTCACTGGGCACTGCCCTGTTGGCCAGGGCAAATGGCTGCAAATGGAGGCCATTTCCCATGGGAAAATGAAGTCCTTTCCCCAGGGTCTGCGTATCAGATGAAAGGTGGCCTTTGGGGCTCTAAGGACTTCCAGTGTGCTCGTTGCCAGCAGCTTTAGTTTTTGAGAAAATCAGCCATGATTGCAAATTTCACACCGGGAACGATGCAGATGGCCAGGGCTAGTGGCCTCAAACTGACCCCATTTTCCACGGGGAAAATGAAGTCATGTCCCCAGAGTCTGGGTGTCAGATGAAAGGTGGCCTTTGGGGCTCTAAGGACTTGCAAGCTCCTACTTGCTGGCAGCTTTAGTTGTGGAGGAATCCAGCAAAGTTTGTAAATTTCTCACTGGGCACAGCCCTGTTGGCCAGGGCAAATGGCTGCAAATGGAGGCCATTTTCCATGGGGATAATGAAGTCATTGGCCCAGGGTCTGGGTGTCAGATGAAAGGTGGCATCTGGGGCCCTAAGGACTTACAGGGTCCTCGTTACCAGCAGCTTTACTTTTGGAGAAAATCAGCCACGTTTGCAAATTTCACACCGGTAACGATGCAGATTTTTCCATGGGAAAAATGTCTTTCCTCAGTGTCTCAGTACTATGTTCTAGGTGGCCTTGGAGGCTCTAAGGACTTACAGGATCCTAGTCGCTGCCAGCTTTACTTTAGGAAAAATCCAGCAAAGAGTTGGTAATTCCAGCTTGGCTCCCCTCTTTCTGCCAGGGTGAGTGGCTGCAAACGGAGGCCATTTCCCATGGGAAAATGAAGTCCTTTCCCCAGGTTCTGCGTATCAGACGAAAGGTGGCCTTTGGGGCTCTAAGGACATCCAGTGTGCTCGTTGCCAGCAGCTTTAGTTTTTGAGAAAATCAGCCATGATTGCAAATTTCACACCGGGAACGATGCTGATGGCCAGGGCAAGTGGCCTCAAACTGACCCCATTTTCCATGGGGAAAATGAAGTCCTTTCCCCAGGGTCTGGGTGTCAGATGAAAGGTGGCCTTTGGGGCTCTAAGGAGTTGCAGGGTCCTCCTTGCCAGCAGCTTTACTTTTGGAGAAAATCAGCCAAGTTTGCAAATTTCACACCGGGAACGATGCTGATGGCCAGGGCAAGTGGCCTCAAACTGACCCCATTTTCCATGGGGAAAATGAAGTCCTTTCCCCAGGGTCTGGGTGTCAGATGAAAGGTGGCCTTTGGGGCTCTAAGGACTTGCAGGGTACTACTGATTGGCAGCTTTCGATTTGGAGCAATCCAGCAAAGATTGCAAATTTCTTGCTGGGCACAGCCCTGTTGGCCAGGGCAAATGGCCGGAAATGGAGGCCATTTTCCATGGGGATAATGAAGTCATTGGCCCAGGGTCTGGGTGTCAGATGAAAGGTGGCATCTGGGGCCATAAGGAGTTGCAGCGTCCTCCTTGCCAGCAGCTTTACTTTTGGAGAAAATCAGCCACGTTTGCAAATTTCCCACCGGGAACGATGCAGATGGCCAGGGCTAGTGGCCTCAAACTGACCCCATTTTCCATGGGGAAAATGAAGTCCTTTCCCCAGCGTCTGGGTGTCAGATGAAAGGTTGCCTTTGGGGCTCTTAGGACTTGCAAGCTCCTAGTTGCCGGCAGCTTTAGTTGTGGAGGAATCTAGCAATGTTTAAAAATTTCTCACTGGGCACTGCCCTGTTGGCCAGGGCAAATGGCTGCAAATGGAGGCCATTTTGCATGGGAAAAAGAAGTCCTTTCCCCAGGGTCTGCCTATCAGATGAAAGGTGGCCTTTGGGGCTCTAAGGACTTCCAGGGTCCTCGTTGCCAGCAGCTTTACTTTTGGAGAAAATCAGCCATGATAGCAAATTTCCCACCGGGAACGATGCAGATATCCAGGGCAAGTGGCCTCAAACTGATCCGATTTTCCATGGGGAAAATGAAGTCATGTCTCCAGGGTCTGGCTATCAGTGAAAGGTGGACTTTGGGGCTCTAAGGACTTCCGGGGTCCTCGTTCTGCCAGGGTGAGTGGCTGCAAACGGAGGCCATTTCCCATGGGAAAATGAAGTCCTTTCACCAGGTTCTGCGTATCAGATGAAAGGTGGACTTTGGGGCTCTAAGGACATCCAGTGTGCTCCTTGCCAGCAGCTTTACTTTTGGAGAAAATCAGCCAAGTTTCAAATTTCACACCGGGAACGATGCAGATGGCCAGGGCGAGTGGCCTCAAACTGACCCCATTTTCCACGGGGAAAATGAAGCCCTTTCCCCAGCGTCTGGGTGTCAGATGAAAGGTGGCATTTGGGGCTCTAAGGACTTGTAGGGTACTACTTATTGGCAGCTTTCGATTTGGAGCAATCCAGCAAAGATTGCAAATTTCTTGCTGGGCACCACCCTCTTGGTCAGGGCGAGAGGCCAGAAATGGAGGCCATTTTCCATGGGGAAAAAGAAGTCATTGGCCCAGGGTCTGCGTATCAGATGAAAGGTGGCATCTGGGGCCCTAAGGAGTTGCAGGGTCCTCGTTGCCAGCAACTTTACTTTTGGAGAAAATCAGCCATGATAGCAAATTTCCCACCGGGAACGATGCAGATGGCCAGGGCTAGTGGCCTCAAACTGACTCCATTTTCCATGGGGAAAATGAAGTCATGTCCCCAGGGTCTGGGTGTCAGATGAAAGGTGGCCTTTGGGGCTCTAAGGACTTGCAAGCTCCTACTTGCTGGCAGCTTTAGTTGTGGAGGAATTCAGCAAAGATTGCAAATTTCTCACTGGGCACAGCCCTGTCGGCCAGGGCAAATGGCTGCAAATGGAGGCCATTTTCCATGGGGATAATGAAGTCATTGGCCCAGGGTCTGGGTGTCAGATGAAAGGTGGCATCTGGGGCCCTAAGGAGTTGCAGCGTCCTCCTTGCCAGCAGCTTTACTTTTGGAGAAAATCAGCCACATTTGCAAATTTCACACCGGGAACGATGCAGATGGCCCGGGCGAGTGGCCTCAAACTGACCCCATTTTCCATGGGGAAAATGAAGTCCTTTCCCCAGGGTCTGGGTGTCAGATGAAAGGTGGCCTTTGGGGCTCAAAGGACTTGTAGGGTGCTACTTATTGGCAGCTTTCGATTTGGAGCAATCCAGCAAAGATTGCAAATTTCTTGCTGGGCACCACCCTCTTGGTCAGGGCGAGAGGCCAAAAATGGAGGCCATTTTCCATGGGGATAATGAAGTCATTGGCCCAGGGTCTGGGTGTCAGATGAAAGGTGGCATCTGGGGCCTTACGGAGTGCAGGGTCCTCCTTGCCAGCAGCTTTACTTTTGGAGAAAATCAGCCACGTTTGCAAATTTCCCACCGGGAACGATGCAGATGGCCAGGGCTAGTGGCCTCAAACTGACCCCAATTTCCCTGGGGTAAATGACGCCATGTCCCCAGGGTCTGGTTATCAGATGAAAGCTGGCCTTTGGGGAACTAAGGACTTTCAAGCTCCTAGTTGCCCACATCATTAGTTGTGGAGGAATCCAGCAAAGTGTAAAAATTTCTCACTGGGCACAGCCCTGTTGGCCAGGTCAAATGGCTGCAAATGGAGGCCATTTTGCATGGGAAAAAGATGTCCTTTCCCCAGGGTCTGGCTGTCAGATGAAAGGTGGCCTTTGGGGCTCTAAGGACTTGTAGGGTGCTACTTATTTGCAGCTTTCGATTTGGAGCAATCCAGCAAAGATTGCAAATTTCTTGCTGGGCACCACCCTCTTGGTCAGGGCGAGAGGCCAGAAATGGAGGCCATTTTCCATGGGGAATATGAAGTCATTGGCCCAGGGTCTGGGTGTCAGATGAAAGGTGGCCTTTGGGGCTCTATGGACTTGCAAGCTCCTAGTTGCCAACAGCGTTAGTTCAGCAGGAATCCAGCAAAGTGTAAAAATTTCTCACTGGGCACTGCCCTGTTGGCCAGGGCAAATGGCTGCAAATGGAGGCCATTTCCCATGGGAAAATGAAGTCCTTTCCCCAGGGTCTGCGTATCAGATGAAAGGTGGCCTTTGGGGCTCTAAGGACTTCCAGTGTGCTCGTTGCCAGCAGCTTTAGTTTTTGAGAAAATCAGCCATGATTGCAAATTTCACACCGGGAACGATGCAGATGGCCAGGGCTAGTGGCCTCAAACTGACCCCATTTTCCACGGGGAAAATGAAGTCATGTCCCCAGGGTCTGGGTGTCAGATGAAAGGTGGCCTTTGGGGCTCTAAGGACTTGCAAGCTCCTACTTGCTGGCAGCTTTAGTTGTGGAGGAATCCAGCAAAGTTTGTAAATTTCTCACTGGGCACAGCCCTGTTGGCCAGGGCAAATGGCTGCAAATGGAGGCCATTTTCCATGGGGATAATGAAGTCATTGGCCCAGGGTCTGGGTGTCAGATGAAAGGTGGCATCTGGGGCCCTAAGGACTTACAGGGTCCTCGTTACCAGCAGCTTTACTTTTGGAGAAAATCAGCCACGTTTGCAAATTTCACACCGGTAACGATGCAGATTTTTCCATGGGAAAAATGTCTTTCCTCAGTGTCTCAGTACTATGTTCTAGGTGGCCTTGGAGGCTCTAAGGACTTACAGGATCCTAGTCGCTGCCAGCTTTACTTTAGGAAAAATCCAGCAAAGAGTTGGTAATTCCAGCTTGGCTCCTCTCTTTCTGCCAGGGTGAGTGGCTGCAAACGGAGGCCATTTCCCATGGGAAAATGAAGTCCTTTCCCCAGGTTCTGCGTATCAGACGAAAGGTGGCCTTTGGGGCTCTAAGGACATCCAGTGTGCTCGTTGCCAGCAGCTTTAGTTTTTGAGAAAATCAGCCATGATTGCAAATTTCACACCGGGAACGATGCTGATGGCCAGGGCAAGTGGCCTCAAACTGACCCCATTTTCCATGGGGAAAATGAAGTCCTTTCCCCAGGGTCTGGGTGTCAGATGAAAGGTGGCCTTTGGGGCTCTAAGGAGTTGCAGGGTCCTCCTTGCCAGCAGCTTTACTTTTGGAGAAAATCAGCCAAGTTTGCAAATTTCACACCGGGAACGATGCTGATGGCCAGGGCAAGTGGCCTCAAACTGACCCCATTTTCCATGGGGAAAATGAAGTCCTTTCCCCAGGGTCTGGGTGTCAGATGAAAGGTGGCCTTTGGGGCTCTAAGGACTTGCAGGGTACTACTGATTGGCAGCTTTCGATTTGGAGCAATCCAGCAAAGATTGCAAATTTCTTGCTGGGCACAGCCCTGTTGGCCAGGGCAAATGGCCGGAAATGGAGGCCATTTTCCATGGGGATAATGAAGTCATTGGCCCAGGGTCTGGGTGTCAGATGAAAGGTGGCATCTGGGGCCTTAAGGAGTTGCAGCGTCCTCCTTGCCAGCAGCTTTACTTTTGGAGAAAATCAGCCACGTTTGCAAATTTCCCACCGGGAACGATGCAGATGGCCAGGGCTAGTGGCCTCAAACTGACCCCAATTTCCCTGGGGTAAATGACGCCATGTCCCCAGGGTCTGGTTATCAGATGAAAGCTGGCCTTTGGGGAACTAAGGACTTTCAAGCTCCTAGTTGCCCACATCATTAGTTGTGGAGGAATCCAGCAAAGTGTAAAAATTTCTCACTGGGCACAGCCCTGTTGGCCAGGTCAAATGGCTGCAAATGGAGGCCATTTTGCATGGGAAAAAGATGTCCTTTCCCCAGGGTCTGGCTGTCAGATGAAAGGTGGCCTTTGGGGCTCTAAGGACTTGTAGGGTGCTACTTATTTGCAGCTTTCGATTTGGAGCAATCCAGCAAAGATTGCAAATTTCTTGCTGGGCACCACCCTCTTGGTCAGGGCGAGAGGCCAGAAATGGAGGCCATTTTCCATGGGGAATATGAAGTCATTGGCCCAGGGTCTGGGTGTCAGATGAAAGGTGGCCTTTGGGGCTCTATGGACTTGCAAGCTCCTAGTTGCCAACAGCGTTAGTTCAGCAGGAATCCAGCAAAGTGTAAAAATTTCTCACTGGGCACTGCCCTGTTGGCCAGGGCAAATGGCTGCAAATGGAGGCCATTTCCCATGGGAAAATGAAGTCCTTTCCCCAGGGTCTGCGTATCAGATGAAAGGTGGCCTTTGGGGCTCTAAGGACTTCCAGTGTGCTCGTTGCCAGCAGCTTTAGTTTTTGAGAAAATCAGCCATGATTGCAAATTTCACACCGGGAACGATGCAGATGGCCAGGGCTAGTGGCCTCAAACTGACCCCATTTTCCACGGGGAAAATGAAGTCATGTCCCCAGGGTCTGGGTGTCAGATGAAAGGTGGCCTTTGGGGCTCTATGGACTTGCAAGCTCCTAGTTGCCAACAGCGTTAGTTCAGCAGGAATCCAGCAAAGTGTAAAAATTTCTCACTGGGCACTGCCCTGTTGG
Source organism: Agelaius phoeniceus (assembly GCF_051311805.1). Classification (NCBI taxonomy): domain Eukaryota; kingdom Metazoa; phylum Chordata; class Aves; order Passeriformes; family Icteridae; genus Agelaius; species Agelaius phoeniceus. The sequence goes on from NC_135277.1 coordinate 20,737,283, forward strand.
CCAGGGCAAATGGCTGCAAATGGAGGCCATTTCCCATGGGAAAATGAAGTCCTTTCCCCAGGGTCTGCGTATCAGATGAAAGGTGGCCTTTGGGGCTCTAAGGACTTCCAGTGTGCTCGTTGCCAGCAGCTTTAGTTTTTGAGAAAATCAGCCATGATTGCAAATTTCACACCGGGAACGATGCAGATGGCCAGGGCTAGTGGCCTCAAACTGACCCCATTTTCCACGGGGAAAATGAAGTCATGTCCCCAGGGTCTGGGTGTCAGATGAAAGGTGGCCTTTGGGGCTCTAAGGACTTGCAAGCTCCTACTTGCTGGCAGCTTTAGTTGTGGAGGAATCCAGCAAAGTTTGTAAATTTCTCACTGGGCACAGCCCTGTTGGCCAGGGCAAATGGCTGCAAATGGAGGCCATTTCCCATGGGAAAATGAAGTCCTTTCCCCAGGGTCTGCGTATCAGATGAAAGGTGGCCTTTGGGGCTCTAAGGACTTCCAGTGTGCTCGTTGCCAGCAGCTTTAGTTTTTGAGAAAATCAGCCATGATTGCAAATTTCACACCGGGAACGATGCAGATGGCCAGGGCTAGTGGCCTCAAACTGACCCCATTTTCCACGGGGAAAATGAAGTCATGTCCCCAGGGTCTGGGTGTCAGATGAAAGGTGGCCTTTGGGGCTCTAAGGACTTGCAAGCTCCTACTTGCTGGCAGCTTTAGTTGTGGAGGAATCCAGCAAAGTTTGTAAATTTCTCACTGGGCACAGCCCTGTTGGCCAGGGCAAATGGCTGCAAATGGAGGCCATTTTCCATGGGGATAATGAAGTCATTGGCCCAGGGTCTGGGTGTCAGATGAAAGGTGGCATCTGGGGCCCTAAGGACTTACAGGGTCCTCGTTACCAGCAGCTTTACTTTTGGAGAAAATCAGCCACGTTTGCAAATTTCACACCGGTAACGATGCAGATTTTTCCATGGGAAAAATGTCTTTCCTCAGTGTCTCAGTACTATGTTCTAGGTGGCCTTGGAGGCTCTAAGGACTTACAGGATCCTAGTCGCTGCCAGCTTTACTTTAGGAAAAATCCAGCAAAGAGTTGGTAATTCCAGCTTGGCTCCTCTCTTTCTGCCAGGGTGAGTGGCTGCAAACGGAGGCCATTTCCCATGGGAAAATGAAGTCCTTTCCCCAGGTTCTGCGTATCAGACGAAAGGTGGCCTTTGGGGCTCTAAGGACATCCAGTGTGCTCGTTGCCAGCAGCTTTAGTTTTTGAGAAAATCAGCCATGATTGCAAATTTCACACCGGGAACGATGCTGATGGCCAGGGCAAGTGGCCTCAAACTGACCCCATTTTCCATGGGGAAAATGAAGTCCTTTCCCCAGGGTCTGGGTGTCAGATGAAAGGTGGCCTTTGGGGCTCTAAGGAGTTGCAGGGTCCTCCTTGCCAGCAGCTTTACTTTTGGAGAAAATCAGCCAAGTTTGCAAATTTCACACCGGGAACGATGCTGATGGCCAGGGCAAGTGGCCTCAAACTGACCCCATTTTCCATGGGGAAAATGAAGTCCTTTCCCCAGGGTCTGGGTGTCAGATGAAAGGTGGCCTTTGGGGCTCTAAGGACTTGCAGGGTACTACTGATTGGCAGCTTTCGATTTGGAGCAATCCAGCAAAGATTGCAAATTTCTTGCTGGGCACAGCCCTGTTGGCCAGGGCAAATGGCCGGAAATGGAGGCCATTTTCCATGGGGATAATGAAGTCATTGGCCCAGGGTCTGGGTGTCAGATGAAAGGTGGCATCTGGGGCCTTAAGGAGTTGCAGCGTCCTCCTTGCCAGCAGCTTTACTTTTGGAGAAAATCAGCCACGTTTGCAAATTTCCCACCGGGAACGATGCAGATGGCCAGGGCTAGTGGCCTCAAACTGACCCCAATTTCCCTGGGGTAAATGACGCCATGTCCCCAGGGTCTGGTTATCAGATGAAAGCTGGCCTTTGGGGAACTAAGGACTTTCAAGCTCCTAGTTGCCCACATCATTAGTTGTGGAGGAATCCAGCAAAGTGTAAAAATTTCTCACTGGGCACAGCCCTGTTGGCCAGGTCAAATGGCTGCAAATGGAGGCCATTTTGCATGGGAAAAAGATGTCCTTTCCCCAGGGTCTGGCTGTCAGATGAAAGGTGGCCTTTGGGGCTCTAAGGACTTGTAGGGTGCTACTTATTTGCAGCTTTCGATTTGGAGCAATCCAGCAAAGATTGCAAATTTCTTGCTGGGCACCACCCTCTTGGTCAGGGCGAGAGGCCAGAAATGGAGGCCATTTTCCATGGGGAATATGAAGTCATTGGCCCAGGGTCTGGGTGTCAGATGAAAGGTGGCCTTTGGGGCTCTATGGACTTGCAAGCTCCTAGTTGCCAACAGCGTTAGTTCAGCAGGAATCCAGCAAAGTGTAAAAATTTCTCACTGGGCACTGCCCTGTTGGCCAGGGCAAATGGCTGCAAATGGAGGCCATTTCCCATGGGAAAATGAAGTCCTTTCCCCAGGGTCTGCGTATCAGATGAAAGGTGGCCTTTGGGGCTCTAAGGACTTCCAGTGTGCTCGTTGCCAGCAGCTTTAGTTTTTGAGAAAATCAGCCATGATTGCAAATTTCACACCGGGAACGATGCAGATGGCCAGGGCTAGTGGCCTCAAACTGACCCCATTTTCCACGGGGAAAATGAAGTCATGTCCCCAGGGTCTGGGTGTCAGATGAAAGGTGGCCTTTGGGGCTCTATGGACTTGCAAGCTCCTAGTTGCCAACAGCGTTAGTTCAGCAGGAATCCAGCAAAGTGTAAAAATTTCTCACTGGGCACTGCCCTGTTGGCCAGGGCAAATGGCTGCAAATGGAGGCCATTTCCCATGGGAAAATGAAGTCCTTTCCCCAGGGTCTGCGTATCAGATGAAAGGTGGCCTTTGGGGCTCTAAGGACTTCCAGTGTGCTCGTTGCCAGCAGCTTTAGTTTTTGAGAAAATCAGCCATGATTGCAAATTTCACACCGGGAACGATGCAGATGGCCAGGGCTAGTGGCCTCAAACTGACCCCATTTTCCACGGGGAAAATGAAGTCATGTCCCCAGGGTCTGGGTGTCAGATGAAAGGTGGCCTTTGGGGCTCTAAGGACTTGCAAGCTCCTACTTGCTGGCAGCTTTAGTTGTGGAGGAATCCAGCAAAGTTTGTAAATTTCTCACTGGGCACAGCCCTGTTGGCCAGGGCAAATGGCTGCAAATGGAGGCCATTTTCCATGGGGATAATGAAGTCATTGGCCCAGGGTCTGGGTGTCAGATGAAAGGTGGCATCTGGGGCCCTAAGGACTTACAGGGTCCTCGTTACCAGCAGCTTTACTTTTGGAGAAAATCAGCCACGTTTGCAAATTTCACACCGGTAACGATGCAGATTTTTCCATGGGAAAAATGTCTTTCCTCAGTGTCTCAGTACTATGTTCTAGGTGGCCTTGGAGGCTCTAAGGACTTACAGGATCCTAGTCGCTGCCAGCTTTACTTTAGGAAAAATCCAGCAAAGAGTTGGTAATTCCAGCTTGGCTCCCCTCTTTCTGCCAGGGTGAGTGGCTGCAAACGGAGGCCATTTCCCATGGGAAAATGAAGTCCTTTCCCCAGGTTCTGCGTATCAGACGAAAGGTGGCCTTTGGGGCTCTAAGGACATCCAGTGTGCTCGTTGCCAGCAGCTTTAGTTTTTGAGAAAATCAGCCATGATTGCAAATTTCACACCGGGAACGATGCTGATGGCCAGGGCAAGTGGCCTCAAACTGACCCCATTTTCCATGGGGAAAATGAAGTCCTTTCCCCAGGGTCTGGGTGTCAGATGAAAGGTGGCCTTTGGGGCTCTAAGGAGTTGCAGGGTCCTCCTTGCCAGCAGCTTTACTTTTGGAGAAAATCAGCCAAGTTTGCAAATTTCACACCGGGAACGATGCTGATGGCCAGGGCAAGTGGCCTCAAACTGACCCCATTTTCCATGGGGAAAATGATGTCCTTTCCCCAGGGTCTGGGTGTCAGATGAAAGGTGGCCTTTGGGGCTCTAAGGACTTGCAGGGTACTACTGATTGGCAGCTTTCGATTTGGAGCAATCCAGCAAAGATTGCAAATTTCTTGCTGGGCACAGCCCTGTTGGCCAGGGCAAATGGCCGGAAATGGAGGCCATTTTCCATGGGGATAATGAAGTCATTGGCCCAGGGTCTGGGTGTCAGATGAAAGGTGGCATCTGGGGCCTTAAGGAGTTGCAGCGTCCTCCTTGCCAGCAGCTTTACTTTTGGAGAAAATCAGCCACGTTTGCAAATTTCCCACCGGGAACGATGCAGATGGCCAGGGCTAGTGGCCTCAAACTGACCCCATTTTCCATGGGGAAAATGAAGTCCTTTCCCCAGCGTCTGGGTGTCAGATGAAAGGTTGCCTTTGGGGCTCTTAGGACTTGCAAGCTCCTAGTTGCCGGCAGCTTTAGTTGTGGAGGAATCTAGCAATGTTTAAAAATTTCTCACTGGGCACTGCCCTGTTGGCCAGGGCAAATGGCTGCAAATGGAGGCCATTTTGCATGGGAAAAAGAAGTCCTTTCCCCAGGGTCTGCCTATCAGATGAAAGGTGGCCTTTGGGGCTCTAAGGACTTCCAGGGTCCTCGTTGCCAGCAGCTTTACTTTTGGAGAAAATCAGCCATGATAGCAAATTTCCCACCGGGAACGATGCAGATATCCAGGGCAAGTGGCCTCAAACTGATCCGATTTTCCATGGGGAAAATGAAGTCATGTCTCCAGGGTCTGGCTATCAGTGAAAGGTGGACTTTGGGGCTCTAAGGACTTCCGGGGTCCTCGTTCTGCCAGGGTGAGTGGCTGCAAACGGAGGCCATTTCCCATGGGAAAATGAAGTCCTTTCACCAGGTTCTGCGTATCAGATGAAAGGTGGACTTTGGGGCTCTAAGGACATCCAGTGTGCTCCTTGCCAGCAGCTTTACTTTTGGAGAAAATCAGCCAAGTTTCAAATTTCACACCGGGAACGATGCAGATGGCCAGGGCGAGTGGCCTCAAACTGACCCCATTTTCCACGGGGAAAATGAAGCCCTTTCCCCAGCGTCTGGGTGTCAGATGAAAGGTGGCATTTGGGGCTCTAAGGACTTGTAGGGTACTACTTATTGGCAGCTTTCGATTTGGAGCAATCCAGCAAAGATTGCAAATTTCTTGCTGGGCACCACCCTCTTGGTCAGGGCGAGAGGCCAGAAATGGAGGCCATTTTCCATGGGGAAAAAGAAGTCATTGGCCCAGGGTCTGCGTATCAGATGAAAGGTGGCATCTGGGGCCCTAAGGAGTTGCAGGGTCCTCGTTGCCAGCAACTTTACTTTTGGAGAAAATCAGCCATGATAGCAAATTTCCCACCGGGAACGATGCAGATGGCCAGGGCTAGTGGCCTCAAACTGACTCCATTTTCCATGGGGAAAATGAAGTCATGTCCCCAGGGTCTGGGTGTCAGATGAAAGGTGGCCTTTGGGGCTCTAAGGACTTGCAAGCTCCTACTTGCTGGCAGCTTTAGTTGTGGAGGAATTCAGCAAAGATTGCAAATTTCTCACTGGGCACAGCCCTGTCGGCCAGGGCAAATGGCTGCAAATGGAGGCCATTTTCCATGGGGATAATGAAGTCATTGGCCCAGGGTCTGGGTGTCAGATGAAAGGTGGCATCTGGGGCCCTAAGGAGTTGCAGCGTCCTCCTTGCCAGCAGCTTTACTTTTGGAGAAAATCAGCCACATTTGCAAATTTCACACCGGGAACGATGCAGATGGCCCGGGCGAGTGGCCTCAAACTGACCCCATTTTCCATGGGGAAAATGAAGTCCTTTCCCCAGGGTCTGGGTGTCAGATGAAAGGTGGCCTTTGGGGCTCAAAGGACTTGTAGGGTGCTACTTATTGGCAGCTTTCGATTTGGAGCAATCCAGCAAAGATTGCAAATTTCTTGCTGGGCACCACCCTCTTGGTCAGGGCGAGAGGCCAAAAATGGAGGCCATTTTCCATGGGGATAATGAAGTCATTGGCCCAGGGTCTGGGTGTCAGATGAAAGGTGGCATCTGGGGCCTTACGGAGTGCAGGGTCCTCCTTGCCAGCAGCTTTACTTTTGGAGAAAATCAGCCACGTTTGCAAATTTCCCACCGGGAACGATGCAGATGGCCAGGGCTAGTGGCCTCAAACTGACCCCAATTTCCCTGGGGTAAATGACGCCATGTCCCCAGGGTCTGGTTATCAGATGAAAGCTGGCCTTTGGGGAACTAAGGACTTTCAAGCTCCTAGTTGCCCACATCATTAGTTGTGGAGGAATCCAGCAAAGTGTAAAAATTTCTCACTGGGCACAGCCCTGTTGGCCAGGTCAAATGGCTGCAAATGGAGGCCATTTTGCATGGGAAAAAGATGTCCTTTCCCCAGGGTCTGGCTGTCAGATGAAAGGTGGCCTTTGGGGCTCTAAGGACTTGTAGGGTGCTACTTATTTGCAGCTTTCGATTTGGAGCAATCCAGCAAAGATTGCAAATTTCTTGCTGGGCACCACCCTCTTGGTCAGGGCGAGAGGCCAGAAATGGAGGCCATTTTCCATGGGGAATATGAAGTCATTGGCCCAGGGTCTGGGTGTCAGATGAAAGGTGGCCTTTGGGGCTCTATGGACTTGCAAGCTCCTAGTTGCCAACAGCGTTAGTTCAGCAGGAATCCAGCAAAGTGTAAAAATTTCTCACTGGGCACTGCCCTGTTGGCCAGGGCAAATGGCTGCAAATGGAGGCCATTTCCCATGGGAAAATGAAGTCCTTTCCCCAGGGTCTGCGTATCAGATGAAAGGTGGCCTTTGGGGCTCTAAGGACTTCCAGTGTGCTCGTTGCCAGCAGCTTTAGTTTTTGAGAAAATCAGCCATGATTGCAAATTTCACACCGGGAACGATGCAGATGGCCAGGGCTAGTGGCCTCAAACTGACCCCATTTTCCACGGGGAAAATGAAGTCATGTCCCCAGGGTCTGGGTGTCAGATGAAAGGTGGCCTTTGGGGCTCTAAGGACTTGCAAGCTCCTACTTGCTGGCAGCTTTAGTTGTGGAGGAATCCAGCAAAGTTTGTAAATTTCTCACTGGGCACAGCCCTGTTGGCCAGGGCAAATGGCTGCAAATGGAGGCCATTTTCCATGGGGATAATGAAGTCATTGGCCCAGGGTCTGGGTGTCAGATGAAAGGTGGCATCTGGGGCCCTAAGGACTTACAGGGTCCTCGTTACCAGCAGCTTTACTTTTGGAGAAAATCAGCCACGTTTGCAAATTTCACACCGGTAACGATGCAGATTTTTCCATGGGAAAAATGTCTTTCCTCAGTGTCTCAGTACTATGTTCTAGGTGGCCTTGGAGGCTCTAAGGACTTACAGGATCCTAGTCGCTGCCAGCTTTACTTTAGGAAAAATCCAGCAAAGAGTTGGTAATTCCAGCTTGGCTCCTCTCTTTCTGCCAGGGTGAGTGGCTGCAAACGGAGGCCATTTCCCATGGGAAAATGAAGTCCTTTCCCCAGGTTCTGCGTATCAGACGAAAGGTGGCCTTTGGGGCTCTAAGGACATCCAGTGTGCTCGTTGCCAGCAGCTTTAGTTTTTGAGAAAATCAGCCATGATTGCAAATTTCACACCGGGAACGATGCTGATGGCCAGGGCAAGTGGCCTCAAACTGACCCCATTTTCCATGGGGAAAATGAAGTCCTTTCCCCAGGGTCTGGGTGTCAGATGAAAGGTGGCCTTTGGGGCTCTAAGGAGTTGCAGGGTCCTCCTTGCCAGCAGCTTTACTTTTGGAGAAAATCAGCCAAGTTTGCAAATTTCACACCGGGAACGATGCTGATGGCCAGGGCAAGTGGCCTCAAACTGACCCCATTTTCCATGGGGAAAATGAAGTCCTTTCCCCAGGGTCTGGGTGTCAGATGAAAGGTGGCCTTTGGGGCTCTAAGGACTTGCAGGGTACTACTGATTGGCAGCTTTCGATTTGGAGCAATCCAGCAAAGATTGCAAATTTCTTGCTGGGCACAGCCCTGTTGGCCAGGGCAAATGGCCGGAAATGGAGGCCATTTTCCATGGGGATAATGAAGTCATTGGCCCAGGGTCTGGGTGTCAGATGAAAGGTGGCATCTGGGGCCTTAAGGAGTTGCAGCGTCCTCCTTGCCAGCAGCTTTACTTTTGGAGAAAATCAGCCACGTTTGCAAATTTCCCACCGGGAACGATGCAGATGGCCAGGGCTAGTGGCCTCAAACTGACCCCAATTTCCCTGGGGTAAATGACGCCATGTCCCCAGGGTCTGGTTATCAGATGAAAGCTGGCCTTTGGGGAACTAAGGACTTTCAAGCTCCTAGTTGCCCACATCATTAGTTGTGGAGGAATCCAGCAAAGTGTAAAAATTTCTCACTGGGCACAGCCCTGTTGGCCAGGTCAAATGGCTGCAAATGGAGGCCATTTTGCATGGGAAAAAGATGTCCTTTCCCCAGGGTCTGGCTGTCAGATGAAAGGTGGCCTTTGGGGCTCTAAGGACTTGTAGGGTGCTACTTATTTGCAGCTTTCGATTTGGAGCAATCCAGCAAAGATTGCAAATTTCTTGCTGGGCACCACCCTCTTGGTCAGGGCGAGAGGCCAGAAATGGAGGCCATTTTCCATGGGGAATATGAAGTCATTGGCCCAGGGTCTGGGTGTCAGATGAAAGGTGGCCTTTGGGGCTCTATGGACTTGCAAGCTCCTAGTTGCCAACAGCGTTAGTTCAGCAGGAATCCAGCAAAGTGTAAAAATTTCTCACTGGGCACTGCCCTGTTGGCCAGGGCAAATGGCTGCAAATGGAGGCCATTTCCCATGGGAAAATGAAGTCCTTTCCCCAGGGTCTGCGTATCAGATGAAAGGTGGCCTTTGGGGCTCTAAGGACTTCCAGTGTGCTCGTTGCCAGCAGCTTTAGTTTTTGAGAAAATCAGCCATGATTGCAAATTTCACACCGGGAACGATGCAGATGGCCAGGGCTAGTGGCCTCAAACTGACCCCATTTTCCACGGGGAAAATGAAGTCATGTCCCCAGGGTCTGGGTGTCAGATGAAAGGTGGCCTTTGGGGCTCTATGGACTTGCAAGCTCCTAGTTGCCAACAGCGTTAGTTCAGCAGGAATCCAGCAAAGTGTAAAAATTTCTCACTGGGCACTGCCCTGTTGGCCAGGGCAAATGGCTGCAAATGGAGGCCATTTCCCATGGGAAAATGAAGTCCTTTCCCCAGGGTCTGCGTATCAGATGAAAGGTGGCCTTTGGGGCTCTAAGGACTTCCAGTGTGCTCGTTGCCAGCAGCTTTAGTTTTTGAGAAAATCAGCCATGATTGCAAATTTCACACCGGGAACGATGCAGATGGCCAGGGCTAGTGGCCTCAAACTGACCCCATTTTCCACGGGGAAAATGAAGTCATGTCCCCAGGGTCTGGGTGTCAGATGAAAGGTGGCCTTTGGGGCTCTAAGGACTTGCAAGCTCCTACTTGCTGGCAGCTTTAGTTGTGGAGGAATCCAGCAAAGTTTGTAAATTTCTCACTGGGCACAGCCCTGTTGGCCAGGGCAAATGGCTGCAAATGGAGGCCATTTTCCATGGGGATAATGAAGTCATTGGCCCAGGGTCTGGGTGTCAGATGAAAGGTGGCATCTGGGGCCCTAAGGACTTACAGGGTCCTCGTTACCAGCAGCTTTACTTTTGGAGAAAATCAGCCACGTTTGCAAATTTCACACCGGTAACGATGCAGATTTTTCCATGGGAAAAATGTCTTTCCTCAGTGTCTCAGTACTATGTTCTAGGTGGCCTTGGAGGCTCTAAGGACTTACAGGATCCTAGTCGCTGCCAGCTTTACTTTAGGAAAAATCCAGCAAAGAGTTGGTAATTCCAGCTTGGCTCCCCTCTTTCTGCCAGGGTGAGTGGCTGCAAACGGAGGCCATTTCCCATGGGAAAATGAAGTCCTTTCCCCAGGTTCTGCGTATCAGACGAAAGGTGGCCTTTGGGGCTCTAAGGACATCCAGTGTGCTCGTTGCCAGCAGCTTTAGTTTTTGAGAAAATCAGCCATGATTGCAAATTTCACACCGGGAACGATGCTGATGGCCAGGGCAAGTGGCCTCAAACTGACCCCATTTTCCATGGGGAAAATGAAGTCCTTTCCCCAGGGTCTGGGTGTCAGATGAAAGGTGGCCTTTGGGGCTCTAAGGAGTTGCAGGGTCCTCCTTGCCAGCAGCTTTACTTTTGGAGAAAATCAGCCAAGTTTGCAAATTTCACACCGGGAACGATGCTGATGGCCAGGGCAAGTGGCCTCAAACTGACCCCATTTTCCATGGGGAAAATGAAGTCCTTTCCCCAGGGTCTGGGTGTCAGATGAAAGGTGGCCTTTGGGGCTCTAAGGACTTGCAGGGTACTACTGATTGGCAGCTTTCGATTTGGAGCAATCCAGCAAAGATTGCAAATTTCTTGCTGGGCACAGCCCTGTTGGCCAGGGCAAATGGCCGGAAATGGAGGCCATTTTCCATGGGGATAATGAAGTCATTGGCCCAGGGTCTGGGTGTCAGATGAAAGGTGGCATCTGGGGCCTTAAGGAGTTGCAGCGTCCTCCTTGCCAGCAGCTTTACTTTTGGAGAAAATCAGCCACGTTTGCAAATTTCCCACCGGGAACGATGCAGATGGCCAGGGCTAGTGGCCTCAAACTGACCCCATTTTCCATGGGGAAAATGAAGTCCTTTCCCCAGCGTCTGGGTGTCAGATGAAAGGTTGCCTTTGGGGCTCTTAGGACTTGCAAGCTCCTAGTTGCCGGCAGCTTTAGTTGTGGAGGAATCTAGCAATGTTTAAAAATTTCTCACTGGGCACTGCCCTGTTGGCCAGGGCAAATGGCTGCAAATGGAGGCCATTTTGCATGGGAAAAAGAAGTCCTTTCCCCAGGGTCTGCCTATCAGATGAAAGGTGGCCTTTGGGGCTCTAAGGACTTCCAGGGTCCTCGTTGCCAGCAGCTTTACTTTTGGAGAAAATCAGCCATGATAGCAAATTTCCCACCGGGAACGATGCAGATATCCAGGGCAAGTGGCCTCAAACTGATCCGATTTTCCATGGGGAAAATGAAGTCATGTCTCCAGGGTCTGGCTATCAGTGAAAGGTGGACTTTGGGGCTCTAAGGACTTCCGGGGTCCTCGTTCTGCCAGGGTGAGTGGCTGCAAACGGAGGCCATTTCCCATGGGAAAATGAAGTCCTTTCACCAGGTTCTGCGTATCAGATGAAAGGTGGACTTTGGGGCTCTAAGGACATCCAGTGTGCTCCTTGCCAGCAGCTTTACTTTTGGAGAAAATCAGCCAAGTTTCAAATTTCACACCGGGAACGATGCAGATGGCCAGGGCGAGTGGCCTCAAACTGACCCCATTTTCCACGGGGAAAATGAAGCCCTTTCCCCAGCGTCTGGGTGTCAGATGAAAGGTGGCATTTGGGGCTCTAAGGACTTGTAGGGTACTACTTATTGGCAGCTTTAGATTTGGAGCAATCCAGCAAAGATTGCAAATTTCTTGCTGGGCACCACCCTCTTGGTCAGGGCGAGAGCCCAGAAATGGAGGCCATTTTCCATGGGGAAAAAGAAGTCATTGGCCCAGGGTCTGCGTATCAGATGAAAGGTGGCATCTGGGGCCCTAAGGAGTTGCAGGGTCCTCGTTGCCAGCAACTTTACTTTTGGAGAAAATCAGCCATGATAGCAAATTTCCCACCGGGAACGATGCAGATGGCCAGGGCTAGTGGCCTCAAACTGACTCCATTTTCCATGGGGAAAATGAAGTCATGTCCCCAGGGTCTGGGTGTCAGATGAAAGGTGGCCTTTGGGGCTCTAAGGACTTGCAAGCTCCTACTTGCTGGCAGCTTTAGTTGTGGAGGAATTCAGCAAAGATTGCAAATTTCTCACTGGGCACAGCCCTGTCGGCCAGGGCAAATGGCTGCAAATGGAGGCCATTTTCCATGGGGATAATGAAGTCATTGGCCCAGGGTCTGGGTGTCAGATGAAAGGTGGCATCTGGGGCCCTAAGGAGTTGCAGCGTCCTCCTTGCCAGCAGCTTTACTTTTGGAGAAAATCAGCCACATTTGCAAATTTCCCACCGGGAACGATGCAGATGGCCCGGGCGAGTGGCCTCAAACTGACCCCATTTTCCATGGGGAAAATGAAGTCCTTTCCCCAGGGTCTGGGTGTCAGATGAAAGGTGGCCTTTGGGGCTCAAAGGACTTGTAGGGTACTACTTATTGGCAGCTTTCGATTTGGAGCAATCCAGCAAAGATTGCAAATTTCTTGCTGGGCACCACCCTCTTGGTCAGGGCGAGAGGCCAAAAATGGAGGCCATTTTCCATGGGGAAAATGAAGTCATTGGCCCAGGGTCTGGGTGTCAGATGAAAGGTGGCATCTGGGGCCTTACGGAGTGCAGGGTCCTCCTTGCCAGCAGCTTTACTTTTGGAGAAAATCAGCCACGTTTGCAAATTTCCCACCGGGAACGATGCAGATGGCCAGGGCTAGTGGCCTCAAACTGACCCCAATTTCCCTGGGGTAAATGACGCCATGTCCCCAGGGTCTGGTTATCAGATGAAAGCTGGCCTTTGGGGAACTAAGGACTTTCAAGCTCCTAGTTGCCCACATCATTAGTTGTGGAGGAATCCAGCAAAGTGTAAAAATTTCTCACTGGGCACAGCCCTGTTGGCCAGGTCAAATGGCTGCAAATGGAGGCCATTTTGCATGGGAAAAAGATGTCCTTTCCCCAGGGTCTGGCTGTCAGATGAAAGGTGGCCTTTGGGGCTCTAAGGACTTGTAGGGTGCTACTTATTTGCAGCTTTCGATTTGGAGCAATCCAGCAAAGATTGCAAATTTCTTGCTGGGCACCACCCTCTTGGTCAGGGCGAGAGGCCAGAAATGGAGGCCATTTTCCATGGGGAATATGAAGTCATTGGCCCAGGGTCTGGGTGTCAGATGAAAGGTGGCCTTTGGGGCTCTATGGACTTGCAAGCTCCTAGTTGCCAACAGCGTTAGTTCAGCAGGAATCCAGCAAAGTGTAAAAATTTCTCACTGGGCACTGCCCTGTTGGCCAGGGCAAATGGCTGCAAATGGAGGCCATTTCCCATGGGAAAATGAAGTCCTTTCCCCAGGGTCTGCGTATCAGATGAAAGGTGGCCTTTGGGGCTCTAAGGACTTCCAGTGTGCTCGTTGCCAGCAGCTTTAGTTTTTGAGAAAATCAGCCATGATTGCAAATTTCACACCGGGAACGATGCAGATGGCCAGGGCTAGTGGCCTCAAACTGACCCCATTTTCCACGGGGAAAATGAAGTCATGTCCCCAGGGTCTGGGTGTCAGATGAAAGGTGGCCTTTGGGGCTCTAAGGACTTGCAAGCTCCTACTTGCTGGCAGCTTTAGTTGTGGAGGAATCCAGCAAAGTTTGTAAATTTCTCACTGGGCACAGCCCTGTTGGCCAGGGCAAATGGCTGCAAATGGAGGCCATTTTCCATGGGGATAATGAAGTCATTGGCCCAGGGTCTGGGTGTCAGATGAAAGGTGGCATCTGGGGCCCTAAGGACTTACAGGGTCCTCGTTACCAGCAGCTTTACTTTTGGAGAAAATCAGCCACGTTTGCAAATTTCACACCGGTAACGATGCAGATTTTTCCATGGGAAAAATGTCTTTCCTCAGTGTCTCAGTACTATGTTCTAGGTGGCCTTGGAGGCTCTAAGGACTTACAGGATCCTAGTCGCTGCCAGCTTTACTTTAGGAAAAATCCAGCAAAGAGTTGGTAATTCCAGCTTGGCTCCTCTCTTTCTGCCAGGGTGAGTGGCTGCAAACGGAGGCCATTTCCCATGGGAAAATGAAGTCCTTTCCCCAGGTTCTGCGTATCAGACGAAAGGTGGCCTTTGGGGCTCTAAGGACATCCAGTGTGCTCGTTGCCAGCAGCTTTAGTTTTTGAGAAAATCAGCCATGATTGCAAATTTCACACCGGGAACGATGCTGATGGCCAGGGCAAGTGGCCTCAAACTGACCCCATTTTCCATGGGGAAAATGAAGTCCTTTCCCCAGGGTCTGGGTGTCAGATGAAAGGTGGCCTTTGGGGCTCTAAGGAGTTGCAGGGTCCTCCTTGCCAGCAGCTTTACTTTTGGAGAAAATCAGCCAAGTTTGCAAATTTCACACCGGGAACGATGCTGATGGCCAGGGCAAGTGGCCTCAAACTGACCCCATTTTCCATGGGGAAAATGAAGTCCTTTCCCCAGGGTCTGGGTGTCAGATGAAAGGTGGCCTTTGGGGCTCTAAGGACTTGCAGGGTACTACTGATTGGCAGCTTTCGATTTGGAGCAATCCAGCAAAGATTGCAAATTTCTTGCTGGGCACAGCCCTGTTGGCCAGGGCAAATGGCCGGAAATGGAGGCCATTTTCCATGGGGATAATGAAGTCATTGGCCCAGGGTCTGGGTGTCAGATGAAAGGTGGCATCTGGGGCCTTAAGGAGTTGCAGCGTCCTCCTTGCCAGCAGCTTTACTTTTGGAGAAAATCAGCCACGTTTGCAAATTTCCCACCGGGAACGATGCAGATGGCCAGGGCTAGTGGCCTCAAACTGACCCCAATTTCCCTGGGGTAAATGACGCCATGTCCCCAGGGTCTGGTTATCAGATGAAAGCTGGCCTTTGGGGAACTAAGGACTTTCAAGCTCCTAGTTGCCCACATCATTAATTGTGGAGGAATCCAGCAAAGTGTAAAAATTTCTCACTGGGCACAGCCCTGTTGGCCAGGTCAAATGGCTGCAAATGGAGGCCATTTTGCATGGGAAAAAGATGTCCTTTCCCCAGGGTCTGGCTGTCAGATGAAAGGTGGCCTTTGGGGCTCTAAGGACTTGTAGGGTGCTACTTATTTGCAGCTTTCGATTTGGAGCAATCCAGCAAAGATTGCAAATTTCTTGCTGGGCACCACCCTCTTGGTCAGGGCGAGAGGCCAGAAATGGAGGCCATTTTCCATGGGGAATATGAAGTCATTGGCCCAGGGTCTGGGTGTCAGATGAAAGGTGGCCTTTGGGGCTCTATGGACTTGCAAGCTCCTAGTTGCCAACAGCGTTAGTTCAGCAGGAATCCAGCAAAGTGTAAAAATTTCTCACTGGGCACTGCCCTGTTGGCCAGGGCAAATGGCTGCAAATGGAGGCCATTTCCCATGGGAAAATGAAGTCCTTTCCCCAGGGTCTGCGTATCAGATGAAAGGTGGCCTTTGGGGCTCTAAGGACTTCCAGTGTGCTCGTTGCCAGCAGCTTTAGTTTTTGAGAAAATCAGCCATGATTGCAAATTTCACACCGGGAACGATGCAGATGGCCAGGGCTAGTGGCCTCAAACTGACCCCATTTTCCACGGGGAAAATGAAGTCATGTCCCCAGGGTCTGGGTGTCAGATGAAAGGTGGCCTTTGGGGCTCTAAGGACTTGCAAGCTCCTACTTGCTGGCAGCTTTAGTTGTGGAGGAATCCAGCAAAGTTTGTAAATTTCTCACTGGGCACAGCCCTGTTGGCCAGGGCAAATGGCTGCAAATGGAGGCCATTTTCCATGGGGATAATGAAGTCATTGGCCCAGGGTCTGGGTGTCAGATGAAAGGTGGCATCTGGGGCCCTAAGGACTTACAGGGTCCTCGTGACCAGCAGCTTTACTTTTGGAGAAAATCAGCCACGTTTGCAAATTTCACACCGGGAACGATGCAGATTTTTCCATGGGAAAAATGTCTTTCCTCAGTGTCTCAGTACTATGTTCTAGGTGGCCTTGGAGGCTCTAAGGACTTACAGGATCCTAGTCGCTGCCAGCTTTACTTTAGGAAAAATCCAGCAAAGAGTTGGTAATTCCAGCTTGGCTCCCCTCTTTCTGCCAGGGTGAGTGGCTGCAAACGGAGGCCATTTCCCATGGGAAAATGAAGTCCTTTCCCCAGGTTCTGCGTATCAGACGAAAGGTGGCCTTTGGGGCTCTAAGGACATCCAGTGTGCTCGTTGCCAGCAGCTTTAGTTTTTGAGAAAATCAGCCATGATTGCAAATTTCACACCGGGAACGATGCTGATGGCCAGGGCAAGTGGCCTCAAACTGACCCCATTTTCCATGGGGAAAATGAAGTCCTTTCCCCAGGGTCTGGGTGTCAGATGAAAGGTGGCCTTTGGGGCTCTAAGGAGTTGCAGGGTCCTCCTTGCCAGCAGCTTTACTTTTGGAGAAAATCAGCCAAGTTTGCAAATTTCACACCGGGAACGCTGCTGATGGCCAGGGCAAGTGGCCTCAAACTGACCCCATTTTCCATGGGGAAAATGAAGTCCTTTCCCCAGGGTCTGGGTGTCAGATGAAAGGTGGCCTTTGGGGCTCTAAGGACTTGCAGGGTACTACTGATTGGCAGCTTTCGATTTGGAGCAATCCAGCAAAGATTGCAAATTTCTTGCTGGGCACAGCCCTGTTGGCCAGGGCAAATGGCCGGAAATGGAGGCCATTTTCTATGGGGATAATGAAGTCATTGGCCCAGGCTCTGGGTGTCAGATGAAAGGTGGCATCTGGGGCCCTAAGGAGTTGCAGGGTCCTCCTTGCCAGCAGCTTTACTTTTGGAGAAAATCAGCCATGATAGCAAATTTCACACCGGGAACGATGCAGATGGCCAGGGCGATTGGCCTCAAACTGACCCCATTTTCCATGGGGAAAATGAAGTCCTTTCCCCAGCGTCTGGGTGTCAGATGAAAGGTTGCCTTTGGGGCTCTTAGGACTTGCAAGCTCCTAGTTGCCGGCAGCTTTAGTTGTGGAGGAATCTAGCAATGTTTAAAAATTTCTCACTGGGCACTGCCCTGTTGTCCAGGGCAAATGGCTGCAAATGGAGGCCATTTTGCATGGGAAAAAGAAGTCCTTTCCCCAGGGTCTGCCTATCAGATGAAAGGTGGCCTTTGGGGCTCTAAGGACTTCCAGGGTCCTCGTTGCCAGCAGCTTTACTTTTGGAGAAAATCAGCCATGATAGCAAATTTCCCACCAGGAACGATGCAGATATCCAGGGCAAGTGGCCTCAAACTGATCCGATTTTCCATGGGGAAAATGAAGTCATGTCTCCAGGGTCTGGCTATCAGTGAAAGGTGGACTTTGGGGCTCTAAGGACTTCCGGGGTCCTCGTTCTGCCAGGGTGAGTGGCTGCAAACGGAGGCCATTTCCCATGGGAAAATGAAGTCCTTTCACCAGGTTCTGCGTATCAGATGAAAGGTGGACTTTGGGGCTCTAAGGACATCCAGTGTGCTCCTTGCCAGCAGCTTTACTTTTGGAGAAAATCAGCCAAGTTTCAAATTTCACACCGGGAACGATGCAGATGGCCAGGGCGAGTGGCCTCAAACTGACCCCATTTTCCACGGGGAAAATGAAGCCCTTTCCCCAGCGTCTGGGTGTCAGATGAAAGGTGGCATTTGGGGCTCTAAGGACTTGTAGGGTACTACTTATTGGCAGCTTTAGATTTGGAGCAATCCAACAAAGATTGCAAATTTCTTGCTGGGCACCACCCTCTTGGTCAGGGCGAGAGGCCAGAAATGGAGGCCATTTTCCATGGGGAAAAAGAAGTCATTGGCCCAGGGTCTGCGTATCAGATGAAAGGTGGCATCTGGGGCCCTAAGGAGTTGCAGGGTCCTCGTTGCCAGCAACTTTACTTTTGGAGAAAATCAGCCATGATAGCAAATTTCCCACCGGGAACGATGCAGATGGCCAGGGCTAGTGGCCTCAAACTGACTCCATTTTCCATGGGGAAAATGAAGTCATGTCCCCAGGGTCTGGGTGTCAGATGAAAGGTGGCCTTTGGGGCTCTAAGGACTTGCAAGCTCCTACTTGCTGGCAGCTTTAGTTGTGGAGGAATTCAGCAAAGATTGCAAATTTCTCACTGGGCACAGCCCTGTCGGCCAGGGCAAATGGCTGCAAATGGAGGCCATTTTCCATGGGGATAATGAAGTCATTGGCCCAGGGTCTGGGTGTCAGATGAAAGGTGGCATCTGGGGCCCTAAGGAGTTGCAGCGTCCTCCTTGCCAGCAGCTTTACTTTTGGAGAAAATCAGCCACATTTGCAAATTTCACACCGGGAACGATGCAGATGGCCCGGGCGAGTGGCCTCAAACTGACCCCATTTTCCATGGGGAAAATGAAGTCCTTTCCCCAGCGTCTGGGTGTCAGATGAAAGGTGGCCTTTGGGGCTCAAAGGACTTGTAGGGTACTACTTATTGGCAGCTTTCGATTTGGAGCAATCCAGCAAAGATTGCAAATTTCTTGCTGGGCACCACCCTCTTGGTCAGGGCGAGAGGCCAAAAATGGAGGCCATTTTCCATGGGGAAAATGAAGTCATTGGCCCAGGGTCTGGGTGTCAGATGAAAGGTGGCATCTGGGGCCTTACAGAGTGCAGGGTCCTCCTTGCCAGCAGCTTTACTTTTGG
Organism: Agelaius phoeniceus; assembly: GCF_051311805.1. Classification (NCBI taxonomy): domain Eukaryota; kingdom Metazoa; phylum Chordata; class Aves; order Passeriformes; family Icteridae; genus Agelaius; species Agelaius phoeniceus. Next base: position 20,755,700 of record NC_135277.1, read on the forward strand.
AGAAAATCAGCCACGTTTGCAAATTTCCCACCGGGAACGATGCAGATGGCCAGGGCTAGTGGCCTCAAACTGACCCCAATTTCCCTGGGGTAAATGACGCCATGTCCCCAGGGTCTGGTTATCAGATGAAAGCTGGCCTTTGGGGAACTAAGGACTTTCAAGCTCCTAGTTGCCCACATCATTAGTTGTGGAGGAATCCAGCAAAGTGTAAAAATTTCTCACTGGGCACAGCCCTGTTGGCCAGGTCAAATGGCTGCAAATGGAGGCCATTTTGCATGGGAAAAAGATGTCCTTTCCCCAGGGTCTGGCTGTCAGATGAAAGGTGGCCTTTGGGGCTCTAAGGACTTGTAGGGTGCTACTTATTTGCAGCTTTCGATTTGGAGCAATCCAGCAAAGATTGCAAATTTCTTGCTGGGCACCACCCTCTTGGTCAGGGCGAGAGGCCAGAAATGGAGGCCATTTTCCATGGGGAATATGAAGTCATTGGCCCAGGGTCTGGGTGTCAGATGAAAGGTGGCCTTTGGGGCTCTATGGACTTGCAAGCTCCTAGTTGCCAACAGCGTTAGTTCAGCAGGAATCCAGCAAAGTGTAAAAATTTCTCACTGGGCACTGCCCTGTTGGCCAGGGCAAATGGCTGCAAATGGAGGCCATTTCCCATGGGAAAATGAAGTCCTTTCCCCAGGGTCTGCGTATCAGATGAAAGGTGGCCTTTGGGGCTCTAAGGACTTCCAGTGTGCTCGTTGCCAGCAGCTTTAGTTTTTGAGAAAATCAGCCATGATTGCAAATTTCACACCGGGAACGATGCAGATGGCCAGGGCTAGTGGCCTCAAACTGACCCCATTTTCCACGGGGAAAATGAAGTCATGTCCCCAGGGTCTGGGTGTCAGATGAAAGGTGGCCTTTGGGGCTCTAAGGACTTGCAAGCTCCTACTTGCTGGCAGCTTTAGTTGTGGAGGAATCCAGCAAAGTTTGTAAATTTCTCACTGGGCACAGCCCTGTTGGCCAGGGCAAATGGCTGCAAATGGAGGCCATTTTCCATGGGGATAATGAAGTCATTGGCCCAGGGTCTGGGTGTCAGATGAAAGGTGGCATCTGGGGCCCTAAGGACTTACAGGGTCCTCGTGACCAGCAGCTTTACTTTTGGAGAAAATCAGCCACGTTTGCAAATTTCACACCGGGAACGATGCAGATTTTTCCATGGGAAAAATGTCTTTCCTCAGTGTCTCAGTACTATGTTCTAGGTGGCCTTGGAGGCTCTAAGGACTTACAGGATCCTAGTCGCTGCCAGCTTTACTTTAGGAAAAATCCAGCAAAGAGTTGGTAATTCCAGCTTGGCTCCCCTCTTTCTGCCAGGGTGAGTGGCTGCAAACGGAGGCCATTTTGCATGGGAAAAAGAAGTCCTTTCCCCAGGGTCTGCCTATCAGATGAAAGGTGGCCTTTGGGGCTCTAAGGACTTCCAGGGTCCTCGTTGCCAGCAGCTTTACTTTTGGAGAAAATCAGCCATGATAGCAAATTTCCCACCAGGAACGATGCAGATATCCAGGGCAAGTGGCCTCAAACTGATCCGATTTTCCATGGGGAAAATGAAGTCATGTCTCCAGGGTCTGGCTATCAGTGAAAGGTGGACTTTGGGGCTCTAAGGACTTCCGGGGTCCTCGTTCTGCCAGGGTGAGTGGCTGCAAACGGAGGCCATTTCCCATGGGAAAATGAAGTCCTTTCACCAGGTTCTGCGTATCAGATGAAAGGTGGACTTTGGGGCTCTAAGGACATCCAGTGTGCTCCTTGCCAGCAGCTTTACTTTTGGAGAAAATCAGCCAAGTTTCAAATTTCACACCGGGAACGATGCAGATGGCCAGGGCGAGTGGCCTCAAACTGACCCCATTTTCCACGGGGAAAATGAAGCCCTTTCCCCAGCGTCTGGGTGTCAGATGAAAGGTGGCATTTGGGGCTCTAAGGACTTGTAGGGTACTACTTATTGGCAGCTTTAGATTTGGAGCAATCCAACAAAGATTGCAAATTTCTTGCTGGGCACCACCCTCTTGGTCAGGGCGAGAGGCCAGAAATGGAGGCCATTTTCCATGGGGAAAAAGAAGTCATTGGCCCAGGGTCTGCGTATCAGATGAAAGGTGGCATCTGGGGCCCTAAGGAGTTGCAGGGTCCTCGTTGCCAGCAACTTTACTTTTGGAGAAAATCAGCCATGATAGCAAATTTCCCACCGGGAACGATGCAGATGGCCAGGGCTAGTGGCCTCAAACTGACTCCATTTTCCATGGGGAAAATGAAGTCATGTCCCCAGGGTCTGGGTGTCAGATGAAAGGTGGCCTTTGGGGCTCTAAGGACTTGCAAGCTCCTACTTGCTGGCAGCTTTAGTTGTGGAGGAATTCAGCAAAGATTGCAAATTTCTCACTGGGCACAGCCCTGTCGGCCAGGGCAAATGGCTGCAAATGGAGGCCATTTTCCATGGGGATAATGAAGTCATTGGCCCAGGGTCTGGGTGTCAGATGAAAGGTGGCATCTGGGGCCCTAAGGAGTTGCAGCGTCCTCCTTGCCAGCAGCTTTACTTTTGGAGAAAATCAGCCACATTTGCAAATTTCACACCGGGAACGATGCAGATGGCCCGGGCGAGTGGCCTCAAACTGACCCCATTTTCCATGGGGAAAATGAAGTCCTTTCCCCAGGGTCTGGGTGTCAGATGAAAGGTGGCCTTTGGGGCTCAAAGGACTTGTAGGGTACTACTTATTGGCAGCTTTCGATTTGGAGCAATCCAGCAAAGATTGCAAATTTCTTGCTGGGCACCACCCTCTTGGTCAGGGCGAGAGGCCAAAAATGGAGGCCATTTTCCATGGGGAAAATGAAGTCATTGGCCCAGGGTCTGGGTGTCAGATGAAAGGTGGCATCTGGGGCCTTACAGAGTGCAGGGTCCTCCTTGCCAGCAGCTTTACTTTTGGAGAAAATCAGCCACGTTTGCAAATTTCCCACCGGGAACGATGCAGATGGCCAGGGCTAGTGGCCTCAAACTGACCCCAATTTCCCTGGGGTAAATGACGCCATGTCCCCAGGGTCTGGTTATCAGATGAAAGCTGGCCTTTGGGGAACTAAGGACTTTCAAGCTCCTAGTTGCCCACATCATTAGTTGTGGAGGAATCCAGCAAAGTGTAAAAATTTCTCACTGGGCACAGCCCTGTTGGCCAGGTCAAATGGCTGCAAATGGAGGCCATTTTGCATGGGAAAAAGATGTCCTTTCCCCAGGGTCTGGCTGTCAGATGAAAGGTGGCCTTTGGGGCTCTAAGGACTTGTAGGGTGCTACTTATTTGCAGCTTTCGATTTGGAGCAATCCAGCAAAGATTGCAAATTTCTTGCTGGGCACCACCCTCTTGGTCAGGGCGAGAGGCCAGAAATGGAGGCCATTTTCCATGGGGAATATGAAGTCATTGGCCCAGGGTCTGGGTGTCAGATGAAAGGTGGCCTTTGGGGCTCTATGGACTTGCAAGCTCCTAGTTGCCAACAGCGTTAGTTCAGCAGGAATCCAGCAAAGTGTAAAAATTTCTCACTGGGCACTGCCCTGTTGGCCAGGGCAAATGGCTGCAAATGGAGGCCATTTCCCATGGGAAAATGAAGTCCTTTCCCCAGGGTCTGCGTATCAGATGAAAGGTGGCCTTTGGGGCTCTAAGGACTTCCAGTGTGCTCGTTGCCAGCAGCTTTAGTTTTTGAGAAAATCAGCCATGATTGCAAATTTCACACCGGGAACGATGCAGATGGCCAGGGCTAGTGGCCTCAAACTGACCCCATTTTCCACGGGGAAAATGAAGTCATGTCCCCAGGGTCTGGGTGTCAGATGAAAGGTGGCCTTTGGGGCTCTAAGGACTTGCAAGCTCCTACTTGCTGGCAGCTTTAGTTGTGGAGGAATCCAGCAAAGTTTGTAAATTTCTCACTGGGCACAGCCCTGTTGGCCAGGGCAAATGGCTGCAAATGGAGGCCATTTTCCATGGGGATAATGAAGTCATTGGCCCAGGGTCTGGGTGTCAGATGAAAGGTGGCATCTGGGGCCCTAAGGACTTACAGGGTCCTCGTGACCAGCAGCTTTACTTTTGGAGAAAATCAGCCACGTTTGCAAATTTCACACCGGGAACGATGCAGATTTTTCCATGGGAAAAATGTCTTTCCTCAGTGTCTCAGTACTATGTTCTAGGTGGCCTTGGAGGCTCTAAGGACTTACAGGATCCTAGTCGCTGCCAGCTTTACTTTAGGAAAAATCCAGCAAAGAGTTGGTAATTCCAGCTTGGCTCCCCTCTTTCTGCCAGGGTGAGTGGCTGCAAACGGAGGCCATTTCCCATGGGAAAATGAAGTCCTTTCCCCAGGTTCTGCGTATCAGACGAAAGGTGGCCTTTGGGGCTCTAAGGACATCCAGTGTGCTCGTTGCCAGCAGCTTTAGTTTTTGAGAAAATCAGCCATGATTGCAAATTTCACACCGGGAACGATGCTGATGGCCAGGGCAAGTGGCCTCAAACTGACCCCATTTTCCATGGGGAAAATGAAGTCCTTTCCCCAGGGTCTGGGTGTCAGATGAAAGGTGGCCTTTGGGGCTCTAAGGAGTTGCAGGGTCCTCCTTGCCAGCAGCTTTACTTTTGGAGAAAATCAGCCAAGTTTGCAAATTTCACACCGGGAACGCTGCTGATGGCCAGGGCAAGTGGCCTCAAACTGACCCCATTTTCCATGGGGAAAATGAAGTCCTTTCCCCAGGGTCTGGGTGTCAGATGAAAGGTGGCCTTTGGGGCTCTAAGGACTTGCAGGGTACTACTGATTGGCAGCTTTCGATTTGGAGCAATCCAGCAAAGATTGCAAATTTCTTGCTGGGCACAGCCCTGTTGGCCAGGGCAAATGGCCGGAAATGGAGGCCATTTTCTATGGGGATAATGAAGTCATTGGCCCAGGCTCTGGGTGTCAGATGAAAGGTGGCATCTGGGGCCCTAAGGAGTTGCAGGGTCCTCCTTGCCAGCAGCTTTACTTTTGGAGAAAATCAGCCATGATAGCAAATTTCACACCGGGAACGATGCAGATGGCCAGGGCGATTGGCCTCAAACTGACCCCATTTTCCATGGGGAAAATGAAGTCCTTTCCCCAGCGTCTGGGTGTCAGATGAAAGGTTGCCTTTGGGGCTCTTAGGACTTGCAAGCTCCTAGTTGCCGGCAGCTTTAGTTGTGGAGGAATCTAGCAATGTTTAAAAATTTCTCACTGGGCACTGCCCTGTTGTCCAGGGCAAATGGCTGCAAATGGAGGCCATTTTGCATGGGAAAAAGAAGTCCTTTCCCCAGGGTCTGCCTATCAGATGAAAGGTGGCCTTTGGGGCTCTAAGGACTTCCAGGGTCCTCGTTGCCAGCAGCTTTACTTTTGGAGAAAATCAGCCATGATAGCAAATTTCCCACCAGGAACGATGCAGATATCCAGGGCAAGTGGCCTCAAACTGATCCGATTTTCCATGGGGAAAATGAAGTCATGTCCCCAGGGTCTGGCTATCAGTGAAAGGTGGACTTTGGGGCTCTAAGGACTTCCGGGGTCCTCGTTCTGCCAGGGTGAGTGGCTGCAAACGGAGGCCATTTCCCATGGGAAAATGAAGTCCTTTCACCAGGTTCTGCGTATCAGATGAAAGGTGGACTTTGGGGCTCTAAGGACATCCAGTGTGCTCCTTGCCAGCAGCTTTACTTTTGGAGAAAATCAGCCAAGTTTCAAATTTCACACCGGGAACGATGCAGATGGCCAGGGCGAGTGGCCTCAAACTGACCCCATTTTCCACGGGGAAAATGAAGCCCTTTCCCCAGCGTCTGGGTGTCAGATGAAAGGTGGCATTTGGGGCTCTAAGGACTTGTAGGGTACTACTTATTGGCAGCTTTAGATTTGGAGCAATCCAGCAAAGATTGCAAATTTCTTGCTGGGCACCACCCTCTTGGTCAGGGCGAGAGGCCAGAAATGGAGGCCATTTTCCATGGGGAAAAAGAAGTCATTGGCCCAGGGTCTGCGTATCAGATGAAAGGTGGCATCTGGGGCCCTAAGGAGTTGCAGGGTCCTCGTTGCCAGCAACTTTACTTTTGGAGAAAATCAGCCATGATAGCAAATTTCCCACCGGGAACGATGCAGATGGCCAGGGCTAGTGGCCTCAAACTGACTCCATTTTCCATGGGGAAAATGAAGTCATGTCCCCAGGGTCTGGGTGTCAGATGAAAGGTGGCCTTTGGGGCTCTAAGGACTTGCAAGCTCCTACTTGCTGGCAGCTTTAGTTGTGGAGGAATTCAGCAAAGATTGCAAATTTCTCACTGGGCACAGCCCTGTCGGCCAGGGCAAATGGCTGCAAATGGAGGCCATTTTCCATGGGGATAATGAAGTCATTGGCCCAGGGTCTGGGTGTCAGATGAAAGGTGGCATCTGGGGCCCTAAGGAGTTGCAGCGTCCTCCTTGCCAGCAGCTTTACTTTTGGAGAAAATCAGCCACATTTGCAAATTTCACACCGGGAACGATGCAGATGGCCCGGGCGAGTGGCCTCAAACTGACCCCATTTTCCATGGGGAAAATGAAGTCCTTTCCCCAGGGTCTGGGTGTCAGATGAAAGGTGGCCTTTGGGGCTCAAAGGACTTGTAGGGTACTACTTATTGGCAGCTTTCGATTTGGAGCAATCCAGCAAAGATTGCAAATTTCTTGCTGGGCACCACCCTCTTGGTCAGGGCGAGAGGCCAAAAATGGAGGCCATTTTCCATGGGGAAAATGAAGTCATTGGCCCAGGGTCTGGGTGTCAGATGAAAGGTGGCATCTGGGGCCTTACAGAGTGCAGGGTCCTCCTTGCCAGCAGCTTTACTTTTGGAGAAAATCAGCCACGTTTGCAAATTTCCCACCGGGAACGATGCAGATGGCCAGGGCTAGTGGCCTCAAACTGACCCCAATTTCCCTGGGGTAAATGACGCCATGTCCCCAGGGTCTGGTTATCAGATGAAAGCTGGCCTTTGGGGAACTAAGGACTTTCAAGCTCCTAGTTGCCCACATCATTAGTTGTGGAGGAATCCAGCAAAGTGTAAAAATTTCTCACTGGGCACAGCCCTGTTGGCCAGGTCAAATGGCTGCAAATGGAGGCCATTTTGCATGGGAAAAAGATGTCCTTTCCCCAGGGTCTGGCTGTCAGATGAAAGGTGGCCTTTGGGGCTCTAAGGACTTGTAGGGTGCTACTTATTTGCAGCTTTCGATTTGGAGCAATCCAGCAAAGATTGCAAATTTCTTGCTGGGCACCACCCTCTTGGTCAGGGCGAGAGGCCAGAAATGGAGGCCATTTTCCATGGGGAATATGAAGTCATTGGCCCAGGGTCTGGGTGTCAGATGAAAGGTGGCCTTTGGGGCTCTATGGACTTGCAAGCTCCTAGTTGCCAACAGCGTTAGTTCAGCAGGAATCCAGCAAAGTGTAAAAATTTCTCACTGGGCACTGCCCTGTTGGCCAGGGCAAATGGCTGCAAATGGAGGCCATTTCCCATGGGAAAATGAAGTCCTTTCCCCAGGGTCTGCGTATCAGATGAAAGGTGGCCTTTGGGGCTCTAAGGACTTCCAGTGTGCTCGTTGCCAGCAGCTTTAGTTTTTGAGAAAATCAGCCATGATTGCAAATTTCACACCGGGAACGATGCAGATGGCCAGGGCTAGTGGCCTCAAACTGACCCCATTTTCCACGGGGAAAATGAAGTCATGTCCCCAGGGTCTGGGTGTCAGATGAAAGGTGGCCTTTGGGGCTCTAAGGACTTGCAAGCTCCTACTTGCTGGCAGCTTTAGTTGTGGAGGAATCCAGCAAAGTTTGTAAATTTCTCACTGGGCACAGCCCTGTTGGCCAGGGCAAATGGCTGCAAATGGAGGCCATTTTCCATGGGGATAATGAAGTCATTGGCCCAGGGTCTGGGTGTCAGATGAAAGGTGGCATCTGGGGCCCTAAGGACTTACAGGGTCCTCGTTACCAGCAGCTTTACTTTTGGAGAAAATCAGCCACGTTTGCAAATTTCACACCGGTAACGATGCAGATTTTTCCATGGGAAAAATGTCTTTCCTCAGTGTCTCAGTACTATGTTCTAGGTGGCCTTGGAGGCTCTAAGGACTTACAGGATCCTAGTCGCTGCCAGCTTTACTTTAGGAAAAATCCAGCAAAGAGTTGGTAATTCCAGCTTGGCTCCTCTCTTTCTGCCAGGGTGAGTGGCTGCAAACGGAGGCCATTTCCCATGGGAAAATGAAGTCCTTTCCCCAGGTTCTGCGTATCAGACGAAAGGTGGCCTTTGGGGCTCTAAGGACATCCAGTGTGCTCGTTGCCAGCAGCTTTAGTTTTTGAGAAAATCAGCCATGATTGCAAATTTCACACCGGGAACGATGCTGATGGCCAGGGCAAGTGGCCTCAAACTGACCCCATTTTCCATGGGGAAAATGAAGTCCTTTCCCCAGGGTCTGGGTGTCAGATGAAAGGTGGCCTTTGGGGCTCTAAGGAGTTGCAGGGTCCTCCTTGCCAGCAGCTTTACTTTTGGAGAAAATCAGCCAAGTTTGCAAATTTCACACCGGGAACGATGCTGATGGCCAGGGCAAGTGGCCTCAAACTGACCCCATTTTCCATGGGGAAAATGAAGTCCTTTCCCCAGGGTCTGGGTGTCAGATGAAAGGTGGCCTTTGGGGCTCTAAGGACTTGCAGGGTACTACTGATTGGCAGCTTTCGATTTGGAGCAATCCAGCAAAGATTGCAAATTTCTTGCTGGGCACAGCCCTGTTGGCCAGGGCAAATGGCCGGAAATGGAGGCCATTTTCCATGGGGATAATGAAGTCATTGGCCCAGGGTCTGGGTGTCAGATGAAAGGTGGCATCTGGGGCCTTAAGGAGTTGCAGCGTCCTCCTTGCCAGCAGCTTTACTTTTGGAGAAAATCAGCCACGTTTGCAAATTTCCCACCGGGAACGATGCAGATGGCCAGGGCTAGTGGCCTCAAACTGACCCCAATTTCCCTGGGGTAAATGACGCCATGTCCCCAGGGTCTGGTTATCAGATGAAAGCTGGCCTTTGGGGAACTAAGGACTTTCAAGCTCCTAGTTGCCCACATCATTAGTTGTGGAGGAATCCAGCAAAGTGTAAAAATTTCTCACTGGGCACAGCCCTGTTGGCCAGGTCAAATGGCTGCAAATGGAGGCCATTTTGCATGGGAAAAAGATGTCCTTTCCCCAGGGTCTGGCTGTCAGATGAAAGGTGGCCTTTGGGGCTCTAAGGACTTGTAGGGTGCTACTTATTTGCAGCTTTCGATTTGGAGCAATCCAGCAAAGATTGCAAATTTCTTGCTGGGCACCACCCTCTTGGTCAGGGCGAGAGGCCAGAAATGGAGGCCATTTTCCATGGGGAATATGAAGTCATTGGCCCAGGGTCTGGGTGTCAGATGAAAGGTGGCCTTTGGGGCTCTATGGACTTGCAAGCTCCTAGTTGCCAACAGCGTTAGTTCAGCAGGAATCCAGCAAAGTGTAAAAATTTCTCACTGGGCACTGCCCTGTTGGCCAGGGCAAATGGCTGCAAATGGAGGCCATTTCCCATGGGAAAATGAAGTCCTTTCCCCAGGTTCTGCGTATCAGACGAAAGGTGGCCTTTGGGGCTCTAAGGACATCCAGTGTGCTCGTTGCCAGCAGCTTTAGTTTTTGAGAAAATCAGCCATGATTGCAAATTTCACACCGGGAACGATGCTGATGGCCAGGGCAAGTGGCCTCAAACTGACCCCATTTTCCATGGGGAAAATGAAGTCCTTTCCCCAGGGTCTGGGTGTCAGATGAAAGGTGGCCTTTGGGGCTCTAAGGAGTTGCAGGGTCCTCCTTGCCAGCAGCTTTACTTTTGGAGAAAATCAGCCAAGTTTGCAAATTTCACACCGGGAACGATGCTGATGGCCAGGGCAAGTGGCCTCAAACTGACCCCATTTTCCATGGGGAAAATGAAGTCCTTTCCCCAGCGTCTGGGTGTCAGATGAAAGGTGGCCTTTGGGGCTCTAAGGACTTGCAGGGTACTACTGATTGGCAGCTTTCGATTTGGAGCAATCCAGCAAAGATTGCAAATTTCTTGCTGGGCACAGCCCTGTTGGCCAGGGCAAATGGCCGGAAATGGAGGCCATTTTCCATGGGGATAATGAAGTCATTGGCCCAGGGTCTGGGTGTCAGATGAAAGGTGGCATCTGGGGCCCTAAGGAGTTGCAGGGTCCTCCTTGCCAGCAGCTTTACTTTTGGAGAAAATCAGCCATGATAGCAAATTTCACACCGGGAACGATGCAGATGGCCAGGGCGATTGGCCTCAAACTGACCCCATTTTCCATGGGGAAAATGAAGTCCTTTCCCCAGCGTCTGGGTGTCAGATGAAAGGTTGCCTTTGGGGCTCTTAGGACTTGCAAGCTCCTAGTTGCCGGCAGCTTTAGTTGTGGAGGAATCTAGCAATGTTTAAAAATTTCTCACTGGGCACTGCCCTGTTGGCCAGGGCAAATGGCTGCAAATGGAGGCCATTTTGCATGGGAAAAAGAAGTCCTTTCCCCAGGGTCTGCCTATCAGATGAAAGGTGGCCTTTGGGGCTCTAAGGACTTCCAGGGTCCTCGTTGCCAGCAGCTTTACTTTTGGAGAAAATCAGCCATGATAGGAAATTTCCCACCGGGAACGATGCAGATATCCAGGGCAAGTGGCCTCAAACTGATCCGATTTTCCATGGGGAAAATGAAGTCATGTCTCCAGGGTCTGGCTATCAGTGAAAGGTGGACTTTGGGGCTCTAAGGACTTCCGGGGTCCTCGTTCTGCCAGGGTGAGTGGCTGCAAACGGAGGCCATTTCCCATGGGAAAATGAAGTCCTTTCACCAGGTTCTGCGTATCAGATGAAAGGTGGACTTTGGGGCTCTAAGGACATCCAGTGTGCTCCTTGCCAGCAGCTTTACTTTTGGAGAAAATCAGCCAAGTTTCAAATTTCACACCGGGAACGATGCAGATGGCCAGGGCGAGTGGCCTCAAACTGACCCCATTTTCCACGGGGAAAATGAAGCCCTTTCCCCAGCGTCTGGGTGTCAGATGAAAGGTGGCCTTTGGGGCTCTAAGGACTTGTAGGGTACTACTTATTGGCAGCTTTCGATTTGGAGCAATCCAGCAAAGATTGCAAATTTCTTGCTGGGCACCACCCTCTTGGTCAGGGCGAGAGGCCAAAAATGGAGGCCATTTTCCATGGGGATAATGAAGTCATTGGCCCAGGGTCTGGGTGTCAGATGAAAGGTGGCATCTGGGGCCTTAAGGAGTTGCAGCGTCCTCCTTGCCAGCAGCTTTACTTTTGGAGAAAATCAGCCACGTTTGCAAATTTCCCACCGGGAACGATGCAGATGGCCAGGGCTAGTGGCCTCAAACTGACCCCAATTTCCCTGGGGTAAATGACGCCATGTCCCCAGGGTCTGGTTATCAGATGAAAGCTGGCCTTTGGGGAACTAAGGACTTTCAAGCTCCTAGTTGCCCACATCATTAGTTGTGGAGGAATCCAGCAAAGTGTAAAAATTTCTCACTGGGCACAGCCCTGTTGGCCAGGTCAAATGGCTGCAAATGGAGGCCATTTTGCATGGGAAAAAGATGTCCTTTCCCCAGGGTCTGGGTGTCAGATGAAAGGTGGCCTTTGGGGCTCTAAGGACTTGTAGGGTACTACTTATTGGCAGCTTTCGATTTGGAGCAATCCAGCAAAGATTGCAAATTTCTTGCTGGGCACCACCCTCTTGGTCAGGGCGAGAGGCCAGAAATGGAGGCCATTTTCCATGGGGAATATGAAGTCATTGGCCCAGGGTCTGGGTGTCAGATGAAAGGTGGCCTTTGGGGCTCTATGGACTTGCAAGCTCCTAGTTGCCAACAGCGTTAGTTCAGCAGGAATCCAGCAAAGTGTAAAAATTTCTCACTGGGCACTGCCCTGTTGGCCAGGGCAAATGGCTGCAAATGGAGGCCATTTCCCATGGGAAAATGAAGTCCTTTCCCCAGGGTCTGCGTATCAGATGAAAGGTGGCCTTTGGGGCTCTAAGGACTTCCAGTGTGCTCGTTGCCAGCAGCTTTAGTTTTTGAGAAAATCAGCCATGATTGCAAATTTCACACCGGGAACGATGCAGATGGCCAGGGCTAGTGGCCTCAAACTGACCCCATTTTCCACGGGGAAAATGAAGTCATGTCCCCAGGGTCTGGGTGTCAGATGAAAGGTGGCCTTTGGGGCTCTAAGGACTTGCAAGCTCCTACTTGCTGGCAGCTTTAGTTGTGGAGGAATCCAGCAAAGTTTGTAAATTTCTCACTGGGCACAGCCCTGTTGGCCAGGGCAAATGGCTGCAAATGGAGGCCATTTTCCATGGGGATAATGAAGTCATTGGCCCAGGGTCTGGGTGTCAGATGAAAGGTGGCATCTGGGGCCCTAAGGACTTACAGGGTCCTCGTGACCAGCAGCTTTACTTTTGGAGAAAATCAGCCACGTTTGCAAATTTCACACCGGGAACGATGCAGATTTTTCCATGGGAAAAATGTCTTTCCTCAGTGTCTCAGTACTATGTTCTAGGTGGCCTTGGAGGCTCTAAGGACTTACAGGATCCTAGTCGCTGCCAGCTTTACTTTAGGAAAAATCCAGCAAAGAGTTGGTAATTCCAGCTTGGCTCCCCTCTTTCTGCCAGGGTGAGTGGCTGCAAACGGAGGCCATTTCCCATGGGAAAATGAAGTCCTTTCACCAGGTTCTGCGTATCAGATGAAAGGTGGACTTTGGGGCTCTAAGGACATCCAGTGTGCTCCTTGCCAGCAGCTTTACTTTTGGAGAAAATCAGCCAAGTTTCAAATTTCACACCGGGAACGATGCAGATGGCCAGGGCGAGTGGCCTCAAACTGACCCCATTTTCCACGGGGAAAATGAAGCCCTTTCCCCAGCGTCTGGGTGTCAGATGAAAGGTGGCCTTTGGGGCTCTAAGGACTTGTAGGGTACTACTTATTGGCAGCTTTCGATTTGGAGCAATCCAGCAAAGATTGCAAATTTCTTGCTGGGCACCACCCTCTTGGTCAGGGCGAGAGGCCAGAAATGGAGGCCATTTTCCATGGGGAAAAAGAAGTCATTGGCCCAGGGTCTGCGTATCAGATGAAAGGTGGCATCTGGGGCCCTAAGGAGTTGCAGGGTCCTCGTTGCCAGCAACTTTACTTTTGGAGAAAATCAGCCATGATAGCAAATTTCCCACCGGGAACGATGCAGATGGCCAGGGCTAGTGGCCTCAAACTGACTCCATTTTCCATGGGGAAAATGAAGTCATGTCCCCAGGGTCTGGGTGTCAGATGAAAGGTGGCCTTTTGGGCTCTAAGGACTTGCAAGCTCCTACTTGCTGGCAGCTTTAGTTGTGGAGGAATTCAGCAAAGATTGCAAATTTCTCACTGGGCACAGCCCTGTCGGCCAGGGCAAATGGCTGCAAATGGAGGCCATTTTCCATGGGGATAATGAAGTCATTGGCCCAGGGTCTGGGTGTCAGATGAAAGGTGGCATCTGGGGCCCTAAGGAGTTGCAGGGTCCTCCTTGCCAGCAGCTTTACTTTTGGAGAAAATCAGCCACATTTGCAAATTTCACACCGGGAACGATGCAGATGGCCCGGGCGAGTGGCCTCAAACTGACCCCATTTTCCATGGGGAAAATGAAGTCCTTTCCCCAGCGTCTGGGTGTCAGATGAAAGGTGGCCTTTGGGGCTCAAAGGACTTGTAGGGTACTACTTATTGGCAGCTTTCGATTTGGAGCAATCCAGCAAAGATTGCAAATTTCTTGCTGGGCACCACCCTCTTGGTCAGGGCGAGAGGCCAAAAATGGAGGCCATTTTCCATGGGGATAATGAAGTCATTGGCCCAGGGTCTGGGTGTCAGATGAAAGGTGGCATCTGGGGCCTTAAGGAGTTGCAGCGTCCTCCTTGCCAGCAGCTTTACTTTTGGAGAAAATCAGCCACGTTTGCAAATTTCCCACCGGGAACGATGCAGATGGCCAGGGCTAGTGGCCTCAAACTGACCCCAATTTCCCTGGGGTAAATGACGCCATGTCCCCAGGGTCTGGTTATCAGATGAAAGCTGGCCTTTGGGGAACTAAGGACTTTCAAGCTCCTAGTTGCCCACATCATTAGTTGTGGAGGAATCCAGCAAAGTGTAAAAATTTCTCACTGGGCACAGCCCTGTTGGCCAGGTCAAATGGCTGCAAATGGAGGCCATTTTGCATGGGAAAAAGATGTCCTTTCCCCAGGGTCTGGGTGTCAGATGAAAGGTGGCCTTTGGGGCTCTAAGGACTTGTAGGGTACTACTTATTGGCAGCTTTCGATTTGGAGCAATCCAGCAAAGATTGCAAATTTCTTGCTGGGCACCACCCTCTTGGTCAGGGCGAGAGGCCAGAAATGGAGGCCATTTTCCATGGGGAATATGAAGTCATTGGCCCAGGGTCTGGGTGTCAGATGAAAGGTGGCCTTTGGGGCTCTATGGACTTGCAAGCTCCTAGTTGCCAACAGCGTTAGTTCAGCAGGAATCCAGCAAAGTGTAAAAATTTCTCACTGGGCACTGCCCTGTTGGCCAGGGCAAATGGCTGCAAATGGAGGCCATTTCCCATGGGAAAATGAAGTCCTTTCCCCAGGGTCTGCGTATCAGATGAAAGGTGGCCTTTGGGGCTCTAAGGACTTCCAGTGTGCTCGTTGCCAGCAGCTTTAGTTTTTGAGAAAATCAGCCATGATTGCAAATTTCACACCGGGAACGATGCAGATGGCCAGGGCTAGTGGCCTCAAACTGACCCCATTTTCCACGGGGAAAATGAAGTCATGTCCCCAGGGTCTGGGTGTCAGATGAAAGGTGGCCTTTGGGGCTCTAAGGACTTGCAAGCTCCTACTTGCTGGCAGCTTTAGTTGTGGAGGAATCCAGCAAAGTTTGTAAATTTCTCACTGGGCACAGCCCTGTTGGCGAGGGCAAATGGCTGCAAATGGAGGCCATTTTCCATGGGGATAATGAAGTCATTGGCCCAGGGTCTGGGTGTCAGATGAAAGGTGGCATCTGGGGCCCTAAGGACTTACAGGGTCCTCGTGACCAGCAGCTTTACTTTTGGAGAAAATCAGCCACGTTTGCAAATTTCACACCGGGAACGATGCAGATTTTTCCATGGGAAAAATGTCTTTCCTCAGTGTCTCAGTACTATGTTCTAGGTGGCCTTGGAGGCTCTAAGGACTTACAGGATCCTAGTCGCTGCCAGCTTTACTTTAGGAAAAATCCAGCAAAGAGTTGGTAATTCCAGCTTGGCTCCCCTCTTTCTGCCAGGGTGAGTGGCTGCAAACGGAGGCCATTTCCCATGGGAAAATGAAGTCCTTTCCCCAGGTTCTGCGTATCAGACGAAAGGTGGCCTTTGGGGCTCTAAGGACATCCAGTGTGCTCATTGCCAGCAGCTTTAGTTTTTGAGAAAATCAGCCATGATTGCAAATTTCACACCGGGAACGATGCTGATGGCCAGGGCAAGTGGCCTCAAACTGACCCCATTTTCCATGGGGAAAATGAAGTCCTTTCCCCAGGGTCTGGGTGTCAGATGAAAGGTGGCCTTTGGGGCTCTAAGGAGTTGCAGGGTCCTCCTTGCCAGCAGCTTTACTTTTGGAGAAAATCAGCCAAGTTTGCAAATTTCACACCGGGAACGATGCTGATGGCCAGGGCAAGTGGCCTCAAACTGACCCCATTTTCCATGGGGAAAATGAAGTCCTTTCCCCAGGGTCTGGGTGTCAGATGAAAGGTGGCCTTTGGGGCTCTAAGGACTTGCAGGGTACTACTGATTGGCAGCTTTCGATTTGGAGCAATCCAGCAAAGATTGCAAATTTCTTGCTGGGCACCACCCTCTTGGTCAGGGCGAGAGGCCAAAAATGGAGGCCATTTTCCATGGGGAAAATGAAGTCATTGGCCCAGGGTCTGGGTGTCAGATGAAAGGTGGCATCTGGGGCCTTACGGAGTGCAGGGTCCTCCTTGCCAGCAGCTTTACTTTTGGAGAAAATCAGCCACGTTTGCAAATTTCCCACCGGGAACGATGCAGATGGCCAGGGCTAGTGGCCTCAAACTGACCCCAATTTCCCTGGGGTAAATGACGCCATGTCCCCAGGGTCTGGTTATCAGATGAAAGCTGGCCTTTGGGGAACTAAGGACTTTCAAGCTCCTAGTTGCCCACATCATTAGTTGTGGAGGAATCCAGCAAAGTGTAAAAATTTCTCACTGGGCACAGCCCTGTTGGCCAGGTCAAATGGCTGCAAATGGAGGCCATTTTGCATGGGAAAAAGATGTCCTTTCCCCAGGGTCTGGCTGTCAGATGAAAGGTGGCCTTTGGGGCTCTAAGGACTTGTAGGGTGCTACTTATTTGCAGCTTTCGATTTGGAGCAATCCAGCAAAGATTGCAAATTTCTTGCTGGGCACCACCCTCTTGGTCAGGGCGAGAGGCCAGAAATGGAGGCCATTTTCCATGGGGAATATGAAGTCATTGGCCCAGGGTCTGGGTGTCAGATGAAAGGTGGCCTTTGGGGCTCTATGGACTTGCAAGCTCCTAGTTGCCAACAGCGTTAGTTCAGCAGGAATCCAGCAAAGTGTAAAAATTTCTCACTGGGCACTGCCCTGTTGGCCAGGGCAAATGGCTGCAAATGGAGGCCATTTCCCATGGGAAAATGAAGTCCTTTCCCCAGGGTCTGCGTATCAGATGAAAGGTGGCCTTTGGGGCTCTAAGGACTTCCAGTGTGCTCGTTGCCAGCAGCTTTAGTTTTTGAGAAAATCAGCCATGATTGCAAATTTCACACCGGGAACGATGCAGATGGCCAGGGCTAGTGGCCTCAAACTGACCCCATTTTCCACGGGGAAAATGAAGTCATGTCCCCAGGGTCTGGGTGTCAGATGAAAGGTGGCCTTTGGGGCTCTAAGGACTTGCAAGCTCCTACTTGCTGGCAGCTTTAGTTGTGGAGGAATCCAGCAAAGTTTGTAAATTTCTCACTGGGCACAGCCCTGTTGGCCAGGGCAAATGGCTGCAAATGGAGGCCATTTTCCATGGGGATAATGAAGTCATTGGCCCAGGGTCTGGGTGTCAGATGAAAGGTGGCATCTGGGGCCCTAAGGACTTACAGGGTCCTCGTGACCAGCAGCTTTACTTTTGGAGAAAATCAGCCACGTTTGCAAATTTCACACCGGGAACGATGCAGATTTTTCCATGGGAAAAATGTCTTTCCTCAGTGTCTCAGTACTATGTTCTAGGTGGCCTTGGAGGCTCTAAGGACTTACAGGATCCTAGTCGCTGCCAGCTTTACTTTAGGAAAAATCCAGCAAAGAGTTGGTAATTCCAGCTTGGCTCCCCTCTTTCTGCCAGGGTGAGTGGCTGCAAACGGAGGCCATTTCCCATGGGAAAATGAAGTCCTTTCCCCAGGTTCTGCGTATCAGACGAAAGGTGGCCTTTGGGGCTCTAAGGACATCCAGTGTGCTCGTTGCCAGCAGCTTTAGTTTTTGAGAAAATCAGCCATGATTGCAAATTTCACACCGGGAACGATGCTGATGGCCAGGGCAAGTGGCCTCAAACTGACCCCATTTTCCATGGGGAAAATGAAGTCCTTTCCCCAGGGTCTGGGTGTCAGATGAAAGGTGGCCTTTGGGGCTCTAAGGAGTTGCAGGGTCCTCCTTGCCAGCAGCTTTACTTTTGGAGAAAATCAGCCAAGTTTGCAAATTTCACACCGGGAACGCTGCTGATGGCCAGGGCAAGTGGCCTCAAACTGACCCCATTTTCCATGGGGAAAATGAAGTCCTTTCCCCAGGGTCTGGGTGTCAGATGAAAGGTGGCCTTTGGGGCTCTAAGGACTTGCAGGGTACTACTGATTGGCAGCTTTCGATTTGGAGCAATCCAGCAAAGATTGCAAATTTCTTGCTGGGCACAGCCCTGTTGGCCAGGGCAAATGGCCGGAAATGGAGGCCATTTTCTATGGGGATAATGAAGTCATTGGCCCAGGGTCTGGGTGTCAGATGAAAGGTGGCATCTGGGGCCCTAAGGAGTTGCAGGGTCCTCCTTGCCAGCAGCTTTACTTTTGGAGAAAATCAGCCATGATAGCAAATTTCACACCGGGAACGATGCAGATGGCCAGGGCGATTGGCCTCAAACTGACCCCATTTTCCATGGGGAAAATGAAGTCCTTTCCCCAGCGTCTGGGTGTCAGATGAAAGGTTGCCTTTGGGGCTCTTAGGACTTGCAAGCTCCTAGTTGCCGGCAGCTTTAGTTGTGGAGGAATCTAGCAATGTTTAAAAATTTCTCACTGGGCACTGCCCTGTTGGCCAGGGCAAATGGCTGCAAATGGAGGCCATTTTGCATGGGAAAAAGAAGTCCTTTCCCCAGGGTCTGCCTATCAGATGAAAGGTGGCCTTTGGGGCTCTAAGGACTTCCAGGGTCCTCGTTGCCAGCAGCTTTACTTTTGGAGAAAATCAGCCATGATAGCAAATTTCCCACCGGGAAGGATGCAGATATCCAGGGCAAGTGGCCTCAAACTGATCCGATTTTCCATGGGGAAAATGAAGTCATGTCTCCAGGGTCTGGCTATCAGTGAAAGGTGGACTTTGGGGCTCTAAGGACTTCCGGGGTCCTCGTTCTGCCAGGGTGAGTGGCTGCAAACGGAGGCCATTTCCCATGGGAAAATGAAGTCCTTTCACCAGGTTCTGCGTATCAGATGAAAGGTGGACTTTGGGGCTCTAAGGACATCCAGTGTGCTCCTTGCCAGCAGCTTTACTTTTGGAGAAAATCAGCCAAGTTTCAAATTTCACACCGGGAACGATGCAGATGGCCAGGGCGAGTGGCCTCAAACTGACCCCATTTTCCACGGGGAAAATGAAGCCCTTTCCCCAGCGTCTGGGTGTCAGATGAAAGGTGGCCTTTGGGGCTCTAAGGACTTGTAGGGTACTACTTATTGGCAGCTTTCGATTTGGAGCAATCCAGCAAAGATTGCAAATTTCTTGCTGGGCACCACCCTCTTGGTCAGGGCGAGAGGCCAGAAATGGAGGCCATTTTCCATGGGGAAAAAGAAGTCATTGGCCCAGGGTCTGCGTATCAGATGAAAGGTGGCATCTGGGGCCCTAAGGAGTTGCAGGGTCCTCGTTGCCAGCAACTTTACTTTTGGAGAAAATCAGCCATGATAGCAAATTTCCCACCGGGAACGATGCAGATGGCCAGGGCTAGTGGCCTCAAACTGACTCCATTTTCCATGGGGAAAATGAAGTCATGTCCCCAGGGTCTGGGTGTCAGATGAAAGGTGGCCTTTTGGGCTCTAAGGACTTGCAAGCTCCTACTTGCTGGCAGCTTTAGTTGTGGAGGAATTCAGCAAAGATTGCAAATTTCTCACTGGGCACAGCCCTGTCGGCCAGGGCAAATGGCTGCAAATGGAGGCCATTTTCCATGGGGATAATGAAGTCATTGGCCCAGGGTCTGGGTGTCAGATGAAAGGTGGCATCTGGGGCCCTAAGGAGTTGCAGGGTCCTCCTTGCCAGCAGCTTTACTTTTGGAGAAAATCAGCCACATTTGCAAATTTCACACCGGGAACGATGCAGATGGCCCGGGCGAGTGGCCTCAAACTGACCCCATTTTCCATGGGGAAAATGAAGTCCTTTCCCCAGCGTCTGGGTGTCAGATGAAAGGTGGCCTTTGGGGCTCAAAGGACTTGTAGGGTACTACTTATTGGCAGCTTTCGATTTGGAGCAATCCAGCAAAGATTGCAAATTTCTTGCTGGGCACCACCCTCTTGGTCAGGGCGAGAGGCCAAAAATGGAGGCCATTTTCCATGGGGATAATGAAGTCATTGGCCCAGGGTCTGGGTGTCAGATGAAAGGTGGCATCTGGGGCCTTAAGGAGTTGCAGCGTCCTCCTTGCCAGCAGCTTTACTTTTGGAGAAAATCAGCCACGTTTGCAAATTTCCCACCGGGAACGATGCAGATGGCCAGGGCTAGTGGCCTCAAACTGACCCCAATTTCCCTGGGGTAAATGACGCCATGTCCCCAGGGTCTGGTTATCAGATGAAAGCTGGCCTTTGGGGAACTAAGGACTTTCAAGCTCCTAGTTGCCCACATCATTAGTTGTGGAGGAATCCAGCAAAGTGTAAAAATTTCTCACTGGGCACAGCCCTGTTGGCCAGGTCAAATGGCTGCAAATGGAGGCCATTTTGCATGGGAAAAAGATGTCCTTTCCCCAGGGTCTGGGTGTCAGATGAAAGGTGGCCTTTGGGGCTCTAAGGACTTGTAGGGTACTACTTATTGGCAGCTTTCGATTTGGAGCAATCCAGCAAAGATTGCAAATTTCTTGCTGGGCACCACCCTCTTGGTCAGGGCGAGAGGCCAGAAATGGAGGCCATTTTCCATGGGGAATATGAAGTCATTGGCCCAGGGTCTGGGTGTCAGATGAAAGGTGGCCTTTGGGGCTCTATGGACTTGCAAGCTCCTAGTTGCCAACAGCGTTAGTTCAGCAGGAATCCAGCAAAGTGTAAAAATTTCTCACTGGGCAC
Source organism: Agelaius phoeniceus (assembly GCF_051311805.1). Lineage (NCBI taxonomy): Eukaryota > Metazoa > Chordata > Aves > Passeriformes > Icteridae > Agelaius > Agelaius phoeniceus. The sequence goes on from NC_135277.1 coordinate 20,776,234, forward strand.
TGCCCTGTTGGCCAGGGCAAATGGCTGCAAATGGAGGCCATTTCCCATGGGAAAATGAAGTCCTTTCCCCAGGGTCTGCGTATCAGATGAAAGGTGGCCTTTGGGGCTCTAAGGACTTCCAGTGTGCTCGTTGCCAGCAGCTTTAGTTTTTGAGAAAATCAGCCATGATTGCAAATTTCACACCGGGAACGATGCAGATGGCCAGGGCTAGTGGCCTCAAACTGACCCCATTTTCCACGGGGAAAATGAAGTCATGTCCCCAGGGTCTGGGTGTCAGATGAAAGGTGGCCTTTGGGGCTCTAAGGACTTGCAAGCTCCTACTTGCTGGCAGCTTTAGTTGTGGAGGAATCCAGCAAAGTTTGTAAATTTCTCACTGGGCACAGCCCTGTTGGCCAGGGCAAATGGCTGCAAATGGAGGCCATTTTCCATGGGGATAATGAAGTCATTGGCCCAGGGTCTGGGTGTCAGATGAAAGGTGGCATCTGGGGCCCTAAGGACTTACAGGGTCCTCGTGACCAGCAGCTTTACTTTTGGAGAAAATCAGCCACGTTTGCAAATTTCACACCGGGAACGATGCAGATTTTTCCATGGGAAAAATGTCTTTCCTCAGTGTCTCAGTACTATGTTCTAGGTGGCCTTGGAGGCTCTAAGGACTTACAGGATCCTAGTCGCTGCCAGCTTTACTTTAGGAAAAATCCAGCAAAGAGTTGGTAATTCCAGCTTGGCTCCTCTCTTTCTGCCAGGGTGAGTGGCTGCAAACGGAGGCCATTTCCCATGGGAAAATGAAGTCCTTTCCCCAGGTTCTGCGTATCAGACGAAAGGTGGCCTTTGGGGCTCTAAGGACATCCAGTGTGCTCGTTGCCAGCAGCTTTAGTTTTTGAGAAAATCAGCCATGATTGCAAATTTCACACCGGGAACGATGCTGATGGCCAGGGCAAGTGGCCTCAAACTGACCCCATTTTCCATGGGGAAAATGAAGTCCTTTCCCCAGGGTCTGGGTGTCAGATGAAAGGTGGCCTTTGGGGCTCTAAGGAGTTGCAGGGTCCTCCTTGCCAGCAGCTTTACTTTTGGAGAAAATCAGCCAAGTTTGCAAATTTCACACCGGGAACGATGCTGATGGCCAGGGCAAGTGGCCTCAAACTGACCCCATTTTCCATGGGGAAAATGAAGTCCTTTCCCCAGGGTCTGGGTGTCAGATGAAAGGTGGCCTTTGGGGCTCTAAGGACTTGCAGGGTACTACTGATTGGCAGCTTTCGATTTGGAGCAATCCAGCAAAGATTGCAAATTTCTTGCTGGGCACAGCCCTGTTGGCCAGGGCAAATGGCCGGAAATGGAGGCCATTTTCCATGGGGATAATGAAGTCATTGGCCCAGGGTCTGGGTGTCAGATGAAAGGTGGCATCTGGGGCCTTAAGGAGTTGCAGCGTCCTCCTTGCCAGCAGCTTTACTTTTGGAGAAAATCAGCCACGTTTGCAAATTTCCCACCGGGAACGATGCAGATGGCCAGGGCTAGTGGCCTCAAACTGACCCCAATTTCCCTGGGGTAAATGACGCCATGTCCCCAGGGTCTGGTTATCAGATGAAAGCTGGCCTTTGGGGAACTAAGGACTTTCAAGCTCCTAGTTGCCCACATCATTAGTTGTGGAGGAATCCAGCAAAGTGTAAAAATTTCTCACTGGGCACAGCCCTGTTGGCCAGGTCAAATGGCTGCAAATGGAGGCCATTTTGCATGGGAAAAAGATGTCCTTTCCCCAGGGTCTGGCTGTCAGATGAAAGGTGGCCTTTGGGGCTCTAAGGACTTGTAGGGTGCTACTTATTTGCAGCTTTCGATTTGGAGCAATCCAGCAAAGATTGCAAATTTCTTGCTGGGCACCACCCTCTTGGTCAGGGCGAGAGGCCAGAAATGGAGGCCATTTTCCATGGGGAATATGAAGTCATTGGCCCAGGGTCTGGGTGTCAGATGAAAGGTGGCCTTTGGGGCTCTATGGACTTGCAAGCTCCTAGTTGCCAACAGCGTTAGTTCAGCAGGAATCCAGCAAAGTGTAAAAATTTCTCACTGGGCACTGCCCTGTTGGCCAGGGCAAATGGCTGCAAATGGAGGCCATTTCCCATGGGAAAATGAAGTCCTTTCCCCAGGTTCTGCGTATCAGACGAAAGGTGGCCTTTGGGGCTCTAAGGACATCCAGTGTGCTCGTTGCCAGCAGCTTTAGTTTTTGAGAAAATCAGCCATGATTGCAAATTTCACACCGGGAACGATGCTGATGGCCAGGGCAAGTGGCCTCAAACTGACCCCATTTTCCATGGGGAAAATGAAGTCCTTTCCCCAGGGTCTGGGTGTCAGATGAAAGGTGGCCTTTGGGGCTCTAAGGAGTTGCAGGGTCCTCCTTGCCAGCAGCTTTACTTTTGGAGAAAATCAGCCAAGTTTGCAAATTTCACACCGGGAACGATGCTGATGGCCAGGGCAAGTGGCCTCAAACTGACCCCATTTTCCATGGGGAAAATGAAGTCCTTTCCCCAGCGTCTGGGTGTCAGATGAAAGGTGGCCTTTGGGGCTCTAAGGACTTGCAGGGTACTACTGATTGGCAGCTTTCGATTTGGAGCAATCCAGCAAAGATTGCAAATTTCTTGCTGGGCACAGCCCTGTTGGCCAGGGCAAATGGCCGGAAATGGAGGCCATTTTCCATGGGGATAATGAAGTCATTGGCCCAGGGTCTGGGTGTCAGATGAAAGGTGGCATCTGGGGCCCTAAGGAGTTGCAGGGTCCTCCTTGCCAGCAGCTTTACTTTTGGAGAAAATCAGCCATGATAGCAAATTTCACACCGGGAACGATGCAGATGGCCAGGGCGATTGGCCTCAAACTGACCCCATTTTCCATGGGGAAAATGAAGTCCTTTCCCCAGCGTCTGGGTGTCAGATGAAAGGTTGCCTTTGGGGCTCTTAGGACTTGCAAGCTCCTAGTTGCCGGCAGCTTTAGTTGTGGAGGAATCTAGCAATGTTTAAAAATTTCTCACTGGGCACTGCCCTGTTGGCCAGGGCAAATGGCTGCAAATGGAGGCCATTTTGCATGGGAAAAAGAAGTCCTTTCCCCAGGGTCTGCCTATCAGATGAAAGGTGGCCTTTGGGGCTCTAAGGACTTCCAGGGTCCTCGTTGCCAGCAGCTTTACTTTTGGAGAAAATCAGCCATGATAGGAAATTTCCCACCGGGAACGATGCAGATATCCAGGGCAAGTGGCCTCAAACTGATCCGATTTTCCATGGGGAAAATGAAGTCATGTCTCCAGGGTCTGGCTATCAGTGAAAGGTGGACTTTGGGGCTCTAAGGACTTCCGGGGTCCTCGTTCTGCCAGGGTGAGTGGCTGCAAACGGAGGCCATTTCCCATGGGAAAATGAAGTCCTTTCACCAGGTTCTGCGTATCAGATGAAAGGTGGACTTTGGGGCTCTAAGGACATCCAGTGTGCTCCTTGCCAGCAGCTTTACTTTTGGAGAAAATCAGCCAAGTTTCAAATTTCACACCGGGAACGATGCAGATGGCCAGGGCGAGTGGCCTCAAACTGACCCCATTTTCCACGGGGAAAATGAAGCCCTTTCCCCAGCGTCTGGGTGTCAGATGAAAGGTGGCCTTTGGGGCTCTAAGGACTTGTAGGGTACTACTTATTGGCAGCTTTCGATTTGGAGCAATCCAGCAAAGATTGCAAATTTCTTGCTGGGCACCACCCTCTTGGTCAGGGCGAGAGGCCAAAAATGGAGGCCATTTTCCATGGGGATAATGAAGTCATTGGCCCAGGGTCTGGGTGTCAGATGAAAGGTGGCATCTGGGGCCTTAAGGAGTTGCAGCGTCCTCCTTGCCAGCAGCTTTACTTTTGGAGAAAATCAGCCACGTTTGCAAATTTCCCACCGGGAACGATGCAGATGGCCAGGGCTAGTGGCCTCAAACTGACCCCAATTTCCCTGGGGTAAATGACGCCATGTCCCCAGGGTCTGGTTATCAGATGAAAGCTGGCCTTTGGGGAACTAAGGACTTTCAAGCTCCTAGTTGCCCACATCATTAGTTGTGGAGGAATCCAGCAAAGTGTAAAAATTTCTCACTGGGCACAGCCCTGTTGGCCAGGTCAAATGGCTGCAAATGGAGGCCATTTTGCATGGGAAAAAGATGTCCTTTCCCCAGGGTCTGGGTGTCAGATGAAAGGTGGCCTTTGGGGCTCTAAGGACTTGTAGGGTACTACTTATTGGCAGCTTTCGATTTGGAGCAATCCAGCAAAGATTGCAAATTTCTTGCTGGGCACCACCCTCTTGGTCAGGGCGAGAGGCCAGAAATGGAGGCCATTTTCCATGGGGAATATGAAGTCATTGGCCCAGGGTCTGGGTGTCAGATGAAAGGTGGCCTTTGGGGCTCTATGGACTTGCAAGCTCCTAGTTGCCAACAGCGTTAGTTCAGCAGGAATCCAGCAAAGTGTAAAAATTTCTCACTGGGCACTGCCCTGTTGGCCAGGGCAAATGGCTGCAAATGGAGGCCATTTCCCATGGGAAAATGAAGTCCTTTCCCCAGGGTCTGCGTATCAGATGAAAGGTGGCCTTTGGGGCTCTAAGGACTTCCAGTGTGCTCGTTGCCAGCAGCTTTAGTTTTTGAGAAAATCAGCCATGATTGCAAATTTCACACCGGGAACGATGCAGATGGCCAGGGCTAGTGGCCTCAAACTGACCCCATTTTCCACGGGGAAAATGAAGTCATGTCCCCAGGGTCTGGGTGTCAGATGAAAGGTGGCCTTTGGGGCTCTAAGGACTTGCAAGCTCCTACTTGCTGGCAGCTTTAGTTGTGGAGGAATCCAGCAAAGTTTGTAAATTTCTCACTGGGCACAGCCCTGTTGGCCAGGGCAAATGGCTGCAAATGGAGGCCATTTTCCATGGGGATAATGAAGTCATTGGCCCAGGGTCTGGGTGTCAGATGAAAGGTGGCATCTGGGGCCCTAAGGACTTACAGGGTCCTCGTGACCAGCAGCTTTACTTTTGGAGAAAATCAGCCACGTTTGCAAATTTCACACCGGGAACGATGCAGATTTTTCCATGGGAAAAATGTCTTTCCTCAGTGTCTCAGTACTATGTTCTAGGTGGCCTTGGAGGCTCTAAGGACTTACAGGATCCTAGTCGCTGCCAGCTTTACTTTAGGAAAAATCCAGCAAAGAGTTGGTAATTCCAGCTTGGCTCCCCTCTTTCTGCCAGGGTGAGTGGCTGCAAACGGAGGCCATTTCCCATGGGAAAATGAAGTCCTTTCCCCAGGTTCTGCGTATCAGACGAAAGGTGGCCTTTGGGGCTCTAAGGACATCCAGTGTGCTCATTGCCAGCAGCTTTAGTTTTTGAGAAAATCAGCCATGATTGCAAATTTCACACCGGGAACGATGCTGATGGCCAGGGCAAGTGGCCTCAAACTGACCCCATTTTCCATGGGGAAAATGAAGTCCTTTCCCCAGGGTCTGGGTGTCAGATGAAAGGTGGCCTTTGGGGCTCTAAGGAGTTGCAGGGTCCTCCTTGCCAGCAGCTTTACTTTTGGAGAAAATCAGCCAAGTTTGCAAATTTCACACCGGGAACGATGCTGATGGCCAGGGCAAGTGGCCTCAAACTGACCCCATTTTCCATGGGGAAAATGAAGTCCTTTCCCCAGGGTCTGGGTGTCAGATGAAAGGTGGCCTTTGGGGCTCTAAGGACTTGCAGGGTACTACTGATTGGCAGCTTTCGATTTGGAGCAATCCAGCAAAGATTGCAAATTTCTTGCTGGGCACCACCCTCTTGGTCAGGGCGAGAGGCCAAAAATGGAGGCCATTTTCCATGGGGAAAATGAAGTCATTGGCCCAGGGTCTGGGTGTCAGATGAAAGGTGGCATCTGGGGCCTTACGGAGTGCAGGGTCCTCCTTGCCAGCAGCTTTACTTTTGGAGAAAATCAGCCACGTTTGCAAATTTCCCACCGGGAACGATGCAGATGGCCAGGGCTAGTGGCCTCAAACTGACCCCAATTTCCCTGGGGTAAATGACGCCATGTCCCCAGGGTCTGGTTATCAGATGAAAGCTGGCCTTTGGGGAACTAAGGACTTTCAAGCTCCTAGTTGCCCACATCATTAGTTGTGGAGGAATCCAGCAAAGTGTAAAAATTTCTCACTGGGCACAGCCCTGTTGGCCAGGTCAAATGGCTGCAAATGGAGGCCATTTTGCATGGGAAAAAGATGTCCTTTCCCCAGGGTCTGGCTGTCAGATGAAAGGTGGCCTTTGGGGCTCTAAGGACTTGTAGGGTGCTACTTATTTGCAGCTTTCGATTTGGAGCAATCCAGCAAAGATTGCAAATTTCTTGCTGGGCACCACCCTCTTGGTCAGGGCGAGAGGCCAGAAATGGAGGCCATTTTCCATGGGGAATATGAAGTCATTGGCCCAGGGTCTGGGTGTCAGATGAAAGGTGGCCTTTGGGGCTCTATGGACTTGCAAGCTCCTAGTTGCCAACAGCGTTAGTTCAGCAGGAATCCAGCAAAGTGTAAAAATTTCTCACTGGGCACTGCCCTGTTGGCCAGGGCAAATGGCTGCAAATGGAGGCCATTTCCCATGGGAAAATGAAGTCCTTTCCCCAGGGTCTGCGTATCAGATGAAAGGTGGCCTTTGGGGCTCTAAGGACTTCCAGTGTGCTCGTTGCCAGCAGCTTTAGTTTTTGAGAAAATCAGCCATGATTGCAAATTTCACACCGGGAACGATGCAGATGGCCAGGGCTAGTGGCCTCAAACTGACCCCATTTTCCACGGGGAAAATGAAGTCATGTCCCCAGGGTCTGGGTGTCAGATGAAAGGTGGCCTTTGGGGCTCTAAGGACTTGCAAGCTCCTACTTGCTGGCAGCTTTAGTTGTGGAGGAATCCAGCAAAGTTTGTAAATTTCTCACTGGGCACAGCCCTGTTGGCCAGGGCAAATGGCTGCAAATGGAGGCCATTTTCCATGGGGATAATGAAGTCATTGGCCCAGGGTCTGGGTGTCAGATGAAAGGTGGCATCTGGGGCCCTAAGGACTTACAGGGTCCTCGTGACCAGCAGCTTTACTTTTGGAGAAAATCAGCCACGTTTGCAAATTTCACACCGGGAACGATGCAGATTTTTCCATGGGAAAAATGTCTTTCCTCAGTGTCTCAGTACTATGTTCTAGGTGGCCTTGGAGGCTCTAAGGACTTACAGGATCCTAGTCGCTGCCAGCTTTACTTTAGGAAAAATCCAGCAAAGAGTTGGTAATTCCAGCTTGGCTCCCCTCTTTCTGCCAGGGTGAGTGGCTGCAAACGGAGGCCATTTCCCATGGGAAAATGAAGTCCTTTCCCCAGGTTCTGCGTATCAGACGAAAGGTGGCCTTTGGGGCTCTAAGGACATCCAGTGTGCTCGTTGCCAGCAGCTTTAGTTTTTGAGAAAATCAGCCATGATTGCAAATTTCACACCGGGAACGATGCTGATGGCCAGGGCAAGTGGCCTCAAACTGACCCCATTTTCCATGGGGAAAATGAAGTCCTTTCCCCAGGGTCTGGGTGTCAGATGAAAGGTGGCCTTTGGGGCTCTAAGGAGTTGCAGGGTCCTCCTTGCCAGCAGCTTTACTTTTGGAGAAAATCAGCCAAGTTTGCAAATTTCACACCGGGAACGCTGCTGATGGCCAGGGCAAGTGGCCTCAAACTGACCCCATTTTCCATGGGGAAAATGAAGTCCTTTCCCCAGGGTCTGGGTGTCAGATGAAAGGTGGCCTTTGGGGCTCTAAGGACTTGCAGGGTACTACTGATTGGCAGCTTTCGATTTGGAGCAATCCAGCAAAGATTGCAAATTTCTTGCTGGGCACAGCCCTGTTGGCCAGGGCAAATGGCCGGAAATGGAGGCCATTTTCTATGGGGATAATGAAGTCATTGGCCCAGGGTCTGGGTGTCAGATGAAAGGTGGCATCTGGGGCCCTAAGGAGTTGCAGGGTCCTCCTTGCCAGCAGCTTTACTTTTGGAGAAAATCAGCCATGATAGCAAATTTCACACCGGGAACGATGCAGATGGCCAGGGCGATTGGCCTCAAACTGACCCCATTTTCCATGGGGAAAATGAAGTCCTTTCCCCAGCGTCTGGGTGTCAGATGAAAGGTTGCCTTTGGGGCTCTTAGGACTTGCAAGCTCCTAGTTGCCGGCAGCTTTAGTTGTGGAGGAATCTAGCAATGTTTAAAAATTTCTCACTGGGCACTGCCCTGTTGGCCAGGGCAAATGGCTGCAAATGGAGGCCATTTTGCATGGGAAAAAGAAGTCCTTTCCCCAGGGTCTGCCTATCAGATGAAAGGTGGCCTTTGGGGCTCTAAGGACTTCCAGGGTCCTCGTTGCCAGCAGCTTTACTTTTGGAGAAAATCAGCCATGATAGCAAATTTCCCACCGGGAACGATGCAGATATCCAGGGCAAGTGGCCTCAAACTGATCCGATTTTCCATGGGGAAAATGAAGTCATGTCTCCAGGGTCTGGCTATCAGTGAAAGGTGGACTTTGGGGCTCTAAGGACTTCCGGGGTCCTCGTTCTGCCAGGGTGAGTGGCTGCAAACGGAGGCCATTTCCCATGGGAAAATGAAGTCCTTTCACCAGGTTCTGCGTATCAGATGAAAGGTGGACTTTGGGGCTCTAAGGACATCCAGTGTGCTCCTTGCCAGCAGCTTTACTTTTGGAGAAAATCAGCCAAGTTTCAAATTTCACACCGGGAACGATGCAGATGGCCAGGGCGAGTGGCCTCAAACTGACCCCATTTTCCACGGGGAAAATGAAGCCCTTTCCCCAGCGTCTGGGTGTCAGATGAAAGGTGGCCTTTGGGGCTCTAAGGACTTGTAGGGTACTACTTATTGGCAGCTTTCGATTTGGAGCAATCCAGCAAAGATTGCAAATTTCTTGCTGGGCACCACCCTCTTGGTCAGGGCGAGAGGCCAGAAATGGAGGCCATTTTCCATGGGGAAAAAGAAGTCATTGGCCCAGGGTCTGCGTATCAGATGAAAGGTGGCATCTGGGGCCCTAAGGAGTTGCAGGGTCCTCGTTGCCAGCAACTTTACTTTTGGAGAAAATCAGCCATGATAGCAAATTTCCCACCGGGAACGATGCAGATGGCCAGGGCTAGTGGCCTCAAACTGACTCCATTTTCCATGGGGAAAATGAAGTCATGTCCCCAGGGTCTGGGTGTCAGATGAAAGGTGGCCTTTTGGGCTCTAAGGACTTGCAAGCTCCTACTTGCTGGCAGCTTTAGTTGTGGAGGAATTCAGCAAAGATTGCAAATTTCTCACTGGGCACAGCCCTGTCGGCCAGGGCAAATGGCTGCAAATGGAGGCCATTTTCCATGGGGATAATGAAGTCATTGGCCCAGGGTCTGGGTGTCAGATGAAAGGTGGCATCTGGGGCCCTAAGGAGTTGCAGGGTCCTCCTTGCCAGCAGCTTTACTTTTGGAGAAAATCAGCCACATTTGCAAATTTCACACCGGGAACGATGCAGATGGCCCGGGCGAGTGGCCTCAAACTGACCCCATTTTCCATGGGGAAAATGAAGTCCTTTCCCCAGCGTCTGGGTGTCAGATGAAAGGTGGCCTTTGGGGCTCAAAGGACTTGTAGGGTACTACTTATTGGCAGCTTTCGATTTGGAGCAATCCAGCAAAGATTGCAAATTTCTTGCTGGGCACCACCCTCTTGGTCAGGGCGAGAGGCCAAAAATGGAGGCCATTTTCCATGGGGATAATGAAGTCATTGGCCCAGGGTCTGGGTGTCAGATGAAAGGTGGCATCTGGGGCCTTAAGGAGTTGCAGCGTCCTCCTTGCCAGCAGCTTTACTTTTGGAGAAAATCAGCCACGTTTGCAAATTTCCCACCGGGAACGATGCAGATGGCCAGGGCTAGTGGCCTCAAACTGACCCCAATTTCCCTGGGGTAAATGACGCCATGTCCCCAGGGTCTGGTTATCAGATGAAAGCTGGCCTTTGGGGAACTAAGGACTTTCAAGCTCCTAGTTGCCCACATCATTAGTTGTGGAGGAATCCAGCAAAGTGTAAAAATTTCTCACTGGGCACAGCCCTGTTGGCCAGGTCAAATGGCTGCAAATGGAGGCCATTTTGCATGGGAAAAAGATGTCCTTTCCCCAGGGTCTGGGTGTCAGATGAAAGGTGGCCTTTGGGGCTCTAAGGACTTGTAGGGTACTACTTATTGGCAGCTTTCGATTTGGAGCAATCCAGCAAAGATTGCAAATTTCTTGCTGGGCACCACCCTCTTGGTCAGGGCGAGAGGCCAGAAATGGAGGCCATTTTCCATGGGGAATATGAAGTCATTGGCCCAGGGTCTGGGTGTCAGATGAAAGGTGGCCTTTGGGGCTCTATGGACTTGCAAGCTCCTAGTTGCCAACAGCGTTAGTTCAGCAGGAATCCAGCAAAGTGTAAAAATTTCTCACTGGGCACTGCCCTGTTGGCCAGGGCAAATGGCTGCAAATGGAGGCCATTTCCCATGGGAAAATGAAGTCCTTTCCCCAGGGTCTGCGTATCAGATGAAAGGTGGCCTTTGGGGCTCTAAGGACTTCCAGTGTGCTCGTTGCCAGCAGCTTTAGTTTTTGAGAAAATCAGCCATGATTGCAAATTTCACACCGGGAACGATGCAGATGGCCAGGGCTAGTGGCCTCAAACTGACCCCATTTTCCACGGGGAAAATGAAGTCATGTCCCCAGGGTCTGGGTGTCAGATGAAAGGTGGCCTTTGGGGCTCTAAGGACTTGCAAGCTCCTACTTGCTGGCAGCTTTAGTTGTGGAGGAATCCAGCAAAGTTTGTAAATTTCTCACTGGGCACAGCCCTGTTGGCGAGGGCAAATGGCTGCAAATGGAGGCCATTTTCCATGGGGATAATGAAGTCATTGGCCCAGGGTCTGGGTGTCAGATGAAAGGTGGCATCTGGGGCCCTAAGGACTTACAGGGTCCTCGTGACCAGCAGCTTTACTTTTGGAGAAAATCAGCCACGTTTGCAAATTTCACACCGGGAACGATGCAGATTTTTCCATGGGAAAAATGTCTTTCCTCAGTGTCTCAGTACTATGTTCTAGGTGGCCTTGGAGGCTCTAAGGACTTACAGGATCCTAGTCGCTGCCAGCTTTACTTTAGGAAAAATCCAGCAAAGAGTTGGTAATTCCAGCTTGGCTCCCCTCTTTCTGCCAGGGTGAGTGGCTGCAAACGGAGGCCATTTCCCATGGGAAAATGAAGTCCTTTCCCCAGGTTCTGCGTATCAGACGAAAGGTGGCCTTTGGGGCTCTAAGGACATCCAGTGTGCTCATTGCCAGCAGCTTTAGTTTTTGAGAAAATCAGCCATGATTGCAAATTTCACACCGGGAACGATGCTGATGGCCAGGGCAAGTGGCCTCAAACTGACCCCATTTTCCATGGGGAAAATGAAGTCCTTTCCCCAGGGTCTGGGTGTCAGATGAAAGGTGGCCTTTGGGGCTCTAAGGAGTTGCAGGGTCCTCCTTGCCAGCAGCTTTACTTTTGGAGAAAATCAGCCAAGTTTGCAAATTTCACACCGGGAACGATGCTGATGGCCAGGGCAAGTGGCCTCAAACTGACCCCATTTTCCATGGGGAAAATGAAGTCCTTTCCCCAGGGTCTGGGTGTCAGATGAAAGGTGGCCTTTGGGGCTCTAAGGACTTGCAGGGTACTACTGATTGGCAGCTTTCGATTTGGAGCAATCCAGCAAAGATTGCAAATTTCTTGCTGGGCACCACCCTCTTGGTCAGGGCGAGAGGCCAAAAATGGAGGCCATTTTCCATGGGGAAAATGAAGTCATTGGCCCAGGGTCTGGGTGTCAGATGAAAGGTGGCATCTGGGGCCTTACGGAGTGCAGGGTCCTCCTTGCCAGCAGCTTTACTTTTGGAGAAAATCAGCCACGTTTGCAAATTTCCCACCGGGAACGATGCAGATGGCCAGGGCTAGTGGCCTCAAACTGACCCCAATTTCCCTGGGGTAAATGACGCCATGTCCCCAGGGTCTGGTTATCAGATGAAAGCTGGCCTTTGGGGAACTAAGGACTTTCAAGCTCCTAGTTGCCCACATCATTAGTTGTGGAGGAATCCAGCAAAGTGTAAAAATTTCTCACTGGGCACAGCCCTGTTGGCCAGGTCAAATGGCTGCAAATGGAGGCCATTTTGCATGGGAAAAAGATGTCCTTTCCCCAGGGTCTGGCTGTCAGATGAAAGGTGGCCTTTGGGGCTCTAAGGACTTGTAGGGTGCTACTTATTTGCAGCTTTCGATTTGGAGCAATCCAGCAAAGATTGCAAATTTCTTGCTGGGCACCACCCTCTTGGTCAGGGCGAGAGGCCAGAAATGGAGGCCATTTTCCATGGGGAATATGAAGTCATTGGCCCAGGGTCTGGGTGTCAGATGAAAGGTGGCCTTTGGGGCTCTATGGACTTGCAAGCTCCTAGTTGCCAACAGCGTTAGTTCAGCAGGAATCCAGCAAAGTGTAAAAATTTCTCACTGGGCACTGCCCTGTTGGCCAGGGCAAATGGCTGCAAATGGAGGCCATTTCCCATGGGAAAATGAAGTCCTTTCCCCAGGGTCTGCGTATCAGATGAAAGGTGGCCTTTGGGGCTCTAAGGACTTCCAGTGTGCTCGTTGCCAGCAGCTTTAGTTTTTGAGAAAATCAGCCATGATTGCAAATTTCACACCGGGAACGATGCAGATGGCCAGGGCTAGTGGCCTCAAACTGACCCCATTTTCCACGGGGAAAATGAAGTCATGTCCCCAGGGTCTGGGTGTCAGATGAAAGGTGGCCTTTGGGGCTCTAAGGACTTGCAAGCTCCTACTTGCTGGCAGCTTTAGTTGTGGAGGAATCCAGCAAAGTTTGTAAATTTCTCACTGGGCACAGCCCTGTTGGCCAGGGCAAATGGCTGCAAATGGAGGCCATTTTCCATGGGGATAATGAAGTCATTGGCCCAGGGTCTGGGTGTCAGATGAAAGGTGGCATCTGGGGCCCTAAGGACTTACAGGGTCCTCGTGACCAGCAGCTTTACTTTTGGAGAAAATCAGCCACGTTTGCAAATTTCACACCGGGAACGATGCAGATTTTTCCATGGGAAAAATGTCTTTCCTCAGTGTCTCAGTACTATGTTCTAGGTGGCCTTGGAGGCTCTAAGGACTTACAGGATCCTAGTCGCTGCCAGCTTTACTTTAGGAAAAATCCAGCAAAGAGTTGGTAATTCCAGCTTGGCTCCCCTCTTTCTGCCAGGGTGAGTGGCTGCAAACGGAGGCCATTTCCCATGGGAAAATGAAGTCCTTTCCCCAGGTTCTGCATATCAGACGAAAGGTGGCCTTTGGGGCTCTAAGGACATCCAGTGTGCTCGTTGCCAGCAGCTTTAGTTTTTGAGAAAATCAGCCATGATTGCAAATTTCACACCGGGAACGATGCTGATGGCCAGGGCAAGTGGCCTCAAACTGACCCCATTTTCCATGGGGAAAATGAAGTCCTTTCCCCAGGGTCTGGGTGTCAGATGAAAGGTGGCCTTTGGGGCTCTAAGGAGTTGCAGGGTCCTCCTTGCCAGCAGCTTTACTTTTGGAGAAAATCAGCCAAGTTTGCAAATTTCACACCGGGAACGCTGCTGATGGCCAGGGCAAGTGGCCTCAAACTGACCCCATTTTCCATGGGGAAAATGAAGTCCTTTCCCCAGGGTCTGGGTGTCAGATGAAAGGTGGCCTTTGGGGCTCTAAGGACTTGCAGGGTACTACTGATTGGCAGCTTTCGATTTGGAGCAATCCAGCAAAGATTGCAAATTTCTTGCTGGGCACAGCCCTGTTGGCCAGGGCAAATGGCCGGAAATGGAGGCCATTTTCTATGGGGATAATGAAGTCATTGGCCCAGGGTCTGGGTGTCAGATGAAAGGTGGCATCTGGGGCCCTAAGGAGTTGCAGGGTCCTCCTTGCCAGCAGCTTTACTTTTGGAGAAAATCAGCCATGATAGCAAATTTCACACCGGGAACGATGCAGATGGCCAGGGCGATTGGCCTCAAACTGACCCCATTTTCCATGGGGAAAATGAAGTCCTTTCCCCAGCGTCTGGGTGTCAGATGAAAGGTTGCCTTTGGGGCTCTTAGGACTTGCAAGCTCCTAGTTGCCGGCAGCTTTAGTTGTGGAGGAATCTAGCAATGTTTAAAAATTTCTCACTGGGCACTGCCCTGTTGGCCAGGGCAAATGGCTGCAAATGGAGGCCATTTTGCATGGGAAAAAGAAGTCCTTTCCCCAGGGTCTGCCTATCAGATGAAAGGTGGCCTTTGGGGCTCTAAGGACTTCCAGGGTCCTCGTTGCCAGCAGCTTTACTTTTGGAGAAAATCAGCCATGATAGCAAATTTCCCACCGGGAACGATGCAGATATCCAGGGCAAGTGGCCTCAAACTGATCCGATTTTCCATGGGGAAAATGAAGTCATGTCTCCAGGGTCTGGCTATCAGTGAAAGGTGGACTTTGGGGCTCTAAGGACTTCCGGGGTCCTCGTTCTGCCAGGGTGAGTGGCTGCAAACGGAGGCCATTTCCCATGGGAAAATGAAGTCCTTTCACCAGGTTCTGCGTATCAGATGAAAGGTGGACTTTGGGGCTCTAAGGACATCCAGTGTGCTCCTTGCCAGCAGCTTTACTTTTGGAGAAAATCAGCCAAGTTTCAAATTTCACACCGGGAACGATGCAGATGGCCAGGGCGAGTGGCCTCAAACTGACCCCATTTTCCACGGGGAAAATGAAGCCCTTTCCCCAGCGTCTGGGTGTCAGATGAAAGGTGGCCTTTGGGGCTCTAAGGACTTGTAGGGTACTACTTATTGGCAGCTTTCGATTTGGAGCAATCCAGCAAAGATTGCAAATTTCTTGCTGGGCACCACCCTCTTGGTCAGGGCGAGAGGCCAGAAATGGAGGCCATTTTCCATGGGGAAAAAGAAGTCATTGGCCCAGGGTCTGCGTATCAGATGAAAGGTGGCATCTGGGGCCCTAAGGAGTTGCAGGGTCCTCGTTGCCAGCAACTTTACTTTTGGAGAAAATCAGCCATGATAGCAAATTTCCCACCGGGAACGATGCAGATGGCCAGGGCTAGTGGCCTCAAACTGACTCCATTTTCCATGGGGAAAATGAAGTCATGTCCCCAGGGTCTGGGTGTCAGATGAAAGGTGGCCTTTTGGGCTCTAAGGACTTGCAAGCTCCTACTTGCTGGCAGCTTTAGTTGTGGAGGAATTCAGCAAAGATTGCAAATTTCTCACTGGGCACAGCCCTGTCGGCCAGGGCAAATGGCTGCAAATGGAGGCCATTTTCCATGGGGATAATGAAGTCATTGGCCCAGGGTCTGGGTGTCAGATGAAAGGTGGCATCTGGGGCCCTAAGGAGTTGCAGGGTCCTCCTTGCCAGCAGCTTTACTTTTGGAGAAAATCAGCCACATTTGCAAATTTCACACCGGGAACGATGCAGATGGCCCGGGCGAGTGGCCTCAAACTGACCCCATTTTCCATGGGGAAAATGAAGTCCTTTCCCCAGCGTCTGGGTGTCAGATGAAAGGTGGCCTTTGGGGCTCAAAGGACTTGTAGGGTACTACTTATTGGCAGCTTTCGATTTGGAGCAATCCAGCAAAGATTGCAAATTTCTTGCTGGGCACCACCCTCTTGGTCAGGGCGAGAGGCCAAAAATGGAGGCCATTTTCCATGGGGATAATGAAGTCATTGGCCCAGGGTCTGGGTGTCAGATGAAAGGTGGCATCTGGGGCCTTAAGGAGTTGCAGCGTCCTCCTTGCCAGCAGCTTTACTTTTGGAGAAAATCAGCCACGTTTGCAAATTTCCCACCGGGAACGATGCAGATGGCCAGGGCTAGTGGCCTCAAACTGACCCCAATTTCCCTGGGGTAAATGACGCCATGTCCCCAGGGTCTGGTTATCAGATGAAAGCTGGCCTTTGGGGAACTAAGGACTTTCAAGCTCCTAGTTGCCCACATCATTAGTTGTGGAGGAATCCAGCAAAGTGTAAAAATTTCTCACTGGGCACAGCCCTGTTGGCCAGGTCAAATGGCTGCAAATGGAGGCCATTTTGCATGGGAAAAAGATGTCCTTTCCCCAGGGTCTGGGTGTCAGATGAAAGGTGGCCTTTGGGGCTCTAAGGACTTGTAGGGTACTACTTATTGGCAGCTTTCGATTTGGAGCAATCCAGCAAAGATTGCAAATTTCTTGCTGGGCACCACCCTCTTGGTCAGGGCGAGAGGCCAGAAATGGAGGCCATTTTCCATGGGGAATATGAAGTCATTGGCCCAGGGTCTGGGTGTCAGATGAAAGGTGGCCTTTGGGGCTCTATGGACTTGCAAGCTCCTAGTTGCCAACAGCGTTAGTTCAGCAGGAATCCAGCAAAGTGTAAAAATTTCTCACTGGGCACTGCCCTGTTGGCCAGGGCAAATGGCTGCAAATGGAGGCCATTTCCCATGGGAAAATGAAGTCCTTTCCCCAGGGTCTGCGTATCAGATGAAAGGTGGCCTTTGGGGCTCTAAGGACTTCCAGTGTGCTCGTTGCCAGCAGCTTTAGTTTTTGAGAAAATCAGCCATGATTGCAAATTTCACACCGGGAACGATGCAGATGGCCAGGGCTAGTGGCCTCAAACTGACCCCATTTTCCACGGGGAAAATGAAGTCATGTCCCCAGGGTCTGGGTGTCAGATGAAAGGTGGCCTTTGGGGCTCTAAGGACTTGCAAGCTCCTACTTGCTGGCAGCTTTAGTTGTGGAGGAATCCAGCAAAGTTTGTAAATTTCTCACTGGGCACAGCCCTGTTGGCGAGGGCAAATGGCTGCAAATGGAGGCCATTTTCCATGGGGATAATGAAGTCATTGGCCCAGGGTCTGGGTGTCAGATGAAAGGTGGCATCTGGGGCCCTAAGGACTTACAGGGTCCTCGTGACCAGCAGCTTTACTTTTGGAGAAAATCAGCCACGTTTGCAAATTTCACACCGGGAACGATGCAGATTTTTCCATGGGAAAAATGTCTTTCCTCAGTGTCTCAGTACTATGTTCTAGGTGGCCTTGGAGGCTCTAAGGACTTACAGGATCCTAGTCGCTGCCAGCTTTACTTTAGGAAAAATCCAGCAAAGAGTTGGTAATTCCAGCTTGGCTCCCCTCTTTCTGCCAGGGTGAGTGGCTGCAAACGGAGGCCATTTCCCATGGGAAAATGAAGTCCTTTCCCCAGGTTCTGCGTATCAGACGAAAGGTGGCCTTTGGGGCTCTAAGGACATCCAGTGTGCTCATTGCCAGCAGCTTTAGTTTTTGAGAAAATCAGCCATGATTGCAAATTTCACACCGGGAACGATGCTGATGGCCAGGGCAAGTGGCCTCAAACTGACCCCATTTTCCATGGGGAAAATGAAGTCCTTTCCCCAGGGTCTGGGTGTCAGATGAAAGGTGGCCTTTGGGGCTCTAAGGAGTTGCAGGGTCCTCCTTGCCAGCAGCTTTACTTTTGGAGAAAATCAGCCAAGTTTGCAAATTTCACACCGGGAACGATGCTGATGGCCAGGGCAAGTGGCCTCAAACTGACCCCATTTTCCATGGGGAAAATGAAGTCCTTTCCCCAGGGTCTGGGTGTCAGATGAAAGGTGGCCTTTGGGGCTCTAAGGACTTGCAGGGTACTACTGATTGGCAGCTTTCGATTTGGAGCAATCCAGCAAAGATTGCAAATTTCTTGCTGGGCACCACCCTCTTGGTCAGGGCGAGAGGCCAAAAATGGAGGCCATTTTCCATGGGGAAAATGAAGTCATTGGCCCAGGGTCTGGGTGTCAGATGAAAGGTGGCATCTGGGGCCTTACGGAGTGCAGGGTCCTCCTTGCCAGCAGCTTTACTTTTGGAGAAAATCAGCCACGTTTGCAAATTTCCCACCGGGAACGATGCAGATGGCCAGGGCTAGTGGCCTCAAACTGACCCCAATTTCCCTGGGGTAAATGACGCCATGTCCCCAGGGTCTGGTTATCAGATGAAAGCTGGCCTTTGGGGAACTAAGGACTTTCAAGCTCCTAGTTGCCCACATCATTAGTTGTGGAGGAATCCAGCAAAGTGTAAAAATTTCTCACTGGGCACAGCCCTGTTGGCCAGGTCAAATGGCTGCAAATGGAGGCCATTTTGCATGGGAAAAAGATGTCCTTTCCCCAGGGTCTGGCTGTCAGATGAAAGGTGGCCTTTGGGGCTCTAAGGACTTGTAGGGTGCTACTTATTTGCAGCTTTCGATTTGGAGCAATCCAGCAAAGATTGCAAATTTCTTGCTGGGCACCACCCTCTTGGTCAGGGCGAGAGGCCAGAAATGGAGGCCATTTTCCATGGGGAATATGAAGTCATTGGCCCAGGGTCTGGGTGTCAGATGAAAGGTGGCCTTTGGGGCTCTATGGACTTGCAAGCTCCTAGTTGCCAACAGCGTTAGTTCAGCAGGAATCCAGCAAAGTGTAAAAATTTCTCACTGGGCACTGCCCTGTTGGCCAGGGCAAATGGCTGCAAATGGAGGCCATTTCCCATGGGAAAATGAAGTCCTTTCCCCAGGGTCTGCGTATCAGATGAAAGGTGGCCTTTGGGGCTCTAAGGACTTCCAGTGTGCTCGTTGCCAGCAGCTTTAGTTTTTGAGAAAATCAGCCATGATTGCAAATTTCACACCGGGAACGATGCAGATGGCCAGGGCTAGTGGCCTCAAACTGACCCCATTTTCCACGGGGAAAATGAAGTCATGTCCCCAGGGTCTGGGTGTCAGATGAAAGGTGGCCTTTGGGGCTCTAAGGACTTGCAAGCTCCTACTTGCTGGCAGCTTTAGTTGTGGAGGAATCCAGCAAAGTTTGTAAATTTCTCACTGGGCACAGCCCTGTTGGCCAGGGCAAATGGCTGCAAATGGAGGCCATTTTCCATGGGGATAATGAAGTCATTGGCCCAGGGTCTGGGTGTCAGATGAAAGGTGGCATCTGGGGCCCTAAGGACTTACAGGGTCCTCGTGACCAGCAGCTTTACTTTTGGAGAAAATCAGCCACGTTTGCAAATTTCACACCGGGAACGATGCAGATTTTTCCATGGGAAAAATGTCTTTCCTCAGTGTCTCAGTACTATGTTCTAGGTGGCCTTGGAGGCTCTAAGGACTTACAGGATCCTAGTCGCTGCCAGCTTTACTTTAGGAAAAATCCAGCAAAGAGTTGGTAATTCCAGCTTGGCTCCCCTCTTTCTGCCAGGGTGAGTGGCTGCAAACGGAGGCCATTTCCCATGGGAAAATGAAGTCCTTTCCCCAGGTTCTGCATATCAGACGAAAGGTGGCCTTTGGGGCTCTAAGGACATCCAGTGTGCTCGTTGCCAGCAGCTTTAGTTTTTGAGAAAATCAGCCATGATTGCAAATTTCACACCGGGAACGATGCTGATGGCCAGGGCAAGTGGCCTCAAACTGACCCCATTTTCCATGGGGAAAATGAAGTCCTTTCCCCAGGGTCTGGGTGTCAGATGAAAGGTGGCCTTTGGGGCTCTAAGGAGTTGCAGGGTCCTCCTTGCCAGCAGCTTTACTTTTGGAGAAAATCAGCCAAGTTTGCAAATTTCACACCGGGAACGCTGCTGATGGCCAGGGCAAGTGGCCTCAAACTGACCCCATTTTCCATGGGGAAAATGAAGTCCTTTCCCCAGGGTCTGGGTGTCAGATGAAAGGTGGCCTTTGGGGCTCTAAGGACTTGCAGGGTACTACTGATTGGCAGCTTTCGATTTGGAGCAATCCAGCAAAGATTGCAAATTTCTTGCTGGGCACAGCCCTGTTGGCCAGGGCAAATGGCCGGAAATGGAGGCCATTTTCTATGGGGATAATGAAGTCATTGGCCCAGGGTCTGGGTGTCAGATGAAAGGTGGCATCTGGGGCCCTAAGGAGTTGCAGGGTCCTCCTTGCCAGCAGCTTTACTTTTGGAGAAAATCAGCCATGATAGCAAATTTCACACCGGGAACGATGCAGATGGCCAGGGCGATTGGCCTCAAACTGACCCCATTTTCCATGGGGAAAATGAAGTCCTTTCCCCAGCGTCTGGGTGTCAGATGAAAGGTTGCCTTTGGGGCTCTTAGGACTTGCAAGCTCCTAGTTGCCGGCAGCTTTAGTTGTGGAGGAATCTAGCAATGTTTAAAAATTTCTCACTGGGCACTGCCCTGTTGGCCAGGGCAAATGGCTGCAAATGGAGGCCATTTTGCATGGGAAAAAGAAGTCCTTTCCCCAGGGTCTGCCTATCAGATGAAAGGTGGCCTTTGGGGCTCTAAGGACTTCCAGGGTCCTCGTTGCCAGCAGCTTTACTTTTGGAGAAAATCAGCCATGATAGCAAATTTCCCACCGGGAACGATGCAGATATCCAGGGCAAGTGGCCTCAAACTGATCCGATTTTCCATGGGGAAAATGAAGTCATGTCTCCAGGGTCTGGCTATCAGTGAAAGGTGGACTTTGGGGCTCTAAGGACTTCCGGGGTCCTCGTTCTGCCAGGGTGAGTGGCTGCAAACGGAGGCCATTTCCCATGGGAAAATGAAGTCCTTTCACCAGGTTCTGCGTATCAGATGAAAGGTGGACTTTGGGGCTCTAAGGACATCCAGTGTGCTCCTTGCCAGCAGCTTTACTTTTGGAGAAAATCAGCCAAGTTTCAAATTTCACACCGGGAACGATGCAGATGGCCAGGGCGAGTGGCCTCAAACTGACCCCATTTTCCACGGGGAAAATGAAGCCCTTTCCCCAGCGTCTGGGTGTCAGATGAAAGGTGGCCTTTGGGGCTCTAAGGACTTGTAGGGTACTACTTATTGGCAGCTTTCGATTTGGAGCAATCCAGCAAAGATTGCAAATTTCTTGCTGGGCACCACCCTCTTGGTCAGGGCGAGAGGCCAGAAATGGAGGCCATTTTCCATGGGGAAAAAGAAGTCATTGGCCCAGGGTCTGCGTATCAGATGAAAGGTGGCATCTGGGGCCCTAAGGAGTTGCAGGGTCCTCGTTGCCAGCAACTTTACTTTTGGAGAAAATCAGCCATGATAGCAAATTTCCCACCGGGAACGATGCAGATGGCCAGGGCTAGTGGCCTCAAACTGACTCCATTTTCCATGGGGAAAATGAAGTCATGTCCCCAGGGTCTGGGTGTCAGATGAAAGGTGGCCTTTTGGGCTCTAAGGACTTGCAAGCTCCTACTTGCTGGCAGCTTTAGTTGTGGAGGAATTCAGCAAAGATTGCAAATTTCTCACTGGGCACAGCCCTGTCGGCCAGGGCAAATGGCTGCAAATGGAGGCCATTTTCCATGGGGATAATGAAGTCATTGGCCCAGGGTCTGGGTGTCAGATGAAAGGTGGCATCTGGGGCCCTAAGGAGTTGCAGGGTCCTCCTTGCCAGCAGCTTTACTTTTGGAGAAAATCAGCCACATTTGCAAATTTCACACCGGGAACGATGCAGATGGCCCGGGCGAGTGGCCTCAAACTGACCCCATTTTCCATGGGGAAAATGAAGTCCTTTCCCCAGCGTCTGGGTGTCAGATGAAAGGTGGCCTTTGGGGCTCAAAGGACTTGTAGGGTACTACTTATTGGCAGCTTTCGATTTGGAGCAATCCAGCAAAGATTGCAAATTTCTTGCTGGGCACCACCCTCTTGGTCAGGGCGAGAGGCCAAAAATGGAGGCCATTTTCCATGGGGATAATGAAGTCATTGGCCCAGGGTCTGGGTGTCAGATGAAAGGTGGCATCTGGGGCCTTAAGGAGTTGCAGCGTCCTCCTTGCCAGCAGCTTTACTTTTGGAGAAAATCAGCCACGTTTGCAAATTTCCCACCGGGAACGATGCAGATGGCCAGGGCTAGTGGCCTCAAACTGACCCCAATTTCCCTGGGGTAAATGACGCCATGTCCCCAGGGTCTGGTTATCAGATGAAAGCTGGCCTTTGGGGAACTAAGGACTTTCAAGCTCCTAGTTGCCCACATCATTAGTTGTGGAGGAATCCAGCAAAGTGTAAAAATTTCTCACTGGGCACAGCCCTGTTGGCCAGGTCAAATGGCTGCAAATGGAGGCCATTTTGCATGGGAAAAAGATGTCCTTTCCCCAGGGTCTGGGTGTCAGATGAAAGGTGGCCTTTGGGGCTCTAAGGACTTGTAGGGTACTACTTATTGGCAGCTTTCGATTTGGAGCAATCCAGCAAAGATTGCAAATTTCTTGCTGGGCACCACCCTCTTGGTCAGGGCGAGAGGCCAGAAATGGAGGCCATTTTCCATGGGGAATATGAAGTCATTGGCCCAGGGTCTGGGTGTCAGATGAAAGGTGGCCTTTGGGGCTCTATGGACTTGCAAGCTCCT
This sequence comes from Agelaius phoeniceus, assembly GCF_051311805.1. Lineage (NCBI taxonomy): Eukaryota > Metazoa > Chordata > Aves > Passeriformes > Icteridae > Agelaius > Agelaius phoeniceus. The sequence goes on from NC_135277.1 coordinate 20,798,541, forward strand.
AGTTGCCAACAGCGTTAGTTCAGCAGGAATCCAGCAAAGTGTAAAAATTTCTCACTGGGCACTGCCCTGTTGGCCAGGGCAAATGGCTGCAAATGGAGGCCATTTCCCATGGGAAAATGAAGTCCTTTCCCCAGGGTCTGCGTATCAGATGAAAGGTGGCCTTTGGGGCTCTAAGGACTTCCAGTGTGCTCGTTGCCAGCAGCTTTAGTTTTTGAGAAAATCAGCCATGATTGCAAATTTCACACCGGGAACGATGCAGATGGCCAGGGCTAGTGGCCTCAAACTGACCCCATTTTCCACGGGGAAAATGAAGTCATGTCCCCAGGGTCTGGGTGTCAGATGAAAGGTGGCCTTTGGGGCTCTAAGGACTTGCAAGCTCCTACTTGCTGGCAGCTTTAGTTGTGGAGGAATCCAGCAAAGTTTGTAAATTTCTCACTGGGCACAGCCCTGTTGGCCAGGGCAAATGGCTGCAAATGGAGGCCATTTTCCATGGGGATAATGAAGTCATTGGCCCAGGGTCTGGGTGTCAGATGAAAGGTGGCATCTGGGGCCCTAAGGACTTACAGGGTCCTCGTGACCAGCAGCTTTACTTTTGGAGAAAATCAGCCACGTTTGCAAATTTCACACCGGGAACGATGCAGATTTTTCCATGGGAAAAATGTCTTTCCTCAGTGTCTCAGTACTATGTTCTAGGTGGCCTTGGAGGCTCTAAGGACTTACAGGATCCTAGTCGCTGCCAGCTTTACTTTAGGAAAAATCCAGCAAAGAGTTGGTAATTCCAGCTTGGCTCCCCTCTTTCTGCCAGGGTGAGTGGCTGCAAACGGAGGCCATTTCCCATGGGAAAATGAAGTCCTTTCCCCAGGTTCTGCGTATCAGACGAAAGGTGGCCTTTGGGGCTCTAAGGACATCCAGTGTGCTCGTTGCCAGCAGCTTTAGTTTTTGAGAAAATCAGCCATGATTGCAAATTTCACACCGGGAACGATGCTGATGGCCAGGGCAAGTGGCCTCAAACTGACCCCATTTTCCATGGGGAAAATGAAGTCCTTTCCCCAGGGTCTGGGTGTCAGATGAAAGGTGGCCTTTGGGGCTCTAAGGAGTTGCAGGGTCCTCCTTGCCAGCAGCTTTACTTTTGGAGAAAATCAGCCAAGTTTGCAAATTTCACACCGGGAACGATGCTGATGGCCAGGGCAAGTGGCCTCAAACTGACCCCATTTTCCATGGGGAAAATGAAGTCCTTTCCCCAGGGTCTGGGTGTCAGATGAAAGGTGGCCTTTGGGGCTCTAAGGACTTGCAGGGTACTACTGATTGGCAGCTTTCGATTTGGAGCAATCCAGCAAAGATTGCAAATTTCTTGCTGGGCACCACCCTCTTGGTCAGGGCGAGAGGCCAAAAATGGAGGCCATTTTCCATGGGGAAAATGAAGTCATTGGCCCAGGGTCTGGGTGTCAGATGAAAGGTGGCATCTGGGGCCTTACGGAGTGCAGGGTCCTCCTTGCCAGCAGCTTTACTTTTGGAGAAAATCAGCCACGTTTGCAAATTTCCCACCGGGAACGATGCAGATGGCCAGGGCTAGTGGCCTCAAACTGACCCCAATTTCCCTGGGGTAAATGACGCCATGTCCCCAGGGTCTGGTTATCAGATGAAAGCTGGCCTTTGGGGAACTAAGGACTTTCAAGCTCCTAGTTGCCCACATCATTAGTTGTGGAGGAATCCAGCAAAGTGTAAAAATTTCTCACTGGGCACAGCCCTGTTGGCCAGGTCAAATGGCTGCAAATGGAGGCCATTTTGCATGGGAAAAAGATGTCCTTTCCCCAGGGTCTGGCTGTCAGATGAAAGGTGGCCTTTGGGGCTCTAAGGACTTGTAGGGTGCTACTTATTTGCAGCTTTCGATTTGGAGCAATCCAGCAAAGATTGCAAATTTCTTGCTGGGCACCACCCTCTTGGTCAGGGCGAGAGGCCAGAAATGGAGGCCATTTTCCATGGGGAATATGAAGTCATTGGCCCAGGGTCTGGGTGTCAGATGAAAGGTGGCCTTTGGGGCTCTATGGACTTGCAAGCTCCTAGTTGCCAACAGCGTTAGTTCAGCAGGAATCCAGCAAAGTGTAAAAATTTCTCACTGGGCACTGCCCTGTTGGCCAGGGCAAATGGCTGCAAATGGAGGCCATTTCCCATGGGAAAATGAAGTCCTTTCCCCAGGGTCTGCGTATCAGATGAAAGGTGGCCTTTGGGGCTCTAAGGACTTCCAGTGTGCTCGTTGCCAGCAGCTTTAGTTTTTGAGAAAATCAGCCATGATTGCAAATTTCACACCGGGAACGATGCAGATGGCCAGGGCTAGTGGCCTCAAACTGACCCCATTTTCCACGGGGAAAATGAAGTCATGTCCCCAGGGTCTGGGTGTCAGATGAAAGGTGGCCTTTGGGGCTCTAAGGACTTGCAAGCTCCTACTTGCTGGCAGCTTTAGTTGTGGAGGAATCCAGCAAAGTTTGTAAATTTCTCACTGGGCACAGCCCTGTTGGCCAGGGCAAATGGCTGCAAATGGAGGCCATTTTCCATGGGGATAATGAAGTCATTGGCCCAGGGTCTGGGTGTCAGATGAAAGGTGGCATCTGGGGCCCTAAGGACTTACAGGGTCCTCGTGACCAGCAGCTTTACTTTTGGAGAAAATCAGCCACGTTTGCAAATTTCACACCGGGAACGATGCAGATTTTTCCATGGGAAAAATGTCTTTCCTCAGTGTCTCAGTACTATGTTCTAGGTGGCCTTGGAGGCTCTAAGGACTTACAGGATCCTAGTCGCTGCCAGCTTTACTTTAGGAAAAATCCAGCAAAGAGTTGGTAATTCCAGCTTGGCTCCCCTCTTTCTGCCAGGGTGAGTGGCTGCAAACGGAGGCCATTTCCCATGGGAAAATGAAGTCCTTTCCCCAGGTTCTGCGTATCAGACGAAAGGTGGCCTTTGGGGCTCTAAGGACATCCAGTGTGCTCGTTGCCAGCAGCTTTAGTTTTTGAGAAAATCAGCCATGATTGCAAATTTCACACCGGGAACGATGCTGATGGCCAGGGCAAGTGGCCTCAAACTGACCCCATTTTCCATGGGGAAAATGAAGTCCTTTCCCCAGGGTCTGGGTGTCAGATGAAAGGTGGCCTTTGGGGCTCTAAGGAGTTGCAGGGTCCTCCTTGCCAGCAGCTTTACTTTTGGAGAAAATCAGCCAAGTTTGCAAATTTCACACCGGGAACGCTGCTGATGGCCAGGGCAAGTGGCCTCAAACTGACCCCATTTTCCATGGGGAAAATGAAGTCCTTTCCCCAGGGTCTGGGTGTCAGATGAAAGGTGGCCTTTGGGGCTCTAAGGACTTGCAGGGTACTACTGATTGGCAGCTTTCGATTTGGAGCAATCCAGCAAAGATTGCAAATTTCTTGCTGGGCACAGCCCTGTTGGCCAGGGCAAATGGCCGGAAATGGAGGCCATTTTCTATGGGGATAATGAAGTCATTGGCCCAGGGTCTGGGTGTCAGATGAAAGGTGGCATCTGGGGCCCTAAGGAGTTGCAGGGTCCTCCTTGCCAGCAGCTTTACTTTTGGAGAAAATCAGCCATGATAGCAAATTTCACACCGGGAACGATGCAGATGGCCAGGGCGATTGGCCTCAAACTGACCCCATTTTCCATGGGGAAAATGAAGTCCTTTCCCCAGCGTCTGGGTGTCAGATGAAAGGTTGCCTTTGGGGCTCTTAGGACTTGCAAGCTCCTAGTTGCCGGCAGCTTTAGTTGTGGAGGAATCTAGCAATGTTTAAAAATTTCTCACTGGGCACTGCCCTGTTGGCCAGGGCAAATGGCTGCAAATGGAGGCCATTTTGCATGGGAAAAAGAAGTCCTTTCCCCAGGGTCTGCCTATCAGATGAAAGGTGGCCTTTGGGGCTCTAAGGACTTCCAGGGTCCTCGTTGCCAGCAGCTTTACTTTTGGAGAAAATCAGCCATGATAGGAAATTTCCCACCGGGAACGATGCAGATATCCAGGGCAAGTGGCCTCAAACTGATCCGATTTTCCATGGGGAAAATGAAGTCATGTCTCCAGGGTCTGGCTATCAGTGAAAGGTGGACTTTGGGGCTCTAAGGACTTCCGGGGTCCTCGTTCTGCCAGGGTGAGTGGCTGCAAACGGAGGCCATTTCCCATGGGAAAATGAAGTCCTTTCACCAGGTTCTGCGTATCAGATGAAAGGTGGACTTTGGGGCTCTAAGGACATCCAGTGTGCTCCTTGCCAGCAGCTTTACTTTTGGAGAAAATCAGCCAAGTTTCAAATTTCACACCGGGAACGATGCAGATGGCCAGGGCGAGTGGCCTCAAACTGACCCCATTTTCCACGGGGAAAATGAAGCCCTTTCCCCAGCGTCTGGGTGTCAGATGAAAGGTGGCCTTTGGGGCTCTAAGGACTTGTAGGGTACTACTTATTGGCAGCTTTCGATTTGGAGCAATCCAGCAAAGATTGCAAATTTCTTGCTGGGCACCACCCTCTTGGTCAGGGCGAGAGGCCAGAAATGGAGGCCATTTTCCATGGGGAAAAAGAAGTCATTGGCCCAGGGTCTGCGTATCAGATGAAAGGTGGCATCTGGGGCCCTAAGGAGTTGCAGGGTCCTCGTTGCCAGCAACTTTACTTTTGGAGAAAATCAGCCATGATAGCAAATTTCCCACCGGGAACGATGCAGATGGCCAGGGCTAGTGGCCTCAAACTGACTCCATTTTCCATGGGGAAAATGAAGTCATGTCCCCAGGGTCTGGGTGTCAGATGAAAGGTGGCCTTTTGGGCTCTAAGGACTTGCAAGCTCCTACTTGCTGGCAGCTTTAGTTGTGGAGGAATTCAGCAAAGATTGCAAATTTCTCACTGGGCACAGCCCTGTCGGCCAGGGCAAATGGCTGCAAATGGAGGCCATTTTCCATGGGGATAATGAAGTCATTGGCCCAGGGTCTGGGTGTCAGATGAAAGGTGGCATCTGGGGCCCTAAGGAGTTGCAGGGTCCTCCTTGCCAGCAGCTTTACTTTTGGAGAAAATCAGCCACATTTGCAAATTTCACACCGGGAACGATGCAGATGGCCCGGGCGAGTGGCCTCAAACTGACCCCATTTTCCATGGGGAAAATGAAGTCCTTTCCCCAGCGTCTGGGTGTCAGATGAAAGGTGGCCTTTGGGGCTCAAAGGACTTGTAGGGTACTACTTATTGGCAGCTTTCGATTTGGAGCAATCCAGCAAAGATTGCAAATTTCTTGCTGGGCACCACCCTCTTGGTCAGGGCGAGAGGCCAAAAATGGAGGCCATTTTCCATGGGGATAATGAAGTCATTGGCCCAGGGTCTGGGTGTCAGATGAAAGGTGGCATCTGGGGCCTTAAGGAGTTGCAGCGTCCTCCTTGCCAGCAGCTTTACTTTTGGAGAAAATCAGCCACGTTTGCAAATTTCCCACCGGGAACGATGCAGATGGCCAGGGCTAGTGGCCTCAAACTGACCCCAATTTCCCTGGGGTAAATGACGCCATGTCCCCAGGGTCTGGTTATCAGATGAAAGCTGGCCTTTGGGGAACTAAGGACTTTCAAGCTCCTAGTTGCCCACATCATTAGTTGTGGAGGAATCCAGCAAAGTGTAAAAATTTCTCACTGGGCACAGCCCTGTTGGCCAGGTCAAATGGCTGCAAATGGAGGCCATTTTGCATGGGAAAAAGATGTCCTTTCCCCAGGGTCTGGGTGTCAGATGAAAGGTGGCCTTTGGGGCTCTAAGGACTTGTAGGGTACTACTTATTGGCAGCTTTCGATTTGGAGCAATCCAGCAAAGATTGCAAATTTCTTGCTGGGCACCACCCTCTTGGTCAGGGCGAGAGGCCAGAAATGGAGGCCATTTTCCATGGGGAATATGAAGTCATTGGCCCAGGGTCTGGGTGTCAGATGAAAGGTGGCCTTTGGGGCTCTATGGACTTGCAAGCTCCTAGTTGCCAACAGCGTTAGTTCAGCAGGAATCCAGCAAAGTGTAAAAATTTCTCACTGGGCACTGCCCTGTTGGCCAGGGCAAATGGCTGCAAATGGAGGCCATTTCCCATGGGAAAATGAAGTCCTTTCCCCAGGGTCTGCGTATCAGATGAAAGGTGGCCTTTGGGGCTCTAAGGACTTCCAGTGTGCTCGTTGCCAGCAGCTTTAGTTTTTGAGAAAATCAGCCATGATTGCAAATTTCACACCGGGAACGATGCAGATGGCCAGGGCTAGTGGCCTCAAACTGACCCCATTTTCCACGGGGAAAATGAAGTCATGTCCCCAGGGTCTGGGTGTCAGATGAAAGGTGGCCTTTGGGGCTCTAAGGACTTGCAAGCTCCTACTTGCTGGCAGCTTTAGTTGTGGAGGAATCCAGCAAAGTTTGTAAATTTCTCACTGGGCACAGCCCTGTTGGCCAGGGCAAATGGCTGCAAATGGAGGCCATTTTCCATGGGGATAATGAAGTCATTGGCCCAGGGTCTGGGTGTCAGATGAAAGGTGGCATCTGGGGCCCTAAGGACTTACAGGGTCCTCGTGACCAGCAGCTTTACTTTTGGAGAAAATCAGCCACGTTTGCAAATTTCACACCGGGAACGATGCAGATTTTTCCATGGGAAAAATGTCTTTCCTCAGTGTCTCAGTACTATGTTCTAGGTGGCCTTGGAGGCTCTAAGGACTTACAGGATCCTAGTCGCTGCCAGCTTTACTTTAGGAAAAATCCAGCAAAGAGTTGGTAATTCCAGCTTGGCTCCCCTCTTTCTGCCAGGGTGAGTGGCTGCAAACGGAGGCCATTTCCCATGGGAAAATGAAGTCCTTTCCCCAGGTTCTGCGTATCAGACGAAAGGTGGCCTTTGGGGCTCTAAGGACATCCAGTGTGCTCGTTGCCAGCAGCTTTAGTTTTTGAGAAAATCAGCCATGATTGCAAATTTCACACCGGGAACGATGCTGATGGCCAGGGCAAGTGGCCTCAAACTGACCCCATTTTCCATGGGGAAAATGAAGTCCTTTCCCCAGGGTCTGGGTGTCAGATGAAAGGTGGCCTTTGGGGCTCTAAGGAGTTGCAGGGTCCTCCTTGCCAGCAGCTTTACTTTTGGAGAAAATCAGCCAAGTTTGCAAATTTCACACCGGGAACGCTGCTGATGGCCAGGGCAAGTGGCCTCAAACTGACCCCATTTTCCATGGGGAAAATGAAGTCCTTTCCCCAGGGTCTGGGTGTCAGATGAAAGGTGGCCTTTGGGGCTCTAAGGACTTGCAGGGTACTACTGATTGGCAGCTTTCGATTTGGAGCAATCCAGCAAAGATTGCAAATTTCTTGCTGGGCACAGCCCTGTTGGCCAGGGCAAATGGCCGGAAATGGAGGCCATTTTCTATGGGGATAATGAAGTCATTGGCCCAGGCTCTGGGTGTCAGATGAAAGGTGGCATCTGGGGCCCTAAGGAGTTGCAGGGTCCTCCTTGCCAGCAGCTTTACTTTTGGAGAAAATCAGCCATGATAGCAAATTTCACACCGGGAACGATGCAGATGGCCAGGGCGATTGGCCTCAAACTGACCCCATTTTCCATGGGGAAAATGAAGTCCTTTCCCCAGCGTCTGGGTGTCAGATGAAAGGTTGCCTTTGGGGCTCTTAGGACTTGCAAGCTCCTAGTTGCCGGCAGCTTTAGTTGTGGAGGAATCTAGCAATGTTTAAAAATTTCTCACTGGGCACTGCCCTGTTGGCCAGGGCAAATGGCTGCAAATGGAGGCCATTTTGCATGGGAAAAAGAAGTCCTTTCCCCAGGGTCTGCCTATCAGATGAAAGGTGGCCTTTGGGGCTCTAAGGACTTCCAGGGTCCTCGTTGCCAGCAGCTTTACTTTTGGAGAAAATCAGCCATGATAGCAAATTTCCCACCGGGAACGATGCAGATATCCAGGGCAAGTGGCCTCAAACTGATCCGATTTTCCATGGGGAAAATGAAGTCATGTCTCCAGGGTCTGGCTATCAGTGAAAGGTGGACTTTGGGGCTCTAAGGACTTCCGGGGTCCTCGTTCTGCCAGGGTGAGTGGCTGCAAACGGAGGCCATTTCCCATGGGAAAATGAAGTCCTTTCACCAGGTTCTGCGTATCAGATGAAAGGTGGACTTTGGGGCTCTAAGGACATCCAGTGTGCTCCTTGCCAGCAGCTTTACTTTTGGAGAAAATCAGCCAAGTTTCAAATTTCACACCGGGAACGATGCAGATGGCCAGGGCGAGTGGCCTCAAACTGACCCCATTTTCCACGGGGAAAATGAAGCCCTTTCCCCAGCGTCTGGGTGTCAGATGAAAGGTGGCCTTTGGGGCTCTAAGGACTTGTAGGGTACTACTTATTGGCAGCTTTCGATTTGGAGCAATCCAGCAAAGATTGCAAATTTCTTGCTGGGCACCACCCTCTTGGTCAGGGCGAGAGGCCAGAAATGGAGGCCATTTTCCATGGGGAAAAAGAAGTCATTGGCCCAGGGTCTGCGTATCAGATGAAAGGTGGCATCTGGGGCCCTAAGGAGTTGCAGGGTCCTCGTTGCCAGCAACTTTACTTTTGGAGAAAATCAGCCATGATAGCAAATTTCCCACCGGGAACGATGCAGATGGCCAGGGCTAGTGGCCTCAAACTGACTCCATTTTCCATGGGGAAAATGAAGTCATGTCCCCAGGGTCTGGGTGTCAGATGAAAGGTGGCCTTTTGGGCTCTAAGGACTTGCAAGCTCCTACTTGCTGGCAGCTTTAGTTGTGGAGGAATTCAGCAAAGATTGCAAATTTCTCACTGGGCACAGCCCTGTCGGCCAGGGCAAATGGCTGCAAATGGAGGCCATTTTCCATGGGGATAATGAAGTCATTGGCCCAGGGTCTGGGTGTCAGATGAAAGGTGGCATCTGGGGCCCTAAGGAGTTGCAGGGTCCTCCTTGCCAGCAGCTTTACTTTTGGAGAAAATCAGCCACATTTGCAAATTTCACACCGGGAACGATGCAGATGGCCCGGGCGAGTGGCCTCAAACTGACCCCATTTTCCATGGGGAAAATGAAGTCCTTTCCCCAGCGTCTGGGTGTCAGATGAAAGGTGGCCTTTGGGGCTCAAAGGACTTGTAGGGTACTACTTATTGGCAGCTTTCGATTTGGAGCAATCCAGCAAAGATTGCAAATTTCTTGCTGGGCACAGCCCTGTTGGCCAGGGCAAATGGCCGGAAATGGAGGCCATTTTCCATGGGGATAATGAAGTCATTGGCCCAGGGTCTGGGTGTCAGATGAAAGGTGGCATCTGGGGCCTTAAGGAGTTGCAGCGTCCTCCTTGCCAGCAGCTTTACTTTTGGAGAAAATCAGCCACGTTTGCAAATTTCCCACCGGGAACGATGCAGATGGCCAGGGCTAGTGGCCTCAAACTGACCCCAATTTCCCTGGGGTAAATGACGCCATGTCCCCAGGGTCTGGTTATCAGATGAAAGCTGGCCTTTGGGGAACTAAGGACTTTCAAGCTCCTAGTTGCCCACATCATTAGTTGTGGAGGAATCCAGCAAAGTGTAAAAATTTCTCACTGGGCACAGCCCTGTTGGCCAGGTCAAATGGCTGCAAATGGAGGCCATTTTGCATGGGAAAAAGATGTCCTTTCCCCAGGGTCTGGGTGTCAGATGAAAGGTGGCCTTTGGGGCTCTAAGGACTTGTAGGGTACTACTTATTGGCAGCTTTCGATTTGGAGCAATCCAGCAAAGATTGCAAATTTCTTGCTGGGCACCACCCTCTTGGTCAGGGCGAGAGGCCAGAAATGGAGGCCATTTTCCATGGGGAATATGAAGTCATTGGCCCAGGGTCTGGGTGTCAGATGAAAGGTGGCCTTTGGGGCTCTATGGACTTGCAAGCTCCTAGTTGCCAACAGCGTTAGTTCAGCAGGAATCCAGCAAAGTGTAAAAATTTCTCACTGGGCACTGCCCTGTTGGCCAGGGCAAATGGCTGCAAATGGAGGCCATTTCCCATGGGAAAATGAAGTCCTTTCCCCAGGGTCTGCGTATCAGATGAAAGGTGGCCTTTGGGGCTCTAAGGACTTCCAGTGTGCTCGTTGCCAGCAGCTTTAGTTTTTGAGAAAATCAGCCATGATTGCAAATTTCACAGAGGGAACGATGCAGATGGCCAGGGCTAGTGGCCTCAAACTGACCCCATTTTCCACGGGGAAAATGAAGTCATGTCCCCAGGGTCTGGGTGTCAGATGAAAGGTGGCCTTTGGGGCTCTAAGGACTTGCAAGCTCCTACTTGCTGGCAGCTTTAGTTGTGGAGGAATTCAGCAAAGATTGCAAATTTCTCACTGGGCACAGCCCTGTCGGCCAGGGCAAATGGCCGGAAATGGAGGCCATTTTCTATGGGGATAATGAAGTCATTGGCCCAGGGTCTGGGTGTCAGATGAAAGGTGGCATCTGGGGCCCTAAGGAGTTGCAGGGTCCTCCTTGCCAGCAGCTTTACTTTTGGAGAAAATCAGCCATGATTGCAAATTTCACACCGGGAACGATGCAGATGGCCAGGGCTAGTGGCCTCAAACTGACCCCATTTTCCACGGGGAAAATGAAGTCATGTCCCCAGGGTCTGGGTGTCAGATGAAAGGTGGCCTTTGGGGCTCTAAGGACTTGCAAGCTCCTACTTGCTGGCAGCTTTAGTTGTGGAGGAATCCAGCAAAGTTTGTAAATTTCTCACTGGGCACAGCCCTGTTGGCCAGGGCAAATGGCTGCAAATGGAGGCCATTTTCCATGGGGATAATGAAGTCATTGGCCCAGGGTCTGGGTGTCAGATGAAAGGTGGCATCTGGGGCCCTAAGGACTTACAGGGTCCTCGTGACCAGCAGCTTTACTTTTGGAGAAAATCAGCCACGTTTGCAAATTTCACACCGGGAACGATGCAGATTTTTCCATGGGAAAAATGTCTTTCCTCAGTGTCTCAGTACTATGTTCTAGGTGGCCTTGGAGGCTCTAAGGACTTACAGGATCCTAGTCGCTGCCAGCTTTACTTTAGGAAAAATCCAGCAAAGAGTTGGTAATTCCAGCTTGGCTCCCCTCTTTCTGCCAGGGTGAGTGGCTGCAAACGGAGGCCATTTCCCATGGGAAAATGAAGTCCTTTCCCCAGGTTCTGCGTATCAGACGAAAGGTGGCCTTTGGGGCTCTAAGGACATCCAGTGTGCTCGTTGCCAGCAGCTTTAGTTTTTGAGAAAATCAGCCATGATTGCAAATTTCACACCGGGAACGATGCTGATGGCCAGGGCAAGTGGCCTCAAACTGACCCCATTTTCCATGGGGAAAATGAAGTCCTTTCCCCAGGGTCTGGGTGTCAGATGAAAGGTGGCCTTTGGGGCTCTAAGGAGTTGCAGGGTCCTCCTTGCCAGCAGCTTTACTTTTGGAGAAAATCAGCCAAGTTTGCAAATTTCACACCGGGAACGCTGCTGATGGCCAGGGCAAGTGGCCTCAAACTGACCCCATTTTCCATGGGGAAAATGAAGTCCTTTCCCCAGGGTCTGGGTGTCAGATGAAAGGTGGCCTTTGGGGCTCTAAGGACTTGCAGGGTACTACTGATTGGCAGCTTTCGATTTGGAGCAATCCAGCAAAGATTGCAAATTTCTTGCTGGGCACAGCCCTGTTGGCCAGGGCAAATGGCCGGAAATGGAGGCCATTTTCTATGGGGATAATGAAGTCATTGGCCCAGGGTCTGGGTGTCAGATGAAAGGTGGCATCTGGGGCCCTAAGGAGTTGCAGGGTCCTCCTTGCCAGCAGCTTTACTTTTGGAGAAAATCAGCCATGATAGCAAATTTCACACCGGGAACGATGCAGATGGCCAGGGCGATTGGCCTCAAACTGACCCCATTTTCCATGGGGAAAATGAAGTCCTTTCCCCAGCGTCTGGGTGTCAGATGAAAGGTTGCCTTTGGGGCTCTTAGGACTTGCAAGCTCCTAGTTGCCGGCAGCTTTAGTTGTGGAGGAATCTAGCAATGTTTAAAAATTTCTCACTGGGCACTGCCCTGTTGGCCAGGGCAAATGGCTGCAAATGGAGGCCATTTTGCATGGGAAAAAGAAGTCCTTTCCCCAGGGTCTGCCTATCAGATGAAAGGTGGCCTTTGGGGCTCTAAGGACTTCCAGGGTCCTCGTTGCCAGCAGCTTTACTTTTGGAGAAAATCAGCCATGATAGGAAATTTCCCACCGGGAACGATGCAGATATCCAGGGCAAGTGGCCTCAAACTGATCCGATTTTCCATGGGGAAAATGAAGTCATGTCTCCAGGGTCTGGCTATCAGTGAAAGGTGGACTTTGGGGCTCTAAGGACTTCCGGGGTCCTCGTTCTGCCAGGGTGAGTGGCTGCAAACGGAGGCCATTTCCCATGGGAAAATGAAGTCCTTTCACCAGGTTCTGCGTATCAGATGAAAGGTGGACTTTGGGGCTCTAAGGACATCCAGTGTGCTCCTTGCCAGCAGCTTTACTTTTGGAGAAAATCAGCCAAGTTTCAAATTTCACACCGGGAACGATGCAGATGGCCAGGGCGAGTGGCCTCAAACTGACCCCATTTTCCACGGGGAAAATGAAGCCCTTTCCCCAGCGTCTGGGTGTCAGATGAAAGGTGGCCTTTGGGGCTCTAAGGACTTGTAGGGTACTACTTATTGGCAGCTTTCGATTTGGAGCAATCCAGCAAAGATTGCAAATTTCTTGCTGGGCACCACCCTCTTGGTCAGGGCGAGAGGCCAGAAATGGAGGCCATTTTCCATGGGGAAAAAGAAGTCATTGGCCCAGGGTCTGCGTATCAGATGAAAGGTGGCATCTGGGGCCCTAAGGAGTTGCAGGGTCCTCGTTGCCAGCAACTTTACTTTTGGAGAAAATCAGCCATGATAGCAAATTTCCCACCGGGAACGATGCAGATGGCCAGGGCTAGTGGCCTCAAACTGACTCCATTTTCCATGGGGAAAATGAAGTCATGTCCCCAGGGTCTGGGTGTCAGATGAAAGGTGGCCTTTTGGGCTCTAAGGACTTGCAAGCTCCTACTTGCTGGCAGCTTTAGTTGTGGAGGAATTCAGCAAAGATTGCAAATTTCTCACTGGGCACAGCCCTGTCGGCCAGGGCAAATGGCTGCAAATGGAGGCCATTTTCCATGGGGATAATGAAGTCATTGGCCCAGGGTCTGGGTGTCAGATGAAAGGTGGCATCTGGGGCCCTAAGGAGTTGCAGGGTCCTCCTTGCCAGCAGCTTTACTTTTGGAGAAAATCAGCCACATTTGCAAATTTCACACCGGGAACGATGCAGATGGCCCGGGCGAGTGGCCTCAAACTGACCCCATTTTCCATGGGGAAAATGAAGTCCTTTCCCCAGCGTCTGGGTGTCAGATGAAAGGTGGCCTTTGGGGCTCAAAGGACTTGTAGGGTACTACTTATTGGCAGCTTTCGATTTGGAGCAATCCAGCAAAGATTGCAAATTTCTTGCTGGGCACCACCCTCTTGGTCAGGGCGAGAGGCCAAAAATGGAGGCCATTTTCCATGGGGATAATGAAGTCATTGGCCCAGGGTCTGGGTGTCAGATGAAAGGTGGCATCTGGGGCCTTAAGGAGTTGCAGCGTCCTCCTTGCCAGCAGCTTTACTTTTGGAGAAAATCAGCCACGTTTGCAAATTTCCCACCGGGAACGATGCAGATGGCCAGGGCTAGTGGCCTCAAACTGACCCCAATTTCCCTGGGGTAAATGACGCCATGTCCCCAGGGTCTGGTTATCAGATGAAAGCTGGCCTTTGGGGAACTAAGGACTTTCAAGCTCCTAGTTGCCCACATCATTAGTTGTGGAGGAATCCAGCAAAGTGTAAAAATTTCTCACTGGGCACAGCCCTGTTGGCCAGGTCAAATGGCTGCAAATGGAGGCCATTTTGCATGGGAAAAAGATGTCCTTTCCCCAGGGTCTGGGTGTCAGATGAAAGGTGGCCTTTGGGGCTCTAAGGACTTGTAGGGTACTACTTATTGGCAGCTTTCGATTTGGAGCAATCCAGCAAAGATTGCAAATTTCTTGCTGGGCACCACCCTCTTGGTCAGGGCGAGAGGCCAGAAATGGAGGCCATTTTCCATGGGGAATATGAAGTCATTGGCCCAGGGTCTGGGTGTCAGATGAAAGGTGGCCTTTGGGGCTCTATGGACTTGCAAGCTCCTAGTTGCCAACAGCGTTAGTTCAGCAGGAATCCAGCAAAGTGTAAAAATTTCTCACTGGGCACTGCCCTGTTGGCCAGGGCAAATGGCTGCAAATGGAGGCCATTTCCCATGGGAAAATGAAGTCCTTTCCCCAGGGTCTGCGTATCAGATGAAAGGTGGCCTTTGGGGCTCTAAGGACTTCCAGTGTGCTCGTTGCCAGCAGCTTTAGTTTTTGAGAAAATCAGCCATGATTGCAAATTTCACACCGGGAACGATGCAGATGGCCAGGGCTAGTGGCCTCAAACTGACCCCATTTTCCACGGGGAAAATGAAGTCATGTCCCCAGGGTCTGGGTGTCAGATGAAAGGTGGCCTTTGGGGCTCTAAGGACTTGCAAGCTCCTACTTGCTGGCAGCTTTAGTTGTGGAGGAATCCAGCAAAGTTTGTAAATTTCTCACTGGGCACAGCCCTGTTGGCCAGGGCAAATGGCTGCAAATGGAGGCCATTTTCCATGGGGATAATGAAGTCATTGGCCCAGGGTCTGGGTGTCAGATGAAAGGTGGCATCTGGGGCCCTAAGGACTTACAGGGTCCTCGTGACCAGCAGCTTTACTTTTGGAGAAAATCAGCCACGTTTGCAAATTTCACACCGGGAACGATGCAGATTTTTCCATGGGAAAAATGTCTTTCCTCAGTGTCTCAGTACTATGTTCTAGGTGGCCTTGGAGGCTCTAAGGACTTACAGGATCCTAGTCGCTGCCAGCTTTACTTTAGGAAAAATCCAGCAAAGAGTTGGTAATTCCAGCTTGGCTCCCCTCTTTCTGCCAGGGTGAGTGGCTGCAAACGGAGGCCATTTCCCATGGGAAAATGAAGTCCTTTCCCCAGGTTCTGCGTATCAGACGAAAGGTGGCCTTTGGGGCTCTAAGGACATCCAGTGTGCTCGTTGCCAGCAGCTTTAGTTTTTGAGAAAATCAGCCATGATTGCAAATTTCACACCGGGAACGATGCTGATGGCCAGGGCAAGTGGCCTCAAACTGACCCCATTTTCCATGGGGAAAATGAAGTCCTTTCCCCAGGGTCTGGGTGTCAGATGAAAGGTGGCCTTTGGGGCTCTAAGGAGTTGCAGGGTCCTCCTTGCCAGCAGCTTTACTTTTGGAGAAAATCAGCCAAGTTTGCAAATTTCACACCGGGAACGCTGCTGATGGCCAGGGCAAGTGGCCTCAAACTGACCCCATTTTCCATGGGGAAAATGAAGTCCTTTCCCCAGGGTCTGGGTGTCAGATGAAAGGTGGCCTTTGGGGCTCTAAGGACTTGCAGGGTACTACTGATTGGCAGCTTTCGATTTGGAGCAATCCAGCAAAGATTGCAAATTTCTTGCTGGGCACAGCCCTGTTGGCCAGGGCAAATGGCCGGAAATGGAGGCCATTTTCTATGGGGATAATGAAGTCATTGGCCCAGGCTCTGGGTGTCAGATGAAAGGTGGCATCTGGGGCCCTAAGGAGTTGCAGGGTCCTCCTTGCCAGCAGCTTTACTTTTGGAGAAAATCAGCCATGATAGCAAATTTCACACCGGGAACGATGCAGATGGCCAGGGCGATTGGCCTCAAACTGACCCCATTTTCCATGGGGAAAATGAAGTCCTTTCCCCAGCGTCTGGGTGTCAGATGAAAGGTTGCCTTTGGGGCTCTTAGGACTTGCAAGCTCCTAGTTGCCGGCAGCTTTAGTTGTGGAGGAATCTAGCAATGTTTAAAAATTTCTCACTGGGCACTGCCCTGTTGGCCAGGGCAAATGGCTGCAAATGGAGGCCATTTTGCATGGGAAAAAGAAGTCCTTTCCCCAGGGTCTGCCTATCAGATGAAAGGTGGCCTTTGGGGCTCTAAGGACTTCCAGGGTCCTCGTTGCCAGCAGCTTTACTTTTGGAGAAAATCAGCCATGATAGCAAATTTCCCACCGGGAACGATGCAGATATCCAGGGCAAGTGGCCTCAAACTGATCCGATTTTCCATGGGGAAAATGAAGTCATGTCTCCAGGGTCTGGCTATCAGTGAAAGGTGGACTTTGGGGCTCTAAGGACTTCCGGGGTCCTCGTTCTGCCAGGGTGAGTGGCTGCAAACGGAGGCCATTTCCCATGGGAAAATGAAGTCCTTTCACCAGGTTCTGCGTATCAGATGAAAGGTGGACTTTGGGGCTCTAAGGACATCCAGTGTGCTCCTTGCCAGCAGCTTTACTTTTGGAGAAAATCAGCCAAGTTTCAAATTTCACACCGGGAACGATGCAGATGGCCAGGGCGAGTGGCCTCAAACTGACCCCATTTTCCACGGGGAAAATGAAGCCCTTTCCCCAGCGTCTGGGTGTCAGATGAAAGGTGGCCTTTGGGGCTCTAAGGACTTGTAGGGTACTACTTATTGGCAGCTTTCGATTTGGAGCAATCCAGCAAAGATTGCAAATTTCTTGCTGGGCACCACCCTCTTGGTCAGGGCGAGAGGCCAGAAATGGAGGCCATTTTCCATGGGGAAAAAGAAGTCATTGGCCCAGGGTCTGCGTATCAGATGAAAGGTGGCATCTGGGGCCCTAAGGAGTTGCAGGGTCCTCGTTGCCAGCAACTTTACTTTTGGAGAAAATCAGCCATGATAGCAAATTTCCCACCGGGAACGATGCAGATGGCCAGGGCTAGTGGCCTCAAACTGACTCCATTTTCCATGGGGAAAATGAAGTCATGTCCCCAGGGTCTGGGTGTCAGATGAAAGGTGGCCTTTTGGGCTCTAAGGACTTGCAAGCTCCTACTTGCTGGCAGCTTTAGTTGTGGAGGAATTCAGCAAAGATTGCAAATTTCTCACTGGGCACAGCCCTGTCGGCCAGGGCAAATGGCTGCAAATGGAGGCCATTTTCCATGGGGATAATGAAGTCATTGGCCCAGGGTCTGGGTGTCAGATGAAAGGTGGCATCTGGGGCCCTAAGGAGTTGCAGGGTCCTCCTTGCCAGCAGCTTTACTTTTGGAGAAAATCAGCCACATTTGCAAATTTCACACCGGGAACGATGCAGATGGCCCGGGCGAGTGGCCTCAAACTGACCCCATTTTCCATGGGGAAAATGAAGTCCTTTCCCCAGCGTCTGGGTGTCAGATGAAAGGTGGCCTTTGGGGCTCAAAGGACTTGTAGGGTACTACTTATTGGCAGCTTTCGATTTGGAGCAATCCAGCAAAGATTGCAAATTTCTTGCTGGGCACAGCCCTGTTGGCCAGGGCAAATGGCCGGAAATGGAGGCCATTTTCCATGGGGATAATGAAGTCATTGGCCCAGGGTCTGGGTGTCAGATGAAAGGTGGCATCTGGGGCCTTAAGGAGTTGCAGCGTCCTCCTTGCCAGCAGCTTTACTTTTGGAGAAAATCAGCCACGTTTGCAAATTTCCCACCGGGAACGATGCAGATGGCCAGGGCTAGTGGCCTCAAACTGACCCCAATTTCCCTGGGGTAAATGACGCCATGTCCCCAGGGTCTGGTTATCAGATGAAAGCTGGCCTTTGGGGAACTAAGGACTTTCAAGCTCCTAGTTGCCCACATCATTAGTTGTGGAGGAATCCAGCAAAGTGTAAAAATTTCTCACTGGGCACAGCCCTGTTGGCCAGGTCAAATGGCTGCAAATGGAGGCCATTTTGCATGGGAAAAAGATGTCCTTTCCCCAGGGTCTGGGTGTCAGATGAAAGGTGGCCTTTGGGGCTCTAAGGACTTGTAGGGTACTACTTATTGGCAGCTTTCGATTTGGAGCAATCCAGCAAAGATTGCAAATTTCTTGCTGGGCACCACCCTCTTGGTCAGGGCGAGAGGCCAGAAATGGAGGCCATTTTCCATGGGGAATATGAAGTCATTGGCCCAGGGTCTGGGTGTCAGATGAAAGGTGGCCTTTGGGGCTCTATGGACTTGCAAGCTCCTAGTTGCCAACAGCGTTAGTTCAGCAGGAATCCAGCAAAGTGTAAAAATTTCTCACTGGGCACTGCCCTGTTGGCCAGGGCAAATGGCTGCAAATGGAGGCCATTTCCCATGGGAAAATGAAGTCCTTTCCCCAGGGTCTGCGTATCAGATGAAAGGTGGCCTTTGGGGCTCTAAGGACTTCCAGTGTGCTCGTTGCCAGCAGCTTTAGTTTTTGAGAAAATCAGCCATGATTGCAAATTTCACAGAGGGAACGATGCAGATGGCCAGGGCTAGTGGCCTCAAACTGACCCCATTTTCCACGGGGAAAATGAAGTCATGTCCCCAGGGTCTGGGTGTCAGATGAAAGGTGGCCTTTGGGGCTCTAAGGACTTGCAAGCTCCTACTTGCTGGCAGCTTTAGTTGTGGAGGAATTCAGCAAAGATTGCAAATTTCTCACTGGGCACAGCCCTGTCGGCCAGGGCAAATGGCCGGAAATGGAGGCCATTTTCTATGGGGATAATGAAGTCATTGGCCCAGGGTCTGGGTGTCAGATGAAAGGTGGCATCTGGGGCCCTAAGGAGTTGCAGGGTCCTCCTTGCCAGCAGCTTTACTTTTGGAGAAAATCAGCCATGATTGCAAATTTCACACCGGGAACGATGCAGATGGCCAGGGCTAGTGGCCTCAAACTGACCCCATTTTCCACGGGGAAAATGAAGTCATGTCCCCAGGGTCTGGGTGTCAGATGAAAGGTGGCCTTTGGGGCTCTAAGGACTTGCAAGCTCCTACTTGCTGGCAGCTTTAGTTGTGGAGGAATCCAGCAAAGTTTGTAAATTTCTCACTGGGCACAGCCCTGTTGGCCAGGGCAAATGGCTGCAAATGGAGGCCATTTTCCATGGGGATAATGAAGTCATTGGCCCAGGGTCTGGGTGTCAGATGAAAGGTGGCATCTGGGGCCCTAAGGACTTACAGGGTCCTCGTGACCAGCAGCTTTACTTTTGGAGAAAATCAGCCACGTTTGCAAATTTCACACCGGGAACGATGCAGATTTTTCCATGGGAAAAATGTCTTTCCTCAGTGTCTCAGTACTATGTTCTAGGTGGCCTTGGAGGCTCTAAGGACTTACAGGATCCTAGTCGCTGCCAGCTTTACTTTAGGAAAAATCGAGCAAAGAGTTGGTAATTCCAGCTTGGCTCCCCTCTTTCTGCCAGGGTGAGTGGCTGCAAACGGAGGCCATTTCCCATGGGAAAATGAAGTCCTTTCCCCAGGTTCTGCGTATCAGACGAAAGGTGGCCTTTGGGGCTCTAAGGACATCCAGTGTGCTCATTGCCAGCAGCTTTAGTTTTTGAGAAAATCAGCCATGATTGCAAATTTCACACCGGGAACGATGCTGATGGCCAGGGCAAGTGGCCTCAAACTGACCCCATTTTCCATGGGGAAAATGAAGTCCTTTCCCCAGGGTCTGGGTGTCAGATGAAAGGTGGCCTTTGGGGCTCTAAGGAGTTGCAGGGTCCTCCTTGCCAGCAGCTTTACTTTTGGAGAAAATCAGCCAAGTTTGCAAATTTCACACCGGGAACGATGCTGATGGCCAGGGCAAGTGGCCTCAAACTGACCCCATTTTCCATGGGGAAAATGAAGTCCTTTCCCCAGGGTCTGGGTGTCAGATGAAAGGTGGCCTTTGGGGCTCTAAGGACTTGCAGGGTACTACTGATTGGCAGCTTTCGATTTGGAGCAATCCAGCAAAGATTGCAAATTTCTTGCTGGGCACAGCCCTGTTGGCCAGGGCAAATGGCCGGAAATGGAGGCCATTTTCCATGGGGATAATGAAGTCATTGGCCCAGGGTCTGGGTGTCAGATGAAAGGTGGCATCTGGGGCCCTAAGGAGTTGCAGGGTCCTCCTTGCCAGCAGCTTTACTTTTGGAGAAAATCAGCCATGATAGCAAATTTCACACCGGGAACGATGCAGATGGCCAGGGCGATTGGCCTCAAACTGACCCCATTTTCCATGGGGAAAATGAAGTCCTTTCCCCAGCGTCTGGGTGTCAGATGAAAGGTTGCCTTTGGGGCTCTTAGGACTTGCAAGCTCCTAGTTGCCGGCAGCTTTAGTTGTGGAGGAATCTAGCAATGTTTAAAAATTTCTCACTGGGCACTGCCCTGTTGGCCAGGGCAAATGGCTGCAAATGGAGGCCATTTTGCATGGGAAAAAGAAGTCCTTTCCCCAGGGTCTGCCTATCAGATGAAAGGTGGCCTTTGGGGCTCTAAGGACTTCCAGGGTCCTCGTTGCCAGCAGCTTTACTTTTGGAGAAAATCAGCCATGATAGCAAATTTCCCACCGGGAAGGATGCAGATATCCAGGGCAAGTGGCCTCAAACTGATCCGATTTTCCATGGGGAAAATGAAGTCATGTCTCCAGGGTCTGGCTATCAGTGAAAGGTGGACTTTGGGGCTCTAAGGACTTCCGGGGTCCTCGTTCTGCCAGGGTGAGTGGCTGCAAACGGAGGCCATTTCCCATGGGAAAATGAAGTCCTTTCACCAGGTTCTGCGTATCAGATGAAAGGTGGACTTTGGGGCTCTAAGGACATCCAGTGTGCTCCTTGCCAGCAGCTTTACTTTTGGAGAAAATCAGCCAAGTTTCAAATTTCACACCGGGAACGATGCAGATGGCCAGGGCGAGTGGCCTCAAACTGACCCCATTTTCCACGGGGAAAATGAAGCCCTTTCCCCAGCGTCTGGGTGTCAGATGAAAGGTGGCCTTTGGGGCTCTAAGGACTTGCAACCTCCTACTTGCTGGCAGCTTTAGTTGTGGAGGAATCCAGCAAAGTTTGTAAATTTCTCACTGGGCACAGCCCTGTTGGCCAGGGCAAATGGCTGCAAATGGAGGCCATTTTCCATGGGGATAATGAAGTCATTGGCCCAGGGTCTGCGTATCAGATGAAAGGTGGCCTTTGGGGCTCTAAGGACTGCCAGTGTGCTCGTTGCCAGCAGCTTTAGTTTTTGAGAAAATCAGCCATGATTGCAAATTTCACAGAGGGAACGATGCAGATGGCCAGGGCTAGTGGCCTCAAACTGACCCCATTTTCCACGGGGAAAATGAAGTCATGTCCCCAGGGTCTGGGTGTCAGATGAAAGGTGGCCTTTGGGGCTCAAAGGACTTGTAGGGTACTACTTATTGGCAGCTTTCGATTTGGAGCAATCCAGCAAAGATTGCAAATTTCTTGCTGGGCACAGCCCTGTTGGCCAGGGCAAATGGCCGGAAATGGAGGCCATTTTCCATGGGGATAATGAAGTCATTGGCCCAGGGTCTGGGTGTCAGATGAAAGGTGGCATCTGGGGCCTTAAGGAGTTGCAGCGTCCTCCTTGCCAGCAGCTTTACTTTTGGAGAAAATCAGCCACGTTTGCAAATTTCCCACCGGGAACGATGCAGATGGCCAGGGCTAGTGGCCTCAAACTGACCCCAATTTCCCTGGGGTAAATGACGCCATGTCCCCAGGGTCTGGTTATCAGATGAAAGCTGGCCTTTGGGGAACTAAGGACTTTCAAGCTCCTAGTTGCCCACATCATTAGTTGTGGAGGAATCCAGCAAAGTGTAAAAATTTCTCACTGGGCACAGCCCTGTTGGCCAGGTCAAATGGCTGCAAATGGAGGCCATTTTGCATGGGAAAAAGATGTCCTTTCCCCAGGGTCTGGGTGTCAGATGAAAGGTGGCCTTTGGGGCTCTAAGGACTTGTAGGGTACTACTTATTGGCAGCTTTCGATTTGGAGCAATCCAGCAAAGATTGCAAATTTCTTGCTGGGCACCACCCTCTTGGTCAGGGCGAGAGGCCAGAAATGGAGGCCATTTTCCATGGGGAATATGAAGTCATTGGCCCAGGGTCTGGGTGTCAGATGAAAGGTGGCCTTTGGGGCTCTATGGACTTGCAAGCTCCTAGTTGCCAACAGCGTTAGTTCAGCAGGAATCCAGCAAAGTGTAAAAATTTCTCACTGGGCACTGCCCTGTTGGCCAGGGCAAATGGCTGCAAATGGAGGCCATTTCCCATGGGAAAATGAAGTCCTTTCCCCAGGGTCTGCGTATCAGATGAAAGGTGGCCTTTGGGGCTCTAAGGACTTCCAGTGTGCTCGTTGCCAGCAGCTTTAGTTTTTGAGAAAATCAGCCATGATTGCAAATTTCACAGAGGGAACGATGCAGATGGCCAGGGCTAGTGGCCTCAAACTGACCCCATTTTCCACGGGGAAAATGAAGTCATGTCCCCAGGGTCTGGGTGTCAGATGAAAGGTGGCCTTTGGGGCTCTAAGGACTTGCAAGCTCCTACTTGCTGGCAGCTTTAGTTGTGGAGGAATTCAGCAAAGATTGCAAATTTCTCACTGGGCACAGCCCTGTCGGCCAGGGCAAATGGCCGGAAATGGAGGCCATTTTCTATGGGGATAATGAAGTCATTGGCCCAGGGTCTGGGTGTCAGATGAAAGGTGGCATCTGGGGCCCTAAGGAGTTGCAGGGTCCTCCTTGCCAGCAGCTTTACTTTTGGAGAAAATCAGCCATGATTGCAAATTTCACACCGGGAACGATGCAGATGGCCAGGGCTAGTGGCCTCAAACTGACCCCATTTTCCACGGGGAAAATGAAGTCATGTCCCCAGGGTCTGGGTGTCAGATGAAAGGTGGCCTTTGGGGCTCTAAGGACTTGCAAGCTCCTACTTGCTGGCAGCTTTAGTTGTGGAGGAATCCAGCAAAGTTTGTAAATTTCTCACTGGGCACAGCCCTGTTGGCCAGGGCAAATGGCTGCAAATGGAGGCCATTTTCCATGGGGATAATGAAGTCATTGGCCCAGGGTCTGGGTGTCAGATGAAAGGTGGCATCTGGGGCCCTAAGGACTTACAGGGTCCTCGTGACCAGCAGCTTTACTTTTGGAGAAAATCAGCCACGTTTGCAAATTTCACACCGGGAACGATGCAGATTTTTCCATGGGAAAAATGTCTTTCCTCAGTGTCTCAGTACTATGTTCTAGGTGGCCTTGGAGGCTCTAAGGACTTACAGGATCCTAGTCGCTGCCAGCTTTACTTTAGGAAAAATCGAGCAAAGAGTTGGTAATTCCAGCTTGGCTCCCCTCTTTCTGCCAGGGTGAGTGGCTGCAAACGGAGGCCATTTCCCATGGGAAAATGAAGTCCTTTCCCCAGGTTCTGCGTATCAGACGAAAGGTGGCCTTTGGGGCTCTAAGGACATCCAGTGTGCTCATTGCCAGCAGCTTTAGTTTTTGAGAAAATCAGCCATGATTGCAAATTTCACACCGGGAACGATGCTGATGGCCAGGGCAAGTGGCCTCAAACTGACCCCATTTTCCATGGGGAAAATGAAGTCCTTTCCCCAGGGTCTGGGTGTCAGATGAAAGGTGGCCTTTGGGGCTCTAAGGAGTTGCAGGGTCCTCCTTGCCAGCAGCTTTACTTTTGGAGAAAATCAGCCAAGTTTGCAAATTTCACACCGGGAACGATGCTGATGGCCAGGGCAAGTGGCCTCAAACTGACCCCATTTTCCATGGGGAAAATGAAGTCCTTTCCCCAGGGTCTGGGTGTCAGATGAAAGGTGGCCTTTGGGGCTCTAAGGACTTGCAGGGTACTACTGATTGGCAGCTTTCGATTTGGAGCAATCCAGCAAAGATTGCAAATTTCTTGCTGGGCACAGCCCTGTTGGCCAGGGCAAATGGCCGGAAATGGAGGCCATTTTCCATGGGGATAATGAAGTCATTGGCCCAGGGTCTGGGTGTCAGATGAAAGGTGGCATCTGGGGCCCTAAGGAGTTGCAGGGTCCTCCTTGCCAGCAGCTTTACTTTTGGAGAAAATCAGCCATGATAGCAAATTTCACACCGGGAACGATGCAGATGGCCAGGGCGATTGGCCTCAAACTGACCCCATTTTCCATGGGGAAAATGAAGTCCTTTCCCCAGCGTCTGGGTGTCAGATGAAAGGTTGCCTTTGGGGCTCTTAGGACTTGCAAGCTCCTAGTTGCCGGCAGCTTTAGTTGTGGAGGAATCTAGCAATGTTTAAAAATTTCTCACTGGGCACTGCCCTGTTGGCCAGGGCAAATGGCTGCAAATGGAGGCCATTTTGCATGGGAAAAAGAAGTCCTTTCCCCAGGGTCTGCCTATCAGATGAAAGGTGGCCTTTGGGGCTCTAAGGACTTCCAGGGTCCTCGTTGCCAGCAGCTTTACTTTTGGAGAAAATCAGCCATGATAGCAAATTTCCCACCGGGAAGGATGCAGATATCCAGGGCAAGTGGCCTCAAACTGATCCGATTTTCCATGGGGAAAATGAAGTCATGTCTCCAGGGTCTGGCTATCAGTGAAAGGTGGACTTTGGGGCTCTAAGGACTTCCGGGGTCCTCGTTCTGCCAGGGTGAGTGGCTGCAAACGGAGGCCATTTCCCATGGGAAAATGAAGTCCTTTCACCAGGTTCTGCGTATCAGATGAAAGGTGGACTTTGGGGCTCTAAGGACATCCAGTGTGCTCCTTGCCAGCAGCTTTACTTTTGGAGAAAATCAGCCAAGTTTCAAATTTCACACCGGGAACGATGCAGATGGCCAGGGCGAGTGGCCTCAAACTGACCCCATTTTCCACGGGGAAAATGAAGCCCTTTCCCCAGCGTCTGGGTGTCAGATGAAAGGTGGCCTTTGGGGCTCTAAGGACTTGCAACCTCCTACTTGCTGGCAGCTTTAGTTGTGGAGGAATCCAGCAAAGTTTGTAAATTTCTCACTGGGCACAGCCCTGTTGGCCAGGGCAAATGGCTGCAAATGGAGGCCATTTTCCATGGGGATAATGAAGTCATTGGCCCAGGGTCTGCGTATCAGATGAAAGGTGGCCTTTGGGGCTCTAAGGACTGCCAGTGTGCTCGTTGCCAGCAGCTTTAGTTTTTGAGAAAATCAGCCATGATTGCAAATTTCACACCGGGAACGATGCTGATGGCCAGGGCAAGTGGCCTCAAACTGACCCCATTTTCCATGGGGAAAATGAAGTCCTTTCCCCAGGGTCTGGGTGTCAGATGAAAGGTGGCCTTTGGGGCTCTAAGGAGTTGCAGGGTCCTCCTTGCCAGCAGCTTTACTTTTGGAGAAAATCAGCCACGTTTGCAAATTTCCCACCGGGAACGATGCTGATGGCCAGGGCAAGTGGCCTCAAACTGACCCCATTTTCCATGGGGAAAATGAAGTCCTTTCCCCAGGGTCTGGGTGTCAGATGAAAGGTGGCCTTTGGGGCTCTAAGGACTTGCAGGGTACTACTGATTGGCAGCTTTCGATTTGGAGCAATCCAGCAAAGATTGCAAATTTCTTGCTGGGCACAGCCCTGTTGGCCAGGGCAAATGGCCGGAAATGGAGGCCATTTTCCATGGGGATAATGAAGTCATTGGCCCAGGGTCTGGGTGTCAGATGAAAGGTGGCATCTGGGGCCCTAAGGAGTTGCAGGGTCCTCCTTGCCAGCAGCTTTACTTTTGGAGAAAATCAGCCATGATAGCAAATTTCACACCGGGAACGATGCAGATGGCCAGGGCGATTGGCCTCAAACTGACCCCATTTTCCATGGGGAAAATGAAGTCCTTTCCCCAGCGTCTGGGTGTCAGATGAAAGGTTGCCTTTGGGGCTCTTAGGACTTGCAAGCTCCTAGTTGCCGGCAGCTTTAGTTGTGGAGGAATCTAGCAATGTTTAAAAATTTCTCACTGGGCACTGCCCTGTTGGCCAGGGCAAATGGCTGCAAATGGAGGCCATTTTGCATGGGAAAAAGAAGTCCTTTCCCCAGGGTCTGCCTATCAGATGAAAGGTGGCCTTTGGGGCTCTAAGGACTTCCAGGGTCCTCGTTGCCAGCAGCTTTACTTTTGGAGAAAATCAGCCATGATAGCAAATTTCCCACCGGGAAGGATGCAGATATCCAGGGCAAGTGGCCTCAAACTGATCCGATTTTCCATGGGGAAAATGAAGTCATGTCTCCAGGGTCTGGCTATCAGTGAAAGGTGGACTTTGGGGCTCTAAGGACTTCCGGGGTCCTCGTTCTGCCAGGGTGAGTGGCTGCAAACGGAGGCCATTTCCCATGGGAAAATGAAGTCCTTTCCCCAGGGTCTGCGTATCAGATGAAAGGTGGACTTTGGGGCTCTAAGGACATCCAGTGTGCTCCTTGCCAGCAGCTTTACTTTTGGAGAAAATCAGCCAAGTTTCAAATTTCACACCGGGAACGATGCAGATGGCCAGGGCGAGTGGCCTCAAACTGACCCCATTTTCCACGGGGAAAATGAAGCCCTTTCCCCAGCGTCTGGGTGTCAGATGAAAGGTGGCCTTTGGGGCTCTAAGGACTTGCAACCTCCTACTTGCTGGCAGCTTTAGTTGTGGAGGAATCCAGCAAAGTTTGTAAATTTCTCACTGGGCACAGCCCTGTTGGCCAGGGCAAATGGCTGCAAATGGAGGCCATTTTCCATGGGGATAATGAAGTCATTGGCCCAGGGTCTGCGTATCAGATGAAAGGTGGCCTTTGGGGCTCTAAGGACTGCCAGTGTGCTCGTTGCCAGCAGCTTTAGTTTTTGAGAAAATCAGCCATGATTGCAAATTTCACACCGGGAACGATGCAGATGGCCAGGGCTAGTGGCCTCAAACTGACCCCATTTTCCACGGGGAAAATGAAGTCCTTTCCCCAGCGTCTGGGTGTCAGATGAAAGGTGGCCTTTGGGGCTCAAAGGACTTGTAGGGTACTACTTATTGGCAGCTTTCGATTTGGAGCAATCCAGCAAAGATTGCAAATTTCTTGCTGGGCACCACCCTCTTGGTCAGGGCGAGAGGCCAAAAATGGAGGCCATTTTCCATGGGGATAATGAAGTCATTGGCCCAGGGTCTGGGTGTCAGATGAATGGTGGCATCTGGGGCCTTAAGGAGTTGCAGCGTCCTCCTTGCCAGCAGCTTTACTTTTGGAGAAAATCAGCCACGTTTGCAAATTTCCCACCGGGAACGATGCAGATGGCCAGGGCTAGTGGCCTCAAACTGACCCCAATTTCCCTGGGGTAAATGACGCCATGTCCCCAGGGTCTGGTTATCAGATGAAAGCTGGCCTTTGGGGAACTAAGGACTTTCAAGCTCCTAGTTGCCCACATCATTAGTTGTGGAGGAATCCAGCAAAGTGTAAAAATTTCTCACTGGGCACAGCCCTGTTGGCCAGGTCAAATGGCTGCAAATGGAGGCCATTTTGCATGGGAAAAAGATGTCCTTTCCCCAGGGTCTGGGTGTCAGATGAAAGGTGGCCTTTGGGGCTCTAAGGACTTGTAGGGTACTACTTATTGGCAGCTTTCGATTTGGAGCAATCCAGCAAAGATTGCAAATTTCTTGCTGGGCACCACCCTCTTGGTCAGGGCGAGAGGCCAGAAATGGAGGCCATTTTCCATGGGGAATATGAAGTCATTGGCCCAGGGTCTGGGTGTCAGATGAAAGGTGGCCTTTGGGGCTCTATGGACTTGCAAGCTCCTAGTTGCCAACAGCGTTAGTTCAGCAGGAATCCAGCAAAGTGTAAAAATTTCTCACTGGGCACTGCCCTGTTGGCCAGGGCAAATGGCTGCAAATGGAGGCCATTTCCCATGGGAAAATGAAGTCCTTTCCCCAGGGTCTGCGTATCAGATGAAAGGTGGCCTTTGGGGCTCTAAGGACTTCCAGTGTGCTCGTTGCCAGCAGCTTTAGTTTTTGAGAAAATCAGCCATGATTGCAAATTTCACAGAGGGAACGATGCAGATGGCCAGGGCTAGTGGCCTCAAACTGACCCCATTTTCCACGGGGAAAATGAAGTCATGTCCCCAGGGTCTGGGTGTCAGATGAAAGGTGGCCTTTGGGGCTCAAAGGACTTGTAGGGTACTACTTATTGGCAGCTTTCGATTTGGAGCAATCCAGCAAAGATTGCAAATTTCTTGCTGGGCACAGCCCTGTTGGCCAGGGCAAATGGCCGGAAATGGAGGCCATTTTCCATGGGGATAATGAAGTCATTGGCCCAGGGTCTGGGTGTCAGATGAAAGGTGGCATCTGGGGCCTTAAGGAGTTGCAGCGTCCTCCTTGCCAGCAGCTTTACTTTTGGAGAAAATCAGCCACGTTTGCAAATTTCCCACCGGGAACGATGCAGATGGCCAGGGCTAGTGGCCTCAAACTGACCCCAATTTCCCTGGTGTAAATGACGCCATGTCCCCAGGGTCTGGTTATCAGATGAAAGCTGGCCTTTGGGGAACTAAGGACTTTCAAGCTCCTAGTTGCCCACATCATTAGTTGTGGAGGAATCCAGCAAAGTGTAAAAATTTCTCACTGGGCACAGCCCTGTTGGCCAGGTCAAATGGCTGCAAATGGAGGCCATTTTGCATGGGAAAAAGATGTCCTTTCCCCAGGGTCTGGGTGTCAGATGAAAGGTGGCCTTTGGGGCTCTAAGGACTTGTAGGGTACTACTTATTGGCAGCTTTCGATTTGGAGCAATCCAGCAAAGATTGCAAATTTCTTGCTGGGCACCACCCTCTTGGTCAGGGCGAGAGGCCAGAAATGGAGGCCATTTTCCATGGGGAATATGAAGTCATTGGCCCAGGGTCTGGGTGTCAGATGAAAGGTGGCCTTTGGGGCTCTATGGACTTGCAAGCTCCTAGTTGCCAACAGCGTTAGTTCAGCAGGAATCCAGCAAAGTGTAAAAATTTCTCACTGGGCACTGCCCTGTTGGCCAGGGCAAATGGCTGCAAATGGAGGCCATTTCCCATGGGAAAATGAAGTCCTTTCCCCAGGGTCTGCGTATCAGATGAAAGGTGGCCTTTGGGGCTCTAAGGACTTCCAGTGTGCTCGTTGCCAGCAGCTTTAGTTTTTGAGAAAATCAGCCATGATTGCAAATTTCACAGAGGGAACGATGCAGATGGCCAGGGCTAGTGGCCTCAAACTGACCCCATTTTCCACGGGGAAAATGAAGTCATGTCCCCAGGGTCTGGGTGTCAGATGAAAGGTGGCCTTTGGGGCTCTAAGGACTTGCAAGCTCCTACTTGCTGGCAGCTTTAGTTGTGGAGGAATTCAGCAAAGATTGCAAATTTCTCACTGGGCACAGCCCTGTCGGCCAGGGCAAATGGCCGGAAATGGAGGCCATTTTCTATGGGGATAATGAAGTCATTGGCCCAGGGTCTGGGTGTCAGATGAAAGGTGGCATCTGGGGCCCTAAGGAGTTGCAGGGTCCTCCTTGCCAGCAGCTTTACTTTTGGAGAAAATCAGCCATGATTGCAAATTTCACACCGGGAACGATGCAGATGGCCAGGGCTAGTGGCCTCAAACTGACCCCATTTTCCACGGGGAAAATGAAGTCATGTCCCCAGGGTCTGGGTGTCAGATGAAAGGTGGCCTTTGGGGCTCTAAGGACTTGCAAGCTCCTACTTGCTGGCAGCTTTAGTTGTGGAGGAATCCAGCAAAGTTTGTAAATTTCTCACTGGGCACAGCCCTGTTGGCCAGGGCAAATGGCTGCAAATGGAGGCCATTTTCCATGGGGATAATGAAGTCATTGGCCCAGGGTCTGGGTGTCAGATGAAAGGTGGCATCTGGGGCCCTAAGGACTTACAGGGTCCTCGTGACCAGCAGCTTTACTTTTGGAGAAAATCAGCCACGTTTGCAAATTTCACACCGGGAACGATGCAGATTTTTCCATGGGAAAAATGTCTTTCCTCAGTGTCTCAGTACTATGTTCTAGGTGGCCT
The DNA here is from genome assembly GCF_051311805.1 of Agelaius phoeniceus. Lineage (NCBI taxonomy): Eukaryota > Metazoa > Chordata > Aves > Passeriformes > Icteridae > Agelaius > Agelaius phoeniceus. The sequence continues at coordinate 20,828,278 of NC_135277.1, forward strand.
TGGAGGCTCTAAGGACTTACAGGATCCTAGTCGCTGCCAGCTTTACTTTAGGAAAAATCGAGCAAAGAGTTGGTAATTCCAGCTTGGCTCCCCTCTTTCTGCCAGGGTGAGTGGCTGCAAACGGAGGCCATTTCCCATGGGAAAATGAAGTCCTTTCCCCAGGTTCTGCGTATCAGACGAAAGGTGGCCTTTGGGGCTCTAAGGACATCCAGTGTGCTCATTGCCAGCAGCTTTAGTTTTTGAGAAAATCAGCCATGATTGCAAATTTCACACCGGGAACGATGCTGATGGCCAGGGCAAGTGGCCTCAAACTGACCCCATTTTCCATGGGGAAAATGAAGTCCTTTCCCCAGGGTCTGGGTGTCAGATGAAAGGTGGCCTTTGGGGCTCTAAGGAGTTGCAGGGTCCTCCTTGCCAGCAGCTTTACTTTTGGAGAAAATCAGCCAAGTTTGCAAATTTCACACCGGGAACGATGCTGATGGCCAGGGCAAGTGGCCTCAAACTGACCCCATTTTCCATGGGGAAAATGAAGTCCTTTCCCCAGGGTCTGGGTGTCAGATGAAAGGTGGCCTTTGGGGCTCTAAGGACTTGCAGGGTACTACTGATTGGCAGCTTTCGATTTGGAGCAATCCAGCAAAGATTGCAAATTTCTTGCTGGGCACAGCCCTGTTGGCCAGGGCAAATGGCCGGAAATGGAGGCCATTTTCCATGGGGATAATGAAGTCATTGGCCCAGGGTCTGGGTGTCAGATGAAAGGTGGCATCTGGGGCCCTAAGGAGTTGCAGGGTCCTCCTTGCCAGCAGCTTTACTTTTGGAGAAAATCAGCCATGATAGCAAATTTCACACCGGGAACGATGCAGATGGCCAGGGCGATTGGCCTCAAACTGACCCCATTTTCCATGGGGAAAATGAAGTCCTTTCCCCAGCGTCTGGGTGTCAGATGAAAGGTTGCCTTTGGGGCTCTTAGGACTTGCAAGCTCCTAGTTGCCGGCAGCTTTAGTTGTGGAGGAATCTAGCAATGTTTAAAAATTTCTCACTGGGCACTGCCCTGTTGGCCAGGGCAAATGGCTGCAAATGGAGGCCATTTTGCATGGGAAAAAGAAGTCCTTTCCCCAGGGTCTGCCTATCAGATGAAAGGTGGCCTTTGGGGCTCTAAGGACTTCCAGGGTCCTCGTTGCCAGCAGCTTTACTTTTGGAGAAAATCAGCCATGATAGCAAATTTCCCACCGGGAAGGATGCAGATATCCAGGGCAAGTGGCCTCAAACTGATCCGATTTTCCATGGGGAAAATGAAGTCATGTCTCCAGGGTCTGGCTATCAGTGAAAGGTGGACTTTGGGGCTCTAAGGACTTCCGGGGTCCTCGTTCTGCCAGGGTGAGTGGCTGCAAACGGAGGCCATTTCCCATGGGAAAATGAAGTCCTTTCACCAGGTTCTGCGTATCAGATGAAAGGTGGACTTTGGGGCTCTAAGGACATCCAGTGTGCTCCTTGCCAGCAGCTTTACTTTTGGAGAAAATCAGCCAAGTTTCAAATTTCACACCGGGAACGATGCAGATGGCCAGGGCGAGTGGCCTCAAACTGACCCCATTTTCCACGGGGAAAATGAAGCCCTTTCCCCAGCGTCTGGGTGTCAGATGAAAGGTGGCCTTTGGGGCTCTAAGGACTTGCAACCTCCTACTTGCTGGCAGCTTTAGTTGTGGAGGAATCCAGCAAAGTTTGTAAATTTCTCACTGGGCACAGCCCTGTTGGCCAGGGCAAATGGCTGCAAATGGAGGCCATTTTCCATGGGGATAATGAAGTCATTGGCCCAGGGTCTGCGTATCAGATGAAAGGTGGCCTTTGGGGCTCTAAGGACTGCCAGTGTGCTCGTTGCCAGCAGCTTTAGTTTTTGAGAAAATCAGCCATGATTGCAAATTTCACACCGGGAACGATGCAGATGGCCAGGGCTAGTGGCCTCAAACTGACCCCATTTTCCACGGGGAAAATGAAGTCCTTTCCCCAGCGTCTGGGTGTCAGATGAAAGGTGGCCTTTGGGGCTCAAAGGACTTGTAGGGTACTACTTATTGGCAGCTTTCGATTTGGAGCAATCCAGCAAAGATTGCAAATTTCTTGCTGGGCACCACCCTCTTGGTCAGGGCGAGAGGCCAAAAATGGAGGCCATTTTCCATGGGGATAATGAAGTCATTGGCCCAGGGTCTGGGTGTCAGATGAAAGGTGGCATCTGGGGCCTTAAGGAGTTGCAGCGTCCTCCTTGCCAGCAGCTTTACTTTTGGAGAAAATCAGCCACGTTTGCAAATTTCCCACCGGGAACGATGCAGATGGCCAGGGCTAGTGGCCTCAAACTGACCCCAATTTCCCTGGGGTAAATGACGCCATGTCCCCAGGGTCTGGTTATCAGATGAAAGCTGGCCTTTGGGGAACTAAGGACTTTCAAGCTCCTAGTTGCCCACATCATTAGTTGTGGAGGAATCCAGCAAAGTGTAAAAATTTCTCACTGGGCACAGCCCTGTTGGCCAGGTCAAATGGCTGCAAATGGAGGCCATTTTGCATGGGAAAAAGATGTCCTTTCCCCAGGGTCTGGGTGTCAGATGAAAGGTGGCCTTTGGGGCTCTAAGGACTTGTAGGGTACTACTTATTGGCAGCTTTCGATTTGGAGCAATCCAGCAAAGATTGCAAATTTCTTGCTGGGCACCACCCTCTTGGTCAGGGCGAGAGGCCAGAAATGGAGGCCATTTTCCATGGGGAATATGAAGTCATTGGCCCAGGGTCTGGGTGTCAGATGAAAGGTGGCCTTTGGGGCTCTATGGACTTGCAAGCTCCTAGTTGCCAACAGCGTTAGTTCAGCAGGAATCCAGCAAAGTGTAAAAATTTCTCACTGGGCACTGCCCTGTTGGCCAGGGCAAATGGCTGCAAATGGAGGCCATTTCCCATGGGAAAATGAAGTCCTTTCCCCAGGGTCTGCGTATCAGATGAAAGGTGGCCTTTGGGGCTCTAAGGACTTCCAGTGTGCTCGTTGCCAGCAGCTTTAGTTTTTGAGAAAATCAGCCATGATTGCAAATTTCACAGAGGGAACGATGCAGATGGCCAGGGCTAGTGGCCTCAAACTGACCCCATTTTCCACGGGGAAAATGAAGTCATGTCCCCAGGGTCTGGGTGTCAGATGAAAGGTGGCCTTTGGGGCTCTAAGGACTTGCAAGCTCCTACTTGCTGGCAGCTTTAGTTGTGGAGGAATTCAGCAAAGATTGCAAATTTCTCACTGGGCACAGCCCTGTCGGCCAGGGCAAATGGCCGGAAATGGAGGCCATTTTCTATGGGGATAATGAAGTCATTGGCCCAGGGTCTGGGTGTCAGATGAAAGGTGGCATCTGGGGCCCTAAGGAGTTGCAGGGTCCTCCTTGCCAGCAGCTTTACTTTTGGAGAAAATCAGCCATGATTGCAAATTTCACACCGGGAACGATGCAGATGGCCAGGGCTAGTGGCCTCAAACTGACCCCATTTTCCACGGGGAAAATGAAGTCATGTCCCCAGGGTCTGGGTGTCAGATGAAAGGTGGCCTTTGGGGCTCTAAGGACTTGCAAGCTCCTACTTGCTGGCAGCTTTAGTTGTGGAGGAATCCAGCAAAGTTTGTAAATTTCTCACTGGGCACAGCCCTGTTGGCCAGGGCAAATGGCTGCAAATGGAGGCCATTTTCCATGGGGATAATGAAGTCATTGGCCCAGGGTCTGGGTGTCAGATGAAAGGTGGCATCTGGGGCCCTAAGGACTTACAGGGTCCTCGTGACCAGCAGCTTTACTTTTGGAGAAAATCAGCCACGTTTGCAAATTTCACACCGGGAACGATGCAGATTTTTCCATGGGAAAAATGTCTTTCCTCAGTGTCTCAGTACTATGTTCTAGGTGGCCTTGGAGGCTCTAAGGACTTACAGGATCCTAGTCGCTGCCAGCTTTACTTTAGGAAAAATCGAGCAAAGAGTTGGTAATTCCAGCTTGGCTCCCCTCTTTCTGCCAGGGTGAGTGGCTGCAAACGGAGGCCATTTCCCATGGGAAAATGAAGTCCTTTCCCCAGGTTCTGCGTATCAGACGAAAGGTGGCCTTTGGGGCTCTAAGGACATCCAGTGTGCTCATTGCCAGCAGCTTTAGTTTTTGAGAAAATCAGCCATGATTGCAAATTTCACACCGGGAACGATGCTGATGGCCAGGGCAAGTGGCCTCAAACTGACCCCATTTTCCATGGGGAAAATGAAGTCCTTTCCCCAGGGTCTGGGTGTCAGATGAAAGGTGGCCTTTGGGGCTCTAAGGAGTTGCAGGGTCCTCCTTGCCAGCAGCTTTACTTTTGGAGAAAATCAGCCAAGTTTGCAAATTTCACACCGGGAACGATGCTGATGGCCAGGGCAAGTGGCCTCAAACTGACCCCATTTTCCATGGGGAAAATGAAGTCCTTTCCCCAGGGTCTGGGTGTCAGATGAAAGGTGGCCTTTGGGGCTCTAAGGACTTGCAGGGTACTACTGATTGGCAGCTTTCGATTTGGAGCAATCCAGCAAAGATTGCAAATTTCTTGCTGGGCACAGCCCTGTTGGCCAGGGCAAATGGCCGGAAATGGAGGCCATTTTCCATGGGGATAATGAAGTCATTGGCCCAGGGTCTGGGTGTCAGATGAAAGGTGGCATCTGGGGCCCTAAGGAGTTGCAGGGTCCTCCTTGCCAGCAGCTTTACTTTTGGAGAAAATCAGCCATGATAGCAAATTTCACACCGGGAACGATGCAGATGGCCAGGGCGATTGGCCTCAAACTGACCCCATTTTCCATGGGGAAAATGAAGTCCTTTCCCCAGCGTCTGGGTGTCAGATGAAAGGTTGCCTTTGGGGCTCTTAGGACTTGCAAGCTCCTAGTTGCCGGCAGCTTTAGTTGTGGAGGAATCTAGCAATGTTTAAAAATTTCTCACTGGGCACTGCCCTGTTGGCCAGGGCAAATGGCTGCAAATGGAGGCCATTTTGCATGGGAAAAAGAAGTCCTTTCCCCAGGGTCTGCCTATCAGATGAAAGGTGGCCTTTGGGGCTCTAAGGACTTCCAGGGTCCTCGTTGCCAGCAGCTTTACTTTTGGAGAAAATCAGCCATGATAGCAAATTTCCCACCGGGAAGGATGCAGATATCCAGGGCAAGTGGCCTCAAACTGATCCGATTTTCCATGGGGAAAATGAAGTCATGTCTCCAGGGTCTGGCTATCAGTGAAAGGTGGACTTTGGGGCTCTAAGGACTTCCGGGGTCCTCGTTCTGCCAGGGTGAGTGGCTGCAAACGGAGGCCATTTCCCATGGGAAAATGAAGTCCTTTCACCAGGTTCTGCGTATCAGATGAAAGGTGGACTTTGGGGCTCTAAGGACATCCAGTGTGCTCCTTGCCAGCAGCTTTACTTTTGGAGAAAATCAGCCAAGTTTCAAATTTCACACCGGGAACGATGCAGATGGCCAGGGCGAGTGGCCTCAAACTGACCCCATTTTCCACGGGGAAAATGAAGCCCTTTCCCCAGCGTCTGGGTGTCAGATGAAAGGTGGCCTTTGGGGCTCTAAGGACTTGCAACCTCCTACTTGCTGGCAGCTTTAGTTGTGGAGGAATCCAGCAAAGTTTGTAAATTTCTCACTGGGCACAGCCCTGTTGGCCAGGGCAAATGGCTGCAAATGGAGGCCATTTTCCATGGGGATAATGAAGTCATTGGCCCAGGGTCTGCGTATCAGATGAAAGGTGGCCTTTGGGGCTCTAAGGACTGCCAGTGTGCTCGTTGCCAGCAGCTTTAGTTTTTGAGAAAATCAGCCATGATTGCAAATTTCACACCGGGAACGATGCAGATGGCCAGGGCTAGTGGCCTCAAACTGACCCCATTTTCCACGGGGAAAATGAAGTCCTTTCCCCAGCGTCTGGGTGTCAGATGAAAGGTGGCCTTTGGGGCTCAAAGGACTTGTAGGGTACTACTTATTGGCAGCTTTCGATTTGGAGCAATCCAGCAAAGATTGCAAATTTCTTGCTGGGCACCACCCTCTTGGTCAGGGCGAGAGGCCAAAAATGGAGGCCATTTTCCATGGGGATAATGAAGTCATTGGCCCAGGGTCTGGGTGTCAGATGAAAGGTGGCATCTGGGGCCTTAAGGAGTTGCAGCGTCCTCCTTGCCAGCAGCTTTACTTTTGGAGAAAATCAGCCACGTTTGCAAATTTCCCACCGGGAACGATGCAGATGGCCAGGGCTAGTGGCCTCAAACTGACCCCAATTTCCCTGGGGTAAATGACGCCATGTCCCCAGGGTCTGGTTATCAGATGAAAGCTGGCCTTTGGGGAACTAAGGACTTTCAAGCTCCTAGTTGCCCACATCATTAGTTGTGGAGGAATCCAGCAAAGTGTAAAAATTTCTCACTGGGCACAGCCCTGTTGGCCAGGTCAAATGGCTGCAAATGGAGGCCATTTTGCATGGGAAAAAGATGTCCTTTCCCCAGGGTCTGGGTGTCAGATGAAAGGTGGCCTTTGGGGCTCTAAGGACTTGTAGGGTACTACTTATTGGCAGCTTTCGATTTGGAGCAATCCAGCAAAGATTGCAAATTTCTTGCTGGGCACCACCCTCTTGGTCAGGGCGAGAGGCCAGAAATGGAGGCCATTTTCCATGGGGAATATGAAGTCATTGGCCCAGGGTCTGGGTGTCAGATGAAAGGTGGCCTTTGGGGCTCTATGGACTTGCAAGCTCCTAGTTGCCAACAGCGTTAGTTCAGCAGGAATCCAGCAAAGTGTAAAAATTTCTCACTGGGCACTGCCCTGTTGGCCAGGGCAAATGGCTGCAAATGGAGGCCATTTCCCATGGGAAAATGAAGTCCTTTCCCCAGGGTCTGCGTATCAGATGAAAGGTGGCCTTTGGGGCTCTAAGGACTTCCAGTGTGCTCGTTGCCAGCAGCTTTAGTTTTTGAGAAAATCAGCCATGATTGCAAATTTCACAGAGGGAACGATGCAGATGGCCAGGGCTAGTGGCCTCAAACTGACCCCATTTTCCACGGGGAAAATGAAGTCATGTCCCCAGGGTCTGGGTGTCAGATGAAAGGTGGCCTTTGGGGCTCTAAGGACTTGCAAGCTCCTACTTGCTGGCAGCTTTAGTTGTGGAGGAATTCAGCAAAGATTGCAAATTTCTCACTGGGCACAGCCCTGTCGGCCAGGGCAAATGGCCGGAAATGGAGGCCATTTTCTATGGGGATAATGAAGTCATTGGCCCAGGGTCTGGGTGTCAGATGAAAGGTGGCATCTGGGGCCCTAAGGAGTTGCAGGGTCCTCCTTGCCAGCAGCTTTACTTTTGGAGAAAATCAGCCATGATTGCAAATTTCACACCGGGAACGATGCAGATGGCCAGGGCTAGTGGCCTCAAACTGACCCCATTTTCCACGGGGAAAATGAAGTCATGTCCCCAGGGTCTGGGTGTCAGATGAAAGGTGGCCTTTGGGGCTCTAAGGACTTGCAAGCTCCTACTTGCTGGCAGCTTTAGTTGTGGAGGAATCCAGCAAAGTTTGTAAATTTCTCACTGGGCACAGCCCTGTTGGCCAGGGCAAATGGCTGCAAATGGAGGCCATTTTCCATGGGGATAATGAAGTCATTGGCCCAGGGTCTGGGTGTCAGATGAAAGGTGGCATCTGGGGCCCTAAGGACTTACAGGGTCCTCGTGACCAGCAGCTTTACTTTTGGAGAAAATCAGCCACGTTTGCAAATTTCACACCGGGAACGATGCAGATTTTTCCATGGGAAAAATGTCTTTCCTCAGTGTCTCAGTACTATGTTCTAGGTGGCCTTGGAGGCTCTAAGGACTTACAGGATCCTAGTCGCTGCCAGCTTTACTTTAGGAAAAATCGAGCAAAGAGTTGGTAATTCCAGCTTGGCTCCCCTCTTTCTGCCAGGGTGAGTGGCTGCAAACGGAGGCCATTTCCCATGGGAAAATGAAGTCCTTTCCCCAGGTTCTGCGTATCAGACGAAAGGTGGCCTTTGGGGCTCTAAGGACATCCAGTGTGCTCATTGCCAGCAGCTTTAGTTTTTGAGAAAATCAGCCATGATTGCAAATTTCACACCGGGAACGATGCTGATGGCCAGGGCAAGTGGCCTCAAACTGACCCCATTTTCCATGGGGAAAATGAAGTCCTTTCCCCAGGGTCTGGGTGTCAGATGAAAGGTGGCCTTTGGGGCTCTAAGGAGTTGCAGGGTCCTCCTTGCCAGCAGCTTTACTTTTGGAGAAAATCAGCCAAGTTTGCAAATTTCACACCGGGAACGCTGCTGATGGCCAGGGCAAGTGGCCTCAAACTGACCCCATTTTCCATGGGGAAAATGAAGTCCTTTCCCCAGGGTCTGGGTGTCAGATGAAAGGTGGCCTTTGGGGCTCTAAGGACTTGCAGGGTACTACTGATTGGCAGCTTTCGATTTGGAGCAATCCAGCAAAGATTGCAAATTTCTTGCTGGGCACAGCCCTGTTGGCCAGGGCAAATGGCCGGAAATGGAGGCCATTTTCCATGGGGATAATGAAGTCATTGGCCCAGGGTCTGGGTGTCAGATGAAAGGTGGCATCTGGGGCCCTAAGGAGTTGCAGGGTCCTCCTTGCCAGCAGCTTTACTTTTGGAGAAAATCAGCCATGATAGCAAATTTCACACCGGGAACGATGCAGATGGCCAGGGCGATTGGCCTCAAACTGACCCCATTTTCCATGGGGAAAATGAAGTCCTTTCCCCAGCGTCTGGGTGTCAGATGAAAGGTTGCCTTTGGGGCTCTTAGGACTTGCAAGCTCCTAGTTGCCGGCAGCTTTAGTTGTGGAGGAATCTAGCAATGTTTAAAAATTTCTCACTGGGCACTGCCCTGTTGGCCAGGGCAAATGGCTGCAAATGGAGGCCATTTTGCATGGGAAAAAGAAGTCCTTTCCCCAGGGTCTGCCTATCAGATGAAAGGTGGCCTTTGGGGCTCTAAGGACTTCCAGGGTCCTCGTTGCCAGCAGCTTTACTTTTGGAGAAAATCAGCCATGATAGCAAATTTCCCACCGGGAAGGATGCAGATATCCAGGGCAAGTGGCCTCAAACTGATCCGATTTTCCATGGGGAAAATGAAGTCATGTCTCCAGGGTCTGGCTATCAGTGAAAGGTGGACTTTGGGGCTCTAAGGACTTCCGGGGTCCTCGTTCTGCCAGGGTGAGTGGCTGCAAACGGAGGCCATTTCCCATGGGAAAATGAAGTCCTTTCACCAGGTTCTGCGTATCAGATGAAAGGTGGACTTTGGGGCTCTAAGGACATCCAGTGTGCTCCTTGCCAGCAGCTTTACTTTTGGAGAAAATCAGCCAAGTTTCAAATTTCACACCGGGAACGATGCAGATGGCCAGGGCGAGTGGCCTCAAACTGACCCCATTTTCCACGGGGAAAATGAAGCCCTTTCCCCAGCGTCTGGGTGTCAGATGAAAGGTGGCCTTTGGGGCTCTAAGGACTTGCAACCTCCTACTTGCTGGCAGCTTTAGTTGTGGAGGAATCCAGCAAAGTTTGTAAATTTCTCACTGGGCACAGCCCTGTTGGCCAGGGCAAATGGCTGCAAATGGAGGCCATTTTCCATGGGGATAATGAAGTCATTGGCCCAGGGTCTGCGTATCAGATGAAAGGTGGCCTTTGGGGCTCTAAGGACTGCCAGTGTGCTCGTTGCCAGCAGCTTTAGTTTTTGAGAAAATCAGCCATGATTGCAAATTTCACACCGGGAACGATGCAGATGGCCAGGGCTAGTGGCCTCAAACTGACCCCATTTTCCACGGGGAAAATGAAGTCATGTCCCCAGGGTCTGGGTGTCAGATGAAAGGTGGCCTTTGGGGCTCTAAGGACTTGCAAGCTCCTACTTGCTGGCAGCTTTAGTTGTGGAGGAATCCAGCAAAGTTTGTAAATTTCTCACTGGGCACAGCCCTGTTGGCCAGGGCAAATGGCTGCAAATGGAGGCCATTTTCCATGGGGATAATGAAGTCATTGGCCCAGGGTCTGGGTGTCAGATGAAAGGTGGCATCTGGGGCCCTAAGGACTTACAGGGTCCTCGTTACCAGCAGCTTTACTTTTGGAGAAAATCAGCCACGTTTGCAAATTTCACACCGGGAACGATGCAGATTTTTCCATGGGAAAAATGTCTTTCCTCAGTGTCTCAGTACTATGTTCTAGGTGGCCTTGGAGGCTCTAAGGACTTACAGGATCCTAGTCGCTGCCAGCTTTACTTTAGGAAAAATCCAGCAAAGAGTTGATAATTCCAGCTTGGCTCCCCTCTTTCTGCCAGGGTGAGTGGCTGCAAACGGAGGCCATTTCCCATGGGAAAATGAAGTCCTTTCCCCGGGGTCTGGGTGTCAGATGAAAGGTGGCCTTTGGGGCCCTAAGGAGTTGCAGGGTCCTCCTTGCCAGCAGCTTTACTTTTGGAGAAAATCAGCCAAGTTTGCAAATTTCACACCGGGAACGATGCTGATGGCCAGGGCAAGTGGCCTCAAACTGACCCCATTTTCCATGGGGAAAATGAAGTCATGTCCCCAGGGTCTGGGTGTCAGATGAAAGGTGGCCTTTGGGGCTCTAAGGACTTGCAGGGTACTACTGATTGGCAGCTTTCGATTTGGAGCAATCCAGCAAAGATTGCAAATTTCTTGCTGGGCACAGCCCTGTTGGCCAGGGCAAATGGCCGCAAATGGAAGCCATTTTCCATGGGGATAATGAAGTCATTGGCCCAGGGTCTGGGTGTCAGATGAAAGGTGGCATCTGGGGCCCTAAGGAGTTGCAGGGTCCTCCTTGCCAGCAGCTTTACTTTTGGAGAAAATCAGCCATGATAGCAAATTTCACACCGGGAACGATGCAGATGGCCAGGGCGATTGGCCTCAAACTGACCCCATTTTCCATGGGGAAAATGAAGTCCTTTCCCCAGCGTCTGGGTGTCAGATGAAAGGTTGCCTTTGGGGCTCTTAGGACTTGCAAGCTCCTAGTTGCCGGCAGCTTTAGTTGTGGAGGAATCTAGCAATGTTTAAAAATTTCTCACTGGGCACTGCCCTGTTGGCCAGGGCAAATGGCTGCAAATGGAGGCCATTTTGCATGGGAAAAAGAAGTCCTTTCCCCAGGGTCTGCCTATCAGATGAAAGGTGGCCTTTGGGGCTCTAAGAACTTCCGGGGTCCTCGTTCCCAGCAGCTTTACTTCTGGAGAAAATCAGCCATGATAGCAAATTTCCCACCGGGAAGGATGCAGATATCCAGGGCAAGTGGCCTCAAACTGATCCGATTTTCCATGGGGAAAATGAAGTCAGGTCTCCAGGGTCTGGCTATCAGTGAAAGGTGGACTTTGGGGCTCTAAGGACTTCCGGGGTCCTCGTTCTGCCAGGGTGAGTGGCTGCAAACGGAGGCCATTTCCCATGGGAAAATGAAGTCCTTTCACCAGGTTCTGCGTATCAGATGAAAGGTGGACTTTGGGGCTCTAAGGACATCCAGTGTGCTCCTTGCCAGCAGCTTTACTTTTGGAGAAAATCAGCCAAGTTTCAAATTTCACACCGGGAACGATGCAGATGGCCAGGGCGGGTGGCCTCAAACTGACCCCATTTTCCACGGGGAAAATGAAGCCCTTTCCCCAGCGTCTGGGTGTCAGATGAAAGGTGGCCTTTGGGGCTCTAAGGACTTGTAGGGTACTACTTATTGGCAGCTTTAGATTTGGAGCAATCCAGCAAAGATTGCAAATTTCTTACTGGGCACCACCCTCTTGGTCAGGGCGAGACGCCAGAAATGGAGGCCATTTTCCATGGGGAAAAAGAAGTCATTGGCCCAGGGTCTGCGTATCAGATGAAAGGTGGCATCTGGGGCCCTAAGGAGTTGCAGGGTCCTCGTTGCCAGCAACTTTACTTTTGGAGAAAATCAGCCATGACAGCAAATTTCCCACCGGGAACGATGCAGATGGCCAGGGCTAGTGGCCTCAAACTGACTCCATTTTCCATGGGGAAAATGAAGTCATGTCCCCAGGGTCTGGGTGTCAGATGAAAGGTGGCCTTTTGGGCTCTAAGGACTTGCAAGCTCCTACTTGCTGGCAGCTTTAGTTGTGGAGGAATCCAGCAAAGATTGCAAATTTCTCACTGGGCACAGCCCTGTCGGCCAGGGCAAATGGCTGCAAATGGAGGCCATTTTCCATGGGGATAATGAAGTCATTGGCCCAGGGTCTGGGTGTCAGATGAAAGGTGGCATCTGGGGCCCTAAGGAGTTGCAGCGTCCTCCTTGCCAGCAGCTTTACTTTTGGAGAAAATCAGCCACATTTGCAAATTTCACACCGGGAACGATGCAGATGGCCCGGGCGAGTGGCCTCAAACTGACCCCATTTTCCATGGGGAAAATGAAGTCCTTTCCCCAGCGTCTGGGTGTCAGATGAAAGGTGGCCTTTGGGGCTCAAAGGACTTGTAGGGTACTACTTATTGGCAGCTTTCGATTTGGAGCAATCCAGCAAAGATTGCAAATTTCTTGCTGGGCAGCACCCTCTTGGTCAGGGCGAGAGGCCAAAAATGGAGGCCATTTTCCATGGGGAAAATGAAGTCATTGGCCCAGGGTCTGGGTGTCAGATGAAAGGTGGCATCTGGGGCCTTACGGAGTGCAGGGTCCTCCTTGCCAGCAGCTTTACTTTTGGAGAAAATCAGCCACGTTTGCAAATTTCCCACCGGGAACGATGCAGATGGCCAGGGCTAGTGGCCTCAAACTGACCCCAATTTCCCTGGGGTAAATGACGCCATGTCCCCAGGGTCGGGTTATCAGATGAAAGCTGGCCTTTGGGGAACTAAGGACTTTCAAGCTCCTAGTTGCCCACATCATTAGTTGTGGAGGAATCCAGCAAAGTGTAAAAATTTCTCACTGGGCACAGCCCTGTTGGCCAGGTCAAATGGCTGCAAATGGAGGCCATTTTGCATGGGAAAAAGATGTCCTTTCCCCAGGGTCTGGGTGTCAGATGAAAGGTGGCCTTTGGGGCTCTAAGGACTTGTAGGGTACTACTTATTGGCAGCTTTCGATTTGGAGCAATCCAGCAAAGATTGCAAATTTCTTGCTGGGCACCACCCTCTTGGTCAGGGCGAGAGGCCAGAAATGGAGGCCATTTTCCATGGGGAATATGAAGTCATTGGCCCAGGGTCTGGGTGTCAGATGAAAGGTGGCCTTTGGGGCTCTATGGACTTGCAAGCTCCTAGTTGCCAACAGCGTTAGTTCAGCAGGAATCCAGCAAAGTGTAAAAATTTCTCACTGGGCACTGCCCTGTTGGCCAGGGCAAATGGCTGCAAATGGAGGCCATTTCCCATGGGAAAATGAAGTCCTTTCCCCAGGGTCTGCGTATCAGATGAAAGGTGGCCTTTGGGGCTCTAAGGACTTCCAGTGTGCTCGTTGCCAGCAGCTTTAGTTTTTGAGAAAATCAGCCATGATTGCAAATTTCACAGAGGGAACGATGCAGATGGCCAGGGCTAGTGGCCTCAAACTGACCCCATTTTCCACGGGGAAAATGAAGTCATGTCCCCAGGGTCTGGGTGTCAGATGAAAGGTGGCCTTTGGGGCTCTAAGGACTTGCAAGCTCCTACTTGCTGGCAGCTTTAGTTGTGGAGGAATCCAGCAAAGTTTGTAAATTCCTCACTGGGCACAGCCCTGTTGGCCAGGGCAAATGGCTGCAAATGGAGGCCATTTTCCATGGGGATAATGAAGTCATTGGCCCAGGGTCTGGGTGTCAGATGAAAGGTGGCATCTGGGGCCCTAAGGACTTACAGGGTCCTCGTGACCAGCAGCTTTACTTTTGGAGAAAATCAGCCACGTTTGCAAATTTCACACCGGGAACGATGCAGATTTTTCCATGGGAAAAATGTCTTTCCTCAGTGTCTCAGTACTATGTTCTAGGTGGCCTTGGAGGCTCTAAGGACTTACAGGATCCTAGTCGCTGCCAGCTTTACTTTAGGAAAAATCCAGCAAAGAGTTGGTAATTCCAGCTTGGCTCCCCTCTTTCTGCCAGGGTGAGTGGCTGCAAACGGAGGCCATTTCCCATGGGAAAATGAAGTCCTTTCACCAGGTTCTGCGTATCAGATGAAAGGTGGACTTTGGGGCTCTAAGGACATCCAGTGTGCTCCTTGCCAGCAGCTTTACTTTTGGAGAAAATCAGCCAAGTTTCAAATTTCACACCGGGAACGATGCAGATGGCCAGGGCGAGTGGCCTCAAACTGACCCCATTTTCCACGGGGAAAATGAAGTCATGTCCCCAGGGTCTGGGTGTCAGATGAAAGGTGGCCTTTGGGGCTCTAAGGACTTGCAAGCTCCTACTTGCTGGCAGCTTTAGTTGTGGAGGAATTCAGCAAAGATTGCAAATTTCTCACTGGGCACAGCCCTGTCGGCCAGGGCAAATGGCTGCAAATGGAGGCCATTTTCCATGGGGATAATGAAGTCATTGGCCCAGGGTCTGGGTGTCAGATGAAAGGTGGCATCTGGGGCCCTAAGGAGTTGCAGCGTCCTCCTTGCCAGCAGCTTTACTTTTGGAGAAAATCAGCCACATTTGCAAATTTCACACCGGGAACGATGCAGATGGCCCGGGCGAGTGGCCTCAAACTGACCCCATTTTCCATGGGGAAAATGAAGTCCTTTCCCCAGCGTCTGGGTGTCAGATGAAAGGTGGCCTTTGGGGCTCAAAGGACTTGTAGGGTACTACTTATTGGCAGCTTTCGATTTGGAGCAATCCAGCAAAGATTGCAAATTTCTTGCTGGGCACCACCCTCTTGGTCAGGGCGAGAGGCCAAAAATGGAGGCCATTTTCCATGGGGAAAATGAAGTCATTGGCCCAGGGTCTGGGTGTCAGATGAAAGGTGGCATCTGGGGCCTTACGGAGTGCAGGGTCCTCCTTGCCAGCAGCTTTACTTTTGGAGAAAATCAGCCACGTTTGCAAATTTCCCACCGGGAACGATGCAGATGGCCAGGGCTAGTGGCCTCAAACTGACCCCAATTTCCCTGGGGTAAATGACGCCATGTCCCCAGGGTCTGGTTATCAGATGAAAGCTGGCCTTTGGGGAACTAAGGACTTTCAAGCTCCTAGTTGCCCACATCATTAGTTGTGGAGGAATCCAGCAAAGTGTAAAAATTTCTCACTGGGCACAGCCCTGTTGGCCAGGTCAAATGGCTGCAAATGGAGGCCATTTTGCATGGGAAAAAGATGTCCTTTCCCCAGGGTCTGGCTGTCAGATGAAAGGTGGCCTTTGGGGCTCTAAGGACTTGTAGGGTGCTACTTATTTGCAGCTTTCGATTTGGAGCAATCCAGCAAAGATTGCAAATTTCTTGCTGGGCACCACCCTCTTGGTCAGGGCGAGAGGCCAGAAATGGAGGCCATTTTCCATGGGGAATATGAAGTCATTGGCCCAGGGTCTGGGTGTCAGATGAAAGGTGGCCTTTGGGGCTCTATGGACTTGCAAGCTCCTAGTTGCCAACAGCGTTAGTTCAGCAGGAATCCAGCAAAGTGTAAAAATTTCTCACTGGGCACTGCCCTGTTGGCCAGGGCAAATGGCTGCAAATGGAGGCCATTTCCCATGGGAAAATGAAGTCCTTTCCCCAGGGTCTGCGTATCAGATGAAAGGTGGCCTTTGGGGCTCTAAGGACTTCCAGTGTGCTCGTTGCCAGCAGCTTTAGTTTTTGAGAAAATCAGCCATGATTGCAAATTTCACAGAGGGAACGATGCAGATGGCCAGGGCTAGTGGCCTCAAACTGACCCCATTTTCCACGGGGAAAATGAAGTCATGTCCCCAGGGTCTGGGTGTCAGATGAAAGGTGGCCTTTGGGGCTCTAAGGACTTGCAAGCTCCTACTTGCTGGCAGCTTTAGTTGTGGAGGAATCCAGCAAAGTTTGTAAATTTCTCACTGGGCACAGCCCTGTTGGCCAGGGCAAATGGCTGCAAATGGAGGCCATTTTCCATGGGGATAATGAAGTCATTGGCCCAGGGTCTGGGTGTCAGATGAAAGGTGGCATCTGGGGCCCTAAGGACTTACAGGGTCCTCGTGACCAGCAGCTTTACTTTTGGAGAAAATCAGCCACGTTTGCAAATTTCACACCGGGAACGATGCAGATTTTTCCATGGGAAAAATGTCTTTCCTCAGTGTCTCAGTACTATGTTCTAGGTGGCCTTGGAGGCTCTAAGGACTTACAGGATCCTAGTCGCTGCCAGCTTTACTTTAGGAAAAATCCAGCAAAGAGTTGGTAATTCCAGCTTGGCTCCCCTCTTTCTGCCAGGGTGAGTGGCTGCAAACGGAGGCCATTTCCCATGGGAAAATGAAGTCCTTTCCCCAGGTTCTGCGTATCAGACGAAAGGTGGCCTTTGGGGCTCTAAGGACATCCAGTGTGCTCGTTGCCAGCAGCTTTAGTTTTTGAGAAAATCAGCCATGATTGCAAATTTCACACCGGGAACGATGCTGATGGCCAGGGCAAGTGGCCTCAAACTGACCCCATTTTCCATGGGGAAAATGAAGTCCTTTCCCCAGGGTCTGGGTGTCAGATGAAAGGTGGCCTTTGGGGCTCTAAGGAGTTGCAGGGTCCTCCTTGCCAGCAGCTTTACTTTTGGAGAAAATCAGCCAAGTTTGCAAATTTCACACCGGGAACGATGCTGATGGCCAGGGCAAGTGGCCTCAAACTGACCCCATTTTCCATGGGGAAAATGAAGTCCTTTCCCCAGGGTCTGGGTGTCAGATGAAAGGTGGCCTTTGGGGCTCTAAGGACTTGCAGGGTACTACTGATTGGCAGCTTTCGATTTGGAGCAATCCAGCAAAGATTGCAAATTTCTTGCTGGGCACAGCCCTGTTGGCCAGGGCAAATGGCCGGAAATGGAGGCCATTTTCCATGGGGATAATGAAGTCATTGGCCCAGGGTCTGGGTGTCAGATGAAAGGTGGCATCTGGGGCCCTAAGGAGTTGCAGGGTCCTCCTTGCCAGCAGCTTTACTTTTGGAGAAAATCAGCCATGATAGCAAATTTCACACCGGGAACGATGCAGATGGCCAGGGCGATTGGCCTCAAACTGACCCCATTTTCCATGGGGAAAATGAAGTCCTTTCCCCAGCGTCTGGGTGTCAGATGAAAGGTTGCCTTTGGGGCTCTTAGGACTTGCAAGCTCCTAGTTGCCGGCAGCTTTAGTTGTGGAGGAATCTAGCAATGTTTAAAAATTTCTCACTGGGCACTGCCCTGTTGGCCAGGGCAAATGGCTGCAAATGGAGGCCATTTTGCATGGGAAAAAGAAGTCCTTTCCCCAGGGTCTGCCTATCAGATGAAAGGTGGCCTTTGGGGCTCTAAGGACTTCCAGGGTCCTCGTTGCCAGCAGCTTTACTTTTGGAGAAAATCAGCCATGATAGCAAATTTCCCACCGGGAACGATGCAGATATCCAGGGCAAGTGGCCTCAAACTGATCCGATTTTCCATGGGGAAAATGAAGTCATGTCTCCAGGGTCTGGCTATCAGTGAAAGGTGGACTTTGGGGCTCTAAGGACTTCCGGGGTCCTCGTTCTGCCAGGGTGAGTGGCTGCAAACGGAGGCCATTACCCATGGGAAAATGAAGTCCTTTCACCAGGTTCTGCGTATCAGATGAAAGGTGGACTTTGGGGCTCTAAGGACATCCAGTGTGCTCCTTGCCAGCAGCTTTACTTTTGGAGAAAATCAGCCATGATTGCAAATTTCACACCGGGAACGATGCAGATGGCCAGGGCTAGTGGCCTCAAACTGACCCCATTTTCCACGGGGAAAATGAAGCCCTTTCCCCAGCGTCTGGGTGTCAGATGAAAGGTGGCCTTTGGGGCTCTAAGGACTTGTAGGGTACTACTTATTGGCAGCTTTAGATTTGGAGCAATCCAGCAAAGATTGCAAATTTCTTGCTGGGCACCACCCTCTTGGTCAGGGCGAGAGGCCAGAAATGGAGGCCATTTTCCATGGGGATAATGAAGTCATTGGCCCAGGGTCTGCGTATCAGATGAAAGGTGGCATCTGGGGCCCTAAGGAGTTGCAGGGTCCTCGTTGCCAGCAACTTTACTTTTGGAGAAAATCAGCCATGATAGCAAATTTCCCACCGGGAACGATGCAGATGGCCAGGGCTAGTGGCCTCAAACTGACTCCATTTTCCATGGGGAAAATGAAGTCATGTCACCAGTGTCTGGGTGTCAGATGAAAGGTGGCCTTTGGGGCTCTAAGGACTTGCAAGCTCCTACTTGCTGGCAGCTTTAGTTGTGGAGGAATCCAGCAAAGATTGCAAATTTCTCACTGGGCACAGCCCTGTTGGCCAGGTCAAATGGCTGCAAATGGAGGCCATTTTGCATGGGAAAAAGATGTCCTTTCCCCAGGGTCTGGGTGTCAGATGAAAGGTGGCCTTTGGGGCTCTAAGGACTTGTAGGGTACTACTTATTGGCAGCTTTCGATTTGGAGCAATCCAGCAAAGATTGCAAATTTCTTGCTGGGCACCACCCTCTTGGTCAGGGCGAGAGGCCAGAAATGGAGGCCATTTTCCATGGGGAATATGAAGTCATTGGCCCAGGGTCTGGGTGTCAGATGAAAGGTGGCCTTTGGGGCTCTATGGACTTGCAAGCTCCTAGTTGCCAACAGCGTTAGTTCAGCAGGAATCCAGCAAAGTGTAAAAATTTCTCACTGGGCACTGCCCTGTTGGCCAGGGCAAATGGCTGCAAATGGAGGCCATTTCCCATGGGAAAATGAAGTCCTTTCCCCAGGGTCTGCGTATCAGATGAAAGGTGGCCTTTGGGGCTCTAAGGACTTCCAGTGTGCTCGTTGCCAGCAGCTTTAGTTTTTGAGAAAATCAGCCATGATTGCAAATTTCACACCGGGAACGATGCAGATGGCCAGGGCTAGTGGCCTCAAACTGACCCCATTTTCCACGGGGAAAATGAAGTCATGTCCCCAGGGTCTGGGTGTCAGATGAAAGGTGGCCTTTGGGGCTCTAAGGACTTGCAAGCTCCTACTTGCTGGCAGCTTTAGTTGTGGAGGAATCCAGCAAAGTTTGTAAATTTCTCACTGGGCACAGCCCTGTTGGCCAGGGCAAATGGCTGCAAATGGAGGCCATTTTCCATGGGGATAATGAAGTCATTGGCCCAGGGTCTGGGTGTCAGATGAAAGGTGGCATCTGGGGCCCTAAGGACTTACAGGGTCCTCGTGACCAGCAGCTTTACTTTTGGAGAAAATCAGCCACGTTTGCAAATTTCACACCGGGAACGATGCAGATTTTTCCATGGGAAAAATGTCTTTCCTCAGTGTCTCAGTACTATGTTCTAGGTGGCCTTGGAGGCTCTAAGGACTTACAGGATCCTAGTCGCTGCCAGCTTTACTTTAGGAAAAATCGAGCAAAGAGTTGGTAATTCCAGCTTGGCTCCCCTCTTTCTGCCAGGGTGAGTGGCTGCAAACGGAGGCCATTTCCCATTGGAAAAAGAAGTCCTTTCCCCGGGGTCTGGGTGTCAGATGAAAGGTGGCCTTTGGGGCTCTAAGGACTTGCAGGGTACTACTGATTGGCAGCTTTCGATTTGGAGCAATCCAGCAAAGATTGCAAATTTCTTGCTGGGCACCACCCTCTTGGTCAGGGCGAGAGGCCAGAAATGGAGGCCATTTTCCATGGGGAAAATGAAGTCATTGGCCCAGGGTCTGCGTATCAGATGAAAGGTGGCCTTTGGGGCTCTAAGGAGTTGCAGGGTCCTCCTTGCCAGCAGCTTTACTTTTGGAGAAAATCAGCCAAGTTTGCAAATTTCACACCGGGAACGATGCTGATGGCCAGGGCAAGTGGCCTCAAACTGACCCCATTTTCCATGGGGAAAATGAAGTCCTTTCCCCAGCGTCTGGGTGTCAGATGAAAGGTGGCCTTTGGGGCTCTAAGGACTTGCAGGGTACTACTGATTGGCAGCTTTCGATTTGGAGCAATCCAGCAAAGATTGCAAATTTCTTGCTGGGCACAGCCCTGTTGGCCAGGGCAAATGGCCGCAAATGGAAGCCATTTTCCATGGGGATAATGAAGTCATTGGCCCAGGGTCTGGGTGTCAGATGAAAGGTGGCATCTGGGGCCCTAAGGAGTTGCAGGGTCCTCCTTGCCAGCAGCTTTACTTTTGGAGAAAATCAGCCATGATAGCAAATTTCACACCGGGAACGATGCAGATGGCCAGGGCGATTGGCCTCAAACTGACCCCATTTTCCATGGGGAAAATGAAGTCCTTTCCCCAGCGTCTGGGTGTCAGATGAAAGGTTGCCTTTGGGGCTCTTAGGACTTGCAAGCTCCTAGTTGCCGGCAGCTTTAGTTGTGGAGGAATCTAGCAATGTTTAAAAATTACTCACTGGGCACTGCCCTGTTGGCCAGGGCAAATGGCTGCAAATGGAGGCCATTTTGCATGGGAAAAAGAAGTCCTTTCCCCAGGGTCTGCCTATCAGATGAAAGGTGGCCTTTGGGGCTCTAAGGACTTCCAGGGTCCTCGTTCCCAGCAGCTTTACTTTTGGAGAAAATCAGCCACGTTTGCAAATTTCCCACCGGGAACGATGCAGATATCCAGGGCAAGTGGCCTCAAACTGATCCGATTTTCCATGGGGAAAATGAAGTCATGTCTCCAGGGTCTGGCTATCAGTGAAAGGTGGACTTTGGGGCTCTAAGGACTTCCGGGGTCCTCGTTCTGCCAGGGTGAGTGGCTGCAAACGGAGGCCATTTCCCATGGGAAAATGAAGTCCTTTCCCCAGGTTCTACGTATCAGATGAAAGGTGGACTTTGGGGCTCTAAGGACATCCAGGGTGCTCCTTGCCAGCAGCTTTACTTTTGGAGAAAATCAGCCAAGTTTCAAATTTCACACCGGGAACGATGCAGATGGCCAGGGCTAGTGGCCTCAAACTGACCCCATTTTCCACGGGGAAAATGAAGCCCTTTCCCCAGCGTCTGGGTGTCAGATGAAAGGTGGCCTTTGGGGCTCTAAGGACTTGTAGGGTACTACTTATTGGCAGCTTTCGATTTGGAGCAATCCAGCAAAGATTGCAAATTTCTTGCTGGGCACCACCCTCTTGGTCAGGGCGAGAGGCCAGAAATGGAGGCCATTTTCCATGGGGATAATGAAGTCATTGGCCCAGGGTCTGCGTATCAGATGAAAGGTGGCATCTGGGGCCCTAAGGAGTTGCAGGGTCCTCGTTGCCAGCAACTTTACTTTTGGAGAAAATCAGCCATGATAGCAAATTTCCCACCGGGAACGATGCAGATGGCCAGGGCTAGTGGCCTCAAACTGACTCCATTTTCCATGGGGAAAATGAAGTCATGTCACCAGGGTCTGGGTGTCAGATGAAAGGTGGCCTTTTGGGCTCTAAGGACTTGCAAGCTCCTACTTGCTGGCAGCTTTAGTTGTGGAGGAATCCAGCAAAGATTGCAAATTTCTCACTGGGCACAGCCCTGTCGGCCAGGGCAAATGGCTGCAAATGGAGGCCATTTTCCATGGGGATAATGAAGTCATTGGCCCAGGGTCTGGGTGTCAGATGAAAGGTGGCATCTGGGGCCCTAAGGAGTTGCAGCGTCCTCCTTGCCAGCAGCTTTACTTTTGGAGAAAATCAGCCACATTTGCAAATTTCACACCGGGAACGATGCAGATGGCCCGGGCGAGTGGCCTCAAACTGACCCCATTTTCCATGGGGAAAATGAAGTCCTTTCCCCAGCGTCTGGTTGTCAGATGAAAGGTGGCCTTTGGGGCTCTAAGGACTTGTAGGGTACTACTTATTGGCAGCTTTCGATTTGGAGCAATCCAGCAAAGATTGCAAATTTCTTGCTGGGCACCACCCTCTTGGTCAGGGTGAGAGGCCAAAAATGGAGGCCATTTTCCATGGGGAAAATGAAGTCATTGGCCCAGGGTCTGGGTGTCAGATGAAAGGTGGCATCTGGGGCCTTAAGGAGTTGCAGCGTCCTCCTTGCCAGCAGCTTTACTTTTGGAGAAAATCAGCCACGTTTGCAAATTTCCCACCGGGAACGATGCAGATGGCCAGGGCTAGTGGCCTCAAACTGACCCCAATTTCCCTGGGGTAAATGACGCCATGTCCCCAGGGTCTGGTTATCAGATGAAAGCTGGCCTTTGGGGAACTAAGGACTTTCAAGCTCCTAGTTGCCCACATCATTAGTTGTGGAGGAATCCAGCAAAGTGTAAAAATTTCTCACTGGGCACAGCCCTGTTGGCCAGGTCAAATGGCTGCAAATGGAGGCCATTTTGCATGGGAAAAAGATGTCCTTTCCCCAGGGTCTGGGTGTCAGATGAAAGGTGGCCTTTGGGGCTCTAAGGACTTGTAGGGTACTACTTATTGGCAGCTTTCGATTTGGAGCAATCCAGCAAAGATTGCAAATTTCTTGCTGGGCACCACCCTCTTGGTCAGGGCGAGAGGCCAGAAATGGAGGCCATTTTCCATGGGGAATATGAAGTCATTGGCCCAGGGTCTGGGTGTCAGATGAAAGGTGGCCTTTGGGGCTCTATGGACTTGCAAGCTCCTAGTTGCCAACAGCGTTAGTTCAGCAGGAATCCAGCAAAGTGTAAAAATTTCTCACTGGGCACTGCCCTGTTGGCCAGGGCAAATGGCTGCAAATGGAGGCCATTTCCCATGGGAAAATGAAGTCCTTTCCCCAGGGTCTGCGTATCAGATGAAAGGTGGCCTTTGGGGCTCTAAGGACTTCCAGTGTGCTCGTTGCCAGCAGCTTTAGTTTTTGAGAAAATCAGCCATGATAGCAAATTTCACACCGGGAACGATGCAGATGGCCAGGGCTAGTGGCCTCAAACTGACCCCATTTTCCACGGGGAAAATGAAGTCATGTCCCCAGGGTCTGGGTGTCAGATGAAAGGTGGCCTTTGGGGCTCTAAGGACTTGCAAGCTCCTACTTGCTGGCAGCTTTAGTTGTGGAGGAATCCAGCAAAGTTTGTAAATTTCTCACTGGGCACAGCCCTGTTGGCCAGGGCAAATGGCTGCAAATGGAGGCCATTTTCCATGGGGATAATGAAGTCATTGGCCCAGGGTCTGGGTGTCAGATGAACGGTGGCATCTGGGGCCCTAAGGACTTACAGGGTCCTCGTGACCAGCAGCTTTACTTTTGGAGAAAATCAGCCACGTTTGCAAATTTCACACCGGGAACGATGCAGATTTTTCCATGGGAAAAATGTCTTTCCTCAGTGTCTCAGTACTATGTTCTAGGTGGCCTTGGAGGCTCTAAGGACTTACAGGATCCTAGTCGCTGCCAGCTTTACTTTAGGAAAAATCCAGCAAAGAGTTGGTAATTCCAGCTTGGCTCCCCTCTTTCTGCCAGGGTGAGTGGCTGCAAACGGAGGCCATTTCCCATTGGAAAAAGAAGTCCTTTCCCCGGGGTCTGGGTGTCAGATGAAAGGTGGCCTTTGGGGCTCTAAGGACTTGCAGGGTACTACTGATTGGCAGCTTTCGATTTGGAGCAATCCAGCAAAGATTGCAAATTTCTTGCTGGGCACCACCCTCTTGGTCAGGGCGAGAGGCCAGAAATGGAGGCCATTTTCCATGGGGAAAATGAAGTCATTGGCCCAGGGTCTGCGTATCAGATGAAAGGTGGCCTTTGGGGCTCTAAGGAGTTGCAGGGTCCTCCTTGCCAGCAGCTTTACTTTTGGAGAAAATCAGCCAAGTTTGCAAATTTCACACCGGGAACGATGCTGATGGCCAGGGCAAGTGGCCTCAAACTGACCCCATTTTCCATGGGGAAAATGAAGTCCTTTCCCCAGGGTCTGGGTGTCAGATGAAAGGTGGCCTTTGGGGCTCTAAGGACTTGCAGGGTACTACTGATTGGCAGCTTTCGATTTGGAGCAATCCAGCAAAGATTG
The DNA here is from genome assembly GCF_051311805.1 of Agelaius phoeniceus. NCBI lineage: Eukaryota > Metazoa > Chordata > Aves > Passeriformes > Icteridae > Agelaius > Agelaius phoeniceus. Next base: position 20,852,110 of record NC_135277.1, read on the forward strand.
CAAATTTCTTGCTGGGCACAGCCCTGTTGGCCAGGGCAAATGGCCGCAAATGGAAGCCATTTTCCATGGGGATAATGAAGTCATTGGCCCAGGGTCTGGGTGTCAGATGAAAGGTGGCATCTGGGGCCCTAAGGAGTTGCAGGGTCCTCCTTGCCAGCAGCTTTACTTTTGGAGAAAATCAGCCATGATAGCAAATTTCACACCGGGAACGATGCAGATGGCCAGGGCGATTGGCCTCAAACTGACCCCATTTTCCATGGGGAAAATGAAGTCCTTTCCCCAGCGTCTGGGTGTCAGATGAAAGGTTGCCTTTGGGGCTCTTAGGACTTGCAAGCTCCTAGTTGCCGGCAGCTTTAGTTGTGGAGGAATCTAGCAATGTTTAAAAATTACTCACTGGGCACTGCCCTGTTGGCCAGGGCAAATGGCTGCAAATGGAGGCCATTTTGCATGGGAAAAAGAAGTCCTTTCCCCAGGGTCTGCCTATCAGATGAAAGGTGGCCTTTGGGGCTCTAAGGACTTCCAGGGTCCTCGTTCCCAGCAGCTTTACTTCTGGAGAAAATCAGCCACGTTTGCAAATTTCCCACCGGGAACGATGCAGATATCCAGGGCAAGTGGCCTCAAACTGATCCGATTTTCCATGGGGAAAATGAAGTCATGTCTCCAGGGTCTGGCTATCAGTGAAAGGTGGACTTTGGGGCTCTAAGGACTTCCGGGGTCCTCGTTCTGCCAGGGTGAGTGGCTGAAAATGGAGGCCATTTCCCATGGGAAAATGAAGTCCTTTCACCAGGTTCTGCGTATCAGATGAAAGGTGGACTTTGGGGCTCTAAGGACATCCAGTGTGCTCCTTGCCAGCAGCTTTACTTTTGGAGAAAATCAGCCAAGTTTCAAATTTCACACCGGGAACGATGCAGATGGCCAGGGCTAGTGGCCTCAAACTGACCCCATTTTCCACGGGGAAAATGAAGCCCTTTCCCCAGCGTCTGGGTGTCAGATGAAAGGTGGCCTTTGGGGCTCTAAGGACTTGTAGGGTACTACTTATTGGCAGCTTTCGATTTGGAGCAATCCAGCAAAGATTGCAAATTTCTTGCTGGGCACCACCCTCTTGGTCAGGGCGAGAGGCCAGAAATGGAGGCCATTTTCCATGGGGAAAAAGAAGTCATTGGCCCAGGGTCTGCGTATCAGATGAAAGGTGGCATCTGGGGCCCTAAGGAGTTGCAGGGTCCTCGTTGCCAGCAACTTTACTTTTGGAGAAAATCAGCCATGATAGCAAATTTCCCACCGGGAACGATGCAGATGGCCAGGGCTAGTGGCATCAAACTGACTCCATTTTCCATGGGGAAAATGAAGTCATGTCCCCAGGGTCTGGGTGTCAGATGAAAGGTGGCCTTTGGGGCTCTAAGGACTTGCAAGCTCCTACTTGCTGGCAGCTTTAGTTGTGGAGGAATCCAGCAAAGTTTGTAAATTTCTCACTGGGCACAGCCCTGTTGGCCAGGGCAAATGGCTGCAAATGGAGGCCATTTTCCATGGGGATAATGAAGTCATTGGCCCAGGGTCTGGGTGTCAGATGAAAGGTGGCATCTGGGGCCCTAAGGAGTTGCAGCGTCCTCCTTGCCAGCAGCTTTACTTTTGGAGAAAATCAGCCACATTTGCAAATTTCACACCGGGAACGATGCAGATGGCCAGGGCGAGTGGCCTCAAACTGACCCCATTTTCCATGGGGAAAATGAAGTCCTTTCCCCAGCGTCTGGGTGTCAGACGAAAAGTGGCCTTTGGGGCTCAAAGGACTTGTAGGGTACTACTTATTGGCAGCTTTCGATTTGGAGCAATCCAGCAAAGATTGCAAATTTCTTGCTGGGCACCACCCTCTTGGTCAGGGCGAGAGGCCAAAAATGGAGGCCATTTTCCATGGGGAAAATGAAGTCATTGGCCCAGGGTCTGGGTGTCAGATGAAAGGTGGCATCTGGGGCCTTACGGAGTGCAGGGTCCTCCTTGCCAGCAGCTTTACTTTTGGAGAAAATCAGCCACGTTTGCAAATTTCCCACCGGGAACGATGCAGATGGCCAGGGCTAGTGGCCTCAAACTGACCCCAATTTCCCTGGGGTAAATGACGCCATGTCCCCAGGGTCTGGTTATCAGATGAAAGCTGGCCTTTGGGGAACTAAGGACTTTCAAGCTCCTAGTTGCCCACATCATTAGTTGTGGAGGAATCCAGCAAAGTGTAAAAATTTCTCACTGGGCACAGCCCTGTTGGCCAGGTCAAATGGCTGCAAATGGAGGCCATTTTGCATGGGAAAAAGATGTCCTTTCCCCAGGGTCTGGGTGTCAGATGAAAGGTGGCCTTTGGGGCTCTAAGGACTTGCAGGGTACTACTTATTGGCAGCTTTCGATTTGGAGCAATCCAGCAAAGATTGTAAATCTCTTGCTGGGCACCACCCTCTTGGTCAGGGCGAGAGGCCAGAAATGGAGGCCATTTTCCATGGGGAATATGAAGTCATTGGCCCAGGCTCTGGGTGTCAGATGAAAGGTGGCGTCTGGGGCTCTAAGGACTTGCAGGGTCCTAGTTGCTGGCAGCTTTCGTTCTGGAAGGATCCAGCACAGTTTGTAGATTCCTGGCTTGGCACTGCCCTGCCTGCCAGGCCAAGTGGCCACAAATGAAGGCCGTTTTCCATGGGAAAAAGATGTCCTTTCCCCAGGGTCTCAGTAATATGTTCAAGGTGGCGTTTGAGGCTCTAAGGACTTCCAGGGCCCTAGTTGCTGGCAGCTTTTCTTTTGGAAAAATCCAGCAACGATCGCATCATTCTAGCTAGGCTCCCACTTTCTGCCGGGGTGAGTGGCTGCCAAGGGAGGCCATTTGCCATGGGAAAAAGAAGTCCTTTCCCAAGGGTCTGGGTGTCAGATGAAAGGTGGCCTTTGGGGCTCTAAGGACTTGTAGGGTACTACTTACTGGCTAGAGTAGAGGAAATGGATTCTATTTGAATATCTGTCTAGAGGCTTTGCCCCACAGGTCCTGGTTGTCCTTGATGGGCTGCAGCTGTGAGCATTGAAGAGAACTGGGATAAAAGGGGGCGGCTTAGCCATTCAGGGAGAGCCTTGAAGGAGCCCTGAACTGGGAAAGAACAGCATGCAGAAGAAAGCGTCTGTGCTGTGAAGATCTGCAGCCATAAGAACACACCGAGGAGGTATGGACTTTAGCAATCTGAGAACAGCATGATGGGACTCTAGAGAAATAGAACAACAACAAGTGGCAGCTTTCGATTTGGAGCAATCCAGCAAAGCTTGCAAATTTCTTGCTGGGCACCACCCTCTTGGTCAGGGCGAGTGGCCAGAAATGGAGGCCATTTTCCATGGGGAAAACGAAGTCATTGGCCCAGGCTCTGGGTGTCAGATGAAAGGTGGCATCTGGGGCTGTAAGGACTTGCAGGGTCCTAGTTGCTGGCAGCTTTCGTTCTGGAAGGATCCAGCACAGTTTGTAGATTCCTGGCTTGGCACTGCCCTGCCTGCCAGGCCAAGTGGCCACAAATGAAGGCCATTTGCCATGGGAAAAAGAAGTCCTTTCCCCAGGGTCTCAGTAATATGTTCAAGGTGGCGTTTGAGGCTCTAAGTACTTCCAGGGCCCTAGTTGCTGGCAGCTTTTCTTTTGGAAAAATCCAGCAACGATCGCATCATTCTAGCTAGGCTCCCACTTTCTGCCAGGGTGAGTGGCTGCCAAGGGAGGCCATTTGCCATGGGAAAAAGAAGTCCTTTCCCCAGGGTCTGGGTGTCAGATGAAAGGTGGCCTTTGGGGCTCTAAGGACTTGTAGGGTAGTACTTACTGGCTAGAGTAGAGGAAATGGATTCTATTTGAATATCTGTCTAGAGGCTTTGCCCCACAGGTCCTGGTTGTCCTTGATGGGCTGCAGCTGTGAGCATTGAAGAGAACTGGGATAAAAGGGGGCGGCTTAGCCATTCAGGGAGAGCCTTGAAGGAGCCCTGAACTGGGAAAGAACAGCATGCAGAAGAAAGTGTCTGTGCTGTGAAGATCTGCAGCCATAAGAACACACCGAGGAGGTATGGACTTTAGCAATCTGAGAACAGCATGATGGGACTCTAGAGAAATAGAACAACAACAAGTGGCAGCTTTAGATTTGGAGCAATCCAGCAAAGCTTGCAAATTTCTTGCTGGGCACCACCCTCTTGGTCAGGGTGAGAGGCCAGAAATGGAGGCCATTTTCCATGGGGAAAACGAAGTCATTGGCCCAGGCTCTGGGTGTCAGATGAAAGGTGGCGTCTGGGGCTCTAAGGACTTGCAGGGTCCTAGTTGCTGGCAGCTTTCGTTCTGGAAGGATCCAGCACAGTTTGTAGATTCCTGGCTTGGCACTGCCCTGCCTGCCAGGCCAAGTGGCCACAAATGAAGGCCGTTTTCCATGGGAAAAACGAAGTCCTTTCCCCAGGGTCTCAGTAATATGTTCAAGGTGGCGTTTGAGGCTCTAAGTACTTCCAGGGCCCTAGTTGCTGCCAGCTTTTCTTTTGGAAAAATCCAGCAACGATCGCATCATTCTAGCTAGGCTCCCACTTTCTGCCAGGGTGAGTGGCTGCCAAGGGAGGCCATTTGCCATGGGAAAAAGAAGTCCTTTCCCCAGGGTCTGGGTGTCAGATGAAAGGTGGCCTTTGGGGCTCTAAGGACTTGTAGGGTACTACTTACTGGCTAGAGTAGAGGAAATGGATTCTATTTGAATATCTGTCTAGAGGCTTTGCCCCACAGGTCCTGGTTGTCCTTGATGGGCTGCAGCTGTGAGCATTGAAGAGAACTGGGATAAAAGGGGGCGGCTTAGCCATTCAGGGAGAGCCTTGAAGGAGCCCTGAACTGGGAAAGAACAGCATGCAGAAGAAAGCGTCTGTGCTGTGAAGATCTGCAGCCATAAGAACACACCGAGGAGGTATGGACTTTAGCAATCTGAGAACAGCATTATGGGACTCTAGAGAAATAGAACAACAACAAGTGGCAGCTTTAGATTTGGAGCAATCCAGCAAAGATTGCAAATTTCTTGCTGGGCACCACCCTCTTGGTCAGGGTGAGAGGCCAGAAATGGAGGCCATTTTCCATGGGGAAAACGAAGTCATTGGCCCAGGCTCTGGGTGTCAGATGAAAGGTGGCATCTGGGGCTGTAAGGACTTGCAGGGTCCTAGTTGCTGGCAGCTTTCGTTCTGGAAGGATCCAGCACAGTTTGTAGATTCCTGGCTTGGCACTGCCCTGCCTGCCAGGCCAAGTGGCCACAAATGAAGGCCATTTGCCATGGGAAAAAGAAGTCCTTTCCCCAGGGTCTCAGTAATATGTTCAAGGTGGCGTTTGAGGCTCTAAGTACTTCCAGGGCCCTAGTTGCTGCCAGCTTTTCTTTTGGAAAAATCCAGCAACGATCGCATCATTCTAGCTAGGCTCCCACTTTCTGCCGGGGTGAGTGGCTGCCAAGGGAGGCCATTTGCCATGGGAAAAAGAAGTCCTTTCCCCAGGGTCTGGGTGTCAGATGAAAGGTGGCCTTTGGGGCTCTAAGGACTTGTAGGGTACTACTTACTGGCTAGAGTAGAGGAAATGGATTCTATTTGAATATTTGTCTAGAGGCTTTGCCCCACAGGTCCTGGTTGTCCTTGATGGGCTGCAGCTGTGAGCATTGAAGAGAACTGGGATAAAAGGGGGCGACTTAGCCATTCAGGGAGAGCCTTGAAGGAGCCCTGAACTGGGAAAGAACAGCATGCAGAAGTAAGTGTCTGTGCTGTGAAGATCTGCAGCCATAAGAACACACCGAGGAGGTATGGACTTTAGCAATCTGAGAACAGCATTATGGGACTCTAGAGAAATAGAACAACAACAAGTGGCAGCTTTAGATTTGGAGCAATCCAGCAAAGCTTGCAAATTTCTTGCTGGGCACCACCCTCTTGGTCAGGGCGAGTGGCCAGAAATGGAGGCCATTTTCCATGGGGAAAACGAAGTCATTGGCCCAGGCTCTGGGTGTCAGATGAAAGGTGGCATCTGGGGCTCTAAGGACTTGCAGGGTCCTAGTTGCTGGCAGCTTTCGTTCTGGAAGGATCCAGCACAGTTTGTAGGTTCCTGGCTTGGCACTGCCCTGCCTGCCAGGCCAAGTGGCCACAAATGAAGGCCGTTTTCCATGGGAAAAAGAAGTCCTTTCCCCAGGGTCTCAGTAATATGTTCAAGGTGGCGTTTGAGGCTCTAAGGACTTCCAGGGCCCTAGTTGCTGCCAGCTTTTCTTTTGGAAAAATCCAGCAACGATCGCATCATTCTAGCTAGGCTCCCACTTTCTGCCGGGGTGAGTGGCTGCCAAGGGAGGCCATTTGCCATGGGAAAAAGAAGTCCTTTCCCCAGGGTCTGGGTGTCAGATGAAAGGTGGCCTTTGGGGCTCTAAGGACTTGTAGGGTAGTACTTACTGGCTAGAGTAGAGGAAATGGATTCTATTTGAATATCTGTCTAGAGGCTTTGCCCCACAGGTCCTGGTTGTCCTTGATGGGCTGCAGCTGTGAGCATTGAAGAGAACTGGGATAAAAGGGGGCGGCTTAGCCATTCAGGGAGAGCCTTGAAGGAGCCCTGAACTGGGAAAGAACAGCATGCAGAAGAAAGCGTCTGTGCTGTGAAGATCTGCAGCCATAAGAACACACTGAGGAGGTATGGACTTTAGCAAGCTGAGAACAGCATGATGGGACTCTAGAGAAATAGAACAACAACAAGTGGCAGCTTTAGATTTGGAGCAATCCAGCAAAGCTTGCAAATTTCTTGCTGGGCACCACCCTCTTGGTCAGGGCGAGTGGCCAGAAATGGAGGCCATTTTCCATGGGGAAAACGAAGTCATTGGCCCAGGCTCTGGGTGTCAGATGAAAGGTGGCATCTGGGGCTTTAAGGACTTGCAGGGTCCTAGTTGCTGGCAGCTTTCGTTCTGGAAGGATCCAGCACAGTTTGTAGATTCCTGGCTTGGCACTGCCCTGCCTGCCAGGCCAAGTGGCCACAAATGAAGGCCATTTCCCATGGGAAAAACGAAGTCCTTTCCCCAGGGTCTCAGTAATATGTTCAAGGTGGCGTTTGAGGCTCAAAGTACATCCAGGGCCCTAGTTGCTGCCAGCTTTTCTTTTGGAAAAATCCAGCAACGATCGCATCATTCTAGCTAGGCTCCCACTTTCTGCCAGGGTGAGTGGCTGCCAAGGGAGGCCATTTGCCATGGGAAAAAGAAGTCCTTTCCCCAGGGTCTGGGTGTCAGATGAAAGGTGGCCTTTGGGGCTCTAAGGACTTGTAGGGTACTACTTACTGGCTAGAGTAGAGGAAATGGATTCTATTTGAATATCTGTCTAGAGGCTTTGCCCCACAGGTCCTGGTTGTCCTTGATGGGCTGCAGCTGTGAGCATTGAAGAGAACTGGGATAAAAGGGGGCGGCTTAGCCATTCAGGGAGAGCCTTGAAGGAGCCCTGAACTGGGAAAGAACAGCATGCAGTAGAAAGTGTCTGTGCTGTGAAGATCTGCAGCCATAAGAACACACCGAGGAGGTATGGACTTTAGCAATCTGAGAACAGCATTATGGGACTCTAGAGAAATAGAACAACAACAAGTGGCAGCTTTAGATTTGGAGCAATCCAGCAAAGATTGCAAATTTCTTGCTGGGCACCACCCTCTTGGTCAGGGTGAGAGGCCAGAAATGGAGGCCATTTTCCATGGGGAAAACGAAGTCATTGGCCCAGGCTCTGGGTGTCAGATGAAAGGTGGCGTCTGGGGCTCTAAGGACTTGCAGGGTCCTAGTTGCTGGCAGCTTTCGTTCTGGAAGGATCCAGCACAGTTTGTAGATTCCTGGCTTGGCACTGCCCTGCCTGCCAGGCCAAGTGGCCACAAATGAAGGCCATTTTCCATGGGAAAAACGAAGTCCTTTCCCCAGGGTCTCAGTAATATGTTCAAGGTGGCGTTTGAGGCTCTAAGTACTTCCAGGGCCCTAGTTGCTGCCAGCTTTTCTTTTGGAAAAATCCAGCAACGATCGCATCATTCTAGCTAGGCTCCCACTTTCTGCCAGGGTGAGTGGCTGCCAAGGGAGGCCATTTGCCATGGGAAAAAGAAGTCCTTTCCCCAGGGTCTGGGTGTCAGATGAAAGGTGGCCTTTGGGGCTCTAAGGACTTGTAGGGTAGTACTTACTGGCTAGAGTAGAGGAAATGGATTCTATTTGAATATCTGTCTAGAGGCTTTGCCCCACAGGTCCTGGTTGTCCTTGATGGGCTGCAGCTGTGAGCATTGAAGAGAACTGGGATAAAAGGGGGCGGCTTAGCCATTCAGGGAGAGCCTTGAAGGAGCCCTGAACTGGGAAAGAACAGCATGCAGAAGAAAGCGTCTGTGCTGTGAAGATCTGCAGCCATAAGAACACACCGAGGAGGTATGGACTTTAGCAATCTGAGAACAGCATGATGGGACTCTAGAGAAATAGAACAACAACAAGTGGCAGCTTTAGATTTGGAGCAATCCAGCAAAGCTTGCAAATTTCTTGCTGGGCACCACCCTCTTGGTCAGGGTGAGAGGCCAGAAATGGAGGCCATTTTCCATGGGGAAAACGAAGTCATTGGCCCAGGCTCTGGGTGTCAGATGAAAGGTGGCGTCTGGGGCTCTAAGGACTTGCAGGGTCCTAGTTGCTGGCAGCTTTCGTTCTGGAAGGATCCAGCACAGTTTGTAGATTCCTGGCTTGGCACTGCCCTGCCTGCCAGGCCAAGTGGCCACAAATGGAGGCCATTTCCCATGGGAAAAACGAAGTCCTTTCCCCAGGGTCTCAGTAATATGTTCAAGGTGGCGTTTGAGGCTCTAAGTACTTCCAGGGCCCTAGTTGCTGCCAGCTTTTCTTTTGGAAAAATCCAGCAACGATCGCATCATTCTAGCTAGGCTCCCACTTTCTGCCGGGGTGAGTGGCTGCCAAGGGAGGCCATTTGCCATGGGAAAAAGAAGTCCTTTCCCCAGGGTCTGGGTGTCAGATGAAAGGTGGCCTTTGGGGCTCTAAGGACTTGTAGGGTAGTACTTACTGGCTAGAGTAGAGGAAATGGATTCTATTTGAATATCTGTCTAGAGGCTTTGCCCCACAGGTCCTGGTTGTCCTTGATGGGCTGCAGCTGTGAGCATTGAAGAGAACTGGGATAAAAGGGGGCGGCTTAGCCATTCAGGGAGAGCCTTGAAGGAGCCCTGAACTGGGAAAGAACAGCATGCAGAAGAAAGCGTCTGTGCTGTGAAGATCTGCAGCCATAAGAACACACCGAGGAGGTATGGACTTTAGCAATCTGAGAACAGCATGATGGGACTCTAGAGAAATAGAACAACAACAAGTGGCAGCTTTAGATTTGGAGCAATCCAGCAAAGCTTGCAAATTTCTTGCTGGGCACCACCCTCTTGGTCAGGGTGAGAGGCCAGAAATGGAGGCCATTTTCCATGGGGAAAACGAAGTCATTGGCCCAGGCTCTGGGTGTCAGATGAAAGGTGGCGTCTGGGGCTCTAAGGACTTGCAGGGTCCTAGTTGCTGGCAGCTTTCGTTCTGGAAGGATCCAGCACAGTTTGTAGATTCCTGGCTTGGCACTGCCCTGCCTGCCAGGCCAAGTGGCCACAAATGAAGGCCATTTTCCATGGGAAAAACGAAGTCCTTTCCCCAGGGTCTCAGTAATATGTTCAAGGTGGCGTTTGAGGCTCTAAGTACTTCCAGGGCCCTAGTTGCTGCCAGCTTTTCTTTTGGAAAAATCCAGCAACGATCGCATCATTCTAGCTAGGCTCCCACTTTCTGCCGGGGTGAGTGGCTGCCAAGGGAGGCCATTTGCCATGGGAAAAAGAAGTCCTTTCCCCAGGGTCTGGGTGTCAGATGAAAGGTGGCCTTTGGGGCTCTAAGGACTTGTAGGGTACTACTTACTGGCTAGAGTAGAGGAAATGGATTCTATTTGAATATCTGTCTAGAGGCTTTGCCCCACAGGTCCTGGTTGTCCTTGATGGGCTGCAGCTGTGAGCATTGAAGAGAACTGGGATAAAAGGGGGCGGCTTAGCCATTCAGGGAGAGCCTTGAAGGAGCCCTGAACTGGGAAAGAACAGCATGCAGAAGAAAGCGTCTGTGCTGTGAAGATCTGCAGCCATAAGAACACACCGAGGAGGTATGGACTTTAGCAATCTGAGAACAGCATGATGGGACTCTAGAGAAATAGAACAACAACAAGTGGCAGCTTTAGATTTGGAGCAATCCAGCAAAGCTTGCAAATTTCTTGCTGGGCACCACCCTCTTGGTCAGGGTGAGAGGCCAGAAATGGAGGCCATTTTCCATGGGGAAAACAAAGTCATTGGCCCAGGCTCTGGGTGTCAGATGAAAGGTGGCGTCTGGGGCTCTAAGGACTTGCAGGGTCCTAGTTGCTGGCAGCTTTCGTTCTGGAAGGATCCAGCACAGTTTGTAGATTCCTGGCTTGGCACTGCCCTGCCTGCCAGGCCAAGTGGCCACAAATGGAGGCCATTTCCCATGGGAAAAACGAAGTCCTTTCCCCAGGGTCTCAGTAATATGTTCAAGGTGGCGTTTGAGGCTCTAAGTACTTCCAGGGCCCTAGTTGCTGCCAGCTTTTCTTTTGGAAAAATCCAGCAACGATCGCATCATTCTAGCTAGGCTCCCACTTTCTGCCGGGGTGAGTGGCTGCCAAGGGAGGCCATTTGCCATGGGAAAAAGAAGTCCTTTCCCCAGGGTCTGGGTGTCAGATGAAAGGTGGCCTTTGGGGCTCTAAGGACTTGTAGGGTAGTACTTACTGGCTAGAGTAGAGGAAATGGATTCTATTTGAATATCTGTCTAGAGGCTTTGCCCCACAGGTCCTGGTTGTCCTTGATGGGCTGCAGCTGTGAGCATTGAAGAGAACTGGGATAAAAGGGGGCGGCTTAGCCATTCAGGGAGAGCCTTGAAGGAGCCCTGAACTGGGAAAGAACAGCATGCAGAAGAAAGCGTCTGTGCTGTGAAGATCTGCAGCCATAAGAACACACCGAGGAGGTATGGACTTTAGCAATCTGAGAACAGCATGATGGGACTCTAGAGAAATAGAACAACAACAAGTGGCAGCTTTAGATTTGGAGCAATCCAGCAAAGCTTGCAAATTTCTTGCTGGGCACCACCCTCTTGGTCAGGGTGAGAGGCCAGAAATGGAGGCCATTTTCCATGGGGAAAACGAAGTCATTGGCCCAGGCTCTGGGTGTCAGATGAAAGGTGGCGTCTGGGGCTCTAAGGACTTGCAGGGTCCTAGTTGCTGGCAGCTTTCGTTCTGGAAGGATCCAGCACAGTTTGTAGATTCCTGGCTTGGCACTGCCCTGCCTGCCAGGCCAAGTGGCCACAAATGAAGGCCGTTTTCCATGGGAAAAACGAAGTCCTTTCCCCAGGGTCTCAGTAATATGTTCAAGGTGGCGTTTGAGGCTCTAAGTACTTCCAGGGCCCTAGTTGCTGCCAGCTTTTCTTTTGGAAAAATCCAGCAACGATCGCATCATTCTAGCTAGGCTCCCACTTTCTGCCAGGGTGAGTGGCTGCCAAGGGAGGCCATTTGCCATGGGAAAAAGAAGTCCTTTCCCCAGGGTCTGGGTGTCAGATGAAAGGTGGCCTTTGGGGCTCTAAGGACTTGTAGGGTACTACTTACTGGCTAGAGTAGAGGAAATGGATTCTATTTGAATATCTGTCTAGAGGCTTTGCCCCACAGGTCCTGGTTGTCCTTGATGGGCTGCAGCTGTGAGCATTGAAGAGAACTGGGATAAAAGGGGGCGGCTTAGCCATTCAGGGAGAGCCTTGAAGGAGCCCTGAACTGGGAAAGAACAGCATGCAGAAGAAAGCGTCTGTGCTGTGAAGATCTGCAGCCATAAGAACACACCGAGGAGGTATGGACTTTAGCAATCTGAGAACAGCATGATGGGACTCTAGAGAAATAGAACAACAACAAGTGGCAGCTTTAGATTTGGAGCAATCCAGCAAAGCTTGCAAATTTCTTGCTGGGCACCACCCTCTTGGTCAGGGTGAGAGGCCAGAAATGGAGGCCATTTTCCATGGGGAAAACGAAGTCATTGGCCCAGGCTCTGGGTGTCAGATGAAAGGTGGCGTCTGGGGCTCTAAGGACTTGCAGGGTCCTAGTTGCTGGCAGCTTTCGTTCTGGAAGGATCCAGCACAGTTTGTAGATTCCTGGCTTGGCACTGCCCTGCCTGCCAGGCCAAGTGGCCACAAATGGAGGCCATTTCCCATGGGAAAAACGAAGTCCTTTCCCCAGGGTCTCAGTAATATGTTCAAGGTGGCGTTTGAGGCTCTAAGTACTTCCAGGGCCCTAGTTGCTGCCAGCTTTTCTTTTGGAAAAATCCAGCAACGATCGCATCATTCTAGCTAGGCTCCCACTTTCTGCCGGGGTGAGTGGCTGCCAAGGGAGGCCATTTGCCATGGGAAAAAGAAGTCCTTTCCCCAGGGTCTGGGTGTCAGATGAAAGGTGGCCTTTGGGGCTCTAAGGACTTGTAGGGTACTACTTACTGGCTAGAGTAGAGGAAATGGATTCTATTTGAATATCTGTCTAGAGGCTTTGCCCCACAGGTCCTGGTTGTCCTTGATGGGCTGCAGCTGTGAGCATTGAAGAGAACTGGGATAAAAGGGGGCGGCTTAGCCATTCAGGGAGAGCCTTGAAGGAGCCCTGAACTGGGAAAGAACAGCATGCAGAAGAAAGCGTCTGTGCTGTGAAGATCTGCAGCCATAAGAACACACCGAGGAGGTATGGACTTTAGCAATCTGAGAACAGCATGATGGGACTCTAGAGAAATAGAACAACAACAAGTGGCAGCTTTAGATTTGGAGCAATCCAGCAAAGCTTGCAAATTTCTTGCTGGGCACCACCCTCTTGGTCAGGGTGAGAGGCCAGAAATGGAGGCCATTTTCCATGGGGAAAACGAAGTCATTGGCCCAGGCTCTGGGTGTCAGATGAAAGGTGGCGTCTGGGGCTCTAAGGACTTGCAGGGTCCTAGTTGCTGGCAGCTTTCGTTCTGGAAGGATCCAGCACAGTTTGTAGATTCCTGGCTTGGCACTGCCCTGCCTGCCAGGCCAAGTGGCCACAAATGAAGGCCGTTTTCCATGGGAAAAACGAAGTCCTTTCCCCAGGGTCTCAGTAATATGTTCAAGGTGGCGTTTGAGGCTCTAAGTACTTCCAGGGCCCTAGTTGCTGCCAGCTTTTCTTTTGGAAAAATCCAGCAACGATCGCATCATTCTAGCTAGGCTCCCACTTTCTGCCAGGGTGAGTGGCTGCCAAGGGAGGCCATTTGCCATGGGAAAAAGAAGTCCTTTCCCCAGGGTCTGGGTGTCAGATGAAAGGTGGCCTTTGGGGCTCTAAGGACTTGTAGGGTACTACTTACTGGCTAGAGTAGAGGAAATGGATTCTATTTGAATATCTGTCTAGAGGCTTTGCCCCACAGGTCCTGGTTGTCCTTGATGGGCTGCAGCTGTGAGCATTGAAGAGAACTGGGATAAAAGGGGGCGGCTTAGCCATTCAGGGAGAGCCTTGAAGGAGCCCTGAACTGGGAAAGAACAGCATGCAGAAGAAAGCGTCTGTGCTGTGAAGATCTGCAGCCATAAGAACACACCGAGGAGGTATGGACTTTAGCAATCTGAGAACAGCATTATGGGACTCTAGAGAAATAGAACAACAACAAGTGGCAGCTTTAGATTTGGAGCAATCCAGCAAAGATTGCAAATTTCTTGCTGGGCACCACCCTCTTGGTCAGGGTGAGAGGCCAGAAATGGAGGCCATTTTCCATGAGGAAAACGAAGTCATTGGCCCAGGCTCTGGGTGTCAGATGAAAGGTGGCATCTGGGGCTGTAAGGACTTGCAGGGTCCTAGTTGCTGGCAGCTTTCGTTCTGGAAGGATCCAGCACAGTTTGTAGATTCCTGGCTTGGCACTGCCCTGCCTGCCAGGCCAAGTGGCCACAAATGAAGGCCATTTGCCATGGGAAAAAGAAGTCCTTTCCCCAGGGTCTCAGTAATATGTTCAAGGTGGCGTTTGAGGCTCTAAGTACTTCCAGGGCCCTAGTTGCTGCCAGCTTTTCTTTTGGAAAAATCCAGCAACGATTGCATCATTCTAGCTAGGCTCCCACTTTCTGCCGGGGTGAGTGGCTGCCAAGGGAGGCCATTTGCCATGGGAAAAAGAAGTCCTTTCCCCAGGGTCTGGGTGTCAGATGAAAGGTGGCCTTTGGGGCTCTAAGGACTTGTAGGGTACTACTTACTGGCTAGAGTAGAGGAAATGGATTCTATTTGAATATTTGTCTAGAGGCTTTGCCCCACAGGTCCTGGTTGTCCTTGATGGGCTGCAGCTGTGAGCATTGAAGAGAACTGGGATAAAAGGGGGCGACTTAGCCATTCAGGGAGAGCCTTGAAGGAGCCCTGAACTGGGAAAGAACAGCATGCAGAAGTAAGTGTCTGTGCTGTGAAGATCTGCAGCCATAAGAACACACCGAGGAGGTATGGACTTTAGCAATCTGAGAACAGCATTATGGGACTCTAGAGAAATAGAACAACAACAAGTGGCAGCTTTAGATTTGGAGCAATCCAGCAAAGCTTGCAAATTTCTTGCTGGGCACCACCCTCTTGGTCAGGGCGAGTGGCCAGAAATGGAGGCCATTTTCCATGGGGAAAACGAAGTCATTGGCCCAGGCTCTGGGTGTCAGATGAAAGGTGGCATCTGGGGCTCTAAGGACTTGCAGGGTCCTAGTTGCTGGCAGCTTTCGTTCTGGAAGGATCCAGCACAGTTTGTAGGTTCCTGGCTTGGCACTGCCCTGCCTGCCAGGCCAAGTGGCCACAAATGAAGGCCGTTTTCCATGGGAAAAAGAAGTCCTTTCCCCAGGGTCTCAGTAATATGTTCAAGGTGGCGTTTGAGGCTCTAAGGACTTCCAGGGCCCTAGTTGCTGCCAGCTTTTCTTTTGGAAAAATCCAGCAACGATCGCATCATTCTAGCTAGGCTCCCACTTTCTGCCGGGGTGAGTGGCTGCCAAGGGAGGCCATTTGCCATGGGAAAAAGAAGTCCTTTCCCCAGGGTCTGGGTGTCAGATGAAAGGTGGCCTTTGGGGCTCTAAGGACTTGTAGGGTAGTACTTACTGGCTAGAGTAGAGGAAATGGATTCTATTTGAATATCTGTCTAGAGGCTTTGCCCCACAGGTCCTGGTTGTCCTTGATGGGCTGCAGCTGTGAGCATTGAAGAGAACTGGGATAAAAGGGGGCGGCTTAGCCATTCAGGGAGAGCCTTGAAGGAGCCCTGAACTGGGAAAGAACAGCATGCAGAAGAAAGCGTCTGTGCTGTGAAGATCTGCAGCCATAAGAACACACTGAGGAGGTATGGACTTTAGCAAGCTGAGAACAGCATGATGGGACTCTAGAGAAATAGAACAACAACAAGTGGCAGCTTTAGATTTGGAGCAATCCAGCAAAGCTTGCAAATTTCTTGCTGGGCACCACCCTCTTGGTCAGGGCGAGTGGCCAGAAATGGAGGCCATTTTCCATGGGGAAAACGAAGTCATTGGCCCAGGCTCTGGGTGTCAGATGAAAGGTGGCATCTGGGGCTTTAAGGACTTGCAGGGTCCTAGTTGCTGGCAGCTTTCGTTCTGGAAGGATCCAGCACAGTTTGTAGATTCCTGGCTTGGCACTGCCCTGCCTGCCAGGCCAAGTGGCCACAAATGAAGGCCATTTCCCATGGGAAAAACGAAGTCCTTTCCCCAGGGTCTCAGTAATATGTTCAAGGTGGCGTTTGAGGCTCAAAGTACATCCAGGGCCCTAGTTGCTGCCAGCTTTTCTTTTGGAAAAATCCAGCAACGATCGCATCATTCTAGCTAGGCTCCCACTTTCTGCCAGGGTGAGTGGCTGCCAAGGGAGGCCATTTGCCATGGGAAAAAGAAGTCCTTTCCCCAGGGTCTGGGTGTCAGATGAAAGGTGGCCTTTGGGGCTCTAAGGACTTGTAGGGTACTACTTACTGGCTAGAGTAGAGGAAATGGATTCTATTTGAATATCTGTCTAGAGGCTTTGCCCCACAGGTCCTGGTTGTCCTTGATGGGCTGCAGCTGTGAGCATTGAAGAGAACTGGGATAAAAGGGGGCGGCTTAGCCATTCAGGGAGAGCCTTGAAGGAGCCCTGAACTGGGAAAGAACAGCATGCAGAAGAAAGTGTCTGTGCTGTGAAGATCTGCAGCCATAAGAACACACCGAGGAGGTATGGACTTTAGCAATCTGAGAACAGCATTATGGGACTCTAGAGAAATAGAACAACAACAAGTGGCAGCTTTAGATTTGGAGCAATCCAGCAAAGCTTGCAAATTTCTTGCTGGGCACCACCCTCTTGGTCAGGGTGAGAGGCCAGAAATGGAGGCCATTTTCCATGGGGAAAACGAAGTCATTGGCCCAGGCTCTGGGTGTCAGATGAAAGGTGGCGTCTGGGGCTCTAAGGACTTGCAGGGTCCTAGTTGCTGGCAGCTTTCGTTCTGGAAGGATCCAGCACAGTTTGTAGATTCCTGGCTTGGCACTGCCCTGCCTGCCAGGCCAAGTGGCCACAAATGAAGGCCATTTCCCATGGGAAAAACGAAGTCCTTTCCCCAGGGTCTCAGTAATATGTTCAAGGTGGCGTTTGAGGCTCTAAGTACTTCCAGGGCCCTAGTTGCTGCCAGCTTTTCTTTTGGAAAAATCCAGCAACGATCGCATCATTCTAGCTAGGCTCCCACTTTCTGCCGGGGTGAGTGGCTGCCAAGGGAGGCCATTTGCCATGGGAAAAAGAAGTCCTTTCCCCAGGGTCTGGGTGTCAGATGAAAGGTGGCCTTTGGGGCTCTAAGGACTTGTAGGGTAGTACTTACTGGCTAGAGTAGAGGAAATGGATTCTATTTGAATATCTGTCTAGAGGCTTTGCCCCACAGGTCCTGGTTGTCCTTGATGGGCTGCAGCTGTGAGCATTGAAGAGAACTGGGATAAAAGGGGGCGGCTTAGCCATTCAGGGAGAGCCTTGAAGGAGCCCTGAACTGGGAAAGAACAGCATGCAGAAGAAAGCGTCTGTGCTGTGAAGATCTGCAGCCATAAGAACACACCGAGGAGGTATGGACTTTAGCAATCTGAGAACAGCATGATGGGACTCTAGAGAAATAGAACAACAACAAGTGGCAGCTTTAGATTTGGAGCAATCCAGCAAAGATTGCAAATTTCTTGCTGGGCACCACCCTCTTGGTCAGGGTGAGAGGCCAGAAATGGAGGCCATTTTCCATGAGGAAAACGAAGTCATTGGCCCAGGCTCTGGGTGTCAGATGAAAGGTGGCGTCTGGGGCTCTAAGGACTTGCAGGGTCCTAGTTGCTGGCAGCTTTCGTTCTGGAAGGATCCAGCACAGTTTGTAGATTCCTGGCTTGGCACTGCCCTGCCTGCCAGGCCAAGTGGCCACAAATGAAGGCCGTTTTCCATGGGAAAAAGATGTCCTTTCCCCAGGGTCTCAGTAATATGTTCAAGGTGGTGTTTGAGGCTCTAAGGACTTGCAGGGTCCTAGTTGCTGGCAGCTTTTCTTTTGGAAAAATCCAGCAACGCTCGCATCATTCTAGCTAGGCTCCCACTTTCTGCCAGGGTGAGTGGCTGCCAAGGGAGGCCATTTGCCATGGGAAAAAGAAGTCCTTTCCCCAGGGTCTGGGTGTCAGATGAAAGGTGGCCTTTGGGGCTCTAAGGACTTGTAGGGTACTACTTACTGGCTAGAGTAGAGGAAATGGATTCTATTTGAATATCTGTCTAGAGGCTTTGCCCCACAGGTCCTGGTTGTCCTTGATGGGCTGCAGCTGTGAGCATTGAAGAGAACTGGGATAAAAGGGGGCGGCTTAGCCATTCAGGGAGAGCCTTGAAGGAGCCCTGAACTGGGAAAGAACAGCATGCAGAAGAAAGCGTCTGTGCTGTGAAGATCTGCAGCCATAAGAACACACCGAGGAGGTATGGACTTTAGCAATCTGAGAACAGCATTATGGGACTCTAGAGAAATAGAACAACAACAAGTGGCAGCTTTAGATTTGGAGCAATCCAGCAAAGATTGCAAATTTCTTGCTGGGCACCACCCTCTTGGTCAGGGTGAGAGGCCAGAAATGGAGGCCATTTTCCATGGGGAAAACGAAGTCATTGGCCCAGGCTCTGGGTGTCAGATGAAAGGTGGCATCTGGGGCTGTAAGGACTTGCAGGGTCCTAGTTGCTGGCAGCTTTCGTTCTGGAAGGATCCAGCACAGTTTGTAGATTCCTGGCTTGGCACTGCCCTGCCTGCCAGGCCAAGTGGCCACAAATGAAGGCCATTTGCCATGGGAAAAAGAAGTCCTTTCCCCAGGGTCTCAGTAATATGTTCAAGGTGGCGTTTGAGGCTCTAAGTACTTCCAGGGCCCTAGTTGCTGCCAGCTTTTCTTTTGGAAAAATCCAGCAACGATCGCATCATTCTAGCTAGGCTCCCACTTTCTGCCGGGGTGAGTGGCTGCCAAGGGAGGCCATTTGCCATGGGAAAAAGAAGTCCTTTCCCCAGGGTCTGGGTGTCAGATGAAAGGTGGCCTTTGGGGCTCTAAGGACTTGTAGGGTACTACTTACTGGCTAGAGTAGAGGAAATGGATTCTATTTGAATATTTGTCTAGAGGCTTTGCCCCACAGGTCCTGGTTGTCCTTGATGGGCTGCAGCTGTGAGCATTGAAGAGAACTGGGATAAAAGGGGGCGACTTAGCCATTCAGGGAGAGCCTTGAAGGAGCCCTGAACTGGGAAAGAACAGCATGCAGAAGAAAGTGTCTGTGCTGTGAAGATCTGCAGCCATAAGAACACACCGAGGAGGTATGGACTTTAGCAATCTGAGAACAGCATTATGGGACTCTAGAGAAATAGAACAACAACAAGTGGCAGCTTTAGATTTGGAGCAATCCAGCAAAGCTTGCAAATTTCTTGCTGGGCACCACCCTCTTGGTCAGGGCGAGTGGCCAGAAATGGAGGCCATTTTCCATGGGGAAAACGAAGTCATTGGCCCAGGCTCTGGGTGTCAGATGAAAGGTGGCATCTGGGGCTCTAAGGACTTGCAGGGTCCTAGTTGCTGGCAGCTTTCGTTCTGGAAGGATCCAGCACAGTTTGTAGATTCCTGGCTTGGCACTGCCCTGCCTGCCAGGCCAAGTGGCCACAAATGAAGGCCGTTTTCCATGGGAAAAAGAAGTCCTTTCCCCAGGGTCTCAGTAATATGTTCAAGGTGGCGTTTGAGGCTCTAAGGACTTCCAGGGCCCTAGTTGCTGCCAGCTTTTCTTTTGGAAAAATCCAGCAACGATCGCATCATTCTAGCTAGGCTCCCACTTTCTGCCGGGGTGAGTGGCTGCCAAGGGAGGCCATTTGCCATGGGAAAAAGAAGTCCTTTCCCCAGGGTCTGGGTGTCAGATGAAAGGTGGCCTTTGGGGCTCTAAGGACTTGTAGGGTAGTACTTACTGGCTAGAGTAGAGGAAATGGATTCTATTTGAATATCTGTCTAGAGGCTTTGCCCCACAGGTCCTGGTTGTCCTTGATGGGCTGCAGCTGTGAGCATTGAAGAGAACTGGGATAAAAGGGGGCGGCTTAGCCATTCAGGGAGAGCCTTGAAGGAGCCCTGAACTGGGAAAGAACAGCATGCAGAAGAAAGCGTCTGTGCTGTGAAGATCTGCAGCCATAAGAACACACCGAGGAGGTATGGACTTTAGCAATCTGAGAACAGCATGATGGGACTCTAGAGAAATAGAACAACAACAAGTGGCAGCTTTAGATTTGGAGCAATCCAGCAAAGCTTGCAAATTTCTTGCTGGGCACCACCCTCTTGGTCAGGGTGAGAGGCCAGAAATGGAGGCCATTTTCCATGGGGAAAACGAAGTCATTGGCCCAGGCTCTGGGTGTCAGATGAAAGGTGGCGTCTGGGGCTCTAAGGACTTGCAGGGTCCTAGTTGCTGGCAGCTTTCGTTCTGGAAGGATCCAGCACAGTTTGTAGATTCCTGGCTTGGCACTGCCCTGCCTGCCAGGCCAAGTGGCCACAAATGAAGGCCATTTCCCATGGGAAAAACGAAGTCCTTTCCCCAGGGTCTCAGTAATATGTTCAAGGTGGCGTTTGAGGCTCTAAGTACTTCCAGGGCCCTAGTTGCTGCCAGCTTTTCTTTTGGAAAAATCCAGCAACGATCGCATCATTCTAGCTAGGCTCCCACTTTCTGCCGGGGTGAGTGGCTGCCAAGGGAGGCCATTTGCCATGGGAAAAAGAAGTCCTTTCCCCAGGGTCTGGGTGTCAGATGAAAGGTGGCCTTTGGGGCTCTAAGGACTTGTAGGGTAGTACTTACTGGCTAGAGTAGAGGAAATGGATTCTATTTGAATATCTGTCTAGAGGCTTTGCCCCACAGGTCCTGGTTGTCCTTGATGGGCTGCAGCTGTGAGCATTGAAGAGAACTGGGATAAAAGGGGGCGGCTTAGCCATTCAGGGAGAGCCTTGAAGGAGCCCTGAACTGGGAAAGAACAGCATGCAGAAGAAAGCGTCTGTGCTGTGAAGATCTGCAGCCATAAGAACACACCGAGGAGGTATGGACTTTAGCAATCTGAGAACAGCATGATGGGACTCTAGAGAAATAGAACAACAACAAGTGGCAGCTTTAGATTTGGAGCAATCCAGCAAAGCTTGCAAATTTCTTGCTGGGCACCACCCTCTTGGTCAGGGTGAGAGGCCAGAAATGGAGGCCATTTTCCATGGGGAAAACGAAGTCATTGGCCCAGGCTCTGGGTGTCAGATGAAAGGTGGCGTCTGGGGCTCTAAGGACTTGCAGGGTCCTAGTTGCTGGCAGCTTTCGTTCTGGAAGGATCCAGCACAGTTTGTCGATTCCTGGCTTGGCACTGCCCTGCCTGCCAGGCCAAGTGGCCACAAATGAAGGCCATTTGCCATGGGAAAAAGAAGTCCTTTCCCCAGGGTCTCAGTAATATGTTCAAGGTGGCGTTTGAGGCTCTAAGTACTTCCAGGGCCCTAGTTGCTGCCAGCTTTTCTTTTGGAAAAATCCAGCAACGATTGCATCATTCTAGCTAGGCTCCCACTTTCTGCCAGGGTGAGTGGCTGCCAAGGGAGGCCATTTGCCATGGGAAAAAGAAGTCCTTTCCCCAGGGTCTGGGTGTCAGATGAAAGGTGGCCTTTGGGGCTCTAAGGACTTGTAGGGTAGTACTTACTGGCTAGAGTAGAGGAAATGGATTCTATTTGAATATCTGTCTAGAGGCTTTGCCCCACAGGTCCTGGTTGTCCTTGATGGGCTGCAGCTGTGAGCATTGAAGAGAACTGGGATAAAAGGGGGCGGCTTAGCCATTCAGGGAGAGCCTTGAAGGAGCCCTGAACTGGGAAAGAACAGCATGCAGAAGAAAGCATCTGTGCTGTGAAGATCTGCAGCCATAAGAACACACCGAGGAGGTATGGACTTTAGCAATCTGAGAACAGCATGATGGGACTCTAGAGAAATAGAACAACAACAAGTGGCAGCTTTAGATTTGGAGCAATCCAGCAAAGCTTGCAAATTTCTTGCTGGGCACCACCCTCTTGGTCAGGGTGAGAGGCCAGAAATGGAGGCCATTTTCCATGGGGAAAACGAAGTCATTGGCCCAGGCTCTGGGTGTCAGATGAAAGGTGGCGTCTGGGGCTCTAAGGACTTGCAGGGTCCTAGTTGCTGGCAGCTTTCGTTCTGGAAGGATCCAGCACAGTTTGTAGATTCCTGGCTTGGCACTGCCCTGCCTGCCAGGCCAAGTGGCCACAAATGAAGGCCATTTCCCATGGGAAAAACGAAGTCCTTTCCCCAGGGTCTCAGTAATATGTTCAAGGTGGCGTTTGAGGCTCTAAGTACTTCCAGGGCCCTAGTTGCTGCCAGCTTTTCTTTTGGAAAAATCCAGCAACGATCGCATCATTCTAGCTAGGCTCCCACTTTCTGCCGGGGTGAGTGGCTGCCAAGGGAGGCCATTTGCCATGGGAAAAAGAAGTCCTTTCCCCAGGGTCTGGGTGTCAGATGAAAGGTGGCCTTTGGGGCTCTAAGGACTTGTAGGGTACTACTTACTGGCTAGAGTAGAGGAAATGGATTCTATTTGAATATCTGTCTAGAGGCTTTGCCCCACAGGTCCTGGTTGTCCTTGATGGGCTGCAGCTGTGAGCATTGAAGAGAACTGGGATAAAAGGGGGCGGCTTAGCCATTCAGGGAGAGCCTTGAAGGAGCCCTGAACTGGGAAAGAACAGCATGCAGAAGAAAGTGTCTGTGCTGTGAAGATCTGCAGCCATAAGAACACACCGAGGAGGTATGGACTTTAGCAATCTGAGAACAGCATGATGGGACTCTAGAGAAATAGAACAACAACAAGTGGCAGCTTTAGATTTGGAGCAATCCAGCAAAGATTGCAAATTTCTTGCTGGGCACCACCCTCTTGGTCAGGGTGAGAGGCCAGAAATGGAGGCCATTTTCCATGGGGAAAACGAAGTCATTGGCCCAGGCTCTGGGTGTCAGATGAAAGGTGGCGTCTGGGGCTCTAAGGACTTGCAGGGTCCTAGTTGCTGGCAGCTTTCGTTCTGGAAGGATCCAGCACAGTTTGTAGATTCCTGGCTTGGCACTGCCCTGCCTGCCAGGCCAAGTGGCCACAAATGAAGGCCATTTTCCATGGGAAAAAGAAGTCCTTTCCCCAGGGTCTCAGTAATATGTTCAAGGTGGCGTTTGAGGCTCTAAGGACTTCCAGGGCCCTAGTTGCTGCCAGCTTTTCTTTTGGAAAAATCCAGCAACGCTCGCATCATTCTAGCTAGGCTCCCACTTTCTGCCAGGGTGAGTGGCTGCCAAGGGAGGCCATTTGCCATGGGAAAAAGAAGTCCTTTCCCCAGGGTCTGGGTGTCAGATGAAAGGTGGCCTTTGGGGCTCTAAGGACTTGTAGGGTAGTACTTACTGGCTAGAGTAGAGGAAATGGATTCTATTTGAATATTTGTCTAGAGGCTTTGCCCCACAGGTCCTGGTTGTCCTTGATGGGCTGCAGCTGTGAGCATTGAAGAGAACTGGGATAAAAGGGGGCGGCTTAGCCATTCAGGGAGAGCCTTGAAGGAGCCCTGAACTGGGAAAGAACAGCATGCAGAAGAAAGTGTCTGTGCTGTGAAGATCTGCAGCCATAAGAACACACCGAGGAGGTATGGACTTTAGCAATCTGAGAACAGCATGATGGGACTCTAGAGAAATAGAACAACAACAAGTGGCAGCTTTAGATTTGGAGCAATCCAGCAAAGCTTGCAAATTTCTTGCTGGGCACCACCCTCTTGGTCAGGGCGAGTGGCCAGAAATGGAGGCCATTTTCCATGGGGAAAACGAAGTCATTGGCCCAGGCTCTGGGTGTCAGATGAAAGGTGGCGTCTGGGGCTCTAAGGACTTGCAGGGTCCTAGTTGCTGGCAGCTTTCGTTCTGGAAGGATCCAGCACAGTTTGTAGATTCCTGGCTTGGCACTGCCCTGCCTGCCAGGCCAAGTGGCCACAAATGAAGGCCGTTTTCCATGGGAAAAAGAAGTCCTTTCCCCAGGGTCTCAGTAATATGTTCAAGGTGGTGTTTGAGGCTCAAAGTACTTCCAGGGCCCTAGTTGCTGCCAGCTTTTCTTTTGGAAAAATCCAGCAACGATCGCATCATTCTAGCTAGGCTCCCACTTTCTGCCAGGGTTAGTGGCTGCCAAGGGAGGCCATTTGCCATGGGAAAAAGAAGTCCTTTCCCCAGGGTCTGGGTGTCAGATGAAAGGTGGCCTTTGGGGCTCTAAGGACTTGTAGGGTAGTACTTACTGGCTAGAGTAGAGGAAATGGATTCTATTTGAATATCTGTCTAGAGGCTTTGCCCCACAGGTCCTGGTTGTCCTTGATGGGCTGCAGCTGTGAGCATTGAAGAGAACTGGGATAAAAGGGGGCGGCTTAGCCATTCAGGGAGAGCCTTGAAGGAGCCCTGAACTGGGAAAGAACAGCATGCAGAAGAAAGTGTCTGTGCTGTGAAGATCTGCAGCCATAAGAACACACCGAGGAGGTATGGACTTTAGCAATCTGAGAACAGCATGATGGGACTCTAGAGAAATAGAACAACAACAAGTGGCAGCTTTAGATTTGGAGCAATCCAGCAAAGATTGCAAATTTCTTGCTGGGCACCACCCTCTTGGTCAGGGTGAGAGGCCAGAAATGGAGGCCATTTTCCATGGGGAAAACGAAGTCATTGGCCCAGGCTCTGGGTGTCAGATGAAAGGTGGCGTCTGGGGCTCTAAGGACTTGCAGGGTCCTAGTTGCTGGCAGCTTTCGTTCTGGAAGGATCCAGCACAGTTTGTAGATTCCTGGCTTGGCACTGCCCTGCCTGCCAGGCCAAGTGGCCACAAATGAAGGCCATTTTCCATGGGAAAAAGAAGTCCTTTCCCCAGGGTCTCAGTAATATGTTCAAGGTGGCGTTTGAGGCTCTAAGGACTTCCAGGGCCCTAGTTGCTGCCAGCTTTTCTTTTGGAAAAATCCAGCAACGCTCGCATCATTCTAGCTAGGCTCCCACTTTCTGCCAGGGTGAGTGGCTGCCAAGGGAGGCCATTTGCCATGGGAAAAAGAAGTCCTTTCCCCAGGGTCTGGGTGTCAGATGAAAGGTGGCCTTTGGGGCTCTAAGGACTTGTAGGGTAGTACTTACTGGCTAGAGTAGAGGAAATGGATTCTATTTGAATATTTGTCTAGAGGCTTTGCCCCACAGGTCCTGGTTGTCCTTGATGGGCTGCAGCTGTGAGCATTGAAGAGAACTGGGATAAAAGGGGGCGGCTTAGCCATTCAGGGAGAGCCTTGAAGGAGCCCTGAACTGGGAAAGAACAGCATGCAGAAGAAAGTGTCTGTGCTGTGAAGATCTGCAGCCAT
The DNA here is from genome assembly GCF_051311805.1 of Agelaius phoeniceus. Taxonomy (NCBI): domain Eukaryota; kingdom Metazoa; phylum Chordata; class Aves; order Passeriformes; family Icteridae; genus Agelaius; species Agelaius phoeniceus. The sequence goes on from NC_135277.1 coordinate 20,876,985, forward strand.
AAGAACACACCGAGGAGGTATGGACTTTAGCAATCTGAGAACAGCATGATGGGACTCTAGAGAAATAGAACAACAACAAGTGGCAGCTTTAGATTTGGAGCAATCCAGCAAAGCTTGCAAATTTCTTGCTGGGCACCACCCTCTTGGTCAGGGCGAGTGGCCAGAAATGGAGGCCATTTTCCATGGGGAAAACGAAGTCATTGGCCCAGGCTCTGGGTGTCAGATGAAAGGTGGCGTCTGGGGCTCTAAGGACTTGCAGGGTCCTAGTTGCTGGCAGCTTTCGTTCTGGAAGGATCCAGCACAGTTTGTAGATTCCTGGCTTGGCACTGCCCTGCCTGCCAGGCCAAGTGGCCACAAATGAAGGCCGTTTTCCATGGGAAAAAGAAGTCCTTTCCCCAGGGTCTCAGTAATATGTTCAAGGTGGTGTTTGAGGCTCAAAGTACTTCCAGGGCCCTAGTTGCTGCCAGCTTTTCTTTTGGAAAAATCCAGCAACGATCGCATCATTCTAGCTAGGCTCCCACTTTCTGCCAGGGTTAGTGGCTGCCAAGGGAGGCCATTTGCCATGGGAAAAAGAAGTCCTTTCCCCAGGGTCTGGGTGTCAGATGAAAGGTGGCCTTTGGGGCTCTAAGGACTTGTAGGGTAGTACTTACTGGCTAGAGTAGAGGAAATGGATTCTATTTGAATATCTGTCTAGAGGCTTTGCCCCACAGGTCCTGGTTGTCCTTGATGGGCTGCAGCTGTGAGCATTGAAGAGAACTGGGATAAAAGGGGGCGGCTTAGCCATTCAGGGAGAGCCTTGAAGGAGCCCTGAACTGGGAAAGAACAGCATGCAGAAGAAAGCGTCTGTGCTGTGAAGATCTGCAGCCATAAGAACACACCGAGGAGGTATGGACTTTAGCAATCTGAGAACAGCATGATGGGACTCTAGAGAAATAGAACAACAACAAGTGGCAGCTTTAGATTTGGAGCAATCCAGCAAAGCTTGCAAATTTCTTGCTGGGCACCACCCTCTTGGTCAGGGTGAGAGGCCAGAAATGGAGGCCATTTTCCATGGGGAAAACGAAGTCATTGGCCCAGGCTCTGGGTGTCAGATGAAAGGTGGCGTCTGGGGCTCTAAGGACTTGCAGGGTCCTAGTTGCTGGCAGCTTTCGTTCTGGAAGGATCCAGCACAGTTTGTAGATTCCTGGCTTGGCACTGCCCTGCCTGCCAGGCCAAGTGGCCACAAATGAAGGCCGTTTTCCATGGGAAAAAGATGTCCTTTCCCCAGGGTCTCAGTAATATGTTCAAGGTGGTGTTTGAGGCTCTAAGGACTTGAGGGGGCCTTGTTGCTGCCAGCTTTTCTTTTGGAAAAATCCAGCAACGCTCGCATCATTCTAGCTACTGAACGGGGAGCCCTGAACTGGGAAAGAACAGCATGCAGAAGAAAGTGTCTGTGCTGTTCCCACTTTCTGCCGGGGTGAGTGGCTGCCAAGGGAGGCCATTTGCCATGGGAAAAAGAAGTCCTTTCCCCAGGGTCTGGGTGTCAGATGAAAGGTGGCCTTTGGGGCTCTAAGGACTTGTAGGGTAGTACTTACTGGCTAGAGTAGAGGAAATGGATTCTATTTGAATATCTGTCTAGAGGCTTTGCCCCACAGGTCCTGGTTGTCCTTGATGGGCTGCAGCTGTGAGCATTGAAGAGAACTGGGATAAAAGGGGGCGGCTTAGCCATTCAGGGAGAGCCTTGAAGGAGCCCTGAACTGGGAAAGAACAGCATGCAGAAGAAAGCGTCTGTGCTGTGAAGATCTGCAGCCATAAGAACACACCGAGGAGGTATGGACTTTAGCAATCTGAGAACAGCATGATGGGACTCTAGAGAAATAGAACAACAACAAGTGGCAGCTTTCGATTTGGAGCAATCCAGCAAAGCTTGCAAATTTCTTGCTGGGCACCACCCTCTTGGTCAGGGCGAGTGGCCAGAAATGGAGGCCATTTTCCATGGGGAAAACGAAGTCATTGGCCCAGGCTCTGGGTGTCAGATGAAAGGTGGCATCTGGGGCTTTAAGGACTTGCAGGGTCCTAGTTGCTGGCAGCTTTCGTTCTGGAAGGATCCAGCACAGTTTGTAGATTCCTGGCTTGGCACTGCCCTGCCTGCCAGGCCAAGTGGCCACAAATGAAGGCCATTTGCCATGGGAAAAACGAAGTCCTTTCCCCAGGGTCTCAGTAATATGTTCAAGGTGGCGTTTGAGGCTCTAAGTACTTCCAGGGCCCTAGTTGCTGCCAGCTTTTCTTTTGGAAAAATCCAGCAACGATCGCATCATTCTAGCTAGGCTCCCACTTTCTGCCGGGGTGAGTGGCTGCCAAGGGAGGCCATTTGCCATGGGAAAAAGAAGTCCTTTCCCCAGGGTCTGGGTGTCAGATGAAAGGTGGCCTTTGGGGCTCTAAGGACTTGTAGGGTACTACTTACTGGCTAGAGTAGAGGAAATGGATTCTATTTGAATATCTGTCTAGAGGCTTTGCCCCACAGGTCCTGGTTGTCCTTGATGGGCTGCAGCTGTGAGCATTGAAGAGAACTGGGATAAAAGGGGGCGGCTTAGCCATTCAGGGAGAGCCTTGAAGGAGCCCTGAACTGGGAAAGAACAGCATGCAGAAGAAAGCGTCTGTGCTGTGAAGATCTGCAGCCATAAGAACACACTGAGGAGGTATGGACTTTAGCAATCTGAGAACAGCATGATGGGACTCTAGAGAAATAGAACAACAACAAGTGGCAGCTTTAGATTTGGAGCAATCCAGCAAAGCTTGCAAATTTCTTGCTGGGCACCACCCTCTTGGTCAGGGCGAGTGGCCAGAAATGGAGGCCATTTTCCATGGGGAAAACGAAGTCATTGGCCCAGGCTCTGGGTGTCAGATGAAAGGTGGCATCTGGGGCTTTAAGGACTTGCAGGGTCCTAGTTGCTGGCAGCTTTCGTTCTGGAAGGATCCAGCACAGTTTGTAGATTCCTGGCTTGGCACTGCCCTGCCTGCCAGGCCAAGTGGCCACAAATGAAGGCCATTTTCCATGGGAAAAACGAAGTCCTTTCCCCAGGGTCTCAGTAATATGTTCAAGGTGGCGTTTGAGGCTCTAAGTACTTCCAGGGCCCTAGTTGCTGCCAGCTTTTCTTTTGGAAAAATCCAGCAACGATCGCATCATTCTAGCTAGGCTCCCACTTTCTGCCGGGGTGAGTGGCTGCCAAGGGAGGCCATTTGCCATGGGAAAAAGAAGTCCTTTCCCCAGGGTCTGGGTGTCAGATGAAAGGTGGCCTTTGGGGCTCTAAGGACTTGTAGGGTACTACTTACTGGCTAGAGTAGAGGAAATGGATTCTATTTGAATATCTGTCTAGAGGCTTTGCCCCACAGGTCCTGGTTGTCCTTGATGGGCTGCAGCTGTGAGCATTGAAGAGAACTGGGATAAAAGGGGGCGGCTTAGCCATTCAGGGAGAGCCTTGAAGGAGCCCTGAACTGGGAAAGAACAGCATGCAGAAGAAAGCATCTGTGCTGTGAAGATCTGCAGCCATAAGAACACACCGAGGAGGTATGGACTTTAGCAATCTGAGAACAGCATGATGGGACTCTAGAGAAATAGAACAACAACAAGTGGCAGCTTTCGATTTGGAGCAATCCAGCAAAGCTTGCAAATTTCTTGCTGGGCACCACCCTCTTGGTCAGGGTGAGAGGCCAGAAATGGAGGCCATTTTCCATGGGGAAAACGAAGTCATTGGCCCAGGCTCTGGGTGTCAGATGAAAGGTGGCGTCTGGGGCTCTAAGGACTTGCAGGGTCCTAGTTGCTGGCAGCTTTCGTTCTGGAAGGATCCAGCACAGTTTGTAGATTCCTGGCTTGGCACTGCCCTGCCTGCCAGGCCAAGTGGCCACAAATGAAGGCCATTTTCCATGGGAAAAACGAAGTCCTTTCCCCAGGGTCTCAGTAATATGTTCAAGGTGGCGTTTGAGGCTCTAAGTACTTCCAGGGCCCTAGTTGCTGCCAGCTTTTCTTTTGGAAAAATCCAGCAACGATCGCATCATTCTAGCTAGGCTCCCACTTTCTGCCGGGGTGAGTGGCTGCCAAGGGAGGCCATTTGCCATGGGAAAAAGAAGTCCTTTCCCCAGGGTCTGGGTGTCAGATGAAAGGTGGCCTTTGGGGCTCTAAGGACTTGTAGGGTAGTACTTACTGGCTAGAGTAGAGGAAATGGATTCTATTTGAATATCTGTCTAGAGGCTTTGCCCCACAGGTCCTGGTTGTCCTTGATGGGCTGCAGCTGTGAGCATTGAAGAGAACTGGGATAAAAGGGGGCGGCTTAGCCATTCAGGGAGAGCCTTGAAGGAGCCCTGAACTGGGAAAGAACAGCATGCAGAAGAAAGCATCTGTGCTGTGAAGATCTGCAGCCATAAGAACACACCGAGGAGGTATGGACTTTAGCAATCTGAGAACAGCATGATGGGACTCTAGAGAAATAGAACAACAACAAGTGGCAGCTTTAGATTTGGAGCAATCCAGCAAAGCTTGCAAATTTCTTGCTGGGCACCACCCTCTTGGTCAGGGTGAGAGGCCAGAAATGGAGGCCATTTTCCATGGGGAAAACGAAGTCATTGGCCCAGGCTCTGGGTGTCAGATGAAAGGTGGCGTCTGGGGCTCTAAGGACTTGCAGGGTCCTAGTTGCTGGCAGCTTTCGTTCTGGAAGGATCCAGCACAGTTTGTAGATTCCTGGCTTGGCACTGCCCTGCCTGCCAGGCCAAGTGGCCACAAATGAAGGCCATTTCCCATGGGAAAAACGAAGTCCTTTCCCCAGGGTCTCAGTAATATGTTCAAGGTGGCGTTTGAGGCTCTAAGTACTTCCAGGGCCCTAGTTGCTGCCAGCTTTTCTTTTGGAAAAATCCAGCAACGATCGCATCATTCTAGCTAGGCTCCCACTTTCTGCCGGGGTGAGTGGCTGCCAAGGGAGGCCATTTGCCATGGGAAAAAGAAGTCCTTTCCCCAGGGTCTGGGTGTCAGATGAAAGGTGGCCTTTGGGGCTCTAAGGACTTGTAGGGTAGTACTTACTGGCTAGAGTAGAGGAAATGGATTCTATTTGAATATCTGTCTAGAGGCTTTGCCCCACAGGTCCTGGTTGTCCTTGATGGGCTGCAGCTGTGAGCATTGAAGAGAACTGGGATAAAAGGGGGCGGCTTAGCCATTCAGGGAGAGCCTTGAAGGAGCCCTGAACTGGGAAAGAACAGCATGCAGAAGAAAGCGTCTGTGCTGTGAAGATCTGCAGCCATAAGAACACACTGAGGAGGTATGGACTTTAGCAATCTGAGAACAGCATGATGGGACTCTAGAGAAATAGAACAACAACAAGTGGCAGCTTTAGATTTGGAGCAATCCAGCAAAGCTTGCAAATTTCTTGCTGGGCACCACCCTCTTGGTCAGGGTGAGAGGCCAGAAATGGAGGCCATTTTCCATGGGGAAAACGAAGTCATTGGCCCAGGCTCTGGGTGTCAGATGAAAGGTGGCGTCTGGGGCTCTAAGGACTTGCAGGGTCCTAGTTGCTGGCAGCTTTCGTTCTGGAAGGATCCAGCACAGTTTGTAGATTCCTGGCTTGGCACTGCCCTGCCTGCCAGGCCAAGTGGCCACAAATGAAGGCCGTTTTCCATGGGAAAAAGATGTCCTTTCCCCAGGGTCTCAGTAATATGTTCAAGGTGGCGTTTGAGGCTCTAAGGACTTGCAGGGTCCTAGTTGCTGGCAGCTTTTCTTTTGGAAAAATCCAGCAACGATCGCATCATTCTAGCTAGGCTCCCACTTTCTGCCAGGGTGAGTGGCTGCCAAGGGAGGCCATTTGCCATGGGAAAAAGAAGTCCTTTCCCCAGGGTCTGGGTGTCAGATGAAAGGTGGCCTTTGGGGCTCTAAGGACTTGTAGGGTAGTACTTACTGGCTAGAGTAGAGGAAATGGATTCTATTTGAATATCTGTCTAGAGGCTTTGCCCCACAGGTCCTGGTTGTCCTTGATGGGCTGCAGCTGTGAGCATTGAAGAGAACTGGGATAAAAGGGGGCGGCTTAGCCATTCAGGGAGAGCCTTGAAGGAGCCCTGAACTGGGAAAGAACAGCATGCAGAAGAAAGCATCTGTGCTGTGAAGATCTGCAGCCATAAGAACACACCGAGGAGGTATGGACTTTAGCAATCTGAGAACAGCATGATGGGACTCTAGAGAAATAGAACAACAACAAGTGGCAGCTTTAGATTTGGAGCAATCCAGCAAAGCTTGCAAATTTCTTGCTGGGCACCACCCTCTTGGTCAGGGTGAGAGGCCAGAAATGGAGGCCATTTTCCATGGGGAAAACGAAGTCATTGGCCCAGGCTCTGGGTGTCAGATGAAAGGTGGCGTCTGGGGCTCTAAGGACTTGCAGGGTCCTAGTTGCTGGCAGCTTTCGTTCTGGAAGGATCCAGCACAGTTTGTAGATTCCTGGCTTGGCACTGCCCTGCCTGCCAGGCCAAGTGGCCACAAATGAAGGCCATTTCCCATGGGAAAAACGAAGTCCTTTCCCCAGGGTCTCAGTAATATGTTCAAGGTGGCGTTTGAGGCTCTAAGTACTTCCAGGGCCCTAGTTGCTGCCAGCTTTTCTTTTGGAAAAATCCAGCAACGATCGCATCATTCTAGCTAGGCTCCCACTTTCTGCCGGGGTGAGTGGCTGCCAAGGGAGGCCATTTGCCATGGGAAAAAGAAGTCCTTTCCCCAGGGTCTGGGTGTCAGATGAAAGGTGGCCTTTGGGGCTCTAAGGACTTGTAGGGTAGTACTTACTGGCTAGAGTAGAGGAAATGGATTCTATTTGAATATCTGTCTAGAGGCTTTGCCCCACAGGTCCTGGTTGTCCTTGATGGGCTGCAGCTGTGAGCATTGAAGAGAACTGGGATAAAAGGGGGCGGCTTAGCCATTCAGGGAGAGCCTTGAAGGAGCCCTGAACTGGGAAAGAACAGCATGCAGAAGAAAGCGTCTGTGCTGTGAAGATCTGCAGCCATAAGAACACACCGAGGAGGTATGGACTTTAGCAATCTGAGAACAGCATGATGGGACTCTAGAGAAATAGAACAACAACAAGTGGCAGCTTTAGATTTGGAGCAATCCAGCAAAGCTTGCAAATTTCTTGCTGGGCACCACCCTCTTGGTCAGGGTGAGAGGCCAGAAATGGAGGCCATTTTCCATGGGGAAAACGAAGTCATTGGCCCAGGCTCTGGGTGTCAGATGAAAGGTGGCGTCTGGGGCTCTAAGGACTTGCAGGGTCCTAGTTGCTGGCAGCTTTCGTTCTGGAAGGATCCAGCACAGTTTGTAGATTCCTGGCTTGGCACTGCCCTGCCTGCCAGGCCAAGTGGCCACAAATGAAGGCCATTTCCCATGGGAAAAACGAAGTCCTTTCCCCAGGGTCTCAGTAATATGTTCAAGGTGGCGTTTGAGGTTCTAAGTACTTCCAGGGCCCTAGTTGCTGGCAGCTTTTCTTTTGGAAAAATCCAGCAACGATCGCATCATTCTAGCTAGGCTCCCACTTTCTGCCGGGGTGAGTGGCTGCCAAGGGAGGCCATTTGCCATGGGAAAAAGAAGTCCTTTCCCCAGGGTCTGGGTGTCAGATGAAAGGTGGCCTTTGGGGCTCTAAGGACTTGTAGGGTAGTACTTACTGGCTAGAGTAGAGGAAATGGATTCTATTTGAATATCTGTCTAGAGGCTTTGCCCCACAGGTCCTGGTTGTCCTTGATGGGCTGCAGCTGTGAGCATTGAAGAGAACTGGGATAAAAGGGGGCGGCTTAGCCATTCAGGGAGAGCCTTGAAGGAGCCCTGAACTGGGAAAGAACAGCATGCAGAAGAAAGCGTCTGTGCTGTGAAGATCTGCAGCCATAAGAACACACCGAGGAGGTATGGACTTTAGCAATCTGAGAACAGCATGATGGGACTCTAGAGAAATAGAACAACAACAAGTGGCAGCTTTAGATTTGGAGCAATCCAGCAAAGCTTGCAAATTTCTTGCTGGGCACCACCCTCTTGGTCAGGGTGAGAGGCCAGAAATGGAGGCCATTTTCCATGGGGAAAACGAAGTCATTGGCCCAGGCTCTGGGTGTCAGATGAAAGGTGGCGTCTGGGGCTCTAAGGACTTGCAGGGTCCTAGTTGCTGGCAGCTTTCATTCTGGAAGGATCCAGCACAGTTTGTAGATTCCTGGCTTGGCACTGCCCTGCCTGCCAGGCCAAGTGGCCACAAATGAAGGCCATTTGCCATGGGAAAAAGAAGTCCTTTCCCCAGGGTCTCAGTAATATGTTCAAGGTGGCGTTTGAGGCTCTAAGTACTTCCAGGGCCCTAGTTGCTGGCAGCTTTTCTTTTGGAAAAATCCAGCAACGATCGCATCATTCTAGCTAGGCTCCCACTTTCTGCCAGGGTGAGTGGCTGCCAAGGGAGGCCATTTGCCATGGGAAAAAGAAGTCCTTTCCCCAGGGTCTGGGTGTCAGATGAAAGGTGGCCTTTGGGGCTCTAAGGACTTGTAGGGTAGTACTTACTGGCTAGAGTAGAGGAAATGGATTCTATTTGAATATCTGTCTAGAGGCTTTGCCCCACAGGTCCTGGTTGTCCTTGATGGGCTGCAGCTGTGAGCATTGAAGAGAACTGGGATAAAAGGGGGCGGCTTAGCCATTCAGGGAGAGCCTTGAAGGAGCCCTGAACTGGGAAAGAACAGCATGCAGAAGAAAGCGTCTGTGCTGTGAAGATCTGCAGCCATAAGAACACACCGAGGAGGTATGGACTTTAGCAATCTGAGAACAGCATGATGGGACTCTAGAGAAATAGAACAACAACAAGTGGCAGCTTTAGATTTGGAGCAATCCAGCAAAGCTTGCAAATTTCTTGCTGGGCACCACCCTCTTGGTCAGGGTGAGAGGCCAGAAATGGAGGCCATTTTCCATGGGGAAAACGAAGTCATTGGCCCAGGCTCTGGGTGTCAGATGAAAGGTGGCGTCTGGGGCTCTAAGGACTTGCAGGGTCCTAGTTGCTGGCAGCTTTCGTTCTGGAAGGATCCAGCACAGTTTGTAGATTCCTGGCTTGGCACTGCCCTGCCTGCCAGGCCAAGTGGCCACAAATGAAGGCCATTTTCCATGGGAAAAAGAAGTCCTTTCCCCAGGGTCTCAGTAATATGTTCAAGGTGGCGTTTGAGGCTCTAAGTACTTCCAGGGCCCTAGTTGCTGCCAGCTTTTCTTTTGGAAAAATCCAGCAACGATCGCATCATTCTAGCTAGGCTCCCACTTTCTGCCGGGGTGAGTGGCTGCCAAGGGAGGCCATTTGCCATGGGAAAAAGAAGTCCTTTCCCCAGGGTCTGGGTGTCAGATGAAAGGTGGCCTTTGGGGCTCTAAGGACTTGTAGGGTACTACTTACTGGCTAGAGTAGAGGAAATGGATTCTATTTGAATATCTGTCTAGAGGCTTTGCCCCACAGGTCCTGGTTGTCCTTGATGGGCTGCAGCTGTGAGCATTGAAGAGAACTGGGATAAATTGGGGCGGCTTAGCCATTCAGGGAGAGCCTTGAAGGAGCCCTGAACTGGGAAAGAACAGCATGCAGAAGAAAGCGTCTGTGCTGTGAAGATCTGCAGCCATAAGAACACACCGAGGAGGTATGGACTTTAGCAATCTGAGAACAGCATGATGGGACTCTAGAGAAATAGAACAACAACAAGTGGCAGCTTTCGATTTGGAGCAATCCAGCAAAGCTTGCAAATTTCTTGCTGGGCACCACCCTCTTGGTCAGGGCGAGTGGCCAGAAATGGAGGCCATTTTCCATGGGGAAAACGAAGTCATTGGCCCAGGCTCTGGGTGTCAGATGAAAGGTGGCGTCTGGGGCTCTAAGGACTTGCAGGGTCCTAGTTGCTGGCAGCTTTCGTTCTGGAAGGATCCAGCACAGTTTGTAGATTCCTGGCTTGGCACTGCCCTGCCTGCCAGGCCAAGTGGCCACAAATGAAGGCCATTTTCCATGGGAAAAACGAAGTCCTTTCCCCAGGGTCTCAGTAATATGTTCAAGGTGGCGTTTGAGGCTCTAAGTACTTCCAGGGCCCTAGTTGCTGCCAGCTTTTCTTTTGGAAAAATCCAGCAACGATCGCATCATTCTAGCTAGGCTCCCACTTTCTGCCGGGGTGAGTGGCTGCCAAGGGAGGCCATTTGCCATGGGAAAAAGAAGTCCTTTCCCCAGGGTCTGGGTGTCAGATGAAAGGTGGCCTTTGGGGCTCTAAGGACTTGTAGGGTAGTACTTACTGGCTAGAGTAGAGGAAATGGATTCTATTTGAATATCTGTCTAGAGGCTTTGCCCCACAGGTCCTGGTTGTCCTTGATGGGCTGCAGCTGTGAGCATTGAAGAGAACTGGGATAAAAGGGGGCGGCTTAGCCATTCAGGGAGAGCCTTGAAGGAGCCCTGAACTGGGAAAGAACAGCATGCAGAAGAAAGCGTCTGTGCTGTGAAGATCTGCAGCCATAAGAACACACCGAGGAGGTATGGACTTTAGCAATCTGAGAACAGCATGATGGGACTCTAGAGAAATAGAACAACAACAAGTGGCAGCTTTAGATTTGGAGCAATCCAGCAAAGCTTGCAAATTTCTTGCTGGGCACCACCCTCTTGGTCAGGGTGAGAGGCCAGAAATGGAGGCCATTTTCCATGGGGAAAACGAAGTCATTGGCCCAGGCTCTGGGTGTCAGATGAAAGGTGGCGTCTGGGGCTCTAAGGACTTGCAGGGTCCTAGTTGCTGGCAGCTTTCGTTCTGGAAGGATCCAGCACAGTTTGTAGATTCCTGGCTTGGCACTGCCCTGCCTGCCAGGCCAAGTGGCCACAAATGAAGGCCATTTTCCATGGGAAAAAGAAGTCCTTTCCCCAGGGTCTCAGTAATATGTTCAAGGTGGCGTTTGAGGCTCTAAGTACTTCCAGGGCCCTAGTTGCTGGCAGCTTTTCTTTTGGAAAAATCCAGCAACGATCGCATCATTCTAGCTAGGCTCCCACTTTCTGCCGGGGTGAGTGGCTGCCAAGGGAGGCCATTTGCCATGGGAAAAAGAAGTCCTTTCCCCAGGGTCTGGGTGTCAGATGAAAGGTGGCCTTTGGGGCTCTAAGGACTTGTAGGGTAGTACTTACTGGCTAGAGTAGAGGAAATGGATTCTATTTGAATATCTGTCTAGAGGCTTTGCCCCACAGGTCCTGGTTGTCCTTGATGGGCTGCAGCTGTGAGCATTGAAGAGAACTGGGATAAAAGGGGGCGGCTTAGCCATTCAGGGAGAGCCTTGAAGGAGCCCTGAACTGGGAAAGAACAGCATGCAGAAGAAAGCGTCTGTGCTGTGAAGATCTGCAGCCATAAGAACACACCGAGGAGGTATGGACTTTAGCAATCTGAGAACAGCATGATGGGACTCTAGAGAAATAGAACAACAACAAGTGGCAGCTTTAGATTTGGAGCAATCCAGCAAAGCTTGCAAATTTCTTGCTGGGCACCACCCTCTTGGTCAGGGCGAGTGGCCAGAAATGGAGGCCATTTTCCATGGGGAAAACGAAGTCATTGGCCCAGGCTCTGGGTGTCAGATGAAAGGTGGCGTCTGGGGCTCTAAGGACTTGCAGGGTCCTAGTTGCTGGCAGCTTTCGTTCTGGAAGGATCCAGCACAGTTTGTAGATTCCTGGCTTGGCACTGCCCTGCCTGCCAGGCCAAGTGGCCACAAATGAAGGCCATTTTCCATGGGAAAAAGAAGTCCTTTCCCCAGGGTCTCAGTAATATGTTCAAGGTGGCGTTTGAGGCTCTAAGTACTTCCAGGGCCCTAGTTGCTGCCAGCTTTTCTTTTGGAAAAATCCAGCAACGATTGCATCATTCTAGCTAGGCTCCCACTTTCTGCCAGGGTGAGTGGCTGCCAAGGGAGGCCATTTGCCATGGGAAAAAGAAGTCCTTTCCCCAGGGTCTGGGTGTCAGATGAAAGGTGGCCTTTGGGGTTCTGAGGACTTGTAGGGTAGTACTTACTGGCTAGAGTAGAGGAAATGGATTCTATTTGAATATCTGTCTAGAGGCTTTGCCCCACAGGTCCTGGTTGTCCTTGATGGGCTGCAGCTGTGAGCATTGAAGAGAACTGGGATAAAAGGGGGCGGCTTAGCCATTCAGGGAGAGCCTTGAAGGAGCCCTGAACTGGGAAAGAACAGCATGCAGAAGAAAGCGTCTGTGCTGTGAAGATCTGCAGCCATAAGAACACACCGAGGAGGTATGGACTTTAGCAATCTGAGAACAGCATGATGGGACTCTAGAGAAATAGAACAACAACAAGTGGCAGCTTTAGATTTGGAGCAATCCAGCAAAGCTTGCAAATTTCTTGCTGGGCACCACCCTCTTGGTCAGGGTGAGAGGCCAGAAATGGAGGCCATTTTCCATGGGGAAAACGAAGTCATTGGCCCAGGCTCTGGGTGTCAGATGAAAGGTGGCGTCTGGGGCTCTAAGGACTTGCAGGGTCCTAGTTGCTGGCAGCTTTCGTTCTGGAAGGATCCAGCACAGTTTGTAGATTCCTGGCTTGGCACTGCCCTGCCTGCCAGGCCAAGTGGCCACAAATGAAGGCCGTTTTCCATGGGAAAAAGAAGTCCTTTCCCCAGGGTCTCAGTAATATGTTCAAGGTGGCGTTTGAGGCTCTAAGGACTTGCAGGGTCCTAGTTGCTGCCAGCTTTTCTTTTGGAAAAATCCAGCAACAATCGCATCATTCTAGCTAGGCTCCCACTTTCTCCCGGGGTGAGTGGCTGCCAAGGGAGGCCATTTGCCATGGGAAAAAGAAGTCCTTTCCCCAGGGTCTGGGTGTCAGATGAAAGGTGGCCTTTGGGGCTCTAAGGACTTGTAGGGTACTACTTACTGGCTAGAGTAGAGGAAATGGATTCTATTTGAATATCTGTCTAGAGGCTTTGCCCCACAGGTCCTGGTTGTCCTTGATGGGCTGCAGCTGTGAGCATTGAAGAGAACTGGGATAAAAGGGGGCGGCTTAGCCATTCAGGGAGAGCCTTGAAGGAGCCCTGAACTGGGAAAGAACAGCATGCAGAAGAAAGCCTCTGTGCTGTGAAGATCTGCAGCCATAAGAACACACCGAGGAGGTATGGACTTTAGCAATCTGAGAACAGCATGATGGGACTCTAGAGAAATAGAACAACAACAAGTGGCAGCTTTAGATTTGGAGCAATCCAGCAAAGCTTGCAAATTTCTTGCTGGGCACCACCCTCTTGGTCAGGGCGAGTGGCCAGAAATGGAGGCCATTTTCCATGGGGAAAACGAAGTCATTGGCCCAGGCTCTGGGTGTCAGATGAAAGGTGGCGTCTGGGGCTCTAAGGACTTGCAGGGTCCTAGTTGCTGGCAGCTTTCGTTCTGGAAGGATCCAGCACAGTTTGTAGATTCCTGGCTTGGCACTGCCCTGCCTGCCAGGCCAAGTGGCCACAAATGAAGGCCATTTGCCATGGGAAAAAGAAGTCCTTTCCCCAGGGTCTCAGTAATATGTTCAAGGTGGCGTTTGAGGCTCTAAGTACTTCCAGGGCCCTAGTTGCTGCCAGCTTTTCTTTTGGAAAAATCCAGCAACGATCGCATCATTCTAGCTAGGCTCCCACTTTCTGCCAGGGTGAGTGGCTGCCAAGGGAGGCCATTTGCCATGGGAAAAAGAAGTCCTTTCCCCAGGGTCTGGGTGTCAGATGAAAGGTGGCCTTTGGGGTTCTGAGGACTTGTAGGGTAGTACTTACTGGCTAGAGTAGAGGAAATGGATTCTATTTGAATATCTGTCTAGAGGCTTTGCCCCACAGGTCCTGGTTGTCCTTGATGGGCTGCAGCTGTGAGCATTGAAGAGAACTGGGATAAAAGGGGGCGGCTTAGCCATTCAGGGAGAGCCTTGAAGGAGCCCTGAACTGGGAAAGAACAGCATGCAGAAGAAAGCGTCTGTGCTGTGAAGATCTGCAGCCATAAGAACACACCGAGGAGGTATGGACTTTAGCAATCTGAGAACAGCATGATGGGACTCTAGAGAAATAGAACAACAACAAGTGGCAGCTTTAGATTTGGAGCAATCCAGCAAAGCTTGCAAATTTCTTGCTGGGCACCACCCTCTTGGTCAGGGTGAGAGGCCAGAAATGGAGGCCATTTTCCATGGGGAAAACGAAGTCATTGGCCCAGGCTCTGGGTGTCAGATGAAAGGTGGCGTCTGGGGCTCTAAGGACTTGCAGGGTCCTAGTTGCTGGCAGCTTTCGTTCTGGAAGGATCCAGCACAGTTTGTAGATTCCTGGCTTGGCACTGCCCTGCCTGCCAGGCCAAGTGGCCACAAATGAAGGCCGTTTTCCATGGGAAAAAGAAGTCCTTTCCCCAGGGTCTCAGTAATATGTTCAAGGTGGCGTTTGAGGCTCTAAGGACTTGCAGGGTCCTAGTTGCTGCCAGCTTTTCTTTTGGAAAAATCCAGCAACAATCGCATCATTCTAGCTAGGCTCCCACTTTCTCCCGGGGTGAGTGGCTGCCAAGGGAGGCCATTTGCCATGGGAAAAAGAAGTCCTTTCCCCAGGGTCTGGGTGTCAGATGAAAGGTGGCCTTTGGGGCTCTAAGGACTTGTAGGGTACTACTTACTGGCTAGAGTAGAGGAAATGGATTCTATTTGAATATCTGTCTAGAGGCTTTGCCCCACAGGTCCTGGTTGTCCTTGATGGGCTGCAGCTGTGAGCATTGAAGAGAACTGGGATAAAAGGGGGCGGCTTAGCCATTCAGGGAGAGCCTTGAAGGAGCCCTGAACTGGGAAAGAACAGCATGCAGAAGAAAGCGTCTGTGCTGTGAAGATCTGCAGCCATAAGAACACACCGAGGAGGTATGGACTTTAGCAATCTGAGAACAGCATGATGGGACTCTAGAGAAATAGAACAACAACAAGTGGCAGCTTTAGATTTGGAGCAATCCAGCAAAGCTTGCAAATTTCTTGCTGGGCACCACCCTCTTGGTCAGGGCGAGTGGCCAGAAATGGAGGCCATTTTCCATGGGGAAAACGAAGTCATTGGCCCAGGCTCTGGGTGTCAGATGAAAGGTGGCGTCTGGGGCTCTAAGGACTTGCAGGGTCCTAGTTGCTGGCAGCTTTCGTTCTGGAAGGATCCAGCACAGTTTGTAGATTCCTGGCTTGGCACTGCCCTGCCTGCCAGGCCAAGTGGCCACAAATGAAGGCCATTTTCCATGGGAAAAAGAAGTCCTTTCCCCAGGGTCTCAGTAATATGTTCAAGGTGGCGTTTGAGGCTCTAAGTACTTCCAGGGCCCTAGTTGCTGGCAGCTTTTCTTTTGGAAAAATCCAGCAACGCTCGCATCATTCTAGCTAGGCTCCCACTTTCTGCCGGGGTGAGTGGCTGCCAAGGGAGGCCATTTGCCATGGGAAAAAGAAGTCCTTTCCCCAGGGTCTGGGTGTCAGATGAAAGGTGGCCTTTGGGGCTCTAAGGACTTGTAGGGTACTACTTACTGGCTAGAGTAGAGGAAATGGATTCTATTTGAATATCTGTCTAGAGGCTTTGCCCCACAGGTCCTGGTTGTCCTTGATGGGCTGCAGCTGTGAGCATTGAAGAGAACTGGGATAAAAGGGGGCGGCTTAGCCATTCAGGGAGAGCCTTGAAGGAGCCCTGAACTGGGAAAGAACAGCATGCAGAAGAAAGCATCTGTGCTGTGAAGATCTGCAGCCATAAGAACACACCGAGGAGGTATGGACTTTAGCAATCTGAGAACAGCATGATGGGACTCTAGAGAAATAGAACAACAACAAGTGGCAGCTTTAGATTTGGAGCAATCCAGCAAAGCTTGCAAATTTCTTGCTGGGCACCACCCTCTTGGTCAGGGTGAGAGGCCAGAAATGGAGGCCATTTTCCATGGGGAAAACGAAGTCATTGGCCCAGGCTCTGGGTGTCAGATGAAAGGTGGCGTCTGGGGCTCTAAGGACTTGCAGGGTCCTAGTTGCTGGCAGCTTTCGTTCTGGAAGGATCCAGCACAGTTTGTAGATTCCTGGCTTGGCACTGCCCTGCCTGCCAGGCCAAGTGGCCACAAATGAAGGCCATTTCCCATGGGAAAAACGAAGTCCTTTCCCCAGGGTCTCAGTAATATGTTCAAGGTGGCGTTTGAGGTTCTAAGTACTTCCAGGGCCCTAGTTGCTGGCAGCTTTTCTTTTGGAAAAATCCAGCAACGATCGCATCATTCTAGCTAGGCTCCCACTTTCTGCCGGGGTGAGTGGCTGCCAAGGGAGGCCATTTGCCATGGGAAAAAGAAGTCCTTTCCCCAGGGTCTGGGTGTCAGATGAAAGGTGGCCTTTGGGGCTCTAAGGACTTGTAGGGTAGTACTTACTGGCTAGAGTAGAGGAAATGGATTCTATTTGAATATCTGTCTAGAGGCTTTGCCCCACAGGTCCTGGTTGTCCTTGATGGGCTGCAGCTGTGAGCATTGAAGAGAACTGGGATAAAAGGGGGCGGCTTAGCCATTCAGGGAGAGCCTTGAAGGAGCCCTGAACTGGGAAAGAACAGCATGCAGAAGAAAGCGTCTGTGCTGTGAAGATCTGCAGCCATAAGAACACACCGAGGAGGTATGGACTTTAGCAATCTGAGAACAGCATGATGGGACTCTAGAGAAATAGAACAACAACAAGTGGCAGCTTTAGATTTGGAGCAATCCAGCAAAGCTTGCAAATTTCTTGCTGGGCACCACCCTCTTGGTCAGGGTGAGAGGCCAGAAATGGAGGCCATTTTCCATGGGGAAAACGAAGTCATTGGCCCAGGCTCTGGGTGTCAGATGAAAGGTGGCGTCTGGGGCTCTAAGGACTTGCAGGGTCCTAGTTGCTGGCAGCTTTCATTCTGGAAGGATCCAGCACAGTTTGTAGATTCCTGGCTTGGCACTGCCCTGCCTGCCAGGCCAAGTGGCCACAAATGAAGGCCATTTGCCATGGGAAAAAGAAGTCCTTTCCCCAGGGTCTCAGTAATATGTTCAAGGTGGCGTTTGAGGCTCTAAGTACTTCCAGGGCCCTAGTTGCTGGCAGCTTTTCTTTTGGAAAAATCCAGCAACGATCGCATCATTCTAGCTAGGCTCCCACTTTCTGCCAGGGTGAGTGGCTGCCAAGGGAGGCCATTTGCCATGGGAAAAAGAAGTCCTTTCCCCAGGGTCTGGGTGTCAGATGAAAGGTGGCCTTTGGGGCTCTAAGGACTTGTAGGGTAGTACTTACTGGCTAGAGTAGAGGAAATGGATTCTATTTGAATATCTGTCTAGAGGCTTTGCCCCACAGGTCCTGGTTGTCCTTGATGGGCTGCAGCTGTGAGCATTGAAGAGAACTGGGATAAAAGGGGGCGGCTTAGCCATTCAGGGAGAGCCTTGAAGGAGCCCTGAACTGGGAAAGAACAGCATGCAGAAGAAAGCGTCTGTGCTGTGAAGATCTGCAGCCATAAGAACACACCGAGGAGGTATGGACTTTAGCAATCTGAGAACAGCATGATGGGACTCTAGAGAAATAGAACAACAACAAGTGGCAGCTTTAGATTTGGAGCAATCCAGCAAAGCTTGCAAATTTCTTGCTGGGCACCACCCTCTTGGTCAGGGTGAGAGGCCAGAAATGGAGGCCATTTTCCATGGGGAAAACGAAGTCATTGGCCCAGGCTCTGGGTGTCAGATGAAAGGTGGCGTCTGGGGCTCTAAGGACTTGCAGGGTCCTAGTTGCTGGCAGCTTTCGTTCTGGAAGGATCCAGCACAGTTTGTAGATTCCTGGCTTGGCACTGCCCTGCCTGCCAGGCCAAGTGGCCACAAATGAAGGCCATTTTCCATGGGAAAAAGAAGTCCTTTCCCCAGGGTCTCAGTAATATGTTCAAGGTGGCGTTTGAGGCTCTAAGTACTTCCAGGGCCCTAGTTGCTGCCAGCTTTTCTTTTGGAAAAATCCAGCAACGATCGCATCATTCTAGCTAGGCTCCCACTTTCTGCCGGGGTGAGTGGCTGCCAAGGGAGGCCATTTGCCATGGGAAAAAGAAGTCCTTTCCCCAGGGTCTGGGTGTCAGATGAAAGGTGGCCTTTGGGGCTCTAAGGACTTGTAGGGTACTACTTACTGGCTAGAGTAGAGGAAATGGATTCTATTTGAATATCTGTCTAGAGGCTTTGCCCCACAGGTCCTGGTTGTCCTTGATGGGCTGCAGCTGTGAGCATTGAAGAGAACTGGGATAAATTGGGGCGGCTTAGCCATTCAGGGAGAGCCTTGAAGGAGCCCTGAACTGGGAAAGAACAGCATGCAGAAGAAAGCGTCTGTGCTGTGAAGATCTGCAGCCATAAGAACACACCGAGGAGGTATGGACTTTAGCAATCTGAGAACAGCATGATGGGACTCTAGAGAAATAGAACAAGAACAAGTGGCAGCTTTCGATTTGGAGCAATCCAGCAAAGCTTGCAAATTTCTTGCTGGGCACCACCCTCTTGGTCAGGGCGAGTGGCCAGAAATGGAGGCCATTTTCCATGGGGAAAACGAAGTCATTGGCCCAGGCTCTGGGTGTCAGATGAAAGGTGGCGTCTGGGGCTCTAAGGACTTGCAGGGTCCTAGTTGCTGGCAGCTTTCGTTCTGGAAGGATCCAGCACAGTTTGTAGATTCCTGGCTTGGCACTGCCCTGCCTGCCAGGCCAAGTGGCCACAAATGAAGGCCATTTTCCATGGGAAAAACGAAGTCCTTTCCCCAGGGTCTCAGTAATATGTTCAAGGTGGCGTTTGAGGCTCTAAGTACTTCCAGGGCCCTAGTTGCTGCCAGCTTTTCTTTTGGAAAAATCCAGCAACGATCGCATCATTCTAGCTAGGCTCCCACTTTCTGCCGGGGTGAGTGGCTGCCAAGGGAGGCCATTTGCCATGGGAAAAAGAAGTCCTTTCCCCAGGGTCTGGGTGTCAGATGAAAGGTGGCCTTTGGGGCTCTAAGGACTTGTAGGGTACTACTTACTGGCTAGAGTAGAGGAAATGGATTCTATTTGAATATCTGTCTAGAGGCTTTGCCCCACAGGTCCTGGTTGTCCTTGATGGGCTGCAGCTGTGAGCATTGAAGAGAACTGGGATAAAAGGGGGCGGCTTAGCCATTCAGGGAGAGCCTTGAAGGAGCCCTGAACTGGGAAAGAACAGCATGCAGAAGAAAGCGTCTGTGCTGTGAAGATCTGCAGCCATAAGAACACACCGAGGAGGTATGGACTTTAGCAATCTGAGAACAGCATGATGGGACTCTAGAGAAATAGAACAACAACAAGTGGCAGCTTTAGATTTGGAGCAATCCAGCAAAGCTTGCAAATTTCTTGCTGGGCACCACCCTCTTGGTCAGGGTGAGAGG
This sequence comes from Agelaius phoeniceus, assembly GCF_051311805.1. Lineage (NCBI taxonomy): Eukaryota > Metazoa > Chordata > Aves > Passeriformes > Icteridae > Agelaius > Agelaius phoeniceus. Next base: position 20,896,306 of record NC_135277.1, read on the forward strand.
CCAGAAATGGAGGCCATTTTCCATGGGGAAAACGAAGTCATTGGCCCAGGCTCTGGGTGTCAGATGAAAGGTGGCGTCTGGGGCTCTAAGGACTTGCAGGGTCCTAGTTGCTGGCAGCTTTCATTCTGGAAGGATCCAGCACAGTTTGTAGATTCCTGGCTTGGCACTGCCCTGCCTGCCAGGCCAAGTGGCCACAAATGAAGGCCATTTGCCATGGGAAAAAGAAGTCCTTTCCCCAGGGTCTCAGTAATATGTTCAAGGTGGCGTTTGAGGCTCTAAGTACTTCCAGGGCCCTAGTTGCTGGCAGCTTTTCTTTTGGAAAAATCCAGCAACGATCGCATCATTCTAGCTAGGCTCCCACTTTCTGCCAGGGTGAGTGGCTGCCAAGGGAGGCCATTTGCCATGGGAAAAAGAAGTCCTTTCCCCAGGGTCTGGGTGTCAGATGAAAGGTGGCCTTTGGGGCTCTAAGGACTTGTAGGGTAGTACTTACTGGCTAGAGTAGAGGAAATGGATTCTATTTGAATATCTGTCTAGAGGCTTTGCCCCACAGGTCCTGGTTGTCCTTGATGGGCTGCAGCTGTGAGCATTGAAGAGAACTGGGATAAAAGGGGGCGGCTTAGCCATTCAGGGAGAGCCTTGAAGGAGCCCTGAACTGGGAAAGAACAGCATGCAGAAGAAAGCGTCTGTGCTGTGAAGATCTGCAGCCATAAGAACACACCGAGGAGGTATGGACTTTAGCAATCTGAGAACAGCATGATGGGACTCTAGAGAAATAGAACAACAACAAGTGGCAGCTTTAGATTTGGAGCAATCCAGCAAAGCTTGCAAATTTCTTGCTGGGCACCACCCTCTTGGTCAGGGTGAGAGGCCAGAAATGGAGGCCATTTTCCATGGGGAAAACGAAGTCATTGGCCCAGGCTCTGGGTGTCAGATGAAAGGTGGCGTCTGGGGCTCTAAGGACTTGCAGGGTCCTAGTTGCTGGCAGCTTTCGTTCTGGAAGGATCCAGCACAGTTTGTAGATTCCTGGCTTGGCACTGCCCTGCCTGCCAGGCCAAGTGGCCACAAATGAAGGCCATTTTCCATGGGAAAAAGAAGTCCTTTCCCCAGGGTCTCAGTAATATGTTCAAGGTGGCGTTTGAGGCTCTAAGTACTTCCAGGGCCCTAGTTGCTGCCAGCTTTTCTTTTGGAAAAATCC